>NC_086445.1:604522038-605172350 GCF_028390025.1 Pseudophryne corroboree
GTTTTGTGGATCTCTAATCTATTTTGCTGGGTCAGTAATTATCCCACATGTTGGGAAAACTTGCAGGGTTAAGGTTAAGAACCAGTGAAACAAATGAGTGTATCTAGAAGGTTTACAATTGCAGATAGATAGATAGATAATCTATCTAAGAAGCTGATAGGGGGTTGAATTGTCTTCACCTCTTCTAAAAACAAAAACAAATTATTGATTATTCTGAAGCTACATTTATCCTCCATAATGATTGCACCTTGAGTGTGTGTGACCCGAGTCCATGCTGTTTAAATTAAATCTTGCTAAAGCTACCATCTTTTTTAGATTGACGCCATGCATTACATTTCAATTGCTGTCATACACTACAGAAAGTTTCTCTTGCTTGCTAGCCTCCTTTCTCTTGTTGCAGTTCTCGCTCAAGGTTCAGGTCATCAAACTTAGTTGCTGCACATTTTGGTGAAAGACTGCATCCTGAAACACCAGATCTGGATAAGATGGTAAAGGCCATGATTTTTCCAGATGACTATCCCAAAACACTGGGACCATGAATGCCATGGGCAAAATAGAATTGCTAGAATTTCAACATTCACTTTTTGCTTTCTCTTGGTGATTAAGTAGGTAGCTCTGCATCCGTGTCCCACTGTGGCGCGCCTTCACGGTGACAAGATGGTGCCACGCATGTACAGAACACCAAACAATGGCCATCTTGGTAAAGGATTTGAAACCTCCCTAAAAGGAGCATCATGGAGACTGCACAGTAGTGCTCTCCAGCTTTCAACACATTATCCTTTTATAACGTATTCATTTCACAAAACTCTTGATACATTATAGTCACCTCCAGTTAGAAATAAATGCGCATTGCACATTTATTTGTTTTGCCGATATCTGGCAGTGGTGCTTAGGTGGAATACTATTTGGGTCTGAGCAGTCCTTAATGGATATGGTTCTATTTTGCCAAGTTGGAAATTAATTAACTCAGAAATGGAGAGATGAATGTGGTATGATGAAAATAATGCAGTATAGTAGTTTTAACAACTCCTTTGAAAATAGAAAATAAAATTACTCATAACAAAACTGAAACCTGTATACCTGTCTCAACCTAACTTAGGGGGTAATTCAGACCTATTTGTAGCAGCAAATGTGTTATCAGTTGGGCAAAACCACGTGCACTGCAAGGGGGGGGGGGCAAATATAACATGTGCAGAGAGAGTTAGATTTGGGTGGGGTGTGTTCAAACTGAAATCTAAATTGCAGTGTAAAAATAAAGCAGCCATTATTTACCCTGCACAGAAACAATATAACCCACTCTAATCTAACCCTCTCTGCAAATGTTATATCTGCCCCCCCCCCCCCCCCCTTGCAGTGCACGTGGTTTTGCCCATATCTGCCACACCTGCAGGGCACATAGTTTTGCCCAACTGCTAACAAATTTGCTGGTACGATCAGGTCTGAATTACCCCCTTAGAAGGGATCTAAGCAGTTGGAAGAGATGCCATGGAGTAATGAAGTGGAAAAAAAGGTTCTATTTTTGTCTTTTTGAAAAACTCAGCTCCAACTTGAGCCACATTTTTATTAATTACATATGCCCTCCAGGTACAGAAAATATGGAAGCAGAGAATGGGCTGCTTTGATATAATTTGATTTATTACAATAATGATAACTTTAGTGTGACATGAAAAACATCAACATGTGTGTCAATACCATAACTATTGAGACTCAATGATCTATGAAATAAATATGAAGTTTACTGTGATATAGCTTACAATCTTGTGATCTTCCACTGGATAATTCTAATACATGTTGCGGGATAATATGTTAATGTAGATATGGTTATAAATGTAGTAATGAGGACGAACATATTACTGTACAACAGGCCTGGGCAATCTGTGGCTCTCCAGCTGTTGTTAAACTACACATCCCAGCATGCCCTGCAACAGTTTTGCTATTAGGGAATGCTGAATCTGTGACAGGGCATGCTGGGATGTGTAGTTTTAACAACTGGAGAGCCACAGGTTGGCCAAGCCTGCTGTACAATGTAGAATTTAGAATAAAGTGTTTAGAATGTGAAAGTACAAGTTAATCCCATTAGAAACATTTAATTAATCCTAAAAATACAATAAAAATCATAAATAAAATTATGAGTGCTTCACAGAGAAAATAATTGCAGCAGAATGTTGTTACTCCTATTAGCGCCTATTAAATCTGACAGCAAGCTAGCTGAAGCAAAATAAAACCTTCCAGTTTACCTATTAACATGACTGTTAATGCAGTCATAGCTAACCATAGACAAAGGAAGACTGCAGTCATCAGACAATAATAAGAACTTCTCTTAACCAAAATAAAACAGTCCAAGAGAAGGGCTGCGGGAGTACCGTCCTCTTTTGCCATGTATACTGAGCAGAATAGCAACAATTTGCGACAGAAGACCAATTTCACTTATCTTTTCCCATTGTCCATCCCATTACAAAAGTATATTGTTTTTTTATTGCAGTAGCCCTTTAAAACGGTTAAAATAAAATAAAAAAAATATATACATAGCCAAAGTGATTGGGACCAGAAGTATTTTGGATATCTGGTTTTTTCATATTTTGGAATGACTGCATACCATAATGCCATATCATGGCGATGGGACCCAAGTCTAAGCACAGAATGCATTTATGTTTCATATACACCTTATACACACAGCCATTTAATACAATATTTTTAATAAGTTTGTGTATTAAACAAAGTTTGTGTACATCGAGCAATCAGAAAATAAAGGTTTCACTATCTCTGTCTCACTCAAAAATCCGTATTTCGGAATATATGGATATGGGATACTCAACAAGTGTGTGCGTCTGTGTATATATATATATATATATATATATATATATATATACACACACACACACATATATATATACACACACATACATAGAGATAGATAGATCTATCTATCTATCTATCTATATATTGTGGCAGGGGAGGTACTTTGCCATCTGTAAGTTTACACACAGGGTCCTGGGGGTAAGCTGGGAAGTGTGGATGGACCAGGTTCCCATCCATTTGGCCCAGACCAGGTCTTACATAGTAACATAGTAATTGAGGTTGAATAGAGGCAAATTGCCCATCGTGTTCAACCTGTATTAAGTTGTGATGATTCTACATACCCATTGAATAATGTTTTATGACTAGTTAACTACTATAACTCATGTTACCCCCGAATTAACCACGTTGATATTTTAAATATTATAACCTTGTATATAATTATCATTCAGAAATGTATCCATTCCTTTTTTAAATCCAATTACAGAGTCCGCCATTACCACCTTCCCTGGCAGCGAATTCCACATCCTAATTGCCCTAACAGTGAAGAACCCTTTCCTCCGTTGCGTTCAGAACTTTCTCTCCTCCAGCCGCAGCGAGTGCCCGCGTGTCCTAAACTATGTTCTTTTAATAAATAATTCCTCTGATAACTCTTTGTGATGTCCCTTTACATATTTGAAGATATTAATAATACCTCTTCTTAGGTGCCTCTTTTCTAGTGTATACATATTCAACCTAGTAAGCCTTTCCTCATAATCCAGTCCCTCTAGGCCTTTAATCAATTTAGTAGCTCGCCTTTGAACCCTTTCGAGTTCACTGATGTCTTTTTTATACAATGGTGCCCAAAACTGAACACAATATTCCAGGTGCGGACGTACCAATGCTTTATACAGCGGAAGGATTACATCCGAGTCCCTTGTCTCAATTCCCCTTTTTATGCACGCTAGCACCTTACTTGCCTTCTTTACTGCGTTTTGACATTGTGTATGGTTATTAAGCCTATTATCAATGAATACCCCCCAGTCTTTTTCCAACTCTGATTCCCCTAGGCTTTCCCCATTTAATATGTAGGTTGCAAGTTTGTTTTTAGTCCCAAAATGCATAACCTTGCATTTGTCTGTATTGAACCTCATTTTCCATTTAGACGACCAGAGTTCAAGTTTAGATAGATCATTCTGCAAGGACTCCACATCCAATTCTGAATTAATTACCTTACACAGTTTAGTATCATCTGCAAAGGTTGACACTTGTGCTTTCCAGGCCTATTTCTAGGTCATTGATACATATGCTGAACAGTAGTGGTACGAGTACAGACCCTTGTGGTATTACGCTGACTACTGGGGACCAGGTTGAGGACTTCCCGTTGACCATTGCTCTCTGTACCTTGCTATCCAACCAGGTGCTTATCCATGTGCAAATAGATTTTCCTAGGCCAAGTTCCTTTAATTTGATCATCAGTCTCCTGCGAGGCACTGTATAGACGGCTTTTGAAAAATCTAGGAAGTCTTATAGGCTTCTTAGCCCAAGAAGTTGCTTCATCAGCCAGCATCTGGGTGCTGGGTTTAAAGCAGAGTCTCTCCCATGAGTCAGGGCTCCTAAAGGCAGTTAGTGTCCAGGTGATAGGCCTGCTAGGGACAGTGGGATCCGGAGGGCTGGGTCACTAGTGTCAGGATACCGGGACCTGAACGGTTCCTTCCTCAAGTAAGAGGGAGTGAGGCAAGGCCTAACCTCCCTGGTAGTTTATACTAAAGACTGATCTTTGTTTTATGTATATCTTTGTTTCTGAGCTACCTGAATAAAAGGTATTTGTTGTTTTTGCACAAGCCTGGAGTCGGTCGTTGGTGGAATTTTTGTAGCCGAGTGCATTCTAGCAAGACTCCTGTTACAAATGGCGCCTGAACAGGGACCCTTCTGCTAGTCGTGTCACACGTGGCAGAGGACCCAACAGCTGGAAGGCAGCGGCACACATACCAGCGAGCTCCAGACCAAGCTGAACTCGTGGGCATCAGTACCAGACCAAGGGTGTTGTGAGTAGTGGTTACCCCTACGGGGTAAAAATAATGATATGTTTTGTTTAAACTGAATGTGTTTGATTTTGTTGCAAAGGTTTGCATTGGCAGCAAAGAGCTTAAAAAGGGTGCATGGCCTGTTCTGTCTTATATGCTCTGCACCACTCATTGAAAGTAGCTGTGCTGATTTGCTCTAAGGGGTTGCAAGCAGCTGATAATTTATGACTGAATTTCTTTTCCAAGCTTATTTATACTTGTGCCTGCTAAATCTGGTAACAGGAGTCTGGTGTTCCTGTTAATTAGCTCATTAAGACCAATCAAGCAAAGCTGAAACCTTTTATAAATGTGGTTCTATTTAAATAGAGACATTTTGTGGCACTTTTCCCAGCAATCCCTGAGTTCTAGTTTTCAGAGCCTGAAGAACGAAGTTATATATTTGCACTACCAGTGTAAGGTATTTGGGACCACTATGTACATGCTACCTTTCAGTACTTTGTTAAAAGCTTAATCTGTGCTAAAAAGAAAAAAGGAATTTTTATTTTCCCTTTCACTTACAGTTTTCAAAGGTAACAGGATGAATAAAGATTTTCAGATATACAGCATATTCTGAAGTGTTTCTTCAAATGGGTAACAAAAAGAGAATTCATGCTAAAAAAAAAACAAAAAGGGGTGAGAGCTCTAACACCCCAGGTCAGGAACTTATGTGACCCTGTTAAAGCCCCACAGTTGGAGAGTGAAGTGGAGAGCTTATTGGAGAGTAATCCAGATCTTGGGGAAGATTTTAGCATGGAACCTTTTTTTTGGTGTCACGCGATAAGTGACCTTGAAAGGAATGTTCAATGAAAGGACCAGGAGCTAGAAGAGCTTAGAGAAAAATTTGATTTTCTTCAAGAGCAGGTGAACACTTTAATGCAAAAGCTGGAGGAGAAGGAATCTCTTTGGTCTGACTCTCTGACCAAATTGGGAAGGAGTAGAGAAGAGATTGCCAAGCTCTCAGGCCAGGTGTCAGAGTTGCAGAAAACCTTGGCAAAGGCTAAACCCAGATCTGAAAACTAGTACATATCCAAGGACGATTAGAGGAAATCTCCTGTGACTAGACACGATATGGGAGTTTGGTGCTGGCCAATAAGGCTCTGTCGCAAGACTTGGCAGAGCTTCAGGAAGAGGTTTCTAAGCTAAAACCATTGGCTATGCCTAGTTTCAGTTCAGACACAGGCGTAGCTACACCAATTGCTGAAGACGTTATGCAGAAGGTTGGGTCAGAGACATTATCAGCCGAAGTGGAGATGCCATCTTCGGGGAAAATTATGCCAACGGTGGTGCAGGCTGCGGAAGAATGGTACCATACTGTATTGGAACCCGGCTATACTGGATTCCCTGTTCCAGTCAGAAGGAACAGGAAAGTTGAGCCAGTGCCTAAGGCCCGGAAGGCTCCCTGCTATGCCACTAGTAAGGCCATCTGCCTGGAAAGTGGAAAAGAGGGCCCTTCCTCAGAGGTATAGCATTTACAGGCACTACTGTCCATTCAGTTGGTATTGCCGTACCAGTGCATGGAGGAAGCTGCAGCCATTATTGCGCAGCGCACAGAAAATCCACGGGAATTTTGCAAGCAGCAAGAGAGACCCACATCAGATGGCAGTGTTTTGTTGTTAACCCCTCCGAAGCAGGACCACCTCATTCTCCGGAAAAAGAATGTCGTAGTAACTTGGGTGAAGAGTGGAACAAAGCCCTGAGTTCAGTGGAACCTGTTCAAGATGGAGCATGGCAGCCACAGGGGCTCACAGAAGATGTGTTTATGGAGACACGAGATGAGGATGTGGGATTCCTGGCTGCTCCTCCGTTGACAGGGAGTGAGGAGGAAGCGGTAATGGAGCTGGGAGAGGTTGACTTGATGTCAAGTGATCATCCACCTCCAAAACAAGAATCCTCTAATCTGCTGGATCTGTGGCAGAATGATGAACCCCAGGAATCTACCTGGACAGATGGCAATTTGATGACTACTCAAGAGCCCATCCTAGAACAGGAAGTCTTATCTGAGCTGGAGATAGCTTCTGTTGAGGTCTTGGAAACACAGGTTCCTTCTCATGTTGACGCGATGTACGTTCAGAAGTCAATCCCAGAAGGGACATCACAGGTTCAGAAGCCCCTGGTTGTGGATATCCAGTACACGTGAGGCTCTCTCAGACAAATCACAGACAAAGACCGTACCCTTTGGAGGTGTCTCGCCCAAGTGAGCTAGTCATGGCTGAGCTAGTGGCAATACAGGAGTCTACTTCCGAAGTCATCCAGGAACCTGCTTCTGAAGGAGTTCCACTCGTGTATGAGGAGGATAAAGTACAAGATTTCAATCTTGGGGTTGTTGCACCCCGGCATGATCCACCACGGGAGGCTCAAGATCCAATTGCTGAACTGGGACAGTTCATAAAGGACACACTAAGTAAGGATCAAGAACCTGTCTCAGAGGAATCGGTGCAGAGTCCCATTTCTGAGGTTGCTCTACCCAGGGAGAGTTCTCTATATGAGACACGAGAGCTGGAAAATTTAAGGGGAGAGTTCCAAAAGCTGGCCCTAAGTAACAGCCAGCTAAAAGAAACAGTGAAGGAGATTCCTAGACTACGGAGTCGAATAAGAGACCTGGACAAGAGAATCAAATGGGTAATGTGCCGGTCATAGAACAGCAGGAGACGGTGACTAGGGATAAAGATAGGAGATCGGAGGACGGAGCAGTCACGTTAATGAAGAAAATGTTATCAAAGCTGGAAAGACTGGAGGAAGCACTAAAAGTTCAACAAATGAAAGGACTTTCT
Organism: Pseudophryne corroboree; assembly: GCF_028390025.1. Classification (NCBI taxonomy): domain Eukaryota; kingdom Metazoa; phylum Chordata; class Amphibia; order Anura; family Myobatrachidae; genus Pseudophryne; species Pseudophryne corroboree. Next base: position 604,529,651 of record NC_086445.1, read on the forward strand.
AAGACTCAGGACAAATGCCTCACTCTGAGGGAAAGGGTGGGGGCAAAGTTGGACCATGACATCAGAATAATTAAAGTCAGGGCAGAGACTAGATGTTACCGGTGACAAGAGCTTGGCCATAAAAGGTGGAATTGTCCATATAGGCCAAGACCAGTGAGGGCCGGGGTGACTACTAGGCCCAGAGTGAACATAAAAACCTTCCCCAGTCCAGAGTTGGTCAATGTCAGGTGTCACAAACACCCAGAAAAGAATGAAACGACTTCCTCAGTAGCCAGTAAATCCGAGCCTGATAAGGGAAACATCCCTAAAAGTGGAAAGGTGAAGATAAGGGGAAGTTTAGTGGCCAACAGGAAGTTGTCCATTAAAACGACCACTTCAGCCACTATGCCAAAGTGGGGGTAAAGGGAAGGTGGCACAGAGGAGTCAGCGCCACCAACCTTTAATGGAAATAGATTCCAAGGCCAGTTAAAAGGGCCTCGGATGTGTACTTGGGAGAGGAACTTGGAACCCAGGCGTATGGGCCCAAGTTATGTCCCAAAGATTTGTCAGCCCAAAATAATTGGCGAAGGTGAAACCTTGCCAATGTCACATGCTGCTTTTCTGAGCCACGAAAAGCTGAGGGAAAGGGTATGTGGCAGGGGAGGTACTTTGCCACCTATAAGCTACACACAGGGTCCTGGGGGTAGCTGGGAAGTGTGGATGGACCAGGTTCCCATCCATTTGGACCAGACCAGGTCTTATAGGCTTCTTACCCAAGAAGCTGCTTCATCAGCCAGCACCTGGGTGCTGGGTTTAAAGCAGAGTCTCTCCCATGAGTCAGGGCTCCTGAAGGCAGTTAGTGTCCAGGTGATAGGCCTGGGTCACTAGTGTCAGGATGCCGGGACCTGAACGGTTCCTTATTAAGTAAGAAGGAGTGAGGCAGGGCCTAACCTCCCTGCTAGTTTATACTAAAGACAGTGATCTTTGTTTTATGTATATCTTTGTTTTTGAGCTACCTGAATAAAAGGTATTTGTTGTTTTTGCGCAAGCCTGGAGTCGGTCGTTGGTGGAATTTTTGTAGCAGAGTGCATTCTGGCAAGACTCCTGTTACAATATCTATCTATCTATCTATCTATCTATCTCTGTGCCCTCCACAGCGTTGCAGCAATGTAGAATAAACAGATGGAAAGTCCGTGAGTGCCACCTATCCGGCGTGATGAGAGCAGAGCGCTGATTGGCTGATCACACCATCACACTCCTGAGGAAGTCCAGGCCGTGAGCAACGGACGAAACGCGTTGAGTGTTTTACTCGTATGGACGACCAATGACAGATAAGCTGTTTTTAATCTTTTACATTGTACGGGCAATTTTTTATCATTGGACTAGTTCTGAATAAATGTGTGTTTATATTTTTAAAAATATATTGCACCATTGGTCCTTTTCTGCTCTTATCTCCCTTACATGAGGTAAAAACAAGGGAGAAATACCACCAGGATACCACAGATGACATCTAATTTCATTGCATATTAAAAGTGTGACATTTTTGCCATTAAGAAAGGTGGTTGGAATTCCACCATATACGGTACACCTTAAATTTGTAGGGGTGATACTGAAGGTGTTGGGCACACTGTTTTACATAATACTACACTAGGAGGCGCCTATTTCTCACCCTTTGTTTTTCAGATTTTAAAAGGTGCGCTTGAACAGCAAACCACAGGAGGAAAGGGCTGCCACCCCTTAAAAAGGAATCTAGGGGAGTGTATTAGGAAACAAAAGCTATCAATATAACAGCAAAGAAAAACCGAACGGCTCAGGTTGTTAAAAAGGTTTTGCGCCCATTACCACCCCAATTTGTTCTATATATATATATATATATATATATATATATATATATATATATATATATATATATATATATATATATATATATATACATACATGCATACATATACACACACACATATATATACACACACACATATATATATATATATATATATATGTATATATACACACATACATACAAAAACAAAGAATTAGTACTGCGCCATGTGCGATCAGGTAAACGTATCAGATATGTAATATATATTATTAGGTTAAAGACACTCCCCACTTAGGACGTCAGCTGTCCCCCCAAAAAAGGATAGGGATGGTACCGTCCCAGAGTATATTGGTTGGAAAAAGGGTGGGGGGTATATGGCGACCAATGGTGTCAGCAATGAGGTGGAATACCAGATTGTAAAATATAAACAAATACAGTTTATTAACATGGATATCACATTACCAAACACTTTTTGGAAAGGTGGGACAACACAAAACATACACAACAATGCTCTATAAAATATATTAAAAAGGTATATTAAAAAATAAGAATTTACTCACCGGTAATTCTATTTCTCGAAGTCCGTAGTGGATGCTGGGAACTCTGAAAGGACCATGGGGAATAGCGGGCTCCGAAGGAGGCTGGGCACTCTAGAAAGATTTAGGACTACCTGGTGTGCACTGGCTCCTCCCACTATGACCCTCCTCCAAGCCTCAGTTAGGACACTGTGCCCGGACGAGCGTACACAATAAGGAAGGATTTTGAATCCCAGGTAAGACTCATACCAGCCACACCAATCACACCGTACAACTCGTGATATGAATCCCAGTTAACAGTATGAAACAACTGAGCCTCTCAACAGATGGCTCAACAATAACCCGATTTAGTTAACAATAACTATGTACAAGTATTGCAGATAAACCGCACTTGGGATGGGCGCCCAGCATCCACTACGGACTACGAGAAATAGAATTACCGGTGAGTAAATTCTTATTTTCTCTAACGTCCTAGTGGATGCTGGGAACTCCGAAAGGACCATGGGGATTATACCAAAGCTCCCAAACGGGCGGGAGAGTGCGGATGACTCTGCAGCACCGAATGAGAGAACTCCAGGTCCTCCTCAGCCAGGGTATCAAATTTGTAGAATTTTGCAAATGTGTTTGCCCCTGACCAAGTAGCTGCTCTGCAAAGTTGTAAAGCCGAGACCCCTCGGGCAGCCGCCCAAGATGAGCCCACCTTCCTAATGGAATGGGCATTTACAGATTTTGGCTGTGGCAGGCCTGCCACAGAATGAGCAAGCTGAATTGTACTACAAATCCAGCAAACAATAGTCTGCTTAGAAGCAGGAGCACCCAGCTTGTTGGGTGCATACAGGATAAACAGCGAGTCAGATTTTCTGACTCCAGCCGTCCTGGAAACATATATTTTCAGGGCCCTGACAACGTCTAGCAACTTGGAGTCCTCCAAGTCCCTAGTAGCCGCAGGCACCACAATAGGCTGGTTCAGGTGAAACGCTGACACCACCTTTGGGAGAAATTGGGGACGAGTCCTCAATTCTGCCCTATCCATATGGAAAATCAGATAAGGGCTTTTACATGATAAAGCCGCCAATTCTGACACACGCCTGGCTGAAGCCAAAGCCAATAACATGACCACTTTCCACGTGAGATATTTCAGATCCACGGTTTTTAGTGGCTCAAACCAATGTGATTTTAAGAAACTCAACATCACGTTGAGATCCCAAGGTGCCACAGGAGGCACAAATGGGGGCTGAATATGCAGCACTCCTTTCACAAATGTCTGAACTTCAGGTACTGAAGCTAGTTCTTTTTGAAAGAAAATCGACAGAGCCGAGATCTGTACTTTAATGGAGCCTAGTTTTAGGCCCATATTAACTCCTGCTTGCAGGAAATGCAGAAATCGACCTAGTTGAAATTCCTCTGTTGGGGCCTTTTTGGCCTCACACCATGCAACATACTTCCGCCATATGTGGTGATAATGATTTGCTGTAACCTCTTTTCTAGCTTTAATAAGCGTAGGAATGACTTCCTCCGGAATGCCCTTTTCCTTCAGGATCCGGCGTTCAACCGCCATGCCGTCAAACGCAGCCGCGGTAAGTCTTGGAACAGACAGGGCCCCTGCTGTAGCAGGTCTTGTCTGAGCGGCAGAGACCACGGGTCCTCTGAGATCATCTCTTGAAGTTCCGGGTACCACGCTCTTCTTGGCCAATCTGGAACCACGAGAATTGTGTTTACACCTCGCTTTCTTATTATTCTCAATACCTTTGGTATGAGAGGTAGAGGAGGGAACACATAAACTGACTGGTACACCCACGGTGTCACTAGAGCGTCCACAGCTATCGCCTGAGGGTCTCTTGACCTGGCGCAATACCTCTCTAGTTTTTTGTTTAGGCGGGACGCCATCATGTCCACCTGTGGACGACCCCACTGATTTACAATCATTTGGAAGACTTCTGGATGAAGTCCCCACTCTCCCGGGTGGAGGTCGTGCCTGCTGAGAAAGTCTGCTTCCCAGTTGTCCACTCCGGGATGAACACTGCTGACAGTGCTAGTACATGATTTTCCGCCCATCGGAGAATCCTTGTGGCTTCTGCCATTGCCATCCTGCTTCTTGTGCCGCCCTGTCGATTCACATGGGCGACTGCCGTGATGTTGTCTGACTGGATCAGCACCGGCTGGTGTAGGAGCAGGGATTTTGCTTGACTTAGGGCATTGTAAATGGCCCTTAGTTCCAGAATATTTATGTGAAGGGAAGTCTCCTGACTTGACCATAGTCCTTGGAAGTTTCTTCCCTTTGTGAATGCCCCCCAGCCTCGTAGGCTGGCATCCGTGGTCACCAGGACCCAGTCCTGTATGCCGAATCTGCGGCCCTCCAAAAGATGAGCACTCTGCAGCCACCACAGAAGAGACACCCTGGTTCTTGGGGACAGGGTTATCAAGCGATGCATCTGAAGATGCGATCCGGACCACTTGTCCAACAGGTCCCACTGAAAAATCCTGGCATGGAACCTGCCGAATGGAATTGCTTCGTAAGAAGCTACCATCTTTCCCAGGACCCGCGTGCAGTGATGCACCGATACCTGTTTTGGTTTTAGGAGGTCTCTGACTAGAGATGACAACTCCCTGGCTTTCTCCTCCGGGAGAAACACTTTTTTCTGGACTGTGTCCAGAATCATTCCCAGGAACATTAGACATGTCGTCGGGACCAGCTGTGACTTTGGGATATTCAGAATCCAGCCGTGCTGGCGCAGCACTTCCTGAGATAGTGCTACTCCCACTAACAACTGTTCCTTGGATCGTGCCTTTATTAGGAGATCGTCCAAGTATGGGATAATTAAAAACTCCCTTTTTTCGAAGGAGTATCATCATTTCCGCCATAACCTTGGTAAATACCCTCGGTGCCGTGGAGAGTCCAAACGGCAGCGTCTGGAATTGGTAATGGCAATCCTGTACCACAAATCTGAGGTAATCCTGGTGAGGATGGTAAATGGGGACATGCAGGTAAGCATCCTTGATGTCCAGGGATACCATGTAATCCCCCTCCTCCAGGCTTGCAATAACCGCCCTGAGCGATTCCATCTTGAACTTGAATTTTTTTATGTATGTGTTCAAGGATTTCAAATTTAAAATGGGTCTCACCGAACCGTCCGGTTTCGGCACCACAAATAGTGTGGAATAGTAACCCCGGCCTTGTTGAAGTAGGGGTACCTTGATTATCACCTGCTGGGAATACAGCTTGTGAATCGCTGCTAGCACCGCCTCCCTGTCTGAGGGAGCAATCGGCAAGGCAGATTTTAGGAACCGGTGGGGTGGAGCCGCCTCGAATTCTAGCTTGTACCCCTGAGATACTATTTGAAGGATCCAGGGATCCACCTGTGAGCGAGCCCACTGATCGCTGAAATTCATGAGGCGGGCCCCCACCGTACCTGGCTCCGCCTGTGGAGCCCCACCGTCATGCGGCGGACTTGGAAGAGGAAGCGGGGGAGGACTTTTGCTCCTGGGAACCTGCTGTTTGTTGCAGCCTTTTTCCCCTACCTCTGCCTCTAGAGAGAAAAGACCCTCCTTTTTCCCCGCTTGTTTTTCTGGGTCCGAAAGGACTGAACCTGATAAAATGGCGCCTTCTTAGGCTGTGAGGGGACATGGGGTAAAAATGTTGACTTCCCAGACGTTGCTGTGGAAACTAGGTCGGAGAGACCATCCCCAAATAATTCCTCCCCCTTATAAGGCAAAACTTCCATGTGCCTTTTGGAATCTGCATCTCCAGTCCACTGGCGAGTCCATAAGCATCTCCTAGCAGAGATGGACAATGCACTTATTTTAGATGCCAGCCGGCAGACTTCCCTCTGTGCATCTCTCATATATAAGACTGAGTCTTTGATATGGTCAATTGTTAGCAGAATCGTGTCTCTGTCTAGTGTGTCAATATTTTCTGACAGTTTATCCGACCACGCAGCGGCAGCAAGGCACATCCATGCTGACGCAATAGCTGGTCTAAGTATAATGCCTGAGTGTGTATATACAGACTTCAGGATCGCCTCCTGCTTTCTATCAGCAGGTTCCTTAAGGGCGGCCGTATCCTGAGACGGTAGTGCCACCTTTTTAGACAAACGTGTGAGCGCTTTATCCACTCTAGGAGGTGTTTCCCAACGTAACCTATCCTCTGGCGGGAAAGGGAACGCCATTAGTACCTTCTTAGGAATTACCAATTTCTTATCAGGGGAAGCCCACGCTTCTTCACACACTTCATTTAATTCATCTGACGGGGGAAAAACTACAGGTAGTTTTTTCTCCCCAAACATAATACCCTTTTTTGTGGTACCTGGATGTAAATCAGAGATATTTAACACCTCTTTCATTGCCTCAATCATGCAGTGAATGGCCTTAATGGGCATTAAATTTGACTCCTCGTCGTCGACACTGGTGTCAGTATCCGTGTCGACATCTACTTGTGCCATCTGAGATAGCGGGCGTTTCAGAGCCCCTGATGACTTTTGAGACACCTGGACAGGCACGAGCTGAGAACTCGGCTGTCCCGCAGTCGGCATGTCGTCAAATTTCTTATGTAATGAGTCTATACGTGCACTCATTTCTTTCCATAAGCACATCCACTCAGGTGTCTGCCCCCCAGGGGGTGACATCCCTTCTAAAGGCATCTGCTCCGCCTCCACCTCATTATCCTCATCAAACATGTCGACACAGCCGTACCGACACTCCACACACACAGGGAATGCTCAATATAGAGGACAGGACCCACAAAAGCCCTTTGGGGGGACAGAGTGAGAGTATGCCAGCACACACCAGAGCACTATATAAGGCAGGGACTAACTGAGTTATGTCCCTTATAGCTGCTTTTTAATATAAACTATATACTGCGCCAAATTAAATGCCCCCCCCTCTCTCTTTTTTACCCTTTTCTGTAGAGTAGTCTGCAGGGGAGAGCCAGGGAGCTTCCTTCCAGCGGAACTGTGAGGGAAAAATGGCGCCCAGTGTGCTGAGGGAGATAGCTCCGCCCCTTTTCCGCGGCCTATTCTCCCGCTTTTTTATGGAATCTGGCAGGGGTATTTACCTCATATATAGCCCCTGGGGCTATATATTGAGGTATTTTTGCCAGCCAAGGTGTTTTTATTGCTGCCTCAGGGCGCCCCCCCCCAGCGCCCTGCACCCTCAGTGACCGGAGTGTGAAGTGTGAGAGGAGCAATGGCGCACAGCTGCAGTGCTGTGCGCTACCTTGGTGAAGACTGATGTCTTCATGCTGCCGATTTTCCGGACCATCTTCTTGCTTCTGGCTCTGTAAGGGGGACGGCGGCGCGGCTCCGGGACCGAACATCAAGGCTGGGCCTGCGGTCGATCCCTCTGGAGCTAATGGTGTCCAGTAGCCTAAGAAGCCCAATCCGGCTGCAAGCAGGCGAGTTCGCTTCTTCTCCCCTTAGTCCCTCGCTGCAGTGAGCCTGTTGCCAACAGGTCTCACTGAAAATAATAAACCTAAGACTATCTTTCTTCTAAGAGCTCAGGAGAGCCCCTAGTGTGCATCCAACCTCGGCCGGGCACAAAATCTAACTGAGGCTTGGAGGAGGGTCATAGTGGGAGGAGCCAGTGCACACCAGGTAGTTCTAAATCTTTCTAGAGTGCCCAGCCTCCTTCGGAGCCCGCTATTCCCCATGGTCCTTTCGGAGTTCCCAGCATCCACTAGGACGTTAGAGAAAAGTGTATAACAAGGTTAAATCTTATGTGGATCTGAGGTCAGTACAGACCTACCAACGCGTTTCGTCACACAGACATATCTAGATATCTATCTATCTATCTCTATATATCTCTACAAAATAGCAATTTGCTATCTCTTACGTCCTAGAGGATGCTGGGGTCCATATTAGTACCATGGGCTATAGACGGGTCCACCAGGAGCCATTGGCACCTTAAGAGTTTAACAGTGTGGGTTGGCACCTCCCTCTATGCCCCTCCTACCAGACCCAGTTTAGAAAATGTGCCCGGAGGAGCCGGACACAGCTAAGGGAGCTCCATAGGAGTTCTTTTGGTGTTATTATTTTTAATAGAGTTTAGGCACAGGGAGACTGCTGGCAACAGCCTCCCTGCTTCGTGGGACTAAGGGAGGGGGGGGGGGGGGGGGGGGGGAGTAGTATCCGCCCTGTGGGGTCTGAGCCACTTACTCCTTTGACAGGACACTGAGCTTCTGTGGGGTTAGAACAATCGCTGCCACAGGGGATCGCTCACCCCAGCAGCATGCCGCCACCCCTTTACAGAGCCAGAAGATCGTGGCGAGTTAGTCACCGCCCCCCTGACAAGCGGGGAGCTGGTGTTTAGATGGCAGCAACAGGGTAGGGAGCGCAGTATTAACTGCGCTCCGGAGCTCAGAGGCACACTGTGCGGGGCGCCCTGAGCCAGCGCCTACACCCTGCACTGGTCAGCCAGCGCCTACACCCTGCACTGGTCAGCAAGCCTGTCAGGGTCCCTGGATCTCAGCATATACCTTAGGCCAGTATAATCCTTGTGAAGAGCGGGAAGACGCTCCATCTTCAGGGGGCGGAGCTTCTCCTCAGAGCTGACCCAGCAGCGTTCAGCACTGTCCCTCCACATCAACTCCAGCTATCTGTATGGTACCAGGGGGTTGCAGAAGGGGGAAGGGGAGGCAGTGTGTATACTGTGTCTACCTATTAAGGAGCACAGTCAGCGTGAGGTGGGGATTCCCCTGTTCCTCAAAAGTGCTGTGTGTGGGTTGGCTCCAATCTCTGTGTCTCTCTGCCATTCTTGGGGGGAAACTCTGTCTGCCATTACCCTGTGTGTATGTGGGGTGTGTGGGGATTGCAAGCAGCCATGTCTAGAGACTCTATCATATGCTGCAGAGGATATATCTTCCATGTAATCAGGATTGCATTGTTGTAGCGCATATCCCGGCTAGGGAACCGGAGTGGTTAGCCTCTCTTACGGGGGGGGGGGGGGGGGGGTTATTTCTCAGATTTCTGAGAGGGTTGCGCAGACTGAGAATGTTACTCAGGCTTTACAGTCCACTATGGCAGTATGGTCCGGTTCTGTTCCCTTGGGCCCCTCTGCGGTACACCCTCAAAAACAAGCTCTTGCCCAAATTACGCAGGATGACACGGATACCGATTCTGACACAGCAGACGGTGATGGGAATGTTTTGAGGGAGGCGGCATCACTTACTAAGGGGGTGCAGTTGATGATTGAGGCCATGAGAGATGTGTTGAATATTGCTGACGCAACTTCTGAGCAGGTTGAGAAGGATTACTTCACTGATACTAAGAAAGCCTCGCTAACCTACCCTGCATCTAAAGAATTAAATGCTATTTTTGAAAAATACTGGGAAAACCTGGAGAAAAAAATCCTGATCCTAAAAAAGGATTCTGGTTGCTTTTCCCTTTCCTGAGGAAGATAGGAAAAAATAGGAAACCCCGCCTATAGTTGACGCATCTGTCTCCAGACTGTCAAAGAAGGTGGTCTTACCTGTCCCAGGATCTACCGCATTGAAATAACCGGCAGATCGCAAGGTTGACACTACGCTTAAGTCCATATACACGGCTTCAGGGGCGAAACTGCGGCCTATTATTGCCTGTGCATGGATTTCTAAAGCTATAGCAAAGTGGTCAGGCACACTACTGGAAGACTTGGCTACGATGGATAAGGGTGACGTTGAAATGTTTTTACGTAACATACAGGATTCTGCGGGATTTATGGTAGAATTCATGAAGGATCTGGGTTCCATGGCTGCAGGGATCTCCTCCATGTCCATCTCAGCTCGCAGAGGTCTCTGGCTGCGCCAATGGTCTGTGGACGCGGAATCCAGGAGAAGTGTGGAGAACCTACCTTACACAGGTCTCTTTGGGGAGGCGCTGGATGCGTGGATTTCCACGGCAACCGCGGGTAAGTCTCCTTTTCTTCCCTCCGCTGCACCGGCTACGAAGAAACCTTTTTCTCCCAATACGTCACAGTCCTTTCGGACCGCTAGGACTAGAAAGAACAAGCCCTCTAACACCAGGTTCCCAGGACCAGAAGTCTACTTCTGGTGCCTCAAAATCCTCAGCATGACGATGGACCGCACAGCCTGGAGGTCGGTCAGGTGGGAACAAGACTCCGGCACTTCAGCCACGTCTGGGTGTCGTCCGGCCTGGATCCCTGGATGCAGGATATTGTGTCCTGGGGATACAGGCTGGAGTTTCAAATTCTTCCACCTCACCGATTCTTCAAATCAGGCTTGCCAGCTTTGCTGCCAGACAGAGCTATTCTACAGGAATCTGTCTGAAAATTGGAACTGTCGGAAGTCATTGTTCCAGTTCCACCTCATCAAAAAAACAAGGGTTACTATTTGAACCTTTTTGTGGTACCGAAGCCGGATGCTTCGGTCAGGCCAATTTTGAACTTGAAATCGTTAAACCCTTACCTAAGTGAGTTCAAATTCAAAATGGAATCTCTGAGGGCGGTGATCTCAGGTCTGGAGGAGGGGGGAGTTTCTGTTGTCCCTGGACATCAAGGATGCGTACCTCCACATTGCCATTTCCCATCAGGTTTGTACTGTTAGACGATCACTATCAGTTTTAATCACTACCATTCGGTCTTTCCATGGCACCAAGGATCTTCACCAAGGTGATGCCGGAGATGATGGTTCTCCTCCGCAAGCAGGGGGTGAACATAATTCCATATCTGGAAGACCTGCTGATCAAGGCATCGTCCAGGGAGAAGTTGTTACGGTCCATTGCTCTCACAACGCATCTGCTCAGGGAGCACGGTTGGATCCTGAACCTACCAAAGTCTCATTTGGAGTCAACAAGGAGGCTGTCTTTCCTGGGGATGATCCTCGGAGGTGCAGAGGGTGTTTCTCCCGGTGGAGAAAGCGTTGGTGATACAGTCAATGGTCCAGGATGTCTTGAAGCCTGCCCGGATATCAGTTCATCAGTGCATCTGCCTTTTGGGGAAGATAGTTGCCTCCTACGAGGCTCTGCAGTACGTAAGGTTTCATGCTCGGTCCTTTCAGCTGGATCTCCTGGACCAGTGGTCGGGATCTCACCTACACATGCACCAGAGGATACGTCTGTCGCCGAAAGCCAGGATTTCGCTCCTCTGGTGGCTACAACTGCCACACCTTCTGGAGGGCCGCAGGTTCGGGGTTCAGGACTGGATCCTTCTAACCACGGATGCAAGTCTCAGAGGTTGGGAAGCAGTCACTCGAGGGGAAACCTTCCAAGGAAGGTGGTCAAGTCAGGAATCCCTTCTTCCTATAAACATCCTGGAGCTAAGAGCCGTGTACAACGGTCATCTTCAAGCAGCACACCTTCTACAGGGGTCAGGCTGTTCAGGTGCAGTCGGACAACATGACCAAGGTGTCCTACATTAACCGACAAGGAGGAACGAAGAGCAGAGCTGCAATGTCAGAGGTGGCAAGAATCCTCCTCTGGGCGGAAAGGCACGCAGTGGCGATGTCAGCAATATTCATTCCGGGAGTAGACAACTAGGAAGCGGACTTCCTCAGCAGACACGATCTCCATCCAGGAGAGTGGGGCCTCCACCCGGAGGTGTTCAAGGAGGTAACCGGTTGGTGGGGTGTACCTCACATAGACATGATGGCCTCCCACCTCAACAAGAAGCTGCAGAGGTACTGTTCCAGGTTGAGAGACCCACAAGCAGTGGCGGTGGACGCACTGGTGACACCGTGGGTGTTCCAGTCAGTGTATGCGTTTCCTCCACTTCCTCTAAGAGTTCTACAGCTTGTAAAAAGAACAAGGGTTCAGGCAATCCTCATTGCTCCGGACTGGCCAAAAAGGGATAGGTACGCGGATCTGCTGGATCAACTACTGGAAGATCCACGGCCTCTACCTCTTCGGGAGGATCTTCTATAACAGGGGCCTTTCGATTATCAAGACTTGCCACGGCTACGTTTGAGGGCATGGCGGTTGAGCGCCAGATCTTAGCTCGGAAGGGTATTCAGAGCACGGTGATTCCTACTTTGATAAAGGCTAGGAAGGGAGTGGCATCTAAACATTATCATCAAATTTGGAAAAAAAATGCGTGTCTTGATGTGAATCCAAGAAGTTTCCTGCAGTGGAGTTTCAACTTGGACAGTTTCTCCTGTTCCTGCAAGCCTGAGATTGGGGTCACTAAAGGTCCAAATTTCGGCGTTACCCATTGGCTGCCCTCCCTGAGGTTCAGACCCTTTTGAAAGGGGTTCTGCACAACCTCCCTTTGTAGCGCCGGCGGCTCCCTGGGACCTTGATGTGGTGTTGCATTTCCTGCAATCGGATTGGTTTGAGCCTCTACAGGAGGTTCAAGTTTCTCACGTGGAAGGCTGTCACTTTGTTGGCCTTGGCTTCTGCACGACCTGTAATGAAATGTGTCGGAATTGGGGGCTTTGTCCTGTAAAAGTCCCTATTTGGTCTTCCATGAAGAAAGGGCGGAACTCAGGATGCGTCAACAGTTCCTTCCAAAGGTTGTGTTGGCTTTTCATATCAACCAACCTATTGTGGTGCCAGTGGCTACTGACTCCTCGATTACTTCAAAGGCCTTGGATGTTGTGAGGGCTTTGAAGATCTATGTGAGGAGCACTGCTCGTCACAGAAAATCTGACTCTCTGTTTGTCCTGTATGATCCCAAGAAAATTGGGTTTCCTGCTTCTTAGCAGACGATTTCTCACTGGATCAGGTTCACTATCCAGCATGCTTATACTACGGCAGGACTGCCGCGTCCAAAATCTGTTAAGGCCCACTCTACTCGTAAGGTGGGTTCTTCCTGGGCGGCTGCCTGGGGTGTCTCGGCTTTACAGCCTTGCCGAGCGGCTACTTGGTCTGTGTCGAATACGTTTGCTAAGTTTTACTAGTTCGATACTTTGGCCTCTGAGGACCTCAAGTGTGGTCAATCAGTTCTGCAGGAGCCTCCACGCTCTCCCTCCCGTTCTGGGAGATTTGGTACATCCCCATGGTACTAATATGGACACCAGCATCCTCTATGATAGGGGTGGGCAAAATACGGCCCGCGGGCCGGATGCGGCCCGCAAACTGATCCTGCCCGGCCCACTGCCTCCCACCAGCGAGCAATGACAAGCGGCCCGACCGGCTGAGCTGCTTGTCATTGCTCTGCACTGCAGTACCTCCAAGCTGCCAGCGGCGCCACTCTCCCCTGCTGCTGCGTTGTAGCAGCCTCCTCCAGAGTCCCCAGTGACAGCGGCTGTGTTCAGCCGAGAAGGGGGCGGGACTACCTGCCGATGAGGGGGCGGGGCTACACGGGACAAGAGCCAGACTGCTACAGATCCATCCTTCCTGCCACTGCCAGCCAGATCAGCAAGTTAATGGGAAAAGTGAAAGAAAGTGTGTGTGTGTGTGTGTGTGTGTATATTTGTGTGTGCGGGCAGTGGCGTCAGACTGTTTTTAGGTTTGGGGGAGAGATCTTTAGCTCTCGCTGTACCAACCCCTCCCGTGTTCTATCACCATGTCTCCACCATGTTCTGTCACTATGTCACCCATCCCCCCCCCCGTGTTCTGTCACTATGTCACACCCCCCGTGTTCTGTCACTATGTCACACCCCCCGTGTTCTGTCACTATGTCACACCCCCCGTGTTCTGTCACTATGTCACACCCCCCGTGTTCTGTCACTGTGTCACCTCCCCGTGTTCTGTCACTGTGTCACACCCCCCGTGTTCTGTCACTGTCACCCCCCCCGTGTTCTGTCACTGTGTCACACCCCCCGTGTTCTGTCACTGTGTCACACCCCCCGTGTTCTGTCACTGTGTCACACCCCCCCGTGTTCTGTCACTGTGTCACCTCCCCGTGTTCTGTCACTGTGTCAACCCCCCCCCCCGTGTTCTGTCACTGTGTCACCTCCCCGTGTTCTGTCGCTGTCAATCCCACCATGTTCTGTCACCATGTCACCCCCCCCCCGTGTTCTGTCACTGTCACCCCCACCGTGTTCTGTCACCCCCCCTCCCTGTGTTCTTTCACTGTGCACACCCCCCGTGTTCTGTCACCGTGTCACACATCCGTGTTCTGTCACTGTCACCCCCACCGTGTTCTGTCACTGTGTCACACCCCCCGTGTTCTGTCTCCGTGTCACACATCCGTGTTCAGTCACTGTCACCCCCCCCTCCCCGTGTTCTGTCACTGTGTCACCCCCACCGTTTTCTGTCACTGTGTCACACACCCGTGTTCTGTCACTGTCACCCCCCCCCTCCCCGTGTTCTGTCACTGTGTCACCCCCACCGTGTTCTGTCACCGTGTCACACACCCGTGTTCTGTCACTGTCACCCCGCCTCCCCGTGTTCTGTCACCGTGTCACACCCCCCATGTTCAGTCACAGTGTCACCCCCACCGTGTTCTGTCACTGTGTCTCCCCCCCCCCCCGTGTTCTGTCACCCCCACCGTGTTCTGTCACCGTGTCACACCTTTCCCCAGGGGCCATAAGACACTGGATAATTTGCTTGCTGCACAATAATTATCCTAAATAAAATGTTAATGTGTAAAAAGGCTCTCTACCTGCCGTAATGTGTGTAAAAGGGGCTCTACCTTCCATACTGTGTAAAAGGGGCTCTACCTGGTGTAATGTGTGTAAGTGGCGCTGTGTGGCGCAATTTGAATAATGGAGACTATTGTGCAGCCTAATATGAATCTGTATTATTTTTTGCCCACACCCCTTCCACATGAAGCCACGTCCCTATATTTTTGGCAAGTGGGGCGAGCTGCTATTTTGTATATGGCCCTCGGATACTGACAGGAAATGTCAAGTGGCCCCTCAGCTGAAATAATTGCCCACCTCTGCTCTAGGATGTAAGAGAAAATAGGATTTTAATTACCTACCGGTAAATCCTTTTCTCATAGTTCGTAGAGGATGCTGGGCGCCCATCCAGCGCTTCGTTTTCTTGCTGTGGTTACTTGGTCAGTACTGCTTTGTTCTTAGTTAAGTACTGTGTTATTACTTGGTTCAGTAATGTTCTTCAGCTGTTGCTGAGTTTTCCGGCTTGGTTGCCGGGTTTGCCTTGTTTGTGTGAGCTGGTATGAATCTCGCCACTATCTATGTATGTCGTCGCCTCGGGCACAGTTTCTAGACTGAGTCTGGTAGGAGAGGCATAGAGGGAGGAGCCAGCCCACACTGTTAAACTCTTAAAGTGCCAATGGCTCCTGGTGGACCCGTCTATACCCCATGGTACTAATATGGACCCCAGCATCCTCTACGGACTACGAGAAAAGGATTTACCAGTAGGTAATTAAAATCCTATTTTTGCTGTAAAAGAAAATGAAAAAGACTAACCTGCCACAAAAGGAAGTCACTGAGCCTAATTTCTCCAGATGTACGGATGAGGAGGTCAGGGTTTGGAGAATTAGAAGTGTACAGACAATGGTCCAGAAGACTCTCAGATACATCACTAAACAAAAAAAATACAATATATTAAGCATAGAGTCTTAAACTTTTTATGGTTATGTAACAAATTATGGACCTTATTCAGGTTGGATTGCAGATTCTGCTAAAAAGCAGAATGCTCAATGCTTCCTACCGCATGCTGGGGTCCGCCTGGCGCAGGACAAAGCCACCCAGCATGCTGACCGCCCCTGCCCAGAAGCTGCGACCTCAAGCAACTGTGGATGGCCCTCTGCCTTCGCAGCCTGGCTGTGAAGGCAGGCGCGCCACCACTATTCTTTCCTTCAGAGCGGCTGCGTGTAAGGTCATGCAGCAGCCCCGAAAACAGCACCAATCCGTCCCCGTTCGTAGCTTCCCGACCCCGCAATGCTGCCACACAAACACCTCTGCCTGTCAATCATGCAGAGGCGTTTGCAGCCAATGCGATCCAATCGCACATTGGCAGCTAAAAGGGCAAATTGCGGTCACACTGCGATAGGGATGTGACCTGAATAAGGCCACAATTTAATTAGCCTAGGTAGATTACCGCGGGATAATTGATACCCCAGGGCTATACAATTAGCCCCAAAGCCAGGAGTTAAATCTGGGTTTTTTTTCCACCTGCCGCAGCAGGTCACAAATTTTTTTTTCAAGATAACTAGTGGCTTAACAGGTGAAAAAGGGAGTACAATTGATTAGCCCCAGGCGTTAAAGCCCAAATCTACTTTGCTTTTACACCCGCAGTAATTTAGCGCTGCTAATTGAATACTTGTCTTAATATGACAAAGTACTAAATCACTGACAAGCCGAAGAAAAGTTGACGAGTAAAACTAATTATAAAAAGTATTTGAAAATTTTAATTTTCCAGCCACATACATGTGTAGTCTTATATGAATACAGATTGAAAAGAACTTATAAATATTTACTTCCCATGCACAGACTGGTATGATCACTTTCTGCTAGATAAATACCTGGGATCTAGAAGACCCTCTTTAACGCCCCAGGCAGCCTCTCGAACTGCATTGCTGATCTCATGTCGGGATGTGTAAGCAAAGCAAACATTTAGAAAACACCTAAAAAAAAAAAATCCATAGTAACGGGTCTCAAAAATGCATAGTAGGTCAATGCTAAATCTGATATGTGGGTCTGAAACACACATTAATAACTTATATTTGTTTGTTAGAGCATTAAAAACAAAATAAAAAATAATTTGATTAACTAATTTAGAAATAAAAATAGGATTTTAATTACCTACCGGTAAATCCTTTTCTCGTAGTCCGGAGAGGATACTGGGGTTCCATTTAGTACCATGGGGTATAGACGGGTCCACTAGGAGCCATGGGCACTTTAAGAATTTGATAGTGTGGGCTGGCTCTTCCCTCTATGCCCCAACTACCAGACTCAGTCTAGGAAACGGTGCTGAAGAGACGGACATACTTTGAGAGAAGGACAGATAAAGATAGTGGTGAGATTCCGAACCAGCACACACAGAGGAAAGCTATGCTAACCCAACTTTAAACAGGAACAGCAACAGCTGAACCAACAATACTTAACCAAGTAACAGTGCAGGAAGAACGAAGCAACGGGAGGGCGCCCAGTATCCTCTACGGACTACGAGAAAAGGATTTACCGGTAGGTAATTAAAATCCTATTTTCTCTTATTCTCTTACGTCTTAGAGGATACTGGGGTTCCATTTAGTACCATGGGGATGTTCCAAAGCTCCCAAACCGGGTGGGAGAGTGTTGAGGTTCCTGAAGAACTGATTGACCAAACTGAAGGTCCTCAGAGGCCAAAGTATCGAACTAGTAGAACTTAGCAAACGTGTTCAAACCAGACCAAGTAGTCGCTCGGTAGAGCTGTAAAGCAGAGTCACCCCGGGCAACCGCCCAGGAAGAACCCACCGACCTAGTAGAGTGGGCCTGTACAGATTTTGGAACCGGCAAACCTGCCGTGGCATAAGCATGCTGCATAGTGAGCCTGATCCAGAGTGCAATTGTCTGCTTTGAAGCAGGACACCCAATTTTATTGGGATTATATAGAACGAACAGCGAGTCGGATTTCCTGTGACGAGCTGTCCTCTTTATGTATACCTTCAAAGCCCTCACAACATTCAAAGACTTTGAAGTAGCAGCAGTGTCGGTGATAACTGGAACCACAATAGGTTGGTTGATGTGAAACGCAGACACCACTTTCGGAAGAAATTGCTGACGAGTTCTGAGTTCAGCTCTGTCCTCACGGAAAATTAAATAGGGGCTCTTGGGAGACTTAGCCCCTAGCTCCGACACACGTCTTGCTGAAGCCAAGGTCAACAGTGTGATAGTCTTCCACGTAAGGTATTTTACGTCCACCTCCTGTAATGGTTCAAACCAGTCCGATTGGAGGAACTACAGCACCAAACTGAGATCCCAAGGTGCCGTGGGAGGCACAAAGGGAGGTTGGATGCGCAGAACACCTTTCAAAAACATCTGGACCTCAGGGAGAGAAGCCAATTGTTTTTTAAAGAAAATGGACAAGGCCGAAATCTGGACTTTTATGGAGCCCAGACGTAGGCCCACATCCACACCTGCCTGCAGAAAAAGCAGCAAACGTCACAGGTGAAATTCCACCGCAGAATAAGTTCTACTCTCACACCTAGAGACGCTAGAATCAGCCGTTCAACTTCCATTCCGTCAAACGTAGCCGCGGTAAGTCCTGATAGACAAACAAGCCCTGTTGCAGAAGATCCTCGCGAAGAGGTAGAGGCAACGGATCTGTAGAGGTCACGGATCTTCAAGGAGCATCTCCAGAAGGTCCGCGTACCAGGCCCTTCTTGGCCAGTCCAGAGCAATGAGTATTGCTTGAACCTTTTCTCTTTTTATTCTTTTAAGAATTCTTCGGATCAGAGGCAGTGGAGGAAACATGTACACCATCTGATAGACCCAAGGAGTGATCAGAGCGTCTACTGCTACTGCCTGTGGGTCTCTCGACCTGGAATACCACCGCTTGAGCTTCTTGTTGAGTCGAGAGGCCATCATGTCGATTTGTGGATATCCCCACCGACGTATCAAGCACCTGAACACTTCCGGTTGAAGGCCCCACTCCCCCGGGTGCAGGTCGTGTCTGCTGAGGAAGTCTGCTTCCCAGTTGTCTACTCCCGGAATGAAGACCGCTAACAACACCATAGTGTTTTTTTCTGCCCAGAGAATTATTGACACCTCTGACATTGACATCGTTCCGCCCTGTCGGTTTATGTACGTCACTGCCGTCACATTGTCCGACTGGACCTGAATGGTCCGATCGTGAAGAAGATAAGAGGCCTGCAGAAGGACGTTGTATATGACCCTGAGTTCCAGAATGTTGATTGGAGGGATGACTTACTGAGTTGAACATATTCCTTGAAACTGCACCCCCTGGGTGACTGCTCCCAAACCTCTGTGGCTTGTGTCCGTGGTTAACAGGATCCAGTCCTGAATTCTGAACCTCCGACCCTCGACGAGGTACGAAATCTGTAGCCACCACAGAAGGGAGATCCTGGCTTTTGGCAACAGACGGATCCTCTGGTGCATGTGAAGATGCGATCCGGACCATTTGTCCAACAGATTGAGCTGGAAGGGTCTTGCATGAAACACTCCGCATTGAAGAACCTCGTAAGAGGCCACCATTTTCCCCAGAAGGCGAATGCATAGATGCACCGATATCCGGGTTGGCTTCAGGACATCCCGAACCATCGACTGGATTACCAATGTCTTTTCCAACGGAAGGAACACTTTCTGCGACTCCGTATCCAGTATCATTCCCACGAATGGGAGCCTCTGTGTTGGCTCTAGGTGAGATTTCGGAAAGTTCAGAATCCACCCGTGATCCTGGAGAAGTTTGGTTGAGAGACCAATGCTGCCCAGCAACCTCTCCCTGGACGGCGCCTTTATCAGAAGATCGTCCAGGTACGGAATTATGTTCACTCCCTGCTTGCGGAGTATAAACATCATCTCTGCCATCACTTTGGTGAACACCCTCGGTGCCCTGGAGACACTAAATAGCAGGGCCTGGAACTGGTAGTGACAGTCCTGCAGTGCAAACCGTAGATAAGCCTGATGAGGCGGCCAGATCGGAATGTGAAGGTATGCATCCTTGATATCCAGAGACACTAGGAATTCCCCTTCCTCCAGACCTGAGATCACTGCTCTCAGAGACTCCATCTTGAACTTGAACACTCTTAACGGGTTCAAGGACTTGAGGTTCAGAATTGGTCGTACCGAACTGTCCGGATTCGGTACTACAAACAAGTTGGTATAGTACCACTTGCTGTGCAGATGAGGTGGAACTGGAACAATGACTCGAGTCTGTACCAGTTTTTGGATGGCCTGCTGTAAAGTTATACTTGCCTCTTGTGAAGCTGGTAAGCCTGATTTGAAGAATCTGTGAGGTGGAAGCTCTTGGAACTCCAGTCTGTAGCCCTGGGAAATAACATCTATGACCCAGGGGTCCCGGCACGAACTTGACCAGATGCGACTGAAGAATTTTAGTCGGGCTCCCACCTGACAGTCCTCCAGGCATCGTGGTCCACCATCATGCTGAAAGCATCTGCAGTTGCTGGTTTGCGTAGTTTACCTCTTGCGCCTCTGGAGGCCGTAGAAGCACCTCTGGATTTTCCCTTACACTTGGCTGTCCGAAAGCACTGTAAATTTGAAGCTGAATAGGCTTTCTTGGCTGGGGGAGCTGCAGAAGGAAGATACGTAGACTTACCCGAAGTAGCTTTGGAGATCCATTTGTCCAGCTCGTCTCCAAACAAGGCCTCTCCTGTGAATGGTAGGCCTTCCACGCCTTTCCTGGAGTCCGCATCAGCAGTCCACTGGTGTAGCCACAAGCCCCTGTGTGCCGACACTGCCATAGCAGTGGTGCATGCATTAAGCAAACCAATCTCTTTTATGGCTTCCACCATAAAGTTTGCAGAGTCCTGTATATGCTGCAGGAGTAAAACAACATCCCACTAGACAAGGAATCTAACCCCCTCAATTAGGTTACATGACCAATTAGCAATGGCTTTTGTGATCCATGCAAATGCAATAGTGGGTCTCTGGGCCACCCCAGCAGCTGTGTACAATGACTTGAGTGTAGTGTCAATTTTACGATCAGCCGTATCACCAGGGACAGGCAATACAATTTTTCGTGACAGCCTGGAGACAGATGCGTCCACTATCGGTGGATTTTCCCATTTTTTCCTATCCTCCAGAGGAAAAGGAAAAGATGAGAGCAACCTTTTAGGGATTTGAAATTTCTTATCAGGATTAACCCACGGTTCTTCAAACAGGGTATTCAATTCCTTTGACGCAGTAAAAGTGACTGAGGACTTATTTTTTACATTAAAATAAGACTCCTCACACTCTGACACCTTATCAGGAATTTGCAGAACCTCTCTGATAGCCTCTATAAGAGCCTCAATTCCCTGTGACAGAATAGATCCCCCCCACCAAATTCACCTCACCCTCCTCCATGTCTGGCCCGTCAGCATCAGAGTCAGACTGCAGGATATGTGCCAGAGATCATTTTTGCGGACAAATGGCAGGGTATTGATATGCTGGTTTGAGGACTGAGTCTCTATTCATAAACTCATCCACAGTCTGTCTTAGGTATTGCGTCTCTTTCATATTGCGGGATAGCTTTGTAGAAATATTTGAGATCATTCCCTTAATGGAATTAACCCAGTCCAGTTCAGCCCCGCTATTCTGGGAAGGTGCACTGCCCTAAGTACCCAGTAGTGAGCCCCCTGGTGAAGAGGAACAGTCCGCTGTACAAGAAACACACTCGTTGCCTGACATAATGTAAATGAGACAGCACACACACACACACACACACACACACACACACAGGAAAAGGTTAAGCACAAGTAACCCACAAAGAGCCCTTCAGGGAGACACAGTTATTTGGAGCCAGCCCCCACCGCGCCTTTATTGCTAATGCCAAGCTTAGCCGGGTCGCAGACTAAGTAGGGGACTTAGTACCTTAATAATCCCCCCCCCCCCCCCCCCCCCCCTGCTATGACCCCCTGGTACCGCTGAGGTAATCTGGAGTCTCTCCGGAGTAGTTGCACATCCCTGTCAGTCAGCATCTGTGTCCACTGCAGAGGGAAAATGGCGCTGGTGAGCTGCTGGATCCGCTCATAGTGAAGCCCAGCCCCTTCAATGGCACGCAGTCCTCCCTTTTTTTATACTGACTGAGGTAATCTGGTGCTTAAAATGGAGAGAAAACTGTTTTAAGGCTGTTTTTGCCAGTGTGGGTACTGTGTACAGTGTACTGAGAAGCAGCTCTGTACTGTGTCTGGAGACGCATTCCGCCTCGGTTAGAAGCCAGGCGTCTCCGTACCCTTATGCCACCATAATGGCAGGCGACCCGATAGTCGGAACGACGGCTTAGTACTCACCACTCATCATTCTTATGGCTCTGTTAGGGGTGGCAGCATGCTGCGGGAATGTACGCTGGCCGTGGTGGGGCTTGCCAATAGTTCCCTCAGAAGCTCAGTGTCCTGTCAGCGTGGAACGGGACCATTAACCCTTCAAGAGGTTGGCCTGGTCTTCCCCCCCTAACCCCCCCCCCCCCCCCCCCCCAACCTAAGTCCAACAAAGCAGGCAGGCTGGTGCCAACCAGCCCTGCCTGGTAAATAACAAACATAGAAAATAAATGCAGAAAACTCTTCAGGAGCTTCCATAAGCGTGACCGGCTCCTACAGGCACATTTTCTAGACTGAGTCTGGTAGGAGGGGCATAGAGAGAGGAGCCAGCACACACTATCAAATTCTTAAAGTGCCCATGGCTCCTAGTGGACCCGTCTATACCCCATGATACTAAATGGAACCCCAGTATCCTCTAGGACGTAAGAGAAATAGGAAATTGATAACCCAAGCACGTCTATCACTTCCCTCAAACTTTGACTGTAATACACTCCTTTGTATGCAAATTATGGGAGAGAGATAGTAATGCTAAAATTCTGTACCACCTACAACCTATATTTTCTCAATATATACCACACTCCCAGCTCACACTTGTAACATAGTGGGCGGAATTCATATGTTTTTATGGCCGGCAGTCACTAGCTGGCTTTGAATGGAGCTATTCTAATGTAGCTCCATTTGGGCGCATTCGGCTGCTGGCATCTGCATTTCAGCTTGCACTTGCCGGGGTTGGCAAGCTGACATGTGTGAAAAGTTTTGTAAATGTCAAACCAGACACTAATGGGCGCGATCAGCGCAATAGGGAACATCAATTATATATCGCCCCCCTCCGATCTCCTGTCACTTTAGATGGGAGATCGGGGATGATAACATTTGACTTCCAACCCCTCCCCCCCCCCCATCCCAACTATAGTGAAATGACTGCTGCAAGTGCCTGGCTGTGGGGTGGGGAAATATCTTCTAACCCAAGCATGGCCCATTGCTATTCCACTACTGGTGTTTAGGTTTATTGATAAAATATAGTCAATACATGTAGTTGTAGCTCTCAGTAAAGCATTCTTAGAAATTTAAAAAACAATGAGCATCTATACAGACATCTATCCTGCAATGAAATTGGACGGACAATGGTGAAATGTGTCTTTAGTTTTGAAATATAGATTTCACTGTGCCATGGGATACTCATCTGCATAAGGGTGATCTCTTCTGGCAGGGAGAGTGATACATTCTGACAAGTGTGAGTACACAGAATATCGGCATGTGCTTTCTATTGCCTTTTTATCCTTCCTATTGGCATGGTAAAAGATTTTCTTCAGGGGACATAGTTACAATACACAGCTTTTGGCCGTCTCATAACAGTTGCAATCAGAGCCGGCCCTAACCAATATGATGCCCTAGGCAAGATTTTGGCTGGCGCCCCCTAGCACCACCGCTGGTTCCGCCTCTGACCTTGCACCTCTTTCCCAGAACCATCACTCCTCACCCATAGCAGTCCTTATTTTGGCGTTTGTACCCCCTATGTTTTAAATAGGAACAGTTCGCACATTTGGAGCACAGCCCAAAAAGGGGTGTGTTTTTGCTGGCAAGGGGCATGGTCACACAATAGTAACCCCAATCCCAATTACGCCACACAGTACTGCAACTTTATTCACATTTGATCATGCGATAGTGTCGATAATTCATATTACATCCCACAGTAGTATCACTTTACCTTATAAACATTACTCCTCACAGTAGAGCCCCTTATTCACATTACATCACACTGAATTGCTCCTTATTCACATTACACCACAACCTATTGCTCTTTATTCATATTAGACGACCCTTTCTATACGTAACGCCACATAGTAGAGCACCTTATACACATAATGCCACACATTAGTAATGCATTTATATACATAATTCCACACAGTAATGCCCCTTACACATTATTAATGTCCTTATAAACATAATGCGTCTTACACATTATGACAACCTTTATTAATGCCCTTTTACACATAATGTCCCTTACATATATGCTGCATATTATTAATGCCCTTATACACATAATGACACACATAGTGCCCCCTACACATTTGCTGCACATTATTAGTGCCCCTATACACATAATGACACACATACAGTAGTACCCTGTTACACATATGCCGCACATTATTAATGCCCTTATACACATAATGACACACATAGTGCCCCTTACACATATGTTGCACATTATTAATGCATTTTTACATGTCACACATAACGCTCCTTACACATATTCCGAACACTACTGCACAACCAACCCACTCACACTGCCACTAACACTGTGACCTCTGCCTCTGCTTGGATACAGATGTGTCCTCATAAATCTTGCCTCAATGCTAACGTTGGGCACCTTTTTTTATGAAAATGCATCTTATTTGCATTGCAATGTGGCTAGGATGCACAAGCAGATTCTGCTGATTAAAATGATATGCAGCATGCCTATATATTGTGTGAGACTGTGGCTGTATCTGCATCTGCATAAGAAATGCTACATACAGAATATAGGCATGTCGCATATCATTTTAATCAGCAGAAGCTGCTGATGCCCCTAGGCATATCAAATGCCCTAGGCAATTGCCTAGTTTGCCTATGCCTATGGCCGGCTCTGGTTGCAATACCCAAGGGATATTGTATTGGTTTCCTGCATTCAAGTTTTAGCACAGACTGGGAGGAAAGACCAATAAGCTTTTTATTGCTTAAAAAGCTGTAACTGCAGAAGAGTATTTCCTATCTATACCATGAACAGCACAAATAAAGTGATTTAAATATCTACTTGGAGATTGTGCATATTTATAAACTGGCTGTTTTTTTTTTTTTTTTAAACTAGAAATCACTGATATCCCTGATGAGCAAATACGTCAGGCCAGACAATTTTTAGAATTTCTGGCTTCTAGGAAATGGAACGTCTTTATTTTATTAGCTCAGCCCACAGAATCTACTCCTGAACATCTGGAGGAGACTCCAGTACTGAAAAGAAAAAATTATTTAATCTACATACAGTGCAGAGGTGGTCAACTTTTTACTGCATGGGACTTAAGGCCCCCATACATCAGAGATACATTGGGGCAATGTCCTGATTCCCCGACCCAGCTGTTGGAGAATTGGGACATGTTTAAAAATTCCAATTCCCTGATCCCTAATTGAAAACAGTAAGGATCGGCAAATCAGGCATTTTTAACATGTTTAATTTCCACGATCATTGCTGGCTGCCGATTGGCCTATCCGGTATAGAGGTATGGGGACCTATAGTCATCTTTGGGAACCATGCATCAGGTTTGAATGAATTCTGCACTTCCTTTTAATTATTCATTTAGTTGCAGGCTTTTACCAAGAGGGATAAAGTAAGGCATAAATTCTAGCTTAAGTGCACTCACCACACAAAGCCCGCAATAAGCCCAGAGGGTGTCCTTAACGTGGATTGCCGTTTGCACCCTCTTAAAGTGAACCCTCTGGGCTTACCGCAGACAGTAATTCAATAAATCCAGGTAATAACCCAGGTGCTACAAGCCCGCATAATACCCGCAGGTAATTGCATCTGCCACATAGCTCATTAGGAAACAAGGTACTTCTATAAACTAATAAGAATGTGTATTATCCTTCACAAAAGCTTTAGAGAGGATAATAAAATCCTAACCCAAAGCAACAAAAAGAAAAAATGTTGGGCTTCCAATCCATAGATTAGAGCAGTGTTTCCCAACCTTGGTCCTCAAGGCAAACCAAAGGTCCAGGTTTTAAGGATAACTATACTTGAGCACAGGTGACTTAAACAGTACCTCAGTTATTTTGACCATCTGTGCTCAAGCATGGATACCCTCAAAATCTGGACTGTCAGTGTGTCTTGAAGACCATGGTTGGTAATCACTGGATTAGAGCATGTACCAACAACAGAGCATGTTTTGTGGATTTCTTGAAATCAAGAACAGGTAAATTACTCCATTTGGCTGGGTCAGAAATGTCCCACCTGCTTCCACAGACAGAAATCCTCAAAACATGACCTTTTGGGAAATACGAGTTTTATGGTAAGAACTTACCTTTGTTAAAACTCTTTCTGCGAGGTACACTGGGCTCCACAAGGATAGACATTGGGGTGTAGAGTAGGATCTTGATCCGAAGCACCAACAGGTTTAAAATCTTTGACCTTCTTCCCAAGATGCATAGCGCCGCCTCCTATATCACCCCGCCTCCGTGCACAGAAGCTCAGTTTTGTTAACCAGCCCAATGCAGTAGCAAGTAAAAGAGACAACAACTGCCAGTTGCCACAAACACCACACTCTCCCGACAGGAGAAGTGTCAGCGGCTAATGCCATACCAACTCAAAGAAACTAAGTGCGTCAGGGTGGGCGCCTTGTGGAGCCCAGTGTACCTCGCAGAAAGAGTTTTAACAAAGGTAAGTTCTTACCATAAAACTCGTTTTCTGCTGCGGGGTACACTGGGCTCCACAAGGATAGACATTGGGGATGTCCTAAAGCAGTTCCTTATGGAAGGGGACGCACTGAAGCGGGCACAAGAACCCGGCGTCCAAAGGAAACATCCTGGGAAGCGGCGATATCGAAGGCATAGAACCTAATGAACGTGTTCACTGAGGACCACGTAGTCGCCTTGCACAATTGTTCAAAGGTCACACCACGTTGGGCCGCCCAAGAAGGTCCAACTGACCGAGTAGAATGGGCCTTAATGTGATCAGGAGCAGAGAGACCAGCCTTCACATAAGCATGTGCAATCACCAGTCTAATCCATCTGGCCAGTTTGCTTGTGAGCAGGCCAGCCACGTTTGTGAAACCCAAACACAACAAAAATAAGAATTTACTCACCGGTAATTCTATTTCTCGTAGTCCGTAGTGGATGTTGGGAACTCCGTAAGGACCATGGGGAATAGACTGGCTCCGCAGGAGACTGGGCACTCTAAAAGAAAGATTAGGTACTATCTGGTGTGCACTGGCTCCTCCCTCTATGCCCCTCCTCCAGACCTCAGTTAAGGAAACTGTGCCCGGAAGAGCTGACACAACAAAGAAAAGATTTGGAATCCAGGGTAAGACTCATACCAGCCACACCAATCACACTGTACAACTTGTGATAACCATACCCAGTTAACAGTATGAACAACAACTGAGCCTCAGTAACAGATGGCTCATAACAATAACCCTTGAGTTAAGCAATAACTATATACATGTATTGCAGAGAGTCCGCACTTGGGACGGGCGCCCAGCATCCACTACGGACTACGAGAAATAGAATTACCGGTGAGTAAATTCTTATTTTCTCTGACGTCCTAGTGGACCATGGGGATTATACCAAAGCTCCCAAACGGGCAGGAGAGTGCGGATGACTCTGCAGCACCGAATGAGCAAAGGCAAGGTCCTCCTCAGCCAGGGTATCAAACTTGTAGAACTTAGCAAATGTGTTTGAACCCGACCAAGTAGCAGCTCGGCAAAGCTGTAAAGCCGAGACCCCTCGGGCAGCCGCCCAAGAAGAGCCCACCTTCCTTGTGGAATGGGCTTTTACTGATTTAGGATGCGGTAACCCTGCCGCAGAATGAGCTTGCTGAATCGTGTTACAGATCCAGCGCGCAATAGTTTGCTTTGAAGCCGGAGCACCCAGTTTGTTGGGTGCATACATGATAAACAGCGAGTCAGTTTTCCTGACTCCAGCCGTCCTGGCTACATAGATTTTCAAAGCCCTGACTACATCAAGTAACCTGGAGTCCTCCAAGTCCCGAGTAGCCGCAGGCACCACAATAGGCTGGTTCAAATGAAACGCTGATACCACCTTAGGGAGAAATTGGGGACGAGTCCTCAACTCTGCCCTGTCCATATGGAAGATCAGATACGGGCTTTTACATGACAAAGCCGCCAATTCTGACACACGTCTAGGTGAAGCCAAGGCCAACAGCATGACCACCTTCCACGTGAGATACTTTAGCTCCACGGTCTTAAGTGGCTCAAACCAGTGTGATTTCAGGAAATCCAACACAACGTTAAGATCCCAAGGTGCCACTGGAGGCACAAAAGGGGGCTGAATATGCAGCACTCCCTTAACAAACGTCTGAACTTCAGGCAGTGAAGCCAGTTCTTTTTTAAAGAAAATAGATAGGGCCGAAATCTGGACCTTTATGGATCCTAATTTTAGGCCCATAGTCACTCCTGACTGTAGGAAGTGCAGGAATCGACCCAGCTGGAATTCCTCTGTAGGGGCCTTCCTGGCCTCACACCAAGCAACATATTTTCGCCATATACGGTGATAATGTTTTGCTGTCACGTCTTTCCTAGCCTTTATCAGCGTAGGAATAACTTCATCCGGAATGCCCTTTTCCGCCAGGATCCGGCGTTCAACCGCCATGCTGTCAAACGCAGCCGCGGTAAGTCTTGGAACAGACAGGGCCCCTGCTGTAACAGGTCCTGTCTGAGAGGCAGAGGCCATGGGTCCTCTGAGATCATTTCTTGTAGTTCTGGGTACCAAGTTCTTCTTGGCCAATCCGGAACGATGAGTATAGTTCTTACTCCTCTCTTTCTTACTATCCTCAGCACCTTGGGTATGAGAAGAAGAGGAGGGAACACATAAACCGACTGGTACACCCACGGTGTCACTAGTGCGTCCACAGCTATCGCCTGAGAGTCCCGTGACCTGGCACAATATTTTTTTTAGGTTTTTGTTGAGGCGGGACGCCATCATGTCCACCTGTGGCAGTTCCCAACGATTTACAATCTGTGTGAAGACTTCTTGATGAAGTCCCCACTCTCCCGGGTGGAGGTCGTGCCTGCTGAGGAAGTCTGCTTCCCAGTTGTCCACTCCCGGAATGAACACTGCTGACAGTGCTAGCACGTGATTCTCCGCCCATCGAAGAATCCTTGTGGCTTCTGCCATTGCCATTCTGCTTCTTGTGCCGCCCTGGCGGTTTACATGGGCGACCGCAGTGATGTTGTCTGACTGAATCAGTACAGATTGGTTTTGAAGCAGGGGCTCTGCTTGACTCATGGCGTTGTAGATGGCCCTTAGTTCCAATATATTTATGTATAGAGAAATCTCCAGACTTGACCACTGTCCCTGGAAGTTTCTTCCCTGAGTGACTGCCCCCCATCCTCGGAGGCTTGCATCCGTGGTCACCAGGATCCAGTCCTGTATGCCGAACCTGCGTCCCTCGAGAAGATGAGCACTCTGCAGCCACCACAGCAGAGACACCCTGGCCCTGGGAGACAGGGTGATCAACCGATGCATCTGAAGATGCGATCCGGACCATTTGTCCAACAGATCCCACTGAAAGATCCTTGCATGGAACCTGCCGAAGGGAATTGCTGCGTAAGAAGCCACCATCTTTCCCAGGACTCGCGTGCAGTGATGCACGGACACCTGTTTTGGTTTCAGGAGGTCCCTGACCAGAGATGACAATTCCTGGGCCTTCTCCTCCGGGAGAAACACCTTCTTCTGTTCTGTGTCCAGAATCATTCCCAGGAAAAGCAGACGCGTCGTAGGGATCAGCTGCGACTTTGGGATATTCAGAATCCAGCCGTGCTGTTGCAACACTTCCTGAGAGAGTGCTACGCTGACCAACAACTGCTCTTTGGACCTCGCCTTTATGAGGAGATCGTCCAAGTACGGGATAATTAGAACTCCCTTTCTTCGAAGGAGTATCATCATTTCGGCCATTACTTTGGTAAATATTCTCGGAGCCGTGGAGAGACCAAACGGCAACGTCTGGAATTGGCAATGACAGTCCTGTACCACAAATCTGAGGTACTCCTGGTGAGGTGGGTAAATGGGGACATGCAAGTAAGCATCCTTGATGTCCAGCGACACCATAAAAATCCCTCTCTTCCAGGCTTGCAATAACCGCCCTGAGCGATTCCATTTTGAACTTGAACTTCTTTATATAAGTGTTCAAGGATTTTAAATTCAGGATGGGTCTCACCGAACCGTCCGGTTTCGGTACCACAAACATTGTGGAATAGTAACCCCTGCCCTGTTGAAGGAGGGGGACCTTGATTATCACCTGCTGGAGGTACAGCTTGTGAATTGCCGTCAGTACAACCTCCCTTTCCCTGGGAGCAGCTGGCAAGGCTGATTTGAGGTAACGGCGAGGGGGAGTCGCCTCGAACTCCAGCTTGTATCCCTGAGATACAATTTGTACAACCCATAGATCCACTTGTGAGCGAACCCACTGGATGCTGAAGTTTCGGAGACGCGCCCCCACCGCACCTGGCTCCGCCTGTGGAGCCCCAACGTCATGCGGTGGACTTAGTGGAAGCAGGGGAGGATTTTTGTTCCTGGGAACTGGCTGCCTGGTGCAGCTTCCTTCCTCTACCCTTGCCTCTGGCCAGAAAGGATGCTCCTCTGACCCGCTTGCCTTTCTGAGGCCGAAAGGACTGCATTTGATAATATGGTGCTTTCTTAGGCTGTGAGGGAACCTGAGGCAAAAAAGTCGACTTCCCAGCAGTTGCTGTGGATACGAGGTCCGAGAGACCGTCCCCAAATAGTTCCTCACCCTTATAAGGCAAAACCTCCATGTGTTTTTTAGAATCTGCATCACCTGTCCACTGCAGAGTCCATAATACTCTCCTGGCAGAAATGGACATTGCATTAATTCTAGATGCCAGCAGGCAAATGTCCCTCTGTGCATCCCGCATATATAAGACGACGTCTTTTATATGTTCAATGGTTAGCAAAATAGTATCCCTGTCGAGGGAATCAATGTTGTCTGACAGGGTATCAGTCCATGCTGCTGCAGCACTACACATCCAGGCTGAAGCAATAGCAGGTCTCAGTAGAGTACCAGAGTGTGTATACACAGACTTTAGGATAGCTTCCTGCTTTCTATCCGCAGGATCCTTTAGGGCGGCCGTATCCTGAGACGGCAGTGCCACCCTTTTAGATCAGCGTGTTAGCGCCTTGTCCACCCTAGGGGATGTTTCCCAACGTAACCTATCCGTTGGCGGGAAAGGGTACGCCATCAGTAACCTCTTAGAAATCACTAGTTTCTTACCAGGGGAACTCCACGCTTCTTCAGACAAATCATTTAATTCATCAGATGGGGGAAAAGTCACTGGCTGCTTTTTCTCCCCAAACATAATACCCCTTTTGGTGGTAACCGGGTTAATATCAGAAATGTGCAATACATCTTTCATTGCAGTAATCATGCATCGGATGGCTTTTGTAGACTGTACATTTGTCTCATCCTCATCCACACTGGAGTCAAACCACCTTAGGTAGATAGCCGGGACGAGTCCTAAGAACCGTCCGGTCACGGTGAAATATCAGATATGGGGAACTACAGGACAAGGCACCCAAATCTGACACTCTTCTAGCTGAAGCAATAGCCAGCAGAAACACCACCTTAAGGGAAAACAACTTAAGGTCAGTTGAACCAAGAGGTTCAAACGGAGACTCTTGTAACGCCTCCAAAACCACCGACAAGTCCCAAGGATCCACAGGCGGGACATAGGGAGGTTGGATACGCAACACACCCTGAGTAAAGGTATGCACATCAGGTAAGGTCGCAATTTTTCTCTGGAACCACACCGACAAGGCAGATATTTGAACCTTGACGGAGGCCAGACGCAGGCCTAAGTCCAGGCCCTGCTGAAGAAAAGCCAACAACTTGGCTATACTAAACTTGGAAGCGTCATAATCGTTAGATGCGCACCAAACAAAGTAAGAATGCAAGACCCTATAGTAAATCCGAGCCGAAGCCGGTTTCCGGGCCCGCAACATAGTTTGTATGACCGCCTCAGAAAACCCTTTAGCCCTTAAGATGGAAGCTTCAAGAGCCATGGCGTCAAAGACAGCTGGGCTAGGTCCTGGTAGACACAGGGGCCCTGAACGAGGAGGTCTGGGCGTTGTGGAAGTAGAATTGGACGCTCTGACGATAGGCCTTGCAGGTCTGAGAACCAGTGCCGTCTGGGCCACGCTGGAGCTATGAGAAGCAGGATTCCTTTTTCTTGCTTGAACTTCCGAATTACCCTGGGCAGGAAGGACACCGGAGGGAACACGTACGGCAGCCGAAACCTCCACGGTACCGCCAGCACATCCACGAATGCTGCTTGAGGATCCCTTGTCCTTGCTCTGAAGACCGGAACCTTGTGATTGTGTCGAGACGCCATCAGATCCACATCTGGAAGGACTCACCTTTCCACTAGGAGTTGAAACACTTCTGGATGGAGGCCCCACTTGCCGGCATGCACGTCCCGACGACTGAGAAAGTCTGCTTCCCAATTCAGGACTCCCGGAATGAATATTGCCGATATGGCCGGTAGATGGCGTTCTGCCCACTGTAGAATCCGTGAGACTTCCTTCATTGCTAGGCAGCTTCGAGTGCCGCCTTGATGATTTATGTAAGCCACTGTGGTGGCGTTGTACGACTGTACTTGAACAGGACGGTTCTGAATTAAATGCTGGGCTAGGTTCAAGGCATTGAAGACCGCCCGCAACTCCAGAATATTGATCGAGAGGAGGGACTCCTCCTTGGTCCACCGCCCCTGAAGGGAGTGTTGTTCCAGCACCGCGCCCCAACCTCTTAGACTGGCATCTGTCGTCAACAGGACCCAGTCGAATATCCAGAAGGGACGGCCCCTGCACAGTTGTTGGTCCCGGAGCCACCAGAGCAGCGACAGACGGACCTCCGGAGTCAATGAGATAATTTGAGACCTGATCCGGTGAGGCAGGCCGTCCCATTTGGCTAGAATCAGCCTCTGGAGAGGGTGAGAGTGAAATTGAGCGTACTCCACCATGTCGAATGCGGACACCATGAGGCCCAGCACCTGCATCGCCGAATGTATCGACACTTGCGGACGATATAGGAAGCAACGAATCCTGTCCTGAAGTTT
Source organism: Pseudophryne corroboree (assembly GCF_028390025.1). NCBI lineage: Eukaryota > Metazoa > Chordata > Amphibia > Anura > Myobatrachidae > Pseudophryne > Pseudophryne corroboree. Next base: position 604,562,578 of record NC_086445.1, read on the forward strand.
CAGGACTTTCTCCTGAGACAGGAACAACCGCTGGTTGTGAGTGTCCAATAGTGCTCCCAGATGCACCATGCTCTGAGCAGGGATCAGGGATGACTTCTTCCAGTTGATGAGCCACCCGTGGGCTTGCAGAAACCGGACCGTCACATCTAGATGACGCAGGAGAAGTTCTGGGGAATTTGCCAGGATTAACAAGTCGTCCAAATACGGCAGTATCCTGACCCCTTGACCGCAGAGTACCACCGTCATTACCGCCATGACTTTTGTAAAGACTTGCGGAGCCGTTATTAAGCCAAAAGGTAACGCCCGAAACTGGTAATGGCAGTTGCCAATCGCAAATCTCAGGTATTGCTGATGAGATACTGCTATAGGAATATGCAGGTAAGCATCCTGTATATCCAGGGAGACCATGAAGTCCCCAGGTTCCAAGGCCAGAACTATAGAGCGAAGCGTTTCCATCCGGAACTTGGAAATCTTCACAAACCTGTTCAATGCCTTGAGGTTGAGAATGGGCAGGGAGGACCCATTCGGTTTCGGGACTAGAAACAGCGGAGAATAGTACCCCCTGCCCCTCTGCGCAAGAGGCACCTGTACTACGACTCCTGTATCCAGGAGGGTCTGTACCACCGAATGTAGAGTGTTTGCCTTTGTCTCGTCCAACGGGACATCTGTCTAGCAAAATCGATGAGGGGGTCAGTTTTTGAAGGCTATGGCGTAAAATCGAGTGACGACTTCCTGTACCCAGGCATCTGAAGTGGTCTTCAACCATTCCTGGGTATACCCTAGAAGCCGGCCCCCTACCCTGGGATCCCCACCCCGTCATGCGGCAGGCTTATCAGTCTTGGAAGCTGGCTGACGGGCCACCCAGGCTCTTTTGGGCTTAGGCTTACCAGGTTTGGAAGTGCAGGCCTGCTTTTTGTATGCCTGACCTTTTGCTTTACCTGAAGGACGAAAGGGGCGGAAGGAAGTACCTTTAGCCTTCGACACAGAAGGAGCAGTACTTGGCAGACAGGCAGTTTTGGCAGTAGCCAAGTCAGCCACAATCTTATTTAAATCCTCCCCAAACAGAATATCTCCCTTAAAATGGAGTACCTCCAGGCTTTTTCTAGAGTCCAGATCCACAGACCAGGATCTCAGCCACAATATCCGGCGAGCCAGGACTGACGTAGTAGAGGCCTTGGCTGCCAGGATACCGGCATCAGAAGCCGCCTCTTTAATATAACGAGAAGCTGTGGCAATATATGACAAGCATTGTCAGAGGAGATTTCAGCATCTAACTCCAAGGCCCATGCTTCAATGGCCTCTGCCGCCCAGGTAGCTGCAATAGTGGGCCTTTGTGCAGCACCCGCGAGGGTGTAAATTGCTTTCAGACAACCCTCCACACGTTTATCCGTAGGCTCTTTTAGAGACGTGACGGTGGTGACCGGTAGAGCTGAGGAAACCACCATCCTAGCCACATGCGAGTCCACTGGAGGAGGCGTTTCCCAATTCTTAGACAGCTCCGGCGCGAGGGGATAGCGAGCCAGCATCTTCTTTTGAGGCACAAACTTCGTACCCGGGTTTTCCCAGGGTTCCTGACGTATATCAATTAGGTGGTCAGAGTGAGGTAAAACTTGTTTAATCACCTTCTGACGCTTGAACCTATCTGGTTTCTTAGGAGGAACGGATGGCTCGGGATCATCCGTAATCTGTAAAATTAACTGAATAGCCTCCAAAAGATCAGGAACATCCACATGTGAACCACCCTCCCCCCATCAGCCGTATCTGAGTCAGAACCTGTGGGGTCAGTGTAAGTACCGTCTTCATCCGACGAGGTGTCAGTGACAGCAGTGGATTGTGAGGAAACAAGCGCTCGCTTAGAGGACCCCTTGGACGTAGGCGAGCGACGGTCAGACTTCTTAGTAGTCAGGGACTGGTTCAACTTCTTTATTTGAGCAGATAAATCGTCCGCCCACGGCGGGTTAGCTGCAGGAACCACAAACGATTGTACCGGCATTGGGGGTCCTATAGGGGGTGTTAGTTTATGAACTAGCGTATGCAGAAGCGTGGAAAAAGCGGCCCACGGTGGGTCATTATTTGCCCCCGTTGCCACCGTCCCACTGGGGGGCAAGGACCCCCCAGAACCAGAGCCCAAAGCTGCTATATTTTCCTCATAGATATCTGCGGCTTCAGCAACACCGGCAGTGTGTTCAGCCCCAGAACCGTTACCCTCAGAAGCAGACATGATATAACTTGCAGTATCAGGTAACACAGTACAATTTGTCAGCAGCACAATACCTCTAGCCCAAACCCCTGCGCAGTGTTGTCAGCACCAGCAGAGATAAATGAGAGATATTGTGACTAAATCACAGAGTAAAATACGTTATATCTTTGTGAAAATCCTATATTAGATAAAACCTGACGCACCAAGCCCCCTCAGGTTATAGAATATAGTGATAGCATGTTGAGTGAAAGACACGAAATGGACACCACTCAGCTATCAAATGCACACACAAATAGTCACAGTTTGTACAATGCAGAGGTTATTACTAACAATAATACTGCACTGGACTAGCTTACACAGCTATATAACAATAGATAACAGTACACAGTAAGAACTGGATGTATATCACAGGGTAATTGTACTAGGAAACCCTGACTAAGTGCACTCTTTCTTAACTAACACTGACTAAAAAAAGGCAGGTAGAATACTTAAGTGTCTTGTAAAGTCACAGCACTGACAACCAGGTGGCTTTACATAGGAGGATTTGCCCAAGCATTCCCAGGAACAGTGAGCTGAGGGATAATGGCGCCGCAGACACTGCCAGGGAGTGAGGAACTTACAGATATGCAGCTCCAGGGCGGGAACATTTGCAGAAAATGGCGCCCTGTGGCTGGGGGAGAGGCTTCAGGTCCAAGCTCTATCCCCCTGCTGGCAAAACCACCGGGTACTGCGGGCTCTAATAAAACGGTTTATAGAGAAAACCTGACCTGTCCCATGCCCTGGTGATCTAGTGGGATCGCCTGTACTGCCACAGTGTCCACCGCCAGCGCGCGCGGCCCGCCTCCCACTGACCGCACCAGATCGTGATAAAGACCGGGTCCTGCAAGCGGGACCGACTTACCACCTCCCGAAGCGCGGCCACGCGATCCTGGAGAGCCCCAGCCGTGTGTGACTAACTTGGAAGAAAAACGGAGCCTCCTGCTGTAGGTACACGGCAACCAGGGCACGGGAGCGTACAGCGCCGCTGGGAGAGAGATGGAGCTGCAGCAGGCAATGTCTACAGACATCTAACACAATCTGTGCCTCTGCTGCAGCCCTTGTAGCAGAGGCACAGATTTCAGAAAAAGCTTTTTCTAGAGCTGCTGTGAGCAGCTCTTCCTGTTACATGCTTGCACTGCAAGCACCAACTACAAACTGAGCTCCTGTGCACGGAGGCGGGGTGATATAGGAGGCGGCGCTATGCATCTTGGGAAGAAGGTCAAAGCTTTTGAGCCTGTTGGTGCTTCGGATCAAGATCCTACTCTACACCCCAATGTCTATCCTTGTGGAGCTCAGTGTACCCCGCAGCAGAAATTGAATGTTGAGGACTACAGGGTTAGATAACCTTATTCAACTAAAATTAGACTTGGTAATTAAAAAGCAGATGAACACCGGTTTGTTTATTACCAAATTAAATGAACCCCCCTTTGATATATATTACTAGGAGCCTTGAATTGGAGTTTTTTTTTTTAATTACTATCTTAATATTTTAAGTGTATAAAGCTTTTAAGAAGCTCTCATTGCATATAAGGAGACCACTCATTAACACCATGCAAGTACATAAAACAAAATCCAGTTTGGTTTATTGTATTTCCGGGCCTCATCATATTGAAACATATCATTAAAGTTAAAAAAAACAAAAAAAACTATTAAGTTGATTTCCAGAGAGACGAAAAACTACTTTCACTGAAGTCACACAAGCTGTCACTCAAATATCAAACTATAGTCACTTTTTCAAACCTTTTGCAGTAACATAAATATAAACACTCACTTAGAGTAGGCCTTAGTTTCCAGAACAGCCTGGGCTATAAGCTTCTGTACGTCCAGCGGAAGCAGAGTCAAGTCGCCCAGCACTCTAATACAAACTTCATGCTTCTGAAGTTTATCCCTGTATATGCAGAGAATAATTGTCAAAGTCAGATTGTAAAAATAAGAATTTACTCACCGGTAATTCTATTTCTCGTAGTCCGTAGTGGATGCTGGGAACTCCGTAAGGACCATGGGGAATAGCGGGCTCCGAAGGAGGCTGGGCACTCTAGAAAGATCTTAGACTACCTGGTGTGCACTGGCTCCTCCCACTATGACCCTCCTCCAAGCCTCAGTTAGGTACTGTGCCCGGACGAGCGTACACAATAAGGAAGGATTTTGAATCCCGGGTAAGACTCATACCAGCCACACCAATCACACCGTACAACTCGTGATATGAAACAAAGTTAACAGCATGAAACAATAGAGCCTCTCAACAGATGGTTTAACAATAACCCGATTTAGTTAACAATAACTATGTACAAGTATTGCAGATAAACCGCACTTGGGATGGGCGCCCAGCATCCACTACGGACTACGAGAAATAGAATTACCGGTGAGTAAATTCTTATTTTCTCTGACGTCCTAGTGGATGCTGGGAACTCCGTAAGGACCATGGGGATTATACCAAAGCTCCCAAACGGGCGGGAGAGTGCGGATGACTCTGCAGCACCGAATGAGAGAACTCCAGGTCCTCCTCAGCCAGGGTATCAAATTTATAGAATTTTGCAAACGTGTTTGCCCCTGACCAAGTAGCAGCTCGGCAAAGTTGTAAAGCCGAGACCCCTCGGGCAGCCGCCCAAGATGAGCCCACCTTCCTTGTGGAATGGGCATTGACAGATTTTGGCTGTGGCAGGCCTGCCACAGTATGTGCAAGCTGAATTGTACTACAAATCCAACGAGCAATAGTCTGCTTAGAAGCAGGAGCACCCAGCTTGTTGGGTGCATACAGGATAAACAGCGAGTCAGATTTTCTGACTCCAGCCGTTTTGGAAACATATATTTTCAGTGCCCTGACAACGTCTAGCAACTTGGAGTCCTCCAAGTCCCTAGCAGCCGCAGGCACCACAATAGGCTGGTTCAGGTGAAACGCTGACACCACCTTTGGGAGAAACTGGGGACGAGTCCTCAATTCTGCCCTATCCATATGGAAAATCAAATAAGGGCTTTTACAAGACAAAGCCGCCAATTCTGATACTCGCCTGGCAGAAGCCAAGGCCAATAACATAACCACCTTCCACGTGAGATATTTCAGATCCACGGTTTTTAGTGGTTCAAACCAATGTGATTTTAAGAAACTCAACACCACGTTGAGATCCCAAGGTGCCACGGGGGGCACAAACGGGGGCTGAATATGCAGCACTCCTTTAACAAATGTCTGAACTTCAGGTACTGAAGCTAGTTCTTTTTGAAAGAAAATTGACAGAGCCGAGATCTGTACCTTAATGGAGCCCAGTTTTAGGCCCATATTCACTCCTGCTTGCAGGAAATGCAGAAATCGACCTAGTTGAAATTCCTCCGTTGGGGCCTTTTCGGCCTCACACCCTGCAACATACCTCCGCCATATGCGGTGATAATGAGTTGCTGTGACCTCTTTCCTGGCTTTAATAAGTGTAGGAATGACTTCCTCCGGAATGCCCTTTTCCTTCAGGATCCGGCGTTCAACCGCCATGCCGTCAAACGCAGCCGCGGTAAGTCTTGGAACAGACAGGGGCCCTGCTGCAGCAGGTCTTGTCTGAGCGGCAGAGACCACAGGTCCTCTGAGATCATCTCTTGAAGTTCCGGGTACCACGCTCTTCTCGGCCAATCCGGAACGACGAGAATTGTGTTTACTCCTCGCTTTCTTATTATTCTCAATACCTTTGGTATGAGAGGTAGAGGAGGGAACACAAACTGACCGGTACACCCACGGTGTCACTAGAGCGTCCACAGCTATCGCCTGAGGGTCTCTTGACCTGGCGCAATACCTCTCTAGTTTTTTGTTTAGGCGGGACGCCATCATGTCCACCTGTGGACGACCCCATTGATTTACAATCATTTGGAAGACTTCTGGATGAAGTCCCCACTCTCCCGGGTGGAGGTCGTGCCTGCTGAGAAAGTCTGCTTCCCAGTTGTCCACTCCAGGGATGAACACTGCTGACAGTGCTAGTACATGATTCTCCGCCCATCGGAGAATTTTTGTGGCTTCTGCCATCGCCGTCCTGCTTCTTGTACCGCCCTGTCGATTCACATGGGCGACTGCCGTGATGTTGTCTGACTGGATCAGCACCGGCTGGTGTAGGAGCAGGGATTTTGCTTGACTTAGGGCATTGTAAATGGCCCTTAGTTCCAGAATATTTATGTGAAGGGCAGTCTCCTGACTTGACCATAGTCCTTGGAAATTTCTTCCCTTTGACTGCCCCCCAGCCTCGTAGGCTGGCATCCGTGGTCACCAGGACCCAGTCCTGTATGCCGAATCTGCGGCCCTCCAGAAGATGAGCACTGTGCAGCCACCACAGAAGAGACACCCTGGTTCGTGGAGACAGGGTTATTAAACGATGCATCTGAAGATGCGATCCGGACCACTTGTCCAACAGGTCCCACTGAAAAATTCTGGCATGGAACCTGCCGAATGGAATTGCTTCGTAAGAAGCTACCATCTTTCCCAGGACCCGCGTGCAGTGATGCACCGATACCTGTTTTGGTTTTAGGAGGTCTCTGACTAGAGAAGACAACTCCCTGGCTTTCTCCTCCGGGAGAAACACTTTTTTCTGTGCCGTGTCCAGAATCATTCCCAGGAACATTAGACGTGTCGTGGGGACCAGCTGTGACTTTGGGATATTCAGAATCCAGCCGTGCTGGCTCAGCACTTCCTGAGATAGTGCTACTCCCACTAACAACTGTTCCTTGGATCGTGCCTTTATTAGGAGATCGTCCAAGTATGGGATAATTAAAACTCCCTTTTTTCGAAGGAGTATCATCATTTCCGCCATAACCTTGGTAAATACCCTCGGTGCCGTGGAGAGTCCAAACGGCAGCGTCTGGAATTGGGAATGGCAATCCTGTACCACAAATCTGAGGTACTCCTGGTGAGAATTGTAAATGGGGACATGCAGGTAAGCATCCTTGATGTCCAGGGATACCATGTAATCCCCCTCGTCCAGGCTTGCAATAACCGTCCTGAGCGATTCCATCTTGAACTTGAATTTTTTTATGTATGTGTTCAAGGATTTCAAATTTAAAATGGGTCTCACCGAACCGTCCGGTTTCGGCACCACAAATAGTGTGGAATAGTAACCCCGGCCTTGTTGAAGTAGGGGTACCTTGATTATCACCTGCTGGGAATACAGCTTGTGAATCGCTGCTAGCACCGCCTCCCTGTCTGAGGGAGCAATCGGCAAGGCGGATTTTAGGAAACGGCGGGGTGGAGTCGCCTCGAATTCCAGCCTGTATCCCTGAGATACTATTTGAAGGATCCAGGGATCCAACTGTGAGCGAGCCCACTGATCGCTGAAATTCCTGAGGCGGGCCCCCACCGTACCTGGCTCCGCCTGTGGAGCCCCACCGTCATGCGGCGGACTTGGAAGAGGAAGCGGGGGAGGACTTTTGTTCCTGGGAACCTGCTGTTTGCTGCAGCCTTTTTCCCCTGCCTCTGCTTCTTGACAGAAAAGACCCTCCTTTTCCCCGCTTGTTTTTCTGGGACCGAAAGGACTGAACCTGATAAAATGGCGCCTTCTTAGGCTGTGAGGGGACATGGGGTAAAAATGCTGACTTCCCAGACGTTGCTGTGGAAACTAGGTCGGAGAGACCATCCCCAAATAATTCCTCCCCCTTATAAGGCAAAACTTCCATGTGCCTTTTGGAATCTGCATCTCCAGTCCACTGGCGAGTCCATAAGCATCTCCTAGCAGAGATGGATAATGCACTTACTTTAGATGCCAGCCGGCAGATTTCCCTCTGTGCATCTCTCATGTATAAGACTGAGTCTTTGATATGGTCAATTGTTAGCAGGATCATGTCTCTGTCTAACGTGTCAATATTTTCTGACAGTTTATCCGACCACGCAGCGGCAGCACTGCACATCCATGCTGACGCAATAGCTGGTCTGAGTATAATGCCTGAGTGTGTATATACAGACTTCAGGATCGCCTCCTGCTTTCTATCAGCAGGTTCCTTAAGGGCGGCCGTATCCTGGGACGGTAGTGCCACCTTTTTAGACAAACGTGTGAGCGCTTTATCCACCCTCGGGGGTGTTTCCCAACGTAACCTATCCTCTGGCGGGAAAGGGAACGCCATTAGTAGCTTCTTAGGAATTACCAATTTCTTATCAGGGGAAGCCCACGCTTCTTCACACACTTCATTTAATTCATCTGACGGGGGAAAAACTACAGGTAGTTTTTTCTCCCCAAACATAATACCCTTTTTTGTGGTACCTGGATGTAAATCAGAAATATTTAACACCTCTTTCATTGCCTCAATCATGCAGTGAATGGCCTTAACGGGCATTAAATTTGACTCATCGTCGTCGACACTGGTGTCAGTATCCGTGTCGACATCTACTTGTGCCACCTGAGATAGCGGGCGTTTCAGAGCCCCTGATGACTTTTGAGACACCTGGACAGGCACGAGCTGAAGACTCGGCTGTCCCACAGTCGGCATGTCGTCAAATTTTTTATGTAAGGAGTCTATACGTGCACTCATTTCCTGCCATAATACCATCCACTCAGGTGTCTGACCCCCAGGGGGTGACATCCCTGCTAAAGGCATCTGCTCCCCCTCCACATCATTATCCTCCTCAAACATGTCGACACAGCCGTACCGACACACTCCACACACACAGGGAATGCTCAAACAGAGGACAGGACCCACAAAAGCCCTTTGGGGGGACAGAGTAAGAGTATGCCAGCACACACCAGAGCGCTATATATATACAGGGACTAACTGAGTTATGTCCCTAATAGCTGCTTTTCAAATATAATATACTGTATACAGTGCCAATTTTAATGCCCCCCCTCTTTTCCCTCTTACTGTACTGTAGAATTGCAGGGAAGAGCCAGGGAGCTTCCTTCCAGCGGAGCTGTGAGGGAAAAATGGCGCCAGTGTGCTGAGGAGATAGGCTCCGCCCCTTTTTTCGCAGCGTATTCTCCCGCTTTTTATGGGATTCTGGCAGGGGTATTTACCTCATATATAGCCCCTGGGGCTATATATTGAGGTATTTTAGCCAGCCAAGGTGTTTTTATTGCTGCCTCAGGGCGCCCCCCCCCAGCGCCCTGCACCCTCAGTGACCGGAGTGTGAAGTGTGTATGAGGAGCAATGGCGCACAGCTGCAGTGCTGTGCGCTACCTTGGTGAAGACAGGATGTCTTCATGCCGCCGATTTTCCGGACCATCTTCTTGCTTCTGGCTCTGTAAGGGGGACGGCGGCGCGGCTCCGGTACCGAACATCAAGGCTGGGCCTGCGGTCGATCCCTCTGGAGCTAATGGTGTCCAGTAGCCTAAGAAGCCCAATCCGGCTGCAAGCAGGCGAGTTCGCTTCTTCTCCCCTTAGTCCCTCGCTGCAGTGAGCCTGTTGCCAGCAGGTCTCACTGAAAATAACAAATTCTAAGACTATAACTTTCTAAAAGCTCAGGAGAGCCCCTAGTGTGCATCCAACCTCGGCCGGGCACGAAATCTAACTGAGGCTTGGAGGAGGGTCATAGTGGGAGGAGCCAGTGCACACCAGGTAGTCTAAGATCTTTCTAGAGTGCCCAGCCTCCTTCGGAGCCCGCTATTCCCCATGGTCCTTACGGAGTTCCCAGCATCCACTAGGACGTCAGAGAAATATAATTTATGGCATGGCTTAAGAGCTAGAACGTCATATAAGTAATTTAATTAAACTACAGGTTGAGTCTCCCATATCCAAAATGCTTGGGATGAGAAGTATTTTGGATATGGGATTTTTCCGTATTTTGGAATAACTGCATACCATAATGAGATATCATGGTGATGGGACCTAAATCTAAGCACAGAATGCATTTATGTTACATATACACCTTATACACACAGCCTGAAGCTTTTAGCCAATATTTTTAATAACTTTGTGCATTAAACAAAGTGTGTCTACATTCACACATCTCATTTATGTTTCATATACACCTTATACACACAGCCTGAAGGTCATTAAATAAAACAATTTTAATAACTTTGTGTATTAAACAAAGTTTGTGTACAATGAGCCATCATAAAACAAAGGTTTCACTATCTCTGTCCTACTCAAAAAATTCTGTATTTTGGAATATTCCATATTTTGGAATATTTGGATATGGGATACACAACCTGTAGTAGTTTAGACACACCATTTGCTGGCTATTGTGCTATTTTGGGTCTTCCGACACAGTTCCATCTCTCTCCCTCTTCCTTCCGTCTCCCCTAGTTTTGCCCCTATTCCTCTCGTCTTCCCCCTTTTCTACTGTTTCTGCTTTTTTCTTACCTCATTGATTTCCTTCTACTTCCATGTTTTCTGTTCCAGAGTCTCCTTTTTTCCAATCCAGTTGCTTTGGGTAGCATATGCACACAGTATCGCTAGCCGTTATGGTCAGCTTGTTTTTTTTTTTTGCTCCCTTTCTCTTTAACCCACTCATTTCTATGTCTGACTCCCCCTCCCTTTTTCTCTGCTACTGTCATAACGCTTATCTGGCTCTCCTCATTTTCTCCCTTTCCCTAGCTCTCTATCTGTATCAGTGTTCCTCACCTCTCCTCTCCCTCACCCACTTTTTTTATGTATTCCTACAATCTTCTCATTAGCTTGCATATACTCCAGTTTATCAAACGCCTGATTGACCTTTAGCAGTTAGGAATAATAATAATAAAAATTCTATAGCTTTGCTTAACCTGAGTGCTTGGCTATTCTTATACAACTAGATGTAGCTGTAGGCTTGTAGTACAGTTATGGTGGCAGTGGTCATGTGCAACACTGCCACTTTTAAAGTGCAGTAATAGCTTTATATAGGTCAAAGGTCTCCTCACTGTGGTGTGTTGCACCCTATACTGCTAGTCAACAGTTTGCCACTATTATTTTTAAACATTGTAGAGTAATAAATACTCAAAGTGATTATTTCCACACCACTCCAGCGGAGATTTTCTAATGGCCGTTTCTGATAATGGCGGCAATTCAGAGGTGGATACTAAAAGCAATAGCAGTTGCAAGTTTGGTCACAAACGCTACTGTGTAATTATGGTAATGCTGCAGCCGATGGTATGTCTATTGAGACGCCCACACGCTGCAGCTCTAATCTGCACTGGTATGGAATCATTTCTTGAAACATTTATTTGTTTTACTAGTATATAATAGTTTTTGAGCAGACAGTATAAAATAGTTTCCATCGCTATAACGCATTGAGTATCTACCTGCTTCCTCAGAAACATATGGCTAACGTGGGTGGAAGGTGTCAAACCTTGGAGCTAATCCTGAGCTTTTCAATCACCAAATACAGCTTATTTCCATTTGCACAGCGGGGTCCTCTTTGCTCAGATTCCTATGCAGGCATCATAAATAAATGTATGCCTGACTGCGGTTACCTTAACGCTGGGACCCACTAACAGGCTGGTTTTGTTAATTAATGACAATCCTTTCACTTTGTTTCTGTAGGTCCTGTATGCACTTCCATATAACTATTCAGTTTCTCTTTCTAAGAATGCTCCCAGACAAAGTCTGAATGTGAGTGCACTGTAAACTTCTCCAAATAGAAAAATACTTAATATATAGTCAAATATCAATAACTAGGAACAAATAACCAGCCAACAGACGTGTTTTTCCTACTAGGTATTATAAATGGGTATTTATGCCAATTTCAGATTAACCCACTGTCCTCAATACAAAATTCCGTTTCTTGTATAACGCTGCATGTATAAACTTTCCAAGGTCTCCATTCTGTTCTAATTAAGAATAAACATACACCATCAGGATTCTTACTTCTCTTCCAGAAGACGTATAAATTTTTGACGGGCTAATTCCATTAGGCCTTCCACCTCCTCTTCAGAGCGCTTGAAATTCTCAATGCTGAAAGCATAGACCGTCACCTCACAAATGCCAAGGTTTAAGCACCAACGCAATGTCTACATGAAAGGAGGAAAAACATACATTCGTGGAGGAGATACAATAACATCATGGGGTTTAGGCCACACAGCTAGTAAGCTAGACAGTAAGATGAAAAACATAGCTTCTGTGCAAATAATATACCCAGGTATTACACAGCTTATTAGTTTATTCAGAAAGCATAGACCCACTGGGACAAACCATGCAGTGTGGTAACCTGGAGCAATAACCAGGCCAGTCAGAAATCATAAGACACATATCATCCAGAGACACTACTGGACAATTTGTAATAGGAAACACAAACACAGCTAAAAATGGGTGGAAACCACTAGTAGTATGTGCTAGGTACACCACTAGTAGTATGTGCTAGGTACTACACCACTAGTAGTATGTGCTAGGTGCACTTACAGTAAAACAGTAAGTGCACACATTTATGCACTTCAGGGGGAACAGAGAAACCATTGGGACATAAATTTATGAAACATAGTGCCTGAACGTGCAACACTCCATAATAGGCCACTTTGGGCCACCCACAGGATTTGTTTTCATGCCAGAGTCAGCCAAGGTAAGTGTAGGCACATAAAACTCAGGCCAAATGCTGATATGGAGAAGTTTAGAAGCCTGAAACAAAACAATGATTGATGTTCTAAGTTGGAAAACAATAGAAGATGGCAGAAAATTACCAGCAACATAAAGAATCACTATAGTACAGTACTAGCACCAACTGGCACTAAGAGAACATGAAGAGAGCAACCTCAGGGCTTACCACCCACTGGAAGTAAAGGAATAGGTGGAATCCATACATAACATGCAGCGGTAACCCTTGTTTCTCGTCATAGCCAACCTAGAGGTTAAGCATCTAGTTCTCCAAAATAGCAGGAAATACCACAGAAATTAGCCAATGACATTAAACAAAAGTATGTATAGTAGGGAAAGATTAACTATCCCCTTTTAACACATCATGGAACGTAAAAAATAAAAGTAGGTATTGAAACGGCTGGGACATATGTTTTCAGCTGTTTTCTTTATAACCTGTTTGTTGAAAATGACTACTTGATTTTTTAGCTAAGCCATCACAGTGGCATGGTCTGTACAGTCAGGTCAAGCAAATGTTAGCTTCATGATTTTGATCAGCTAATTGCAGTCATGAGAAAATGTGAACTGCCACAACACAACCCTGAAAGATATTGCTTGCTGTGGACATTACTAAGAAAAGCACAGAAGAATCTACCTACCAAACGCATGAGATTGACCAATACACCACCACAAGGTGTTAAGCAGGCCACATGATAACTGGATTTGGTGGGGTATGCAAGGTGGCCAAAGGATCTCTTACAGGATATTAAACTGAAAAGCATTTGTAACTTCATGCAGGGGAACCAACTACAGGACTGTGCCCACAACCCTTATGCAGTACCTATGGTTGAGTGCAATCTGTTTAGCCGGAAGGGCAATCAGAGTGAGCAAATTCTGAACTACTGTAAGTCACCAGCCAAACAAGAGTGAGTGAAATTGGAGATGCAACCTGTGGAAGTTGAAATGTAGAATTCAGATATGGTCCTCAGCGTGGGGGATGTGGAGATGTCCCTTCATAAGCTGAATCAACATCAAAAAGGGTCTCAGTATTGAATCACATCAATGAGAGAAAATTATTCAGGGTTTTTTATTTTAATTTCACACAAGAAGGGAATGGAGAACTAGAAGGGAAACAGATTAACTTGGGAGCCAGAATGAAACCAGACAGCACTGAAATGAGCAGGTACCTGCCACATCCAGAAGACATTGCATGGTGCCATGAAAACATTTGTTGTAAACTGGGCAGGAATACTCAGTTTGAAGGGATCTCTAATAAAAGTTATCTTGTACACTCTAAAACGGTGTTGAGCAATGTGGGGTTAAGCAAGGAGTGAGATTACCAAGTAGGCATAGGCCTATAGAATTTAGCCAGTTATTGGGAGAACATGATATTGCCCTTATAATCCCTGGCTTCTTAGTCTCCCTGACCTCTTCTAGACTTTGCCAAGAAGATTAATCATGCCATATTTACAAATGCTCAGCAATGTACTTGCTATGAGCAGAAGTAAGCAACTGTGGCAATATGTCCACCTATAAAAATAGAACCCAGATAGTAAGAGAGTGGAGGTGCCCAGATCGAATGACCATGTTGTAGCTGCCCCCTTGCTGTGGTGGGCCAGAAAAAAGCAAGTTCACCACAAAATTGTGACCCATTTCCATCTACAATTTACCACAGAGATTAAGGTGGTGACATTGAATCCTACATTGCATTAAACTAAGCATAACATTTATTGGTGTGGCACTTAGAGTGAAAGACTGAGCATGGGATATAAACAGAAGGCATAGTTAAGGGATATCATATCTCTTTTGAAAAAAAACAAAAAACTATCCACCAACATTATGAACAGTTTGGTGAACCTTTACCCTACACAAAGGTATTCCATCAGAATCTCTGTTGGGGTTCTTTAAAGACAAACAAACAATCACCTATAGTGATCCTAATCTCAAAATAGCAGGAATACCACATACATTAGTCAAGAACATTCCACAAAACTAGGTACAGTAGGGAAAAATTAACTTACCCTTTTTAACACATCATGGAACGTAAAAAACTAAAAGTAGGATGGCATACATGATATCAACGACATAGAAAAGGGAAAAACAACAACACTTACACAGGGCTTAAACTCAACTTCAAATTAACATCAAGTTGAAACTGGTGAGCTTACGGTAGATATTTCTGCATGGCCGACAAAGAAGGCTGTAGTGTGACGGCTACACCCTATGGTGCTTAACCTAAATTACAGACTTAAAATGACAGCTATTCATATGCTCCTTTGTAGCAGCAGCCTGGCATAGCATCTGACCTCTGCAAGTTTTTCAAAGCCCTGGGAATGGCCCTCTTGTCTCTCCACATGGCATTTTTGGGCATATCTTCGGTTCCCATCCATGATGAAGGCAACATGTTTGGGCATTGGACCAGCCTATTGTAAAAAGAAACAAAATATTAACGTATTAATTCAACTTTTAATCATACATATCTAATAACTTGCAAACACACGTGAATGCAGAAAACACATTTATTACATATGTCAGATTTATTATGCTAGCTTGTAGTAGAATGACTGCATGAAAACGAGATTTATGGTAAGAACTTACCTTTGTTAAATCTCTTTCTGCGAGGTACACTGGGCTCCACAAGTCTGGACAATGGGGTTTAGAGTAGGATCTTGATCCGAGGCGCCAACAGACTCAAAGCTTTGACTGTTCCCAGAATGCACAGCGCCGCCTCCTATATCACCCCGCCTCCCAGCACAGGAGCTCAGTTTTAGTTAACCAGCCCAATGTAGTAGAAGGAAAAGAGATGACAACAGTTAGTAGCCACATACACCACACTCTCACGACAAGAGAAGTGTCAGCGGCTAATGCCAAATGAACCCAAAGAAGCTAAGTGCGTCAGGGTGGGCGCCTTGTGGAGCCCAGTGAACCTCGCAGAAAGATTTAACAAAGGTAAGTTCTTACCATGAATCTCGTTTTCTGCTGCGGGGTACACTGGGCTCCACAAGTCTGGACAATGGGGATGTCCTAAAGCAGTTCCTTATGGGAGGGGACGCACTGTAGCGGGCACAAGAACCCGGCGTCCAAAGGAAGCATCCTGGGAAGCGGCAGTATTGAAGGCATAGAACCTTATGAACGTGTTCCCGGAGGACCACATAGCTGCCTTGCACAATTGTTCAAGGGTCGCACCACGTTGGGCTGCCCAAGAAGGTCCAACAGACCGAGTAGAATGGGCCGTAATGTGAACAGGAGCAGAGAGACCAGCCTTCACATAAGCATGTGCAATCACCATTCTAATCCATCTGGCCAGGGTCTGCTTGTGAGCAGGCCAGCCACGTTTGTGAAATCCAAACAAAACAAAGAGAGAATCAGATTTTCGAATAGAAGCAGTTCTCTTCACAGAGCCCGTACCACATCCAAAGACCGCTCTTTGGGAGACAAATCAGTAGAGACAAAGGCCGGAACCACAATCTCCTGATTAAGGTGGAACGAAGAAACCACCTTAGGTAAATATCCGGGACGAGTCCTAAGAACCACCCGGCCACGGTGAAAAATCAGATTTGGGGAACTACAAGACAAGGCACCCAGATCCGACACCTTTCTAGCAGAAGCAATAGCCAGCAAGAACACCACCTTAAGGGAAAACCACTTAAGGTCAGCTGAACCAAGAGGTTCGAATGGAGGCTCTTGTAACGCCTCCAAAACCACCGACAAGTCCCAAGGAGCAACAGGCGGGAAATAGGGAGGTTGGATACGCAACACACCCTGAGTGAAAGTATGAACATCAGGTAAAGTTGCAAATTTTCTCTGAAACCACACCGACAAGGCAGAAATATGAACCTTGAGGGAGGCCAGACGCAGGCCTAAATCTAGGCCCTGCTGCAGAAAAGCCAACAGTTTGGCTGTACGAAACTTGAAAGCGTCATAATTGTTAGATGCGCACCAAACAAAGTATGAATGCCAGACCCTATGGTAAATCCGAGCAGAAGCCGGTTTCCGGGCCCGCAACATAGTTTTAATGACCTCTTCAGAAAAAACCTTAGCCCTCAAGACGGAAGCTTCAAGAGCCACGCCGTCAAAGATAGCCGGGCTAGATCCTGGTAGACACAAGGGCCCTGAACGAGGAGGTGTGCGCGTTGTGGAAGTAGAAGTGGACGCTCTGACGATAGGCCTTGCAGGTCTGAGAACCAGTGCCGTCTGGGCCACGCCGGAGCTATGAGAAGCAGATTTCCTTTTTCTTACTTGTACTTATGAATTACCCTGGGCAGGAGTGACACCGGAGGGAACACGTACGGCAGCCGAAACCTCCATGGCACCGCCAGCGCATCCACGAATGCTGCTTGAGGATCCCTTGTCCTTGCTCCGAAGACCGGAACCTTGTGATTGTGTCGAGACGCCATCAGAGCCACATCTGGAAGAGCCCACCTTTCCACGAGGAGTTGAAAAACTTCTGGATGGAGGCCCCACTCGCTGGCATGTACATCCTGTCGACTGAGAAAGTCCGCTTCCCAATTCAGGACTCCCGGAATGAATATTGCCGACATTGCCGGTAGATGACGTTCTGCCAAACGTAGAATCCGTGAGACTTCCTTCATTGCCAGACGGCTTCGAGTGCCGCCTTGATGATTTATGTAAGCCACTGTGGTGGCGTTGTCAGACTGTACTTGAACAGGACGGTTCAGAATCAAATGCTGGGCTAGGTTCAACGCATTGAAGACCGCCCGCAATTCCAGAATGTTGATCGAGAGGAGAGATTCCTCCTTGGTCCACCGACCCTGCAAGGAGTGCTGCTCCAGCACCGCGCCCCAACCTCTTAGACTGGCATCTGTCGTCAACAGGACCCAGTTGGATATCCAGAAGGGACGGCCCCTGCACAATTGTTGGTCCCGGAGCCACCAGAGCAGCGACAGACAGACCTCCGGAGTCAAAGAGATCATATGAGACCTCATCCGGTGAGGCAGGCCGTCCCACTTAGCTAGAATCAGCCTCTGGAGGGGGCTAGAATGGAATTGAGCATACTCCACCATGTCGAATGCCGAGACCATGAGGCCCAGCACCTGCATTGCCGAATGTATCGACACCTGCAGACGAGAAAGGAAGCAACGAATCCTGTCCTGAAGCTTCAGGACTTTCTCCTGAGACAAGAACAACCTCTGGTTGTGAGTGTCCAACAGCGCTCCCAGGTGCACCATGCTCTGAGCAGGGACCAGGGAGGATTTCTTCCAGTTGATGAGCCACCCGTGGGCTTGTAGAAACTGGACCGTCATGTCCAGATGACGCAGGAGAAGATCTGGGGAATTTGCCAGGATTAACAAGTCGTCTCCAGATACAGCAGTATCCTGACCCCTCGACGGCGGAGTACCACCGTCATTACCGCCATAACTTTGGTGAAGACTCGCGGAGCCGTTGTTAAACCAAAAGGTAACACCCGAAACTGGTAATGTAGGTTACCAATAGCGAACCTCGGGTATTGTTGATGTGACACTGCTATAGGAATATGCAGGTAAGCATCCTGTATGTCCAGGGAGACCATGTAGTCCCCAGGTTCCAAGGCCAGAACTATAGAGCGAAGGGTTTCCATACGGAACTTGGATACCTTCACAAACCTGTTCAGTGCCTTGAGGTTGAGAATGGACCGAGAGGACCCATTCGGTTTCGGGACTAGAAACAGCGGAGACAAGTATCCCGGCCTCTCTGAGCAAGAGGCACCTGTACTATGACTCCTGTATCCAGGAAGGTCTGTACCACCGAATGTAGTGTGTTTGCCTTTGTCTGGTCCGACGGGACGTCTGTTTGGCAAAATCGATGAGGAGGTCGGTTTTTGAAGGCTATGGCGTAACCTCGAGTGACGACTTCCCATACCCAGGCATCTGAAGTGGTCTTCAACCATTCCTGGGTATACCCTAGAAGCCGGCCCCCCACCCTGGGATCCTCCAGGGGGAGGCCCGCCCCGTCATGCGGCAGGCTTATCAGTCTTGGCAGCTGGCTGACGGGCCGCCAAGGCTCTTTTGGGCTTCGGCTTACCAGGTTTGGAAGGGCGGGCCTGCTTATGGTACGCCTGACCTTTTGCTGTACCTGAAGGACGAAAGGGGCGAAATGACATGCCTTTGGACTTCGACACAGAAGGAGCTGTATTAGGCAGACAGGCAGTTTTGGCAGTAGCCAAGTCAGCCACTATCTTATTTAAGTCCTCCCCAAACAGAATATCTCCCTTGAAAGGGAGTACCTCCAGGGTTTTTCTAGAGTCCAGATCCACAGACCAGGATCTCAGCCACAATATCCGGCGAGCCAGGACTGATGTAGTAGAGGCCTTGGCTGCTAGGATACCGGCATCAGAAGCCGCCTCTTTAATATAGCGAGAAGCTGTGACAATATATGACAAGCATTGTCTAGCATGGTCAGAGGAGATTTCAGCTTCTAACTCTAAGGCCCATGCTTCAATAGCCTCTGCAGCCCATGTAGCTGCAATGGTGGACCTTTGTGCAGCACCCGTGAGGGTGTAAATCGCTTTCAGACAACCCTCAACACGTTTGTCCGTAGGCTCTTTTAGAGACGTGACGGTAGTGACAGGTAGAGCTGAGGAATCCAGCATCCTAGCCACATGTGAGTCTACTGGAGGAGGCGTTACCCAATTCTTAGACAGCTCTGGCGCGAGGGGATAGCGAGCTAGCATCTTCTTTTGAGGCACAAACTTCGTACTCGGGCTTTCCCAGAGTTCCTGACGTATATCCACTAGGTGGTCAGAGTGAGGTAAAACCTGCTTAACCACCTTCTGACGCTTGAACCTATCTGGTTTCTTAGGAGGAACGGATGGCTCGGGATCATCCGTAATCTGTAAAATTAACTGAATAGCCTCCAAAAGATCAGGAACATCCACATGTGAACCACCCTCCCCCATCAGCCGTATCTGAGTCAGAACCTGTGGGGTCAGTGTATGTGCTGTCTTCATCAGACGAGGTGTCAGTGACAGCAGTGGATTGTGAGGAGACGAGCGCTCGCTTAGAGTACCTCTTGGACTTCGGCGAGCGTTGGTCAGACTTTTTAGTAGTCAGGGACTGGTTCAACTTCTTTAATTGAGCAGATAAATTGTCCGCTCACAGCGGGTTAGCTGCAGGAACCACATACGGTTGTACCGGCATTGGAGGTCCCATAGGGGGTGTTAGTTTGTGAACTAGCGTATGTAGAAGCGTGGAAAAAGCGGCCCACGGAGGGTCAGTATGTGCCTCCGTTGCCACAGTCCCACTGTGGGGGCTAAGAGCCCCCAGAACCAGAGCCCACAGCTGCTATATTCTCCTCATATGGGTCTGTGACTGCAGCAACACCGGCAGTGTGTTCAGCCCCAGAACCGTTACCCTCAGAAGCAGACATGATATAACTAGCAGTATGAGGTAACACAGTACAATTATTAGCAGCACTATATCCCTAAACTTAAACCCCTGCGCAGTGTAGTTAGCACTAGCAGAGATAAAGGAGAGATATGGTGACTAAATCACAGAGAAAAAATAAGAATTTACTCACCGGTAATTCTATTTCTCGTAGTCCGTAGTGGATGCTGGGAACTCCGTAAGGACCATGGGGAATAGACGGGCTCCGCAGGAGACTGGGCACTCTAAGAAAGAATTAGGACTACTGGTGTGCACTGGCTCCTCCCTCTATGCCCCTCCTCCAGACCTCAGTTAGGGAAACTGTGCCCGGAAGAGCTGACACAATAAGGAAAGGATTTGGAATCCCGGGTAAGACTCATACCAGCCACACCAATCACACCGTACAACGCGTGATAACTATACCCAGTTAACAGTATGAATAACAACTGAGCCTCACTGAACAGATGGCTCATAACAATAACCCTTTAGTTAGGCAATAACTATATACAAGTATTGCAGACAATCCGCACTTGGGATGGGCGCCCAGCATCCACTACGGACTACGAGAAATAGAATTACCGGTGAGTAAATTCTTATTTTCTCTGACGTCCTAGTGGATGCTGGGAACTCCGTAAGGACCATGGGGATTATACCAAAGCTCCCAAACGGGCGGGAGAGTGCGGATGACTCTGCAGCACCGAATGAGCAAACTCAAGGTCCTCCTCAGCCAAGGTATCAAACTTGTAGAATTTTGCAAACGTGTTTGATCCCGACCAGGTAGCAGCTCGGCAAAGTTGTAAAGCAGAGACCCCTCGGGCAGCTGCCCAAGAAGAGCCCACCTTCCCCGTGGAATGGGCCTTCACAGATTTAGGATGCGGCAGTCCAGCCGCAGAATGTGCAAGTTGAATCGTGGAGCAGATCCAGCGAGCAATAGTCTGCTTAGAAGCAGGAGCACCCAGCTTGTTGGGTGCATGCAGGATAAACAGCGAGTCAGTCTTTCTGACTCTAGCTGTCCTGGAAACATAGATTTTCAGGGCCCGGACTACATCCAGCAACTTGGAGGCCTCCAAGTCCCCAGTAGCCGCAGGCACCACAATAGGTTGGTTCAAATGAAACGCTGATACCACCTTAGGGAGGAATTGGGGACGCGTCCTCAATTCTGCTCTGTCCATATGGAAGATCAGATAGGGGCTTTTACAGGACAAAGCCGCCAATTCTGACACCCACCTAGCCGAAGCCAAGGCCAAAAGCATGACCACTTTCCACGTGAGATATTTTAAATCCACGGTCTGAAGTGGCTCAAACCAATGTGATTTTAGGAAATCCAACACAACGTTGAGATCCCAAGGTGCCACCGGGGGCACAAAAGGGGGCTGAATGTGCAGCACTCCCTTAACAAACGTCTGAACTTCAGGCAGTGAAGCCAGTTCTTTTTGAAAGAAAATAGACAGGGCCGAAATCTGGACTTTAATGGAACCCAATTTTAGGCCCATAGTCAGTCCTGACTGTAGGAAGTGCAGAAAACGACCCAGCTGAAATTCTTCTGTGGGGGCCTTCATAGCCTCACACCAAGCAACATATTTTCGCCATATGCGGTGATAATGCTTTGCTGTCACATCTTTCCTAGCTTTTATCAGCATAGGAATGACTTCAACCGGAATGCCCTTTTCCATCAGGATCCGGCGTTCAACCGCCATGCCGTCAAACGCAGCCGCGTTAAGTCTTGGAACAGACAGGGCCCCTGCTGTAGCAGGTACTGTCTGAGAGGCAGAGGCCAAGGGTCCTCTGAGATCATTTCTTGCAGTTCCGGGTACCAAGTCCGTCTTGGCCAATCCGGAACAATGAGTATAGTTCTTACTCCTCTCTTTCTTATTATCCTCAGCACCTTTGGTATGAGAGGAAGAGGAGGGAACACATAAACCGACTGGTACACCCACGGTGTCACTAGAGCGTCCACAGCTATTGCTTGAGGGTCCCTTGACCTGGCGCAATATCTTTTTAGCTTTTAGTTTAGGCGGGACGCCATCATGTCCACCTGTGGCCTTTCCCAACGGTTTACAATCAGTTGGAAGACTTCTGGATGAAGTCCCCACTCTCCCGGGTGGAGGTCGTGCCTGCTGAGGAAGTCTGCTTCCCAGTTGTCGACTCCCGGTATAAACACTGCTGACAGTGCTATCACGTGATTTTCCGCCCATCGGAGAATCCTTGTGGCTTCCGCCATCGCCATCCTGCTTCTTGTGCCGCCCTGTCGGTTTACATGGGCGACCGCCGTGATGTTGTCTGACTGAATCAGCACCGGCTGGTTTTGAAGCAGGGGTCTTGCCTGACTTAGGGCATTGTAAATGCCCCTTAGTTCCAGAATATATATGTGTAGGGAAGCCTCCTGACTCGACCATTGTCCTTGGAAGTTTCTTCGCTGAGTGACTGCCCCCCAACCTCGGAGGCTTGCATCCGTGGTCACCAGGACCCAGTCCTGTATGCCGAATCTGCGGCCCTCGAGAAGATGAGCACTCTGCAGCCACCACAGCAGAGACACCCTGGCCCTCGGGGACAGGGTGATCAGCCGATGCATCTGAAGATGCGATCCGGACCACTTGTCTAACAGATCCCACTGAAAGATCCTTGCATGGAATCTGCCGAATGGAATTGCCTCGTAAGAAGCTACCATCTTTCCCAGGACTCGCGTGCAGTGATGCACCGACACCTGTTTTGGTTTTAGGAGGTCTCTGACCAGAGATGACAACTCCTTGGCCTTCTCCTCCGGGAGAAACACCTTTTTCTGTTCTGTGTCCAGAATCATACCCAGGAACAGCAGACGCGTCGTAGGAACCAGCTGCGACTTTGGAATAGTCAGAATCCAGCCGTGCTGTTGTAGCACTTCCTGAGATAGTGCTACTCCGACCAACAACTGCTCCCTGGACCTCGCCTTTATAAGGAGATCGTCCAAGTATGGGATAATTATAACTCCCTTCTTTCGAAGGAGTATCATCATTTCGGCCATTACTTTGGTAAATACCCTCGGTGCCGTGGACAGACCAAACGGCAACGTCTGGAATTGGTAATGACAGTCTTGTACCACAAAATGGAGGTACACTTGGTGAGGTGGATAAATGGGGACATGCAGGTAAGCATCCTTGATGTCCAGTGATACCATGTAATCCCCTTCTTCTTCTAGGCTTGCAATAACCGCCCTGAGCGATTCCATTTTGAACTTGAACCTTCTTATATAAGTGTTCAAGGATTTCAAATTTAGAATGGGTCTCACCGAACCGTCTGGTTTCGGCACCACAAACATAGTGGAATAGTAACCCCTTCCCTGTTGAAGGAGGGGAACTTTTATTATCACATGCTGGAGGCACAGCTTGTGAATTGCCGCCAGTACTACCTCCCTGTCCTGGGGAGTGGCTGGCAAGGCCGATTTGAGGTAACGGTGAGGGGGAGACGTCTCGAATTCCAGCTTGTATCCCTGAGATACCACTTGTAGAACCCAGGGATCCACCTGTGAGCGAACCCACCGGTCGCTGAAGTTCCGGAGACGGGCCCCCACCGCACCTGGCTCCACCAGTGGAGCCCCAGTGTCATGCGGAGGATTTAGTGGAAGCAGGGGAGGATTTTTGTTCTTGGGAACTGGCTGTATGGTGCAGCTTTTTCCCTCTACCCCTGCCTCTGGGCAGAAAGGACGCGCCTTTAACCCGCCTGCCTTTCTGGGGCCGAAAGGACTGTACCTGATAATACGGTGCTTTCTTAGGCTGTGAGGGAGCCTGAGGTAAAAATGTCGACTTCCCAGCTGTGGCTGTGGAAACGAGGTCCGAGAGACCATCCCCAAACAACTCCTCACCCTTGTAAGGCAAAACCTCCATGTGCCTTTTAGAATCCGCATCACCTGTCCACTGCAGAGTCCATAATACTCTCCTGGCAGAGATGGACATTGCATTTATTCTAGATGCCAGCCGGCAAATATCCCTCTGTGCATCTCTCATAGATAAGACTACGTCTTTAATATGCTCTATGGTTAGCAATATAGTGTCCCTGTCAAGGGAATCAATGTTATCAGACAGGGAATCAGACCACGCTGCTGCAGCACTGCACATCCATGCTGAAGCAATAGCAGGTCTCAGTATAGTACCTGAGTGTGTATATACAGACTTCAGGATAGCCTCCTGCTTTCTATCCGCAGGCTCCTTTAAGGCGGCCGTATCCTGAGACGGCAGTGCCACCTTTTTTGACAAGCGTGTGAGAGCTTTATCCACCCTCGGGGACGCCTCCCAGCGTAACCTGTCCTCTGGCGGGAAAGGGTACGCCATCAGTAACTTTTTAGAAATCACCAGTTTCTTATCGGGAGAAGCCCACGCTTCTTCACACACTTCATTCAACTCATCTGATGGGGGAAAAACCACTGGTTGCTTTCTCTCCCCAAACATAATACCCTTTTTAGTGGTACCTGGGTTAATGTCAGAAATGTGCAACACATTTTTTATTGCCGTAATCATGCAACGGATGCCCCTTGTGGATTGTGTATATGTCTCATCCTCGTCGACACTGGAGTCAGACTCCGTGTCGACATCTGTGTCTGCCATCTGAGGTAGTGGGCGTTTTTGAGCCCCTGATGGCCTTTGAGACGCCTGGGCAGGCACTGGCTGAGAAGCCGGCTGTCCCACGGCTGTTACGTCATCCAGCCTTTTATGTAAGGAGTTGACACTGTCGGTTAATACCTTCCACATATCCATCCACTCTGGTGTCGACCCCGCAGGGGGTGACATCACATTTATCGGCACCTGCTCCGCCTCCACATAAGCCTCCTCATCAAACATGTCGACACAGCTGTACCGACACACCGCACACACACAGGGAATGCTCTGACTGAGGACAGGACCCCACAAAGTCCTTTGGGGAGACAGAGAGAGAGTATGCCAGCACACACCACAGCGCTATATAACACAGGGATATTACACTACACAAAGTGATTTTCCCTATAGCAGCTATAATACACAGTATTGCGCCTAAATTTAGTGCCCCCCCTCTCTTTTTTTACCCTATTGAGCCTGGAAACTGCAGGGGAGAGCCTGGGGAGCGTCCTTCCAGCGGAGCTGTGAAGAGAAAATGGCGCCAGTGTGCTGAGGGAGATAGCCCCGCCCCTTTTTCGGCGGGCTTCTCCCGCTCTTTATATTAATATTATGGCAGGGGATTTTTACACATATATAGTTTATTAGACTATATTATGTGTTTTTTGCCATTTTTAAGGTAATCTAATTGCAGCCCAGGGCATCCCCCCCCCCAGCGCCCTGCACCCATCAGTGACCGGAGTATGTGGTGTGCATGGGGAGCAATGGCGCACAGCTGCAGTGCTGTGCGCTACCTTAATGAAGACCGGAGTCTTCAGCCGCCGATTTTCTCCTCGGAATCTTCCGTCTTCTGGCTCTGCAAGGGGGACGGCGGCGCGGCTCCGGGACCGTACGACCGAGGCTGGGCCTGTGTTCGATCCCTCTGGAGCTAATGGTGTCCAGTAGCCTAGAAGCCCAAGCTAGCTGCAAGCAGGTAGGTTCGCTTCTCTCCCCTAAGTCCCTCGTAGCAGTGAGTCTGTTGCCAGCAGATCTCACTGAAAATAAAAAACCTAATAAATACTTTCTTTACTAGAAGCTCAGGAGAGCCCCTAGTGTGCAACCAGCTCGAGCCGGGCACAGATTCTAACTGGGGTCTGGAGGAGGGGCATAGAGGGAGGAGCCAGTGCACACCAGTAGTCCTAATTCTTTCTTAGAGTGCCCAGTCTCCTGCGGAGCCCGTCTATTCCCCATGATCCTTACGGAGTTCCCGGAATCCACTAGGACGTCAGAGAAATACGTAATACAGTATATCTTTGTGAAAATCCTATATTAAATAACACCTGACGCACCAAGCCCCCTAAGGTTATGAAATATAGGGATAGCAAGTTGAGTGAAAGACACGAAATGGACACCACTCAGCTATCAATGCACACACAAATAGTCACAGTTTGTACAATGCAGAGGTTATTACAGACAATAATACTGCACTGGACTAGCTTACACAGCTATATAGTCAATAGATATAACACTACACAGTAAGAACTGGATGTATATTACAGGGTAATTGTACTATAAACCCCTGACTAAATGCACTCTTTCTTAACTAGCACTGACTAAAAAGGCAGGTAGAATACTTAAGTGTCATGTAAAGGCACAGCGCTGACAACCAGGCGGCTTTACATAGGAGGATTTGCCCAAGCAGTCCCAGGAACAGTGAACTGAGGAGTAATGGCGCCGCAGACACTGACAGGGAGTGAGGAAAAGACAGAGATGCAGCTCCAGGGTGGGAACACTTGCTGGAAATGGCGCCCTGGGGCTGGGGGAGGGGCTTCAGGTCTAAGCCTGATCCCCCTTGCTGGCAAAACCACGGGGTACTGTGGGCGATATTAAAATCGGTTTTGAGAGAAAACCTGACCTGCGCCCATGCCCTGGTGATCTAGTGGGATCGCCCGTATCCACAGTGTCCACAGCCAGCGCGCGTGGCCCACCTCCCACTGACCGCGCCGGATCGCGATAAAGACCACCTCCCGAAGCGCGGCCACGCGATCCAGGAGAGCCCCAGCCGTGTGTGCCTAACGTGAAGTAAACCGGAGCCTCCGCTGTAGGTACCCGGCAACCAGGGCTCGGGAGTGTACAGCGCCGCTGGGGAGAGCTGGAGCCGCAGCAGAGAATGTCACAAGACATTTACCACTGCTGCTGCCCTGAAGTCTTCACTTTTTTCAGAAAAAAGGCCTTTCTTAGGGCTGCCTGGAGCAGCCCCTCTGTTAAGTGCCTGCTTACTGCAGCACCAACTAACAAACTGAGCTCCTGTGCTGGGAGGCGGGGTGATATAGGAGGCGGCGCTGTGCATTCTGGGAACAGTCAAAGCTTTGAGTCTGTTGGTGCCTCGGATCAAGATCCTACTCTACACCCCATTATCCAGACTTGTGGAGCCCAGTGTACCCCGCTGCAGAAAGATGCTTTCTTACCTTCAGCACATTTGCACACAGCCGTTCAATCATTGACAGCTCCTTGTCCCGAATCCAAGACATGATGTGGCCAATCTGGAAAACAAGAGCATTACAGTACATGAGGACAGAAAGTGTACATACTCATATGAGCTCAAGGATTGATAACCATTTACAAAGACAGAAAATTCACATGAACATACAAACAGGTTTGTGGGAAAGAAAAAAAACAATCTTACTGACATGCACAAATACGTGCCAAAACTCAGAAATGTCTCAAAAAACATAATTAAAAATGACTAAGCCCCAACAGTGATCTATATATACACCGAGTGGTCAAGTTATAAAAGTACCCCTTTCTAGTACTGGGTAGGACCCCCTATGTCCCCCACGGGTGGTCTTCAGTATGCCAACTGACGGGATCCCGACGCACAGTATACCGGCGCCGGGATCCCGACAGCCGGCATACCGACACTTATTCTCCCTCGTGGGGGTCCACGACCCCCCCCTGGAGGGAGAATAAAATAGCGTGGCGCGTGTAGCGCGCCACCGTGCCCGTAGCGTGGCGAGCGCAGCGAGACCGCAAGGGGCTCATTTGCGCTCGCCACACTGTCGGTAAGCTGGCGGTCAGGCTCCCGGCGCCGGTATGCTGGTCGCCGGGAGCCCGACCGCCGGCATACCGTATTGAACCCGTCCCCCACAGCTGCCCCAAATCTTTGTGGCTTGGATTTAACAAGGTGTTGTGAACATTCTTTACAGATTGTGGGTCACCTTCACATGACAGCATCTAACAGCTGCTTCGGATTTGTCGACTGCATGGTCATGCTGCAAATCTCGTCTTCCAACACATGGCAAAGTAGCTCTAAAGGACTGAGATATGAGCACTGTGGATGCCATTGAAGTACACTTAACTTACCATTATGTTCCTGGAACCAACATGAGATGATGTGTGCCTTGTGGGGATCCGGTCTCTAAGTCGACAGTAACTAGGTCGACAATGTCTAGGTTGACCACTATTGGTCGACAGTAACTAGGTCGACAGGGTCTTTAGGTCGACATGAGTTTTTCACAATTATTTTCTTTTTTTGAACCTTTTCATACTTAACGATCCACGTGGACTACGATTGGAACGGTAATCTGTGCCGAGCGAAGCGGTAGCGGAGCGAAGGCACCATGCCCGAAGCATGGCGAGCGAAGTGAGCCATGCGAGGGGACGCGGTGCACTAATTGGGGTTCCCGGTCACTTTACAAAGAAAACGACACCAAAATAACAAAAACTCATGTCGACCTTTTGACCTGTCGATCTAGAACATGTCGACCTAAAGACCCTGTCGACATAGACACCCTGTCGACCAGTAGTGGTCGACCTAGTTACTGTCGACTTTCAATACCACACCCGCCTTGTGACACATTTTCCTCTAGCTGGAAGTAGCCAATACAAAACAGGAAGAGTGTGGCCATAAAGGGATACACATGGCCAACTACAATAATCAGGGAGGCGTGGTTGTTATCCAAAGTGCAACTGCAAATTATTAAGGTGCCTGTTAACCAAACATTCCCAACACCATGACACAACCACAACCAGCCTTAACCAGTGACACAAGTTAGGATGAATCCAGGGATGCATACTGTGTCCATCAAATGATGTCCCTGCCATCTTCATGTTGCAGCAGAAACCAAAATCCATCAGACCAGGTGAGGATTTTTCAGTCTTTAACTGCCCAGCTTTGATAAGCCTGTCAGTTTTTTTTTCAAATCTATTTATTTGTAATGGCAATAGGGAAGCAGAGGAAAAATAGGATTTTAATTACCTACAGGTAAATCCTTTTCTTGTAGTCCATAGAGGATGCTGGGGTCCATATTAGTACCATGGGGTATAGACGGGTCCAACAGGAGCCATTGGCACTTTAAGAGTTTAACGGTGTGGGCTGGCTTCTACCTCTATGCCCCTCCTACCAGACTCAGTCTAGAAACTGTGCCCGAGGAGACGACATACTTTGAGAGAAGGAAATACACAGATAGTGGCGAGATTCATACCAGCTCACACAACAAGGCAAATCCGGCCAACATGCCGGAAAACTCAGCAACATCTGAAACAGTAAAGAACGCAGAACTTACCTAGGAACCAGGCAGTACTGAATTAAATAACCACTGCAGGAAAACGAAGCGCTGGGCGGGCGACCAGCAACTTCTACGGACTACGAGAAAAGGATTTACAGGTAGGTAATTAAAATCCTATTTTCTCTTACGTCCTAGAGGATGCTGGGGTCCATATTAGTACCATGGGGATGTACCAAAGCTTCCAGAATGGGAGGGAGAGCGCGGAGGCTCCTGCAAAACTGCCTGACCAAACTTCAGGTCATCAGAGGCCAAAGTATCGAAAGTGTAAAACTTAGCAAACGTTTTCGACCCAGACCAAGTAGCTGCTCGGTAAAGCTGTATAGCCGAGACACCGCGGGCAGCCGCCCAGGAAGAGCCCACCTTACGAGTAGAGTGGGCCTTAACAGATTTTGAACACAGCAATCCTGCCGTAGAATATGCATGCTGGATGGTGAACCTGATCCAGCGTGAAATCGACTGCTTAGAAGCATGACACCCAATTTTCTTGGGATCATAGAGGACAAACAAAGAGTCAGATTTTCTATGACGAGCTGTCCTCTTCACATAAATCTTCAAGCCCTCAAAACATCCAAGGCTTTTGAAGCAATTGAGGAGTCAGTAGCCACTGGCACCACAATAGGTTGATATGAAAAGCTGACACAGCCTTAGGAAGAAACTGCGGACGAGTCCTGAGTTTCGCCCTATCTTCATGTAAGATCAGGTAGGGACTTTTACAGGACAAAGTCCCCAATTCCGACACGCGTCGAGCAGAAGCTAAGGCCAACAAAGTGACCGCCTTCCACGTGAGAAATTTGATTTCAGCCTCCTGTAGAGGCTCAAACCAAACCGATTGCAGGAACTGTAATACCACATCAAGATCCCAGGGTGCCGTTGGCGCCATAAAGGGAGGCTGGATGTGCAGAACCCCTTTCAAAAAGGTCTGAACCTCAGGGAGGACAGCCAGTTGTTTGTGGAAGAAAATGGATAAAGCTGAGATCTGGACCTTGATGGAGCCCAATCTCCGGCCCATATCCACACCTGCTTGCAGGAAAAGGAGAAAACGTCCAAGTTGAAACTCCACCGCAGGAAAATTCTTGGATTCACACCAAGACACACAGTTTTTCCAAATTCGATGGTAATGTTTAGACATTACCCCCTTCCTAGCCTCTATCAGGTTAGGAATACCCTCGCTCGGAATACCCTTCCGAGCTAAGATCTGGCGCTCAACCGCCATGCCTTCAAACGTAGCCGTGGTAAGTCTTGATAAGCGAACGGCCCCTGCAGTAGAAGATCCTCTTGAAGAGTGACAAAGCTAAATATTTAGCTTTGTGATGGATCCCCAGTTTCCCTAGAATTCTTAAACTTACGCTAGTCTAACAAAGCTAAATATTTATCTTATTAAAAACACGTTAAAGGTTAAAGAACACAGTACGCAATTGGCGCAAAAAGTACCACAAGGGTACTCCCTTAACTATACCTTAAGGAATGTACTTATACTGTAAACCTCTGTGTAGTGGTAGAGTGTAAATGCAACACAGTATAACCTTATTACCTCAAAAGCTGTTCGAGCGTCACCGACGCTCTGAGATTACTTAATACTATAAGAAATACACAGATACCGTGCTCAGGGTCCAACGCCTAAATATATATTATGAATGATATACTTGCAAAAGAATTTAACACAATACAAGCCATACACTACAATATAACATAGACTACCTAACCAGATAACTACACGGGAAATACAATACAATACAATTACGTTTAAGGGAAAATAAGAGGGGGAGAGGAGAAGAGAGAGAGAGAAAGAAATGGCTCACAATAACAAGAAGACAAATATGATTGCAGAGAAAGCTTACACATGTGAGGAACAATCGCTGCGCAGTCAGTCAATGCTGAGAATCTTTGTTTAGAAAGTACTTGAGCTTACCCATGCTGCCTGTCCCTATATACACGACACCCAGCAACACAATTGTCCCTACAATGCCGCATGGGGCAGAAGCTAGACTCCATTTTGGGAAAACTCCACTTGATTCCAAAGACTACACCACATGGCTGAAAGGGGGAGGGGAAAATACCCGGCAGCAGCCATTTTAGATTTGCAGGTCCAAACACATGGCACTCTCTACTACACCACAATCACATAGCAGAAAACACAAGACTCCATTTTATTCCAAAATGTCCAAGCCTCAAAACAATGCATATGTTCTGATTTTACAATTCCAAACAATCTAAATCACCTTTCACAATGTAATCCAACTTCCTAGAACCATCTTATAATTTCACATTCCAAACAACTTCAGTATCTCAATAACCAGAGCATATTCATCACAAGACCAGATCACAATGTAATTAACACAAACGTAACTGCATGGTGGTATTTATGATTAACAAGATATATAGTATAACTAACCAGCACAATCTATTTTAAATCTCCATTAGGCAAACAAATACCACAAATACTATGCTACAGATTGTATACTGTTCCAATTCATCACAGACTTCACAGAGTATCCACAAACACCCAACAATCACACAACTGCCCAAACCTCGTTAACCTTAAGCCATTTGTATTTCCAAACTAACTAATCTATGCCAACCATTCTACAACTACATTGCTACAAACACATATTTAAAACTATTCTATGCCAATCAGCCATGAGATATTGAGATGATACTTAGTCTTTTCTAAGGAGCCCGGTGATGATCCAGCCATGCTTGCTGTGTGCTTTGTTCTGAGTGTAGCTACATTACATCTGTTCTCTGAGGCCACACCTGACCACTACCTTCCTGTTTGACCAGTACCTGGGGGAGGGATCTTTCTTTCTTTGTATATGCTGATCAGGTTCAGCCCTGAAAACTTAGTAAAAGGTTGTCTTGAGCATCCATTGTTCTAACAATGTGATCTTAGCTTTTATACATATAATCATATCTATCTGCTGCAATGTCCCACAACTTCACAACCAGCATCAAACTAACCCACACATCATTCTGCTTGCTTCAATACCAAACATGATGGGCACATCTGGTTCTGTTCAAATGATACGTATTCATGACATCAATTCATCAGCCAATTCTAAATCTCCATGATGTCTGGTGCTTGACATTATTATAACCATGTACTGTATGAAACAAGCGCCGAATCCATCTCCGTGCCATGTCCGAGCAAATGCGTGTGTTTCCATATATTGCTGTGCTCGCTGCGCATATTTGCAAGTATAGCGACTTAAATGTGTGTGTGGTTTGAATGTTCTCTCTATGTAATATTTTTGACTTTGACAAGAGGTAGGGGCCTTGGATCTTCCAGCAGTAGCTCCAGCAGATCCACGTACCAAGCCCTCCTTGGCCAGTCCGGAGCAATGAGGATTGCCAGAACCTCTGTTCTTTTTATAAGTTTTAGAACTTTTGTAATTAGAGGAAGTGGAGGGAACACATACTGTACGCTGACGTGAACACCCACGGTGCTACTAGTGCGTCCACCGCCACTGCCTGTGGTATTGCAGTTCCTGGATGGTGAACCTGATCCAGCGTGAAATCGACTGCTTAGAAGCACGACACCCAATTTTCTTGGGATCATAGAGGACAAACAAAGAGTCAGATTTTCTATGACGAGCTGTCCTCTTCACATAAATCTTCAAGCCCTCAAAACATCCAAGGCTTTTGAAGCAATTGAGGAGTCAGTAGCCACTGGCACCACAATAGGTCGATATGAAAAGCTGACACAGCCTTAGGAAGAAACTGCGGACGAGTCCTGAGTTTCGCCCTATCTTCATGGAAGATCAGGTAGGGACTTTTACAGGACAAAGTCCCCAAGCTGGGGAGCTTCCTCTCAGCGGTGCTGTGGAGAAAAAACATGGCGCTGGTGAGTGCTGAGGAAGAAGCCCCGCCCCCTCGACGGCGGGCTTCTGTCCCGCTTAAATATACATTTTCTTGGCGGGGGCTCATACATAGATACAGTGCCCAACTGTATATATGTGTACTTTTGCCAAAAGAGGTCCATATGCTGCCCAGGGCGCCCCCCCCCTGCGCCCTTACACATACTGTACGCTGACGTGAACACCCACGGTGCTACTAGTGCGTCCACCGCCACTGCCTGTGGGTCTCTCGACCTGGAACAGTACCTCCGCAGCTTTTTGTTGAGGCGGGAGGCCATCACGTCTATGTGAGGAACCCCCCACCAACCGGTTACCTCCTAGAACACCTCCGGGTGGAGGCCCCACTCTCCTGGATGGAGATCGTGTCTGCTGAGGAAGTCCGCTTCCCAGTTGTCTACTCCCGGAATGAAGATTGCTGACATCGCCACCACGTGCCTTTCTGCCCAGAGGAGGATTCTTGTCACCTCTGACATTGCAGCCCTGCTCTTCGTTCCGCCTTGTCAGTTTATGTAGGCCACCGTGGTCACGATGTCCGACTGCACCTGAACAGCCTGATCCTGCAGAAGGTGTGCTGCTTGAAGAAGGCCATCTACGGCTCTTAGCTCCAGGATGTTTATCAGGAGAAGGGATTCTTGACTTGACCACCTTCCTTGGAAGGTTTCCCCCTGAGCGACTGCTCCCCAACCTCTTAAGACTTGCATCCATTGTTAGAAGGATCCAGTCTTGAATTCTGAACCTTCGGCCCTCCAGAAGGTGTGGTTGTTGTAGTCACCAGAGGAGCGAAATCCTGGCTTTCGGTGACAGACGTATTCTCTGGTGCATATGCAGGTGAGATCCCGACCACTGGTCCAAGAGATCCAGCTGAAAGGATCGAGCATGAAACCTTCCGTACTGCAGAGCCTCGTAGGAGGCAACCATCTTCCCCAGAAGGCGGATGCACTGATGAACCGATACCCGGGCAGGCTTCAAGACATCCCGGACCATTGTTTGAATCACCAACGTTTTCTCCACCGGTAGAAACACCCTCTGCACCTCCATGTCGAGGATCATCCCCAGGAAAGACAGCCTCCATGTCGGCTCCAGAAGAGACTTCGGAAGGTTCAGGATCCAATCGCGCTCCTTGAGCAGATGCGTCGTGAGAGCAATGGATCTTAACAACTTCTCTCTGGACGATGCCTTGATCAGCAGATCGTCCAGATACGGAATTATGTTCACCCCCTGCTTGCGGAGGAGAACCATCATCTCTGCC
Organism: Pseudophryne corroboree; assembly: GCF_028390025.1. Taxonomy (NCBI): domain Eukaryota; kingdom Metazoa; phylum Chordata; class Amphibia; order Anura; family Myobatrachidae; genus Pseudophryne; species Pseudophryne corroboree. The sequence goes on from NC_086445.1 coordinate 604,596,824, forward strand.
ATCACCTTGGTGAAGACCCTCGGTGCTGTGGAGAGACCGTACGGCAGTGCCTGAGACTGATAGTGATCATCTAACAGTGCAAACCTGAGATAGGCCTGATGCGGCGACCAAATGGGAATGTGGAGGTACGCATCCTTGATGTCCAGGGACACCAGGAACTCCCCCTCCGTCAGTCCTGAGATAACTGCTCTCAGAGACTCCATCTTGAATTTGAAGTCCCTGAGATAAGGGTTATAAGATTTCAAGTTCAGAATTGGCCTTACCTAACCATCCGGCTTCGGTACCACAAAAAGGTTCGAATAGTAACCTTTGTTCAACTGATGAGGCGGAACTGGAACAATGACCTCGGACACTACCAATTTTCGGATAGCGTACAGAAGAATCGCTCTGTCTGCCGGCAAAGCTGGCAAGCCTGATTTGAAGAAACGGTGAGGTGGGAGAGTTTGAAACTCCAGCCTGTACCCCCTGGACACTATATCTTGTATCCAAGGGTCCAGGCCAGACAACACCCAGACGTGGCTGAAATGCCAGAGTCTTGCTCCCACCTGACCTACCTCCAGGCTGTGCGGTCCACCGTCATGCTGAGGACTTTGAGGCACCAGAAGCCGGCTTCTGGTCCTGGGAACCTGCGGGAGCAGGCTTTTTGGCTTTGGCACGACCACCTCTAAAGAAGGTGTGAGAAGGCTTGTTCTTTCTAGGCCTCGTAGGCCGAAAGGACTGTGACGTGGTGGGAGTAAAAGGCTTCTACGTAGCCGGTGCAGCTGAGGGGAGAAAAGGAGACTTACCAGCGGTAGCCGTGGCAATCCACGCATCCAGTGCCTCCCCAAACAGAGCCTGACCTGTATAGAGTAGGCTCTCCACACTTTTCCTGGATTCCGCGTCCGCAGACCATTGGCGCAGCCAGAGACCCCTGCGAGCCGAGACTGACATGGAGGAGATCCCCGCAGCCATGGAACCCAGATCCTTCATGGATTCTATCAGGAACCCTGCAGAATCCTTTGTTACGAAAAAACAAATCAACGTCACCTTTATCCATCGAAGTCAAGTCCTCCTGCAGAGTGATTGACCACTTGGCTATAGCTTTAGAAATCCATGCACAGGCAATAGTAGGCCGTAGTATAGCCCCTGAAGCCGTGTATATGGATTTGAGCGTAGCATCCACTTTGCGATCTGCCGGGTCCTTCAACGCGGTAGATCCCGGGACTGGTAAGACCACCTGTTTTGACAGCCTGGAGACAGAGGCGTCAACTATAGGCGGGGACTCCCATTTTTTTCTATCGTCTTCCGGGAAGGGAAAAGCAACCAGGACCCTTTTAGGGATCTGGAATTTCTCTGGGTTTTCCCAGGCTCTCTCAAATATAGCATTTAATTCCTTAGATGCCGGGAAGGTGAGAGGGGCTTTCTTACTGTCCGTGAAAAAGGCCTCCTCAACCTGCTCAGGAGGTGTGTCAGAAATATGCAACACATCCCGCATGGCCTCAATCATCAACTGCACCCCCTTAGCAAGTGATGCCGTCCCCCTCGACACATCCCCATCATCGTCTGCTGTGTCAGAATCGGTATCCGTGTCTTCCTGCATAATTTGGGCAAAAGAACGTTTGTGAGAATGTACCGCAGGGGGCCCCGAGGGATCAGTATCAGACCATACTGCCATAGAGGATAGCAATACCTGAGTTGCATGCTCAGTCCTTGCAACCCTTTCAGAAATCTGAGAAATAACCCCCCTAAGAGAGGCTAACCACTCCGGTTCTCTAGCTGGGATCTGCGCTACAACAGTGCAATCCTGATTACATGGGATGGGATCTTCCTGAGAAGATAATTCCTCTGCAGCATGTGAGACAGAGTCTCTAGACACGTTTGCTTGTACACCCCACACACATACAGGGTACAGGGCAGAGTGTACCCCCCAAGAATGGCAGAGACACAGAGATTGGAGCCAACCCACACACAGCGCTATATAGGTATAGGGAGACCCTTAACCAGCGCTGACTGTGTCCCTTAATAGGTGACACAGTCTTAAGGGCCCCATACACTAGAACGATTTGTCTAGAGGCTAAAGTCGGGGCGATTTCCCTTGAACTCTCCCGGGAGTGTTTACATACGATTCCAAACGATTTGGTACAATGTGACTTTTCTGAGCATGCTATATATCACATAGGATATGTCAAGTGCCTACATATCTCATGGGATTTATAGCATGCATTCACAGGTACCATCAGATACATCTGATGGGCTGGATTAGGGTGCTTCAAACTTCCTACTATAGATCACAAGCAATATATTGCGAGCACAAAAACCACCATTCGATTCCATACAATTCCACTTGATCACGACAAATAACGAGTGCAGCACCAATAACCTGGAGGAGTCGACTCGACACTCACGGGGCTACGCATCGGATTGGATACACAGCAAAAATGCATGATTTCACCCAATATATAGTCCCGAGTGACAAAATTGAGCTGAAATTGAGCAAAATTGTTCTAGTGTATGGGGCCCTATACACAGCCTCCCCTCCCTTCTACAACCCCCTGGTACCGTACAGATAGCTGAAGGTGATCTGGAGGGACTGCTCTTCCACTGGCAGCGTCTGCAGGCAGGAAAATGGCGCTGAACGCTGCTGGGTCCGCTCTGAGGAGAAGCTCCGCCCCCTTAATGGCACGGTCTTCCTGCTCTTCTGGAGATTATACTGGCCTGAGGAATTGTGCTGGCCGAGATCCGCGGACCCCGACAGGCTTACTGGTCAGTGTAGGGTTAAGGCGCCGGCTCAGGGCGCCTCTCACAGTGCCGCACCTAAGTACCGCTGAGCCCCTGGAGCAGAGTTAGTACTGCGCTCCTACCCTGATGCCGCCATCTTCACACCGACCCCCTGCATGCTAGGGGGGTCGGTGACTAACTCGCCACAAACTTCAGCTCTGCAAGGGGGTGGCGGCATGCTGCTGGGGTGAACGTTCCCCTGCGGTGGGGAGCGATCTATCCCCTCTGGAGCTCAGTGTCCAGTCAGCGGAGACAGTGGTTCAGACCCCGCAGGGTGGACACTGCTCCCCCCCTCAGTCCCTCGATGCAGGGAGGCTGTTCCAAGCAGCCTCCCTGTAAAATAAAAAAAACTCTAAAATAAACTTTTACTAAGAAAGCTCTGTAAAGCTGTGTCCCTAGCTGTGACCGGCTCCTCCGGGCACATTTTCTAAACTGAGTCTGGTAGGAGGGGCATAGAGGGAGGAGCCAGCCCACACTGTTAAACTCTTAAAGTGCCAATGGCTCCTGGTGGACCCGTCTATACCCCATGGTACTAATATGGACCCCAGCATCCTCTAGGACGTAAGAGAAAAGACAGAAACCTGGTATGCTCTTCTGCTGCTGAAGCTCATTCACTTCATCGACATGATCTTTACATATTAATGCTGTACCGCACAATCATGTTGCTGGCACTACTCCCTGTAAACTGTAGAGACTGTTGTGTATGAAGATCCCAGTATACAGAAAATAATTATATTACATTATAACAAAACAAAAAATAATATATATATATATATATATATATATATATATATATATATATATATATATATATATATATATATATATATATATCACCGATTTTCCGGCAACCGATGATCCGGAACCTCTTTTAATCCGGACAATTTTGATTTGTCCGGATTAAAGGGGGTTAGGGACATCCTTTAATCCGGAACATTTTCTGCGCATGGGCGTAACACGCAATACGCGCAAGTGTCAGTGGGTACAGCTTCCACGGACACTGCAGGTGACACAGCAAGCATCAGTGGGGCTGTTATGGCGTCCAAGGTCACAGCAAGTACCGCACATGGGCGGAAGACACAGCGCGCACAAGTGTCAATGAGTACAGCTTCTGAGGGCACTGCAGGTGACACAGCAAGCATCAGTGGGGCTGTCCTGGCGTCCAATTAATATTATACTGTAGCATATATTTTACTATTTATTGCTTTAGAAATGTTCTGAAGGTGCAAAATTAGTTTCCACCGTTAATCCGGCAAAATCGATAATCCGGCACGGCACTGGAACCGAGGATGCCGGAAAATCGGTGGTGTACCTGTATATATATACACACACATACATACACACAGATTTATCTTCAGCAGCCATGCAGCACTCCATAGTTAAAGGACCAGCGCATACTTATTGAAGTGTAAGAGAAATTTTAATCCATAATAGCTCCATATAATCAAAGTTAAGGCTTTCATCGATACATCAATATGTAATCAGGTATGCGGTTAGCGTACCGATCGTGTGAATCCCGGCAGTCACAATACATATGCCGGCATCCCGATGGAGGCCCCATACTGCCACCGGTATACAGACACCCATAGAACTGAGCCGGCAGGCATTCCACCACTTGGGATGCCGATGTCGGGATAGTGAAAACTATTATATGTAATAAGATTAATAATAATCCTGATAACGCATAGGTCACATCCATTGGACAACTGGATAATCCAGAACTAGCAATGGCAGCTCAAGTTTTAAACATATTCTATTCTCTATAAAAAACAAAAACAATTAACTTAGATTTATAAATTATTCTAACATCCTATGCAATGGGCACTGAAATTATACAAAGTCAGTCATTGGAATACCTTATACTGCAACATACAGAATTATTTTCTACGAGCTATAGAGATCTCAGGCAGCTGATAACAAACAATTCATATGTGAAACCATCATTTCTGAGAACCCTAACGTGAGCCAGCCACGTCACCCAAAGCTGGTTACTAGCTTTAGGAATCGTGTTCTTACTACAAGTCCCAGCATGCCCTTTCAGTGCATGATGAGATTTGTACTCCTAGAAGCCTGACAGCAACTGGTTACCCCAGCAGTAGTGCTGGCAGCATCACATCGCACGTATGCATATCTCCACGACCGGCTAATGTAACACAGCTGTCAGGTAGAGTCACCGTCCCCTGCCTTACCCGAGTGTCATCACCTCCTTCCCATTAGACTTCCGCACTCACAGGCAGCAGCAGCCGGTCACAGGCAGCGCACACTGCTGAGGTCACCCCGTCCTCGACTACTGACGTCATTGTGTGGGCGGAAACATTGGAAGAGGTATACTAAGTAATAGTATTAGTACTAGAGCAGTTACAAACGTGGCTCTGAGATGTGCCTCCTGCTATGGTGCAGTGTCTCTTTCACTATACGGCTGATCCTACTTTCGGCCAGGGTAATATAACAACCAGTGGTGCAAGTAAAAATATATCCGCAACATAGACTCTACCACATATTCTTAGGGTTGATTCTATTTCGGAGTGGGAGAAGGGTTGGGACCTTCTGACGTATCTAGGGGAGGAGACACGTCACCAGGGGGAGGAGCTACGGGCGAACAGGGTACCCGAAAAGTACCCTGGCGGGCTCGCCACGCTTCGCTCGCCCCGCATCGGGCTCGGTGGCTCGCTTCGCTCGCCACCTGATTACTAAAGGTAATAGTTGGTGGCGTGGATAGTAGAGGAACTATCCCGCTGGCCTTGCTCTTCCCCCTTGGTTGATTCTATTTCGGAGTGGGAGAAGGGACCTTCTGACGTATCTAGGGGAGGAGACACGTCACCAGGGGGAGGAGCTACGGGCGAACAGGGTACCCGAAAAGTACCCTCGCGGGCTCGCTTCGCTCGCCACCTGATTACTAAAGGTAATAGTTGGTGGCATGGATAGTAGAGGAACTATCCTGCTGGCGTAGCTCCTCCCCCTTGCGTCGTAACTCCTCCCCCAGACGGAAAAGGTCCCTTAGCCCACTTGATTCTAGCATCTACCCTTCCCCCTTGTGTTGTGACTCCTCCCCCAGACGAAAAAGGTCCCTTAGCCCACTTGATTCTAGCATCTACCATATTCTTAGTGGTACTGAGTGCCCAAAAAAATGGGCGCGGTAATGTGTTGTGAGGGGGTGTGGCCACATGTCATAGTAGGAGTGGCTACATGACACCAGTGGCGTGGCCACATGGCACAGCCCTTAGGAGACAAGGCTAGAAATATATAGAAATAACTCCAGTATAACATACCCTCCAACATTTCACATACAAAAATCGGTACAAATTAGAAAAGGGGCGTGGTCACGGGTAAAGTGGGCGTGGCCACTCCCCTTTTCCTATATTTTCAATGGAAGTTTGGCGAGCCAAAAATAGGTACAGACCATAAAAAAAGGTACTGTACCTATTAAAAAGGTACAGTTGGAGGGTATGGTATTGATACCCCCAGTATAATAGATAGATAGATAGATAGATAGATAGATAGATAGATAGATAGCAAAGTAATCTCGCCTGGCAGGGAGAGTAACATATGGCACTGCAGGATTTACATACCTCCCAACTGTCCCGATTTTCGCGGGAGAGTCCCGTTTTTTGGGGACTGTCCCGCTGTCCCACCCGCGGGCCGCAGTGTCCCGCGGTGGGGGGAGGGGCAGTTGGGAGGCTCTGTCTCTCGCTGCCCTGCTTTGCAGAGCAGCGGTGAATAGACGCTGTGCACATGCGCACAGCGTCTATTCACTGGAGTCAGAGGGAGAGGGGGCATGCCAGCGGCTCACAGAGTGCTGGGCATGCCCCCTCGGTGACGAAAACGGGGGCATGGCTCGCCCCCTTTTCTTAGACCACGCCCCTTTTTTCTTAGGCCGCGCATGTGTCCCTCTTTGGAGAAACAAGAAGTTGGGAGGTATGGATTTATAAGTAGCAAAAAGTTTACTTCAACGTTTCGGGACGCTTAGTCCCTTCGTCGGGAAAAAGTATATATATATATATATATATATATATATATATATATATATATATATATATATATATATATATACATATATATATCGAACAAATAGAAACGGGGGCGCTCTGGTGACACAATGCACTACTAGTGCACGTTAAAAAAAAAAAAATAACTACAGAATAAAAAACAATAACTGACACTTCCTCTAGGGTGAGAGTGTGCTTGGAGAACACATAAATAAAATTTATGTAAGTGGAGGAAAGGGCGCCTTCTACTGTCTAATAAAATTATATGAGGTGTATACCCAGTGTGAATAGGACAGGACACTACTTATCTGGTATATAAAAGACTTTTCTTTCAGTCATAAGACCAATATAGGTACATGAAAAAGATAAGAACAGAGTAACATAGCGCGTACAGTTTTCACGCAGTTTTCTTTCCACAAATAAAACCAGTTGTATATAAAAAAAAACTTTGTGGGTATAAGCAAATCCCACAATTTAAAATCCACAGCCAGGGATTTTTTTAAAGTTTTTCACAAAGTTTAATACAACACATATAGTACACAAAATGGAAGAAATGCAAGCGTACAGGATAAAATGGTGTAACAAGCTTATCTCTCCATATCGGAGATCGAATACATCTGATTTTCCATAGGTATCCAAATAAATGGTAAAAATTCAAACGTACAGGAAATAAATATGATGAAGTCTAACTACTGACGAAACGCGTTGGAACTGATGTACCTGAACTTCTTTTATGGACAGATAAACCTTTTTAATATTTATTTCCTGTACATTTGAATTTTTACCATTTATTTGGATACCTATGGAAAATCAGATGTATTCGATCTCCGATATGGAGAGATAACCTTGTTACACCTTTTTATCCTGTACGCTTGCATTTCTTCCATTTTGTGTACTATATGTGTTGTATTAAACTTTGTGAAAAACTTTAAAAAAATCCCTGGCTGTGGATTTTAAATTGTGGGATTTGCTTATACCCACAAAGTTTTTTTATATACAACTGGTTTTATTTGTGGAAAGAAAACTGCGTGAAAACTGTACGCGCTATGTTACTCTGTTATCTTTTTCATGTACCTATATTGGTCTTATGACTGAAAGAAAAGTCTTTTATATACCAGATAAGTAGTGTCCTGTTCCTGTTCACACTGGGTATGCACCTCATATAAATTTATTAGACACTAGAAGGCGCCCTTTCCTCCGCTTACATAAATATATATATATATATATATATATATATATATATAGTAATGCCCCCAATTTAAATAACAATATATAGTAATGCCTCCATTATAACAGGAAAATATCCTGTAGTAGTGCACCTGGTATGATAGAAATATATAGTATTGCCCTCATAATAATAGAAATACTGTATATACTGTAGTAGTGACCACATTATATTAGACATTAATTACCCCACACAGTGAAGCCAGAGACATGCCCAGCAGCCCAGCCTGTGAAGAACAAAAGCCGCTCAGTGCACTGCTGATGCATCACACGTGCTGAGTGAATGGAAACAGATACACTGCTGCTCCCAGCAAGGGACGCTGTGGGAAAGTGCAATCAGGCTCCTGTCTTCACGCCAGCCACATCCACCAGAGGAGGAAGCATGATGTAATCTCATGATGTCACCGTCGCGCTCCCAGTAACCCTGACAAAGTGGGAGGCACCGTCATTCTGCCAAGCACCATGGTCTTGTTGCTTTGTGATGCATTATAATTGTGGTAATTGCGGTCATGAGTGCAAAGTGTATGGCTGGTAGTACTGCGTACCCGCTGACAAATTCTTAAGGGTACTCCGTACCCGAGCGTACCTGCATACTTGCACCACTGATAGCAACCTATGGTTTCCGGATGGTAGGTCTACAGTTAATAGGTCGACCGCTATTGGTTGACATCAACATGGTCGACACAGGAAAATGGGTGAATCGTTAAAATTGTCGATACATGAAAAAGCCAACATGACTTTAAAAAAACAAACCATTTTTTAAATTTTCATACATAAAAATCCACGTGGACAATGATTACAGTTCAATAGCATCTACCTAAAAAAACTGGCAAAAATTGGCTATGTGCTGTAGTGTTACGTTATGTGCTGTAGTGTTACAATTAATAATTCAAAAATGACAGGGACGCGAGAAGCATGTGGAGGGGCCTTCAGGATATTACCGACCGCAAGGCAAATAAGAGTTATTCAAAACAACCCATAGACCCCACGTTTGGCGAAACGTTGAATACTTTCTATTCGCGTTTTGACAAGGATGTTGATTTTCCTCGTACGTGTGTGGTTAGTGAAGGAAATGGTGAACCATTGGTGCTAGATGAGCTGTCCGTCAGGAAGTGTTTCGCTGCTATCAACCCCACTAAAGCCTCAGGCCCTGATGGAATTCCAGGGAGTGTTATTAAGAACTGCTCGGAACAGCTAGCAGGTATTTTTACCATAATTTTTTTTTAATAAAGTAATTTTTATTCAGTAGTCTGGAGATTAAGGTACAGACATTGCAGATCATAATCATAGCACAAACATTACATCCATTCATATTGAATCAAAGCCATGTTTTACACATATCTTACATCAATGAGATATCAGTATATTTTCAATAAAGATGTATACAAGGATTTCCTAATGTTCAGACCTTCAGGGTCTGCAAAATCCGCAACCAGCTATATTAGTCTTCATTATTTTTTATATTTAAACCCGTAACCTAAACTGTAGAAAAATAACAAACAACCAGAAAAAGGGCAAGGAAGGCATATTAAGAAGGAGTAATCCGATTCAGGGCTCCATTAGTCATACACATATGTGAGTATGTGGGCACGCAGGGCCCAACCGTCATCCCCTCAGTACAGATCAGACATAGTAATTTATTGACATGCTTGCACTTCAGTGTCTTCTATATTTGGGGAACAAGATGAGAGTGGGAGGAATCTAGCCATGGAGACCAAACCCTTTCAAACTTAGCTGATGCGTTTTGCTTCATGTAAACATATCTTTCCTTAATTATAGTGTCGTTAATTAAGGCCTTAAGTGCAGATATTAACGGTCCTTTGGGGGCCATCCACATTCTTGCAATGCAAACCTTAGCCAAGGCACATACATTTAGAGCATAGAGACCCATTGAAACAGACTCGGGAGCAAGGCACCCCATTCCCAATATACAGAATTGTGGGGTAAGCAGTCCGCCAGGCACTCCCGTACTCTCCAGAATTGACCCGACCCCCGACCAGAACACCCTCAACCTCGGGCAGTCCCACACTAGATGCCAGTATGTTCCCACCGCCCCCCCACACTTAGGACAGAGAGTAGATCTGCCCGTCCCGAACGTAGCCAGCCTAGCTGGAGTCATGTATGTTCTGTGTAAAATGAAGAATTGAATCTGCTGATATCTAAGGGACTTGGTAACCTTAGCGGGGTATTCTAAAGCGAGGACCCAGTCCTCCTCAGTTATTAGACCCAAATCCTCCTCCCACTTTCCACGGAGACGCGTCAAAGGGTCCGTATGGAGCTTGGTAAGAAGATATCCATACGCAAGTGAGACCATCTTAGCCCGACCCAAAGTGGTCACAAATGTCTTGATGGGAAATGGGAGGATTCGTGGGGGTGACTCAGCAAATTGGGACTGGAGGGCGTGACGAAGCTGGAGGTATCTGAAGAAGTAGGAATTGGGTAGGTCAAACTCATCCCTCAGTTGTTGAAAGGATTTAAATGCATTATCTAGATAAAGTTGAGAGACAGAGATCACCGATCTAGGGGCCCACACCTCCCGCCCCTCGAGTGCATGCAGTTCAGGGAGCCAGTCAGAGTACCACAAGGGGGTATCCGGGTCCAGGTCGTCATATCTTAAGAGGTCTCTCAGGGCCCGCCAAATCTTTAGGGCCTGAAAAATGATAGGGGGAAGAAACCTAGCTATGCTCCCACTCAGTAACACCTGCATAGGAGAGAGGTAGGGAAAGTAACAACGGATAAACTCACAATGCAAAGAGTCAGTCTCAGAGTTTTGTGCCCATATAGCGATATGAGTCAGCTGAGCAGCGAAGTAATATATCTGAAAGTTAGGTAGAGCCAGGCCGCCGTCAGATCGCTGTCTGGTAAGGGTATTTAGCTGTATCCTAGGTCTTTTATTAGCCCAGATCAGTGAGGACAGAACGCTATTCAATTTTCTAAAGAATATTGGATAAATATATACCGGGGATTGGAGAATAATATATAGGAGTTTGGGCAGTATAATCATTTTAATGATATTAACCCTGCCAGAGACCGTCAGTGGAAGCTTACACCAAGTCTTAGATTTGCCCATGACCCACTGCCTGGTCGGTTCTAGATTCAGGGGGACAAAATCAGAAGGGTCATTAGTTATTTGGATTCCAAGGTACTTAAATTGTACCGTCCAACTCAATGGCAGGGGGATTTTGGAAACAGTAGGAGGGGGGCCTATGACTGGCATAATGTATGATTTAGGCCAGTTAATTCTAAGGCCCGAATGATCTCCAAAGCTTTCTATCACACGCAGCAGGGTGGGCATTGACTTGGTGTAATCCTGCAAAAACAACAACATGTCATCGGCATAAAGAGCTATCCTATCCTCACGTGAACCTGTACATATTCCCACAATATCTGGGTGTGATCTTATCAAGCAGGCCAGGGGCTCGATGGTCAAGGCAAACAGCGTAGGGGACAGGGGACAACCCTGTCTAGTACCTCGGGTCAATTGAAAAGATGGGGATACATAACCGTTCACCAAGATCCTGGCACTCGGATGTTGATATAGTAGTTTAATCCATTTTATATAATTGGGTCCAAATCCCATACGAGCCATCACCTCCCACAAATAAGCCCACTCAATGCTGTCAAAGGCCTTGGCCGCGTCCAGCGAGACCACAGCCGAGTCAGAAGGGGATTCGTGTGGGAGCTGTAGAATGGTATGCAGTCTACGTAAATTGATAGACGTGGACTTTCCTGGCATAAAGCCGGTCTGGTCCGGGTGAATGAGGGAGGTTATCACTGTGTTGAGCCGTATTGCCAATATCTTTGCCAGGATCTTGGCATCGGTGGGAATCAGGGAAATCGGTCTATAGGAGTCCAGAGATTTAGGGTCTTTACCGGGTTTTGGGATCACTATTATAACTGCCTCTGACATGGAGGGGGGGAGGTCGTTATTGGCAAATATATCTAAGTACAGGGCATGTAGCCTGGGGCCAAAAAAATCAGTATGATTCTTGTATACCTCGGAGGGAATTCCGTCACATCCCGGAGCCTTGCCATTAGGGGACATACCAATGGCCGCAGTCACCTCAAGCGTTAAAGGTGCCTCCAGCAGCTCGCAGGCCTCAGAGGAGAGTGCGGGCAGTGGAACACCCCCCATGTAATATGAAAGATCTGAAGTAGAGCGCTGCAACTGTGAATTATAAACCTCAGAGAAGTAAGATCGGAATAACAGCGCAATGTCCGGTGTGGTATCAACAAGAGAACCATCCGCTCCGGACATTTGGGTGATCGTGGTCCCAGGACGATCGTAATGTATAAGACGGGCCAGGAGGCCCCCCGTCCTATCAGCCTGCATATATATATTAGTAGCTTTGAAAAGAAGGGAGCGAGAGTTTCTATCAGACAGGTGGGCAAACCAAACTGACTGAGCCACCAGCCATCGTGTCTTTGTCGCGGGGGCGCTGTCAGACAAATATTGGGACTCTAGGTCCCTAGCATCTTTTTCAAGGGCCTGTTCTCTCTCCCTAGAGGCCATTTTATGAGCCGCTATTCGTCCAATATATGAGCCTCTCAAGAACGCCTTAAACGAGTCCCAAACTACTGCACCCGGGGCAGACCCTACATTGTCGTTAAAGTACCCCTCCCATTGAGTTTCCAAGTCACCGCAGTCCCCCAGCTGGGTCAGCCAAGAGGGGTGCAATTTCCAATAGGAGTGCCCCCTCTGACTTTCCACAGCAAGAGTCATCATCAGAGGGGAATGGTCAGAAACCCCTCGAGCCTCGTAGTGGACGTCAATTATCCTAGGGACGAGGGTGGGGGACACCAGCATCAGGTCAATTCTGGAGAAGGAGCCATGAGTGCTGGAGAAACAGGAGAACTGGCGGACCGCAGGATGACGAAGTCGCCACACATCTACCCACTGCAAACTATTCAAAAAATCCGCAAACTTGGTAGGACCACCTCCCACCAGCGCAGCCTGTGGGGAGTGCCATCGGTCCATAGACAGATCCAGGACGTTATTAAAATCTCCCAAGCAAATCACTGGGGTGTTAGGGGAGGGGGCTATGAAGGACGCAGCTTGTTGCAGCACAATGTATGAGAAAGGAGGGGGGACATACACCGCTAAGATGTAATAGGGCTGGGAGTTCAGCTTACACTCTATAAATACATATCTTCCATACGGGTCAGTTTTAATCGATATCAACTCGAATTGCACTGTCTTTTTAATCAGAACGGAGACACCTCTAGAAAAGGAGGAGTGAGAGGCATGATATGCCCAGCCCACCCAGGCCCGTCGTAAGGACAGTAATCTATGTCCCTCCAAGTGGGTCTCACTGAGGCATGCAATATCCGGGTCGTATTTCTTAATCATATTTAGTATCAAAGAACGTTTGATTTTGTTATTCAGACCTCGAACATTCCATGCCAGAATTTTCAGATTAATCATGACCCCCTATAAGCTCTATACACCTCCCGGATGGACCTCTCCCAAAATACATTTTGAGTATAAGCATTATCAATACCCGTAACACATGACGTATATGAGCCCTGCGTTGTAAGCCATAGCATCTGAATATGAAACATCCTTGCCTCAGTAAATACTTGAATAAGAAAAATAACAAACTAAAGAAAAAAATAAAATCCCAAAAATAGCAAAAGGAGGCGCAACTAGCAGCTTCCCAATTAACCATTCCCTCCCCGTATACCACCCCGAACTCCGGCATACTTATATCCCGAACAATCAACCTAACTACCAAGCGCTAGAAAGGCTAGATTCTCAGCTGAACCTCCAACCCTCTCTAACCAACACCACTTGGCCGTACAAGTCTTGAGCCACAAATGCAAAGAGGGGGGGCTCCCCGAACTGTGATCAAGCCTCCGGTAGACCAGGCCCCGGGCTGTTTTCATAGGAGATCAGTCTGGAGCCAGTTGCCGAGCACCCGGTGCATATCTGTCCAGCCACTGGGCCGCCTCTCTAGGGGAGTTGAAAAACTTGGTCTCCCCATCCGCCACGACTCGGAGCCTTGAGGGAAACAGCATGGAGTATGAAATGTTGAGGTCTCGCAGCCGTCTTTTGATGGGCATAAACTGGGCTCGGTCCTTCTGGACGTCTGCGGCAAAGTCCGGGAAGGCCGATACCTTGACTCCATTGCGGACCAGCGGGCCCTTCGTGCGACCTAAGCGGAGAACCGAGTCGCGGTCTTTATAGTGCAGGAATTTAGCGATGAAGGTGCGAGGAGGGGCACCAGGGGGTAAAGGCCGAGATGGTATCCTATGTGCTCGCTCCACCGTAAAATGGGCCGTAAAGGACTCAGCGCCATACATTTCTTTAAGCCAGGATTCGAGGAATTCCTCCGGCTGCGAACCCTCTTCTCTTTCAGGCAGGCCTACGAATCTGAAGTTGTTCCTACGCAGCCGTCCCTCCATGTCTAAGAGCTTGGTCTGAAGGGAAGAGACCTGCTGGGTCACCACAGATACAGACTGCTTAAGGGGGCCACATAAATCTTCCAGATTGGAGACCCGTGTCTCCGCCTCACCCACTCGCTCTCTGATACGTTGTACATCTTGGCGGAGCAAGGAGAGATCGCACTGCACCTTTTCCATCTTATCGGAGAGACGTTGTTCACTGCCGGCTATAGCCTCCAGCACTTGTTGAATAGACGGCGCCCCCACTGCCTCCGGGGAATTAATCGCCGTCTCGGGAGGGGAGGTCGAGTGTGTTGGAGAGGCTTCATGAGAAGGAGCTGGTGCAGCCCTAGGATTGGGTTGTCTGGTAAATTTTTCAAGTTTGGCCGCGGCCGCACTCCGGCCGCCCCCAACCATGTTGAGCGGGAGCAGTCACACTCTCCCCAGAGTAGGGCTATAGTATAGGGTTGTAGCTAGATGGCGGTCGCAGCAAGGCCGCGTATAATCAGTGGCGGGAATCAACCGTGTCCAGTCAATATGTCAGAGTAATAAAGTAGGATAATGGTACGTAGTACACTGTGGGAAATTGGTGCAGCACAGCAGTGTAGGCAGATCTAATCTATGTGCAGCTCCTGTGTGTTATATTGGAAGGGCCGTGCAATATAAATAGCTGACCTTGTCTCCAATCTCAGGTGAGTATTAGCATAGTTACTAGGAGAGTAGTAATAGGAGAGATCAGTATGCAGTAAAAGATCCTGTGTGCATAGATAGATCACTGGGCACCACAGATGAGTGCAGCCCTTCCAAGCATGGAGATCAGTTTCCCTTCACTCAAAATGGCCGCAGTGTCTCTTCCCCTTCCCCAGAAGTACCTTTTACTTTTCCTTCTGTCTCTCCGGGTGTTAGGGCTCCGGGCCGCAGCCTGTCTGGGAGAGGAGAGGCAGCTTCCACCTCCCAGTCTTCCCAGGGTGTTTGTGGGTGTTGTCAACCCGTCGCTCGAGCTCCGGGCGTTCCGCGGCCGAGGGCGCCGAAATTGAGGCCGGGGATCCGGAGGAGGCCTAGGCCGCAGGGCCGGAAGTCAGCCGGCGCCGTCCCTCGAGTCCCGGAGACCGCAGAAAAAGGCGCCCCGCAGCGCCCAGCAGTACAAGGGAGGTATGCAGCCCGGGCAGGGTCACCAGGAGGGTCAGGATGGGTGGAAGGATATGTTTGTTCGGGGAGCTCCCGAGATCCGCTCCCTACTCCGTTGCTGCCGTGGCCACGCCCCCATTTTTACCATAATTTTTAATCTTTCCTTAGCACAGTGTATTGTTCCTAAAAATTTTAAATCAACAGTAATCACTCCTATCCCAAAAAACGGTAAAATTAATACTAATGAGCCAAATGACTTCCGACCAATTGCCCTTACGTCATTAATTATGAAGTCATTTGAAAAACTGATTATTAGACATTTAAAGGGCTTTATACCGGCCACCCTTGATCAGTTCCAATTTGCATATAGGGCAAACAGATCTACCGATGATGCAGCCCTTACCTTATTTCACCATGTGCTTACTCATCTGGAAAATAAGGATTCTTCAGTGAGAATTTTATTCGTTGACTATAGTTCGGCTTTTAACACCGTTGTTCCCATTTCTTTAATTAACAAATTGACCCAGTTAGGTGTGGACAGTTTTGTCTGCAGATGGATCTTTGACTTCTTAACCAATAGGCCTCAGGTAGTCAAGATCAACAATAAAATTACAAACGAGGTAACGATTAGCACAGGCGTGCCACAGGGATGTGTGCTGAGTCCGTTACTTTACTCCTTGTTCACCTACGATTGTGTTTCTAAATCAGACAAGGTGCACATACTTAAATTTTGCGGATGACATTGCCATCATAGGGCTTATTAGTGGGAATGACGACTCAGAATTCATATTCGAAGTAAGTAGGCTAGAGAAATGGAGCCAGGATAATCATCTAATTCTTAACGTTACAAAGACAAAAGAGATGATCTTGGACTTTAGGACAACCCATCGGTACACTTACAGTCCTTTGGTTCTGGACAAGCAAGAGGTCGAGACAGTGACATCCTTTAAATTTTTGGGTATGATCATATCTAATGATTTGTCATGGTATTGCCATATTGACAATGCCATAAAGAAAGCTCAACAACGGTTATATTTTTTACGGAAACTGCGTTCTGCAGGAATATCTGAGCCAATTTTAGTCAACTTTTACTCTTCTACTATTGAGAGTGTGCTTACTTACGGTATTTCCGTTTGGTATGGAAATTGTAATGTAGCAGAGCGTAAATCGCTCGATAGAATTGTTAAAACTGCCGGAAAGAATAGTCGGTTTATCATTGCCAAATATCCAGACCATTTATGAAAAGAGGCTCCTTAAGAAGGCCAGGAGTATACTGAGTGATGAAACTCATCCCAATCACAGGGTATTTACCCTGCTTCCTTCTAAATTACGTTATAGGTCTTTGTTGTGTAAGACTAGTAGACTGAAATGTAGTTTTTTTCCTAAAGCAATTAGTATGCTAAACGGTTTTGAGGGTAGATAGGAGTTGTACCTGCTTACGTGTCTACTTGTGTTCTTATGGGTTTTAAAATATTTTATGGTGTTTTATTGGCATTTGTATTCTTGTGATATCTGCTTGTTCATTCGGAAATCTCATTGTTTGTTCACATGTGAATATCTAATGATAATAAACTCAAACTCAACTTACTAAGTAGTGCTTAGCAGGGACGTGCAGTCAGGGGAGGCAGGGGAGGCAGTGCCTCCCCTGTCATTAATGATTCAAATAATATAAAGAAGACACTTATGACACATATTCTGTGTCATAAGTAATTTCTTTATATTATTCTGACCATTTTAATGCTGTAATGTAGTTTGGGAGGCACTACTAGCAGTGCCTCCCGTTATCAATAGGAACAGTTTAAAGCGGGGTGAGGGGGGGCAAGCACTGGGCTGTAAAAGCCCATTAAAAACCAGAGGGGAAGCGGCACTTATACAAGTGCCTCGTTGACAGGGAAAACCCGCCCCTGCCAGCGAGGCAGATGTGATTGGACAGCGGATCCAGCGCTGGATCCGCTGGTCCAATCACCCATACGCAGCGGGGTGAAACAATGGCGGGTCCCAGCGCTACTGTGGAACTGTGACTACAGTAGCGCGGCGGGATGAAGAGGCAGCGGGAGCCGGCATTAATAATGAAGCTGCCTGTCACTAGCGCAGCGTCAGCTTCAGAGGAACCCTTGAGCTGGAGGGCGTGCGGCAGCGGCGGCCAGCGTTTACCGCTCCTTCCTTCTCCTCTGTCCTTCTGTCCTAGCCAGCAGCATCACCGGCATTTATACTTTCCCGGACCAGGGCCAAGGTGAGAGAGGGGGGCAGTTGGGCTGGGTGGGAAGTGACTGGGCAACTCAACCCCAGATCACTTGGGCTGCAGGGCAGGGACAGGGAGGAGATATATATATATATATATATATATATATATAGCGCGACTGTCTGGCACTCTTATTTGTACATCTGCCACGGTGCTCGCAAATGTAATGGGTATATATATATATATATATATATATATATATATATAGCTAGCATGAGGCTGGGCACTCTGTGGACTTAGCTGGATAAATCGCTTCAGACATCAGGAGAAATTGCAATGTTTCGGGCTTTTAATGTTCGTCGTCAGGCAGCACTTACAAACGTTTGTAAGTGCTGCCTGATGACGGGCATTAAAAGCCCGAAACATTGCAATTTCTCCTGATGTCTGAAGTGATTTATCCAGCTAAGTCCACAGAGTGCCCAGCCTCACGCTATATATATATATATATATATTTCTCTAACGTCCTAGTGGATGCTGGGAACTCCGAAAGGACCATGGGGAATAGCGGGCTCCGAAGGAGGCTGGGCACTCTAGAAAGATTTAGGACTACCTGGTGTGCACTGGCTCCTCCCACTATGACCCTCCTCCAAGCCTCAGTTAGATTTTGTGCCCGGCCGAGGTTGGATGCACACTAGGGGCTCTCCTGAGCTCTTAGAAGAAAGATAGTCTTAGGTTTATTATTTTCAGTGAGACCTGCTGGCAACAGGCTCACTGCAGCGAGGGACTAAGGGGAGAAGAAGCGAACTCGCCTGCTTGCAGCCGGATTGGGCTTCTTAGGCTACTGGACACCATTAGCTCCAGAGGGATCGACCGCAGGCCCAGCCTTGATGTTCGGTCCCGGAGCCGCGCCGCCGTCCCCCTTACAGAGCCAGAAGCAAGAAGATGGTCCGGAATATCGGCGGCATGAAGACATCAGTCTTCACCAAGGTAGCGCACAGCACTGCAGCTGTGCGCCATTGCTCCTCTCACACTTCACACTCCGGTCACTGAGGGTGCAGGGCGCTGGGGGGGGGGCGCCCTGAGGCAGCAATAAAAACACCTTGGCTGGCAAAAATACCTCAATATATAGCCCCAGGGGCTATATATGAGGTAAATACAGCTGCCAGATTCCATAAAAAAGCGGGAGAATAGGCAGCGGAAAAGGGGCGGAGCTATCTCCCTCAGCACACTGGGCGCCATTTTTCCCTCACAGTTCCGCTGGAAGGAAGCTCCCTGGCTCTCCCCTGCAGACTACTCTAAAGAAAAGGGTAAAAAAGAGAGAGGGGGGGGCATTTAATTTGGCGCAGTATATAATATATATTAAAAAGCAGCTATAAGGGACATAACTCAGTTAGTCCCTGCCTTATATAGCGCTCTGGTGTGTGCTGGCATACTCTCACTCTGTCCCCCCAAAGGGCTTTTGTGGGTCCTGTCCTCTATATTGAGCATTCCCTGTGTGTGTGGAGTGTGTCAGTACGGCTGTGTCGACATGTTTGATGAGGATAATGAGGCGGAGCAGGTGCCTTTAGAAGGGATGTCACCCCCTGGGGGGCAGACACCTGAGTGGATGTGCTTATGGAAAGAAATGAGTGCACGTATAGACTCATTACATAAGAAATTTGACGACATGCCGACTGCGGGACAGCCGAGTTCTCAGCTCGTGCCTGTCCAGGTGTCTCAAAAGTCATCAGGGGCTCTGAAACGCCCGCTATCTCAGATGGCACAAGTAGATGTCGACACGGATACTGACACCAGTGTCGACGAGGAGGAGTCAAATTTAATGCCCATTAAGGCCATTCACTGCATGATTGAGGCAATGAAAGAGGTGTTAAATATCTCTGATTTACATCCAGGTACCACAAAAAAGGGTATTATGTTTGGGGAGAAAAAACTACCTGTAGTTTTTCCCCCGTCAGATGAATTAAATGAAGTGTGTGAAGAAGCGTGGGCTTCCCCTGATAAGAAATTGGTAATTCCTAAGAAGGTACTAATGGCGTTCCCTTTCCCGCCAGAGGATAGGTTACGTTGGGAAACACCTCCTAGAGTGGATAAAGCGCTCACACGTTTGTCTAAAAAGGTGGCACTACCGTCTCAGGATACGGCCGCCCTTAAGGGACCTGCTGATAGAAAGCAGGAGGCGATCCTGAAGTCTGTATATACACACTCAGGCATTATACTTAGACCAGCTATTGCGTCAGCATGGATGTGCAGTGCTGCCGCTGCGTGGTCGGATAAACTGTCAGAAAATATTGACACACTAGACAGAGACACGATTCTGCTAACAATTGACCATATCAAAGACTCAGTCTTATATATGAGAGATGCACAGAGGGAAGTCTGCCGGCTGGCATCTAAAATAAGTGCATTGTCCATTTCTGCTAGGAGATGCTTATGGACTCGCCAGTGGACTGGAGATGCAGATTCCAAAAGGCACATGGAAGTTTTGCCTTATAAGGGGGAGGAATTATTTGGGGATGGTCTCTCCGACCTAGTTTCCACAGCAACGTCTGGGAAGTCAGCATTTTTACCCCATGTCCCCTCACAGCCTAAGAAGGCGCCATTTTATCAGGTTCAGTCCTTTCGGACCCAGAAAAACAGGCGGGGAAAAGGAGGGTCTTTTCTCTCTAGAGGCAGAGGTAGGGGAAAAAGGCTGCAACAAACAGCAGGTTCCCAGGAGCAAAAGTCCTCCCCCGCTTCCTCTTCCAAGTCCGCCGCATGACGGTGGGGCTCCACAGGCGGAGCCAGGTACGGTGGGTGCCCGCCTCATGAATTTCAGCGATCAGTGGGCTCGCTCACAGGTGGATCCCTGGATCCTTCAAATAGTATCTCAGGGGTACAAGCTAGAATTCGAGGCGGCTCCACCCCACCGGTTCCTAAAATCTGCCTTGCCGATTGCTCCCTCAGACAGGGAGGCGGTGCTAGCAGCGATTCACAAGCTGTATTCCCAGCAGGTGATAATCAAGGTACCCCTACTTCAACAAGGCCGGGGTTACTATTCCACACTATTTGTGGTGCCGAAACCGGACGGTTCGGTGAGACCCATTTTAAATTTGAAATCCTTGAACACATACATAAAAAAATTCAAGTTCAAGATGGAATCGCTCAGGGCGGTTATTGCAAGCCTGGAGGAGGGGGATTACATGGTATCCCTGGACATCAAGGATGCTTACCTGCATGTCCCCATTTACCATCCTCACCAGGAGTACCTCAGATTTGTGGTACAGGATTGCCATTACCAATTCCAGACGCTGCCGTTTGGACTCTCCACGGCACCGAGGGTATTTACCAAGGTTATGGCGAAAATGATGATACTCCTTCGAAAAAAGGGAGTTTTAATTATCCCATACTTGGACGATCTCCTAATAAAGGCACGATACAAGGAACAGTTGTTAGTGGGAGTAGCACTATCTCAGGAAGTGCTGCGCCAGCACGGCTGGATTCTGAATATCCCAAAGTCACAGCTGGTCCCGACGACACGTCTAATGTTCCTGGGAATGATTCTGGACACAGTCCAGAAAAAAGTGTTTCTCCCGGAGGAGAAAGCCAGGGAGTTGT
Source organism: Pseudophryne corroboree (assembly GCF_028390025.1). Taxonomy (NCBI): domain Eukaryota; kingdom Metazoa; phylum Chordata; class Amphibia; order Anura; family Myobatrachidae; genus Pseudophryne; species Pseudophryne corroboree. The sequence goes on from NC_086445.1 coordinate 604,618,079, forward strand.
CTTCTCTAGTCAGAGACCTCCTAAAACCAAAACAGGTATCGGTGCATCACTGCACGCGGGTCCTGGAAAAGATGGTAGCTTCTTACGAAGCAATTCCATTCGGCAGGTTCCATGCCAGGACAGAAGCCACAAGGATTCTCCGATGGGCGGAAAATCATGTACTAGCACTGTCAGCAGTGTTCATCCCGGGAGTGGACAACTGGGAAGCAGACTTTCTCAGCAGGCACGACCTCCACCCGGGAGAGTGGGGACTTCATCCAGAAGTCTTCCAAATGATTGTAAATCAGTGGGGTCGTCCACAGGTGGACATGATGGCGTCCCGCCTAAACAAAAAACTAGAGAGGTATTGCGCCAGGTCAAGAGACCCTCAGGCGATAGCTGTGGACGCTCTAGTGACACCGTGGGTGTACCAGTCAGTTTATGTGTTCCCTCCTCTACCTCTCATACCAAAGGTATTGAGAATAATAAGAAAGCGAGGTGTAAACACAATTCTCGTGGTTCCGGATTGGCCAAGAAGAGCGTGGTACCCGGAACTTCAAGAGATGATCTCAGAGGACCCGTGGTCTCTGCCGCTCAGACAAGACCTGCTACAGCAGGGGCCCTGTCTGTTCCAAGACTTACCGCGGCTGCGTTTGACGGCATGGCGGTTGAACGCCGGATCCTGAAGGAAAAGGGCATTCCGGAGGAAGCCATTCCTACGCTTATTAAAGCTAGAAAAGACGTTACAGCAAATCATTATCACCGCATATGGCGGAAGTATGTTGCATGGTGTGAGGCCGAAAAGGCCCCAACAGAGGAATTTCAACTAGGTCGATTTCTGCATTTCCTGCAAGCAGGAGTTAATATGGGCCTAAAACTAGGCTCCATTAAAGTACAGATCTCGGCTCTGTCGATTTTCTTTCAAAAAGAACTAGCTTCAGTACCTGAAGTTCAGACATTTGTGAAAGGAGTGCTGCATATTCAGCCCCCATTTGTGCCTCCTGTGGCACCTTGGGATCTCAACGTGATGTTGAGTTTCTTAAAATCACATTGGTTTGAGCCACTAAAAACCGTGGATCTGAAATATCTCACGTGGAAAGTGGTCATGTTATTGGCTTTGGCTTCAGCCAGGCGTGTGTCAGAATTGGCGGCTTTATCATGTAAAAGCCCTTATCTGATTTTCCATATGGATAGGGCAGAATTGAGGACTCGTCTCCAATTTCTCCCAAAGGTGGTGTCAGCGTTTCACCTGAACCAGCCTATTGTGGTGCCTGCGGCTACTAGGGACTTGGAGGACTCCAAGTTGCTAGACGTTGTCAGGGCCCTGAAAATATATGTTTCCAGGACGGCTGGAGTCAGAAAATCTGACTCGCTGTTTATCCTGTATGCACCCAACAAGCTGGGTGCTCCTGCTTCTAAGCAGACTATTGCTCGCTGGATTTGTAGTACAATTCAGCTTGCTCATTCTGTGGCAGGCCTGCCACAGCCAAAATCTGTAAATGCCCATTCCACTAGGAAGGTGGGCTCATCTTGGGCGGCTGCCCGAGGGGTCTCGGCTTTACAACTTTGCCGAGCAGCTACTTGGTCAGGGGCAAACACGTTTGCAAAATTCTACAAATTTGATACCCTGGCTGAGGAGGACCTGGAGTTCTCTCATTCGGTGCTGCAGAGTCATCCGCACTCTCCCGCCCGTTTGGGAGCTTTGGTATAATCCCCATGGTCCTTTCGGAGTTCCCAGCATCCACTAGGACGTTAGAGAAAATAAGAATTTACTCACCGGTAATTCTATTTCTCGTAGTCCGTAGTGGATGCTGGGCGCCCATCCCAAGTGCGGTTTATCTGCAATACTTGTACATAGTTATTGTTAACTAAATCGGGTTATTGTTGAGCCATCTGTTGAGAGGCTCAGTTGTTTCATACTGTTAACTGGGATTCATATCACGAGTTGTACGGTGTGATTGGTGTGGCTGGTATGAGTCTTACCCGGGATTCAAAATCCTTCCTTATTGTGTACGCTCGTCCGGGCACAGTGTCCTAACTGAGGCTTGGAGGAGGGTCATAGTGGGAGGAGCCAGTGCACACCAGGTAGTCCTAAATCTTTCTAGAGTGCCCAGCCTCCTTCGGAGCCCGCTATTCCCCATGGTCCTTTCGGAGTTCCCAGCATCCACTACGGACTACGAGAAATAGAATTACCGGTGAGTAAATTCTTATTTTATTTGTAGCAAGTGGTCCGACACACTCTCTGTATGGAAAGTAATGGCGCCTGGTGCCCTCACAAATCCGTATGGTAACATAGTTGAGTGGCATCCGGCACTCCCAGCATATTTAATAAGGCTCAAACACCGGCCAGTAAGAAAATCAACGTTTCAATTTTATGAAAAAATTCGAATTGTCGTTAGGATAAAGAGTACTCAACTATATATATATATATATATATATATATATATGCGTATATATATATATGTGTATATATATATATATATATATATATATATATATATATATATATAATAATGTGCCTCCCCAGCCAGTGACCTCACCGCACGCCACTGGTGCTTAGTATTGTATAGCTGGAGCCTTGAATTGATGGATGGCTTTGAAAGGATCTTTCACCTTGAATATCGGCCACCACAGTAATGGTGCCCATACACTTGTGAGATAATCGGTGCTATCCTTCGATTTCGACCGCATCTGTGAGATAAATCGAAGGATTGTATGCACATTTTAGGTACCTTGGACGCGATGCGCAGGCACGCTGGTCGAATCTCACGTCTCAAGATAGTATGTGCTGCACATAATATTTCTCGCATCGCAGTGCGTTCGCATGTGGTTTTTTTAACACATGCAATATATCGCAGTGCGATGGGCACCTGCCGGGAGTGGCCAGAGGCCGCTCCCACTCGGTGGTGACGTGCCCGTCACGTGATTGCCATGCGATCTATCGCATGATCGCATGGTAATCACTTTGGCAGTTCAGGTGCGATTTCATCTGAACTGCCGGTGCGATGCCCCGCGATGTTGCGTCGCGGGGCATCGCACAAGTGTATGGGTACCATAACAGCTAGGTAGGATGTGAGGTGATGTCGTGAAAAACAGGGGAGCAATCATTACCAACAAATGGGCATATGTGTCAAAGCTTGGAGAGAGATAAAGTCGATGGATATAGAGGAACAACCAACCAGCTCCTGTCAAATTTCATACACAGCCTGTAACATGGCAGTTATGAGCTGATTGACTCATACTTTATCTCTCTCCAATGATTAATACATAGACCCCATAATCTCTCTCCACTTTATCTCTCAGCAAGCTTTGATACATATTCCAGATTTACAGTTAATCAGCTAAACTGCGGGGTCAGAGCTCAACTGTAATTTTCTTTCCCCGGGAAAAGTAGCAGAGGTCATTATCTGCATAGAAAAAAAAGACCAGTAACAGGTATTACCCTTAACAGGAAAGTACCAAAAAATTAAATATCGCAATAAGCGATCCAACTGCAAAAATTGCTAAGAAGATGCAGGCGCACCGCAGAAAATGCGATCGCCTCTGCCTGTCAGGCAGAAGTGTTCGCAGGGCTGGGGGGGGGGGCACAACGCGCCATTTCCAAGACAGAGTGTTGCGGGGGCGGCGATGTAGAAACGGTGGTGTGTCGGCATGATCGGGCGGCTGCGTGACGTAATGCAGCCGTTTCGATCAGAGAAATGGCGCCGGGCCTCCTGAGGGCATAGGCTGCGCCTGCAGGAGTCTACCCCATTTTTTTGCTATCAAGCAGAAATTGCGGTGCGATCACAATTTCTGCTTGGTCAAGGGGGTCGGCGGTCAGCATGCTGGGCGGCCTTGCCCTGCGATGGGTGGCCACCAGCATGCGATTACAAGGATTGCAAATTCTGCTACTTAGCAGAATTTGCAATGCTTACTGAATTAGGCCCTTAGAACCTTATTCAGCTTCAGCTGCAAATTGCAAATCAGGTGATTATCATCAGACTGCGCATGTGTTGCGCATGTGTTGCGAATGCATTGCGCATGCACAGTGGCTAAATTGTGATTGCAATTTAGTGGAATGCGATTGCAATTTGATTGACAGGAAGTGACTGTTCGTGGGTATTAACATGGCATTTGTGGGGACTGGTTGGAAAAATGCAGGCGGATCATGGCCGTTTTCGGGGAGTGTATCTGTTGTCAGTTGCGATGCATTATTATGACTAAAAAGCCTGTGGAACTGTATTCTCAATATTCTGAGTATCCTGGGTCAACTGCAGTTGTAGATGGTACCGGATTTCTGTGTATGCATCCCAATTTTGCAATAGCATCAGAGGGCGTTTTTTTTACCTTTCTAGACGGCTTTTCACATGCGATTTTTATCAGAAATAGGATTGAGATAATTGAAGTTTCTGTCTCAATAACAATCCAAGCTGAATTAGGCCCTTAATCCTTTATATGAGATGCATGCATTTATATGTGTATATGTAGTAATAGTGCTAAAGAGAGGATATGGGCTTCCACAGAACTGTATCAATAGGATGAGCATTTTGGGCCTCATTGCCTTTTCCATATAAAATGACATTACATGTAAGCACCTTCAACATCCATCATTTACATCTTTATCAATGTAAATCTGTTTTGCCGTAGTCCAAATGGAAAGCAGAACAGAAAAATAGACTATCACAACTTGACATAATATAGCCACAAACTAATGAATGAAGTACCAATGTCTGGAGGAGGCCAATAGGCAAACAGCCAATCAGAAATGGCTAGGTAGTGCTGTGACGTCCTCATCTTCTATCTTTACCAGGACTCATGTAACTGCAGGAGATACAGCTTACAAGAAGTGTATATGAAGATGCATCCAAGTCTAATCAGGCTGCATCACAAGGGGGTATGCGTGGTACCAATGTGCGTGTATATTTCCATCACACAAATTGTACTTGCCTAGTTTGAAAAAACATTTCTGCAGCGGGGTACACTGGTATTCCACAGGGAATAACATCGGGGTGTAGAGTTGGATCTTGAACCGAGGCACCAACAGGTTAAAGCTTTGACTGTTCCCAGGATGTATTGCACCACCTCCTCTATAACCCCGCCTACAGGCACTGGAGCTCCGTTTGTAAGTTGGTGCCTGCAGAGCAGGCAGCTAACAGGTGGGGCTGCGCTAGGCAGCCCTGAAAAGAGCTTTTTTAGAAGACTTCAAGGGCCGCAGCACTTTTATGTCAGTCTGACATTCTGTGCTGCGGCTCCATCACCTCCCCAGCAGCGCTGCATACTCCCGCGGCCTGGTTCCCATGTACTTGCGGCAGAGGCGCACCGGACTTCAGGCACACACCGCTGACGCTCTCCTGGATCGCGTGGCTGGAGGAGGTAAGAGGATCCCCCAGTTGAGACCCGCCGGTTAATAACGATCCAGTCGCAGTCCCAGGAGACGGACCACGCCGCTGGCGTGGACACTGTACTACACTTGGACCCCACTATATCCACCAGGGCAACACAGGTCAGATGTACTAAAATCTGTTTGTTATAGGCTCCACAGTACACGGTGGTGAGGACCAGCATAGGGGATAAGGCGCTGACCTGTAGCCCCTCCCCCAGCTCCGGGCATCATCTACTGCTGGTGTTCCCACCCTGGAGCTGCATTTCACTCTCCCTCACTCCCTGACTGAGATTTTGGTGACATCTTCACTACTGGCTGGGCTGATCTCCGGGACTGCAGGGTTCTGTCTCCTCTGTAAAGCTGTGTGCCTCATCAGCGCTGTGCTTTTACAGAAACTTAAGTATTCTACATGTCATTTTAGACAGTGTTAGTTAAGAACAAGTGTACTGCTATCTGAATATTTGGCACAAGTATTCTGTGATATACATCCAGTATCTACTGTGCATTGTTATATCTATACTCATACATAGTTATATGTAAATTACGGGTGTAGTATGTCATGCCGGCGGTCGGGCTCCCAGCAGCCAGCATACCGGCGCCGGAATTCCGACCGCCGGCATACCGACAGCTGGGCGAGCACAAATGAGCCCCTTGCCTGCTCGCTGCGCTCGCCATGCTGCGGGCATGGTGGCACTCTATGCGCGCCACGCTATCTGTTCTCCCTCCAGGTGGGTCGTGGACCCCCAAGAGGGAGAAAAGCTGTCGGTATGCCGTCGGTCGGGATTCCGGCGCCGGTATGCTGGTCGTCGGGAACCCGGCCGCCGGCAAACTGAAGACCACCCGTAAATTACTAGTCCAGTGCAGTTTTATTGTGTATATGTAATAACTTCTGCATTGTACATGTGACTGAGTGTGCCTGTAGCTGTTGTGTGGGATTCCATTCTCCTGTATCACATATTGCTATCACTATATTTTGTACCCTGAGGGGCTAGGTGCGTCAGGGTCCCATATATATATATCTACATATATATCTATATATATATATATAGTGTTACACAGAATATACAATTTGGTATTTTTACTGTGTGTTTCAGTCACTTTATTTCTCTAACGTCCTAGTGGATGCTGGGGACTCTGTAAGGACCATGGGGAATAGACGGGCTCCGCAGGAGACATGGGCACTTTAAGAAAGAATTTAGATTCTGGTGTGCTCTGGCTCCTCCTTCTATGACCCTCCTCCAGACCTCAGTTAGAGAAACTGTGCCCGGAAGAGCTGACAGTACAAGGAAAGGATTTTGGTAATCCAGGGCAAGATACATACCAGCCACACCAATCACACCGTATAACTTGTGATAACCTTACCCAGTTAACAGTATGAACAACAACAGAGCATCAGATCAACCCTGATGCAACTATAATATAACCCTTATTGAAGCAATAACTATATACAAGCATTGCAGAAGAAGTCCGCACTTGGGACGGGCGCCCAGCATCCACTACGGACTACGAGAAATAGATTTACCGGTAAGTAAAATCTTATTTTCTCTAACGTCCTAGTGGATGCTGGGGACTCCGTAAGGACCATGGGGATTATACCAAAGCTCCCAAAAGGGCGAGAGAGTGCGGATGACTCTGCAGCACCGAATGAGCAAACACAAGGTCCTCCTCAGCCAGGGTATCAAACTTGTAGAACTTTATTATTGACCGAAAGTAACCTCACCGCTGACCGCAAAGTTCCCACCATTGGCTACAATAGAGCGCATAGGCGCTACATTGTATCTGTGCCGTGTGCTGCCTGACAGACACTACAGGAGCACACAGCCAATCAGGAGAGTGCCACGACGTGGCGCTCCCTGATTGGCTGAAGGGACCCTCTTTGACAGGAGTCAGGGGGGGTCCTGACAGTCGGGGAAAGGGGTCCCATGTGTAAACATGGGGCCCCTTTCAGTGCGTGGTCGGGTTTCCGTTTTATTATTTTGCCAAGTACGTGGATTATACAAAGAACAGAAGGTACACTGGATTATGTGAGTATAATTTTTTTCTCAGGTACCCCTAAGATTCTACATGGAGAAGAGGACCGAGCCTCGTGGGAACATAGGTAAGTATGTGTGTATGTTGGTGTGCATGTATGTAATAAAGTTGTACTGTCACGGTGTGTGTGTCCTGTTTTTATTGGGGTATTTTTTTAGTAGTAGTACTACAGGTACCAGCGGGCCCGGTTTTCCACCGCATGCTGGTACTTGTGGTTCTCCAAGTACCAGCTTGCGGGGGAGGCTTGCTGGGACTTGTAGTACTGCTACTAAAAACAATATTCACAATTTTTCACAAGGCTATCAGCCCCCCATCCGCCGCCCTTGGATGGGGGGGACAGCCTCGGGCTTCACCCCTGGCCCTTGGGTGGCTGGAGGGGGGGACCCCTTGATTGAAGGGGTCCCCACTCCTCCAGGGTACCCCGGCCAGGGGTGACTAGTTGGGGTTTTAATGGCACGGCCTCAGGGACCGATATCAAAGTGTCCCCCGGCTGTGGCATTATCTCCCCAGCTAGTGGAGCCCGGTGCTGGTTTCAAAAATACGGGGACCCCTACGCTTTTTGTCCCCCATATTTTTGGAACCAGGACCAGGCGCAGAGCCTGGTGCTGGTTGATTAAATATGGGGGAACCCCTGTCATTTTTTCCCCCATATTTTTTCAACCAGGACCGGCTCAAAGAGCCCGAGGCTGGTTGTGCTTAGGAGGGGGGACCCCACGCAATTTTTTCAGATTTTTTTAAGACTTTAATCAACTTTTTAAGGTACACAATGAAGCCCTGCACGGATCTCACAGATCTGGCCGGGATTCCTTGTGTTTTGTCAGGCAGTGTTTTACTCATCACTCCCGTAAAATACTGCCTGATATTACGAATCACATCGACATCGGAAAAAACGATTGTGCAAAACTCGGCAGCTTAGTGAATAACCGTATCAGGATTCAAAAAGTTGCAGTAAAATGCACCCGATACCATTCGAGTTCAAACACCCTTAAAAACGGCAAAAATACGAATATTAGTAAATAAACCCCCTGGACTGCACATCCTATTATAAAAATATCAAGAGGTGCTATCATGCTGAGGCTTCTAATACTATGCTGGGGGAAGAGAGATGCAGATGCACACTCTTAGCACTAAGAACACGGATAGTAAAAATCATTTAAATAAACCCTCACAATTAACATGGAGTATTATTGAAGTTCTTAGCACACATTTGCGCAAATATGCGGGCCCATGTACCGCGGCCAGGTGACTTCATCACATGGGTCCCTAACATTCCTAATACTATCACATTCTATAAATTTATACAGGACTTACCTCTAAATAGGGCCTTATCAATGTGTGATCTGAAATGCAGGAACCCAGCTAATTAAAACACCTGAGGGTGAATGGGAGGAGTGCCAATCCAGAGGAAGGAAGCCTTGCCTTCCAGTGTACAATATATACACAAATATAGTGGAAAAAGGGGGGAACCTGGACTGCACATCCTATTATAAAAATGTCAAGAGGTGCTATCATGCTGAGGCTTCTAATACTATGCTGGAGGAAGAGAGATGCAGATGCACACTCTTTGCACTTAGAACACGGATAGTAAAAACTACAATTATACTCCATATTAATTGTGAGGGTTTATTTAAATTCTTTTTACTATCCGTGTTCTTAGTGCTAAGAGTGTGCATCTGCATCAAAGACTTTTGGCTTTTCTGCAACAGGTTCTGGCCTCCCTCAAGGTTCAAATTTCTGCCTTGTCGGTGTGGTTTCAGAGGAAGATTGCCTCTCTCCCTGATGTTCATACTTTCACTCAGGGTGTTTTACGAATTCAGCCTCCCTATGTCCCTCAGGTGGATCCATGAGATCTGTCTGTTGTTTTGAATGCCCTACAAGAGTCTCCATTTGAACCTCTTGAGTCTGTGGACCTTAAACATCTTACGCTTAAGGTCGTGTTTCTGCTGGCTATTGCCTCTGCTAGGAGGGTGTCGGACTTAGGCACTTTGGGGGTCATTCCAAGTTGATCGCTCGCTAGCAGTTTTTCTCTTACGTTCTAGAGGATGCTGGGGACTCTATAAGGACCATGGGGAATAGACGGGCTCCGCAGGAGACATGGGCACTATAAAGAAACTTTAGAATGGGTGTGCACTGGCTCCTCCCTCTATGCCCCTCCTCCAGACCTCAGTTTGATCCTGTGCCCAGAGGAGACTGGGTGCTTTCAGGGGAGCTCTCCTGAGTTTCTCTGTAATAAATAATTTTGTTAGGTTTTTTTATTTTCAGGGAGTCCTGCTGGCAACAGGCTCCCTGCGCCGTGGGACTGAGGAGAGAGAAGCAGACCTACTTCAGTGATGCTTCTTAGGCTACTGGACACCATTAGCTCCAGAGGGATTGGAACGCAGGTCTCACCCTTGCCGTTCATCCCAGAGCCGCGCCGCCGTCCTCCTTGCAGAGCCGGAAGATTGAAGCCGGGTGAGTATACGAAGAAAGAAGACTTCACAGGCGGCAGAAGACTTCGGATCTTCACTGAGGTAACGCGCAGCGGTAACACTGCGCGCCATTGCTCCCGCACACACACACAGGCACAGATGGGTGCAGGGCGCAGGGGGGGCGCCCTGGGCAGCAATAATCCTCTTGGCTGGCATTATAGGTATAATCAAGCTATGGCAGTATGATATACAACCCCCGCCAGGTTATTTGGTATTTGGAGCGGGACCGAAGCCCGCCGCTGAGGGGGCGGAGCTTGATCCCACAGCACTAACCAGCGCCATTTTCTCCACAGCACGCTGCTGAGAAGCTGGCTCCCCGGACTCTCCCCTGCTGAACACGGTGACAGAGGGCTTTGAAGGAGGGGGGGGGGGGCACATAATTTAAGCGCAGTCAATATATTTATATATAAAACAAAAAAGCGCTGTGTATTGCTGGGACTTGTGTTTCCAGGGTCATTGGCGCTGGGTGTGTGCTGGCATACTCTCTCTCTGTCTCTCCAAAGCGCCTGGTTTGGGGAACTGTCTCCAGATTAGAGATTTCCCTGAGTGTGTGGAGTGTCGGTACGCATGTGTCGGCATGTCTGAAGCGGAAGGCTCTTCTAGGGAGGAGGTGGAGCAAATGAGCGTGGTGTCTTCGTCGGCACCGCCGACACCTGATTGGTTGGATATGTGGAATGTTTTAAATGCAAATGTGAATTTATTGCACAAAAGGTTGGACAAAGCAGAGTCCAGGGGAAATACAGGGAGTCAATCCCTGCCTTTCTGTATGTCGCAGGGCCCTTCTGGGTCTCAAAAGCGCCCTCTATCCCCAGTAGCAGACACTGATACAGACACGGATTCTGACTCCAGTGTCGACTATGATGATGCGAGGTTGCAGCCGAAATTGGCAAAAAGTATTCATTATATGATTATTGCTATAAAAGATGTGTTGCATATCACAGATGACCCCTCGGTCCCAGACACGAGGGTGCGCATGTATAAGGAAAAGAAACCTGAGGTTACTTTCCCCCCTTCACATGAGCTAAATGAGTTGTTTGAAAGGGCTTGGGAAACTCCAGACAAGAAACTGCAGATTCCCAAAAGGATTCTTATGGCGTATCCTTTCCCGGCTAAGGACAGGATACGGTGGGAATCCTCTCCCAGAGTGGACAAAGCGTTGACGCGCTTATCCAAGAAGGTGGCGCTGCCGTCTCAAGATACTGCAACCCTCAAGGATCCTGCTGATCGCAGGCAAGAGACTACGTTGAAGTAATTTTACACACATACTGGTACATTACTCAGACCGGCGATAGCGTCGGCTTGGGTTTGTAGCGCTGTAGCAGCGTGGACAGATACCTTGTCTGCTGAAATTGATACACTGGATAAGGATACCGTTTTATTGACTTTGGGTCATATTAAGGATGCTGTCCTATATATGAGAGATGCTCAGAGAGACGTTGGCCTACTGGGTTCCAGAGCCAACGCCATGGCGATTTCTGCTAGGCGAGCCCTGTGGACCCGACAATGGACGGGTGATGCCGACTCAAAGAAGCATATGGAGGTTTTGCCTTACAAGGGTGAGGAATTATTTGGGGACAGTCTCACGGACCTGGTTTCCACAGCTACTGCAGGTAAATCCACTTTTTTACCTTATGTTTCCTCACAGCAAAAGAAAACGCCACATTATCAGATGCAGTCCTTTCGGTCGCATAAATCCAAGAGAGTACGGGGATCTTCCTTTCTCGCCAGAGGTAAGGGTAGAGGGAAAAAGCTCCCAACTACAGCTAGTTCCCAGGAACAGAAGTCCTCCCCAGCTTCTACAAAATCCACCGCATGACGCTGGGGCTCCCCTGAGGGAGTCCACCCCAGTGGGGGCACGTCTTCGACTTTTCAGCCACGTCTGGATTCAATCACAGGTGGATCCCTGGGCAATAGACATTGTTTCCCAGGGTTACAAGCTGGAATTCGAAGAGGTGCCTCCTCGCCGGTTTTTCAAATCGGCCCTACCAGCTTCTTCCCCGGAGAGGGAAGTAGTTTTAAAGGCAATTCAAAAGCCGTGTCTTCAACAAGTGGTGGTCCAGGTGCCCCTGCTTCAACAGGGGACGGGGTACTACTCAACCCTGTTTGTGGTACCAAAACCGGATGGTTCGGTCAGATCCATTCTGAATTTAGAATCCTTAAACCTATACTTGAAAAGGTTCAAATTCAAGATGGAATCGCTCAGAGCGGTTATCGCCAGCCTGGAGGGGGGGGGGGATTATATGGTGTCCCTGGACATAAAGGATGCATACCTTCATATATCCTCCTCATCAGGCGTTCCTGAGATTTGCTGTACAGGATTGTCATTACCAATTTCAGACGTTGCCGTTTGGGCTTTCCACGGCCCCGAGGATTTTCACCAAGGTAATAGCGGAAATGATGGTGCTCCTGCACAAGCAGGGTGTCACAATTATCCCGTACTTGGACGATCTCCTAATAAAAGCGAGATCAAGAGAACAGTGGCTGAACAGCATGTCACTCTCCCTGAGGGTGTTGCAACAGCACGGCTGGATTCTCAATTTACCAAAGTCACAGTTGGTTCCAATGACCCGTTTGCCTTTCTTAGGCATGATTCTGGATACGGAACAAAAAAGGGTTTTTCTCCCGATGGAAAAGGTCCAGGAACTCCAGACCGTGGTCAGGGACCTGTTAAAGCCAAAAAGGGTGTCGGTCCATCAATGCACTCGAGTTCTGGGAAAGATGGTGGCGTCTTACGAGGCCATTCCATTCGGCAGGTTCCATGCGAGGACTTTTCAGTGGGACCTTCTGGACAAGTGGTCCGGGTCACATCTACATATTCATCAGATGATCACCCTGTCCCCCAGGGCCAGGGTATCTCTCTTGTGGTGGCTGCAGAGTGCTCACCTTCTAGAAGGTCGCAGGTTCGGCATTCAGGACTGGGTTCTGGTGAACGCGGATGCGAGCCTCCGAGGCTGGGGAGCAGTCACACAGGGAAGAAACTTCCAGGGTCTGTGGTCAAGCCTGGAGGCTTGTCTGCACATCAACGTACTGGAATTAAGGGCCATATACAATGGCCTACGTCAAGTGGAGACTTTTCTTCGCGACCTACCGGTTCTAAATCAGTCAGACAACGTCACGGCTGTGGCTCATGTAAACCGCCAAGGCGGAACAAGGAGCAGAGTGGCAATAGCAGAAGCCACCAGAATTCTTCGCTGGGCGGAAAATCATGTAAGCGCTCTGACAGCAGTCTTCATTCCGGGAGTGGACAACTGGGAAGCAGACTTCCTCAGCAGACACGATCTCCATCCAGGAGAGTGGGGACTTCATCAAGAAGTTTTTGAAGAGATTGTAAGTCAGTGGGGACTGCCTCAAATAGACATGATGGCGTCACGCCTCAACAAAAAGCTCCCGAGGTATTGTGCCAGGTCAAGGGACCCTCAGGCGGTAGCGGTGGATGCCCTGGTGACCCCGTGGGTGTTCCAGTCTGTCTATGTGTTCCCTCCTCTTCCTCTCATCTCAAAAATATTGAGAATCATAAGACGAAAAGGAGTACAGGCAATTCTCATTGTTCCAGATTGGCCTCGAAGGGCCTGGTATCCGGAGCTACAGGAAATGCTCACAGAAGATCAGTGGCCTCTTCCTCTCAGAGAGGACCTGTTGCAACAGGGGCCCTGTCTGTTCCAAGACTTACCGCGGCTGCGTTTGACGGCATGGCGGTTGAACGCCGGATCCTAGCTGAAAAGGGCATTCCGGATGAGGTCATTCCTACTCTGATGAAGGCTAGGAAGGAGGTGACAGCGAAACATTATCACCGTATCTGGAGGAAGTATGTGTCTTGGTGTGAGACCAAGAATGCTCCTTCGGAGGAATTCCATCTGGGCCGTTTTCTCCACTTCCTACAGACTGGAGTCAATTTGGGCCTAAAATTAGGTTCCATTAAGGTACAGATTTCGGCCCTGTCTATTTTCTTTCAGAAGGAATTGGCTTCTCTACCAGAAGTCCAGACTTTTGTGAAGTGAGTGCTGCATATCCAGCCTCCTTTTGTGCCCCCAGTGGCACCATGGGACCTTAACGTGGTGTTACAGTTCCTTAAGTCTCATTGGTTTGAGCCTCTTCAAACCGTGGAATTAAAATATCTCACTTGGAAAGTGGTTATGTTGTTGGCCTTGGCGTCTGCAAGGCGAGTGTCTGAGTTGGCGGCTTTATCTCACAAAAGCCCCTATCTGATTTTCCATGTGGACAGAGCTGAGTTGCGAACTCGTTCTCAATTTTTGCCTAAGGTGGTTTCCTCTTTTCATATGAACCAACCTATTGTGGTGCCTGTGGCTACAGGAGATTTGGAGGATTCCAACTCCCTGGATGTAGTCAGGGCCTTAAAAATTTACGTAGCCAGGATGGCTCGGATTAGGAAAACAGAAGCTCTGTTTGTCCTGTAGGCAGCCAACAAGGTTGGCGCTCCTGCTTCTAAGCAGAGTATTGCTCGCTGGATCTGTAACACGATTCAGCAGGCTCATTCTATGGCTGTATTGCCGTTACCTACTTCGGTGAAGGCCCATTCCACTAGGAAGGAGGGATCTTCTTGGGCGGCTGCCCGAGGCGTCTCGACTTTACAGCTTTGCCGAGCGGCGACTTGGTCGGGTTCAAACACTTTTGCTAAATTCTACAAGTTTGATACCCTGGCTGAGGAGGACCTCATGTTTGCTCAATCGGTGCTGAAGAGTCATCCGCACTCTCCCGCCCGTTTGGGAGCTTTTGGTATAATCCCCATGGTCCTTACGGAGTCCCCATCATCCTCTAGGACGTAAGAGAAAATAAGATTTTAAACCTACCGGTAAATCTTTTTCTCCTAGTCCGTAGAGGATGCTGGGCGCCCGTCCCAGTGCGGACAACATTCTGCAAGACTTGTATATAGTTATTTGCTTGCATAAGGGTTATGTTACAGTTTTGTTGAGTCTTTGGCTGATGCTGTTCTGTTTCATACTGTTGACTGGTTCGTATATTCCAGGTTATACGGTGTGGTTGGTGTGGGCTGGTGTGAATCTTGCCCTTGGATTAACAAAATCCTTTCCTCATACTGTCCGTCTCCTCTGGGCACAGTTTCTCTAACTGAGGTCTGGAGGAGGGGCATAGAGGGAGGAGCCAGTGCACACCCATTCTAAAGTTTCTTTATAGTGCCCATGTCTCCTGCGGAGCCCGTCTATTCCCCATGGTCCTTACGGAGTCCCCAGCATTGACAGTTTTTAGCCTGATCGCTGCTCTGCAAACAAATGCAGCTAGCGATCAACTCGGAATGACCACCTTTGTCCTGTCGTCCATCCTTTCTGATTTTTCACCGTGACCGGGCAGTTCTTAGAACTCGCCCTGGTTATGTACCTAAGGTGGTATCTTCTTTTCATCTTAACCAAGAGATTGTGGTTCCGGCCTTTATGTCTTCTGGTTTGTCCTCCAGTGAGCAGTCTTTGGATGTAGTACGGGCTCTACGTATTTTCGTAGAAAGGACTGCCTCCCTCAGGAGGTTAGATACCCTTTTTGTACTTTTTGGTTTTCACAAACGTGGCTGGCCTGCAAATAAGCAAACTTTGGCCAGATGGATTAGAATGGTGATTGCACAAGCCTATGCGCAGGCTGGACTCCCAGCTCCTGCTGCTATCAAAGCCCATTCTACTCGGTCTGTTGGACCTTCTTGGGCGGCCTGCAGAGGCGCGTCCGCTGAACAATTGTGCAAGGCAGCTACATGGTACTCTGTGAACACGTTGATTCTTCCGCCTCCCAGGATGCTGCCTTTGGACGCCGGGTTCTTGTACCCACTACAGTGCGCCCCCTCCCATAAGGAACTGCTTTAGGACATCCCGGATGTTATTCCCTGTAGAATACCAGTGTACCCCGCTGCAGAAAAGGAGATTTATGGTAGACTTACCATAGTTAAATCTCTTTCTGCGAGGTACACTGGATTCCACAGGGCGCCTACCCTGATGCACTTAGCTTCTTTGGGTTTGTATGGCATTAGCTGCTAGTCCCTTCCCCTGTCGTGAGAATGTGGTTCTATGTGACTAACATCTACCGTCTCTTTTGCCTGCTACTGCATTGGACTGGTTAACGAAACTGAGCTCACAGTGCCTGGAGGCGGGGTTATAGAGGAGGCGGTGCAATGTATCTTGGGAACAGTCTAAAGCTTTAGCATGTTGCTGCCTCGGATCAAGATCCAACTCTACACCCCAATGTTATTCCCTGTGGAATCCAGTGTACCTCGCAGAAAGAGATTTAACTATGGTAAGTCTACCATAAATCTCCTTTTTAGGTAGCTTGTAAAAGCAACACCAATGCTCATGACACTGAAGAGTGCTGCTCTCTCTGTAAGGTGTGTTATAAAATTGACTTCTGCCCAACTATACATGAGTTGAGAGGAAAAGTGAGAAGGAACTGTATGTGGCTGCTCATAACTGAGGAGAGGATATTAAGCATTGTAAATTGTAACAAATGTGTCTAATGCCACTGGCTGATAGCTGCTGATTCTAACAACACATACTTAAAATTGGATACTTATTATCAGAGTCTGCAACAAATGTTTCAAGTATCATACGCTGACAGCAGTTGAAGTTGTGAATACTACATGCTGTTGGTAGCAGAACTCCTAATACTTTAAGCACAGCAGCTGGGGTCCTAGATAGTATATATAGTGACATTAGCTGACTCCTATTGATAGGAATAATCCTATTGAATGGGAGACAGGCGACCCTATATATAGGACGATATGGCTATTATCATATATATATATCAGCTGCAATACTTGTGATACATTGTATGTGTGTTAAACTGCTACAGTGAAGTATTCCCTGAAATGAAGGGATAGTGAAAAGTTACAACACTAATACATTACACTGTAACACACTACATTACAGCAAATAACGTGGCTAACATCTGAAACTAAAAGGTGGATATATGCCTTAATAGATGAATTTATTCACCATCACTGGGAAGGTGTAACAAGTGTGGGACTTGTAAAGTTCATCAGCGCTACTCTGTCTAGTATTACTTTACATTTAATTACATTATATTAATAAAATACCAACAAGGGATATGATATATGGGACTGACATATATTCTTAAAGGAGTATGGTCTCCTTGAACGCTACAGCTTTATACCTCTAAATAAAACATCTCAATAGAGAAGTGATTTCAAGCGGGTCTGATAGAACGAAATACAGACTATCACACGAGGCTGGAAATATATGTGGTGGACATTAGAAATAGGGATTGCTATATCCCTTAATGATCCATACCATAGTCGGGACTGCCATATCCCCTAAATAAAATCTCCTCTCTTTATTTCCCTCTACATATACCCTTGAAAAATCTGTATCTGCGTATTAACACAGACAGTGAGTGCAAATGAATACTTACCATCTCGAAGAATAACTTGGAGATAGAGATATTCATCTTTTAGCTGATTCCGGCCTAGCATTACAATATCCTGAGATGTAGCAGCATTAATTGACTATATATAATAATTTTTCATATCTGCTTATTGGAGTCAATCTGCATCTATACAACCCAGTGATATGTACAGTCTCTAGGTTTGGGATCTATTCCCAGAAGATATTTTTGCTGAATAAACAGACATCATTAGATAGCCGGTTGATAACATTTAGAGTAACAGCCATCGCATTGAAAGTATCATATTGTCAATGGATCAGATAATGGCAATATTTGAACAGATACATTAATCCCACGAGTATTATACGTACCAAATACACGCGGACACGCTTTTTAAATCTCTTTATTCACAATTTCCTGTCTTATAGGTTTCACATATATGTTAGCCTGTCTGATTTTAACTCTTATGTTTCACTGTTGTCTGGGTAATTAATTTATAATTTAATGTATATCTAATAAAGGCTAGGTTTTAAGATAAAGTAATCTTTTCCAGTGCGTCAACCATACAGTTCCTTCTCACTTTTCCTCTCAACTTGATCGCTTACACACTGTAATTGACAGCACCCCCTTACCATATCAAGCATTGTCTGATATAAAGGGAAAAGGGGTCCAAACAAGTGATGATGTGATGATGGTTCACATACATTCACAATATTGATAATATATATTGAGTGTGCAGATACCCAACTCTTGTGCAACTATACATGAGCACAGCTATGATGTTTATTTATGTGCTTGCAGAGGAGAGGGATGTATAGCAAATGTACTGGAGAAAGCCTCTGCTGACAATGGGAGACGTCCCCTGATCTGATGGAGGGAGCCGCTCCCGTACTGGGAGAGAATCCGGTGAGGTAGTCGTTGACCATGCAGAGACTGGATGGTGAGCAGAGTGTCCAACAGAGGAGGAGCTCTCTTTTACCCGTCCCTCTCCTCTGCAAGCACACAAGTGGGCACTACAGTGGACTTTCACCGAGGACGCTCGGTGTCGCCAGCCCACGGGAGAGGTAAATTTACTATACATGCCACCTGCTCAAATAGCTGATTGCCGGGACTCATACCGCTAATTAGTGGAACGTGCATGTTGCCTCTGCATACATACAGAGAGTGGAGCCCTGCTACTACTTAACAGGGCCGGATCTAGGGGGGGGCGAAGGGGGCGATCGCCCCCCCTAACACAGTCATAGCCATGCCCACTTTTGAGCAGAAGAGAGCTCTCCGGGGAGAGCCTGAGGCAGAACGATGTGCTGCAGCTTATACCACAGCAGCACAGAGGAGCAAGGAGAGCAAGGGTTACAGAGCATTTGCCCCTCACTTGCTGGTGTGTGGGTACTAGGGCTAATAAATACAATTACCCCATAGCACAGTCACATGTACATAGAACAATCACAAAGCTCTATCTCAGTCTCACTCAAAAAGTTCAGTCAGAATTGAGAGGAGGAGGAGTTAGGATTGCAGATGGGAGGAGTTGGGACTGTAGAGGGCGGAGTCAAGATTAAACAGTAAACCGCCCCCCCTAAAGAAAAGTCTAGATCCGTCCCTGCTACTTAACTACACAGAAAGAATCTCCGGTTGAGACACATTGTTACAGTTACAATTATAACAAGTGTTACAGTCACTGAACAGTACTCCTTTTTGCTACAACATTGAGCCAGCCCCACTAATACATAAGGGGGATTTCTATTGGTGTGGACACTATTGTTACTAAATAGTTTAAGGTGATTCAGAGAATATACACATATTATATATATTATATATTTTATATATGTTCTTTTTCCATTGAGGAATTTTTTTTATTACTGCATCTTAATGTGAGATTACAATAAATATTTTCAGAGATTTATATATGTCAGCTCTCCTTCTGTTTTGTTAAGCCATATTCCCTTGAGCACAGCCGTTTCTTCTATCCATGTACTGTACTCAGTCTTTGTAATTCTGATATGTTTGTATGTTTACAGTTTGTTGCATCTTTATGAATAAAAGAACACAATGGAACAATGCAGATTTAAGAGATTATCTGAGGAGAGTTTATTATAAGAGATTCCTTGAGATCTTTCTGCTGTGCAAGATATGTCAGAGGAACATAATATAGAAAAATGGAGAACAAAGATGTCTTAAAGCAGTAGATAGTGTAAGTGTAGATGAGCACATTTTTATCAATTGCTTTGTGAAATATTCACCTTTACTAATATTTGACTATTAAATTGTGTATGTTTTATTATCAGAATCTGGTTTTAGGTGCTCCCAGACCTTCACCAACTAGACCACAGAGCAGAATTAATTGACAGTTATTTTCCAAACATAGGCCCCTGGGGCTCATTCCGACCCGATCGAACGCTGTACTTTTTCACAGACATGCGATCAGGACAGAAATGCGCATGTGCTGAGGCCGCAATGCGCAGGCGCTTTCAACAAAGAAAGTGGTCACAGCGGCGACCGCAAGAAGATTGACAGCTGGAAGCGGATCCGGGCGTCAACTAACCGTTTTCAGGGAGTGGAGTTCCGAACGCAGGCGTGTCAAGGCGTTTGGTGGGCGGATGTTTCCGGGACCTGAGATGCTGAAGTGATCGCACCAGGTAAGTAAGTCCAGACCTACTCCTTTTGTGCACAAATCTTCTTTTGCATAGCACGGCTGCACAAGCGATTGCAGCCTTGCTATGCAAAATTCCACTCCCCCATAGGCGTCTACCTGATCGCACGGGCAATCAGGTCAGAATGAGGGCCACTATTCAGTAAGAATTTACAATCCTTTTGTTCGCATGCTGGGGACCGTCCATCGCAGGGCAAGGTAGCCCAGCATGCTAACCACTGCCTCCCCCCTGTGACCACGCTGAAATTGCAGTTGCACCGCAAGTTCAGTGTGAATGCAGAAAGTAAGGAAGCCTCCTGCGCTGCCTGGCTACGACAGCAGGAGGGCCACCGCCATCTCTTTAATCAGAGCGGCTTCGTGTGACGTCATGCAGCCGCCATGATCACACCCATGCCATTCCCCCATTCGAATGCCGCCTCCCCCATTTCCATGACATCGCTCCCACAACGCTCCATCTCCACCTAGGAAAGGGAGCGTTGCCGTCCCCCTCACGCCAGGCAGAGGCGTTTGCCTTTACTTTGGGGTGCCCACAGAAAATGCAGGCGCATGTGCAGGATGGGCGCATGCACAGGACGGGCCCTTCACATGCGCCTGCATCATCTTAGTAATTTTTGCGGTTGAATCGCCAATTGCGATCCAACCTGAGTAGGGTCCATAGACCATATGGGGGCAGATGTATTAAGCATGGAGAATTGATAAAGAAGTGATAAGTGAAAGTAATAACGCACCAGCCAATCATTATGGGTTTGAAAAATGACAGTTAAGAGCTGATTGGCTGGTGCATTATAACCTTCCACTTATCACTTCTTTATCATTCACTTCTCCAGGCTTAATATATACGCTCCATTATACGTTAAATGAGAATGTGCAAATAGAGTGTGGAATAGTGAACCAGAAGTGGAACTGGAGTATTGTATCACCAAACTTCCACATTATAATAACCGAGTCCTCAATATTTGACAAGTTTCTGAAGAAGTGGACAGAGCACCTGTGAAATGCACGTTTAGAAACTTATTTGGAATGTATTACACACTAATGAAACTACGGTGTGTTTTTAGATTCAGCATTGAATCACGTCTATCTTCAGCGGCAAGAACGAGTATGTGAACCCTTTGCAATTACCTGGATTTTTGCGTAAATTGGTCATAAAATGTGATCTGATCTCCAGCTTAGTCACAAGAATAGACACATACTGTCTGCTTAAACTAATATCACACCAATGACCGTACTTCTCTTATCTATATTGTCGGGATTCCGGGGTCGGTCACCTGACCGCCGGCATCCAGTGCGCTGGGATGCTGATCGCATCCCCCTTTTAAATGCAGACAGTTCTTCAGCACTGTTGCCACTCTACCTAGTATTTGCTGTCCTACAAAGATGGCTGCAAGAGTACAGCACATAATAATCACAGATAAAAAGTCCTAGAGTATTCTTCCCATTGCAGATACTCTCACTATTGCATATCCACCTAACCAGCGCGTTTCAGGCTATTGAGCCCTTTGTCGAGGATCCTCGACAAAGGGCTCAATAGCCCAAAACGCGTTGGTTAGCGCTAAGGAGACCGACCCTACACTCCATTACATCACCTCCACCGCGCCGACGGGCGAGAGAGGGAGAAGACTGCAAGGGAACCAGCCGGACGGAAAGGCGCCACAAACAACAACGGAAAGGTAGGCAGCATTAGGGACAGACATCCAGGTTTTTCTCTTGTCAAATACCCCTTTCAACATAGCACTGACCGCCGGTCATTACAGGGAACCCGGGGAGAAGAAGATCAGACACGGACTCCAAACACCTGCACCAAAAGGGCTGTAAAACATTGTTTTATTAATCCAGTGTAATAAAAAAAAAATTCCCACAAGTATTAATGCTTTCTTACACATTTTAGCGCTCCTTTTTATACTTTGCTTTTGCATGTAGCCAATAAATGCTGGACATCTTCGTTTTTACATTGCAATGTAGATTTCAGTTTTCACATACCCTTCTTAATTCTGAATTGCTATGCACATGTCACATCTGCCCCACCTGCAGCGTAACATGATTTTGCCAAGGTGCAGAGTTATATGTTGTCCTCTGATTTATTCCCATCTCAAAATCAAGCTCTTGGAGATGATATTATTATATTGCACTAGGAGGCGCTCTTTGTTCTTTCATAGATAGATAGTTACTGATGGTTCAGATATCTATCTACCAGCATAGATGAGACATTGAGAAGGCTATTTAAATCTTAAGGAGCCAATGGAATGATATGTCTGAAATCAGCCTCCTCCTGATAAACAGCTGCTTCTGAGAGACTTTAGGAAAAAATTTCCAGCTGCCTAGCAACAGACAAACATCTGAAAAAATTGTAGCACTAAGAGCAGGAAGTTAACAGACATAGGGGTCATTCCGAGTTGATCGTAGCTGTGCAAAATTTTGCACAGCTACGATCAACTTTCCTGACATGCGGGGTGACCCCCAACAGTCCGGCCCCCCTCGCAGAAGTGCAAAGGCATCGCACAGTGGCGATGGCTTTGCACTTCAGGAGTAGCTCCCGGCCAGCGCAGCTTTAGCGAGCAGGCCGGGAGCTACTCCTCGCTCCCTGGCCCGCAGCGGCTGCGTATGACGACACGCAGCCGCTGCAGCCCGCCCCCATTCAGTCCGGCCACGCCTGCGTTGGCCGGACCGCGCCTACGAAATGGTGGCCAAACGCTGCAGTTTCGCCCCCTCCTGCCCATCGATCGCCTCTGCCTGTCAATCAGGCAGAGGCGATCGCTGTCTGGCTGCGGCCATCCCGCAGGCGCACAAAGGCGCCGGCGCATGCACAGCAGGGACCCGTTCGCTCTGCTGCGTGAAAACGCAGCAAGCGAACGGGTCGGAATGACCCCCATTGTGAAACAGCAGCCATAGCTTTCAAACCTCAATCATTTTTTATTTTTGTGCTCATGATAGGACAGTGATCTGCCACAATTTGCAACAAAAACCTGTCGGCGGTGATACATAAATCCTAGTTCTGGTGTAAAAGCATGGAATAAAATATAGTTGATTTGGAAAAAAGGAAATTTTTACAAATTTGTAAAGTTACATACAAAAAAAACATAATATAAACATTTTACACTGTAATGTATAAAGACAATCAGAAGAAGCTACCGTTGAGCACCTTACTACCAGTAATTAAACATATGATCTAGTTGTGTACAACTTTGCATTGCCTGTAGTTGTGTATGCCCAGCTCTGGAACAACCGCAGAGTGAAAGATGCTGCCATAATACTGACTTGTGTTCCACTCTACGGGCCTAATTCAGCGTTGATCGCAGCAACAAATTTGTTAGCGGTTGGGCAAAGCCATGTGCACTGCAGGTGTGGCAGATATAACATGTGCAGAGAGAGTTAAGGCCCATATAGACGGGCCGATGCGGGGAGAGATGTGTGCTGAGCAAACCGCTCAGCACACATCTCTCTTGCCGCTCAGCACAGCGCGATCTGTGCTGAGCATGCAGGGGGAGACGGGGGGACCGCTCACTTCACCCAGCGGGTGAAGTGAGCGACCCGCTAGATTGGCCTGCATGGCAGGCCAATCTAGCAGCAGCGATAACGATGCGCGGGGCTGTGCATCGCTATCGCTGTAAGGGATACACACGGAGCGATCAGGCTTATATTCTAAGCAATCTAGTCAGATTGCTTAGAATATTGCTCCGTGAGTACCCCCCTTTAGATTTGGGTGTGGTGTGTTCAAATTGATCTCAGGCAGCTGATAACAAACAATTCATATGTGAAACCATCATTTCTGAGAACCCTAACGTGAGCCAGCCACGTCACCCAAAGCTGGTTACTAGCTTTAGGAATCGTGTTCTTACTACAAGTCCCAGCATGCCCTTTCAGTGCATGATGAGATTTGTACTCCTAGAAGCCTGACAGCAACTGGTTACCCCAGCAGTAGTGCTGGCAGCATCACATCGCACGTATGCATATCTCCACGACCGGCTAATGTAACACAGCTGTCAGGTAGAGTCACCGTCCCCTGCCTTACCCGAGTGTCATCACCTCCTTCCCATTAGACTTCCGCACTCACAGGCAGCAGCAGCCGGTCACAGGCAGCGCACACTGCTGAGGTCACCCCGTCCTCGACTACTGACGTCATTGTGTGGGCGGAAACATTGGAAGAGGTATACTAAGTAATAGTATTAGTACTAGAGCAGTTACAAACGTGGCTCTGAGATGTGCCTCCTGCTATGGTGCAGTGTCTCTCTCACTGGGGGGTAATTCTGAGTTGATCGCAGCAGGAACTTTGTTAGCAATTGGGCAAAACCATGTACACTGCAGGGGGGGGGGGGTAGATATAACATTTGCAGAGAGAGTTAGATTTGGGTGTGGTGAGTTCAATCTGCAATCTAAATTGCAGTGTAAAAATAAAGCAGCCAGAATTTACCCTGCACAGAAACAATATAACCCACCCAAATTAACTCTCTCTGCAAATGTTATATCTATCCCCCCCCCCCCCGCAGTGCACATGGTTTTGCCCAACTGCTAACAAATTTGCTGCTGCGATCAACTCTGAATTACCCCCTACATCAGCACCTAACTATGGCCCTCATTCCGAGTTGATCGCTCGCTAGCTGCTTTTAGCAGCAGTGCAAACGCTAGGCCGCCGCCCTCTGGGAGTGTATCTTAGCTTAGCAGAAGTGCGGACGAAAGATTAGAAGAATTGCTCGAAAATCTTTTCCGCAGCTCCAGACCTACTCCTAGATTGCGATCACCTCAGTCCGTTTAGTTCCTGGTTTGAAGTCACAAACACACCCTGCGTTCGGCCAGCCACTCCCCCGTTTCCCCAGCCACTCCTGCGTTTTTGTCAGGCACGCCTGCGTTTTTTTAGCACACTCCCTGAAAACGCTGAGTTGCCGCCCAGAAACACCCACTTCCTGTCAATCAAACAACGAACACTCGTGCGACTGAAAAGCGTTGCTCGAGCTTGTGTAAAACTACTAAGTTCAGTGTGAAAGTACTTAGCGCATGCGCGCTGCGTACCATGCGCATGCACATAAATGCAGTTTTTCCACCTGATCGCTGTGCTGCGAAAATCGTCAGCGTGCGATCAACTCGGAATGAGGGCCTCTACACGCCACATACATTTATGTCAGCAGATAGTGCTTGTATGAATATATGAACACAGAAATACATGTGATACAATTATTTTAATGTATAACTAAAATGGTGGTCTATACAGGGGCAAACGCAGGATTTTCCTAGGGGGGTTTCCGTACACACACACACACACACACACACACACACACACACACACACACACACACACACACACACACACACCTCAAAAAAAATAAAGGGATCACTTAAAGAACACAATGTAACTCCAAGTCAATCACATTTCTGTGAAATCAAACTGTCCACTTAGGAAGCAACACTGATTGACAATCAATTTCACATGCTGTTGTGCAAATGCAATAGACAACAGGTGGAAATTATGGGCAATTATCAAGACACCCCCAATAAAGGAGTTGTTCTGCAGGTGGTGACCACAGATCACTTCTCAGCTCCTATGCTTTCTGGCGGTGCTTTCACTCTAGTGGTAGCATGAGACGGAGTCTACAACCCACACAAGTGGCTCAGGTAGTGCAGCTCATCCAGGATGGCACATCAATGCGAGCTGCGGCAAGAAGGTTTGCTGTGTCTGTCAGCGTAGTGTCCAGAGCATGGAGGCGCTACCAGGAGACAGGCCAGTACATCAGGAGATGTGGAAGAGGCCGTAGGAGGGCAACAACCCAGCAACAGGACCGCTACCTCCGCCTTTGTGCAAGGAGGAACAGGAGGAGCACTGCCAGAGCACTGCAAAATGACCTCCAGCAAGCCACAAATGTGCATGTCTCTACTCAAACGATCAGAAACAGACTCCATGAGGGTGGTATGAGGGCCCGACGTCCACAGGTGGGGATTGTGTTTACAGCCCAAAACCATGCGGGACGTTTGGCATTTGCCAGAGAACACCAAGATTGGCAAATTCGCCACTGGCACCCTGTGCTCTTCACAGATGAAAGCAGGTTCTCACTGAGCACATGTGACAGACGTGACAGAGTCTGGAGACGCCAAGGAGAACGTTCTGCTGCCTGCAACATCCTCCAGCATGACCGGTTTGGCAGTGGGTCAGTAATGGTGTGGGGTGGCATTTCTTTGGGGGGCCGCACAGCCCTCCATGTGCTCGCCAGAGGTAGCCTGACTGCCATTAGGTACCGAGATGAGATCCTCAGAACCCTTGTGAGACCATATGCTGGTGCGGTTGGCCCTGGGTTCCTCCTCATGCAAGACAATGCTAGACCTCATGTGGCTGGAGTGTGTCAGCAATTCCTGCAAGACGAAGGCATTGATGCTATGGACTGGCCCGCCCGTTCCCCAGACCTGAATCCAATTGAGCACAACTGGGACATCATGTCTCGCTCCATCCACCGTTGCACCACAGACTGTCCAGGAGTTGGCGGATGCTTTAGTCCAGGTCTGGGAGGAGATCCCTCAGGAGACCATCCGCCACCTCATCAGGAGCATGCCCAGGCGTTGTAGGGAGGTCATACAGGCACGTGGAGGCCACACACACTACTGAGCCTCATTTTGACTTGTTTTAAGGACATTACATCAAAGTTGGATCAGCCTGTAGTGTGCTTTTCAACTTTAATTTTGAGTGTGACTCCAAATCCAGACCTCCATGGGTTCATAAATTTGATTTCCATTGATAATTTTTGTGTGATTTTGTTGTCAGCACATTCAACTATGTAAAGAACAAAGTATTTAATAAGAATATTTCATTCATTCAGATCTAGGATGTGTTATTTTAGTGTTCCCTTCATTTTTTTGAGCAGTGTACATACACAAACACACATACACACTTACAATACTTACACACACACACACACACACACACACACACTATAGAGTACATACACATGGAATATTTACAAACACACATACAGCATACATACACACAAATACACATGTAGCATACACACAAACACACGTGGCATGCATACACACAAGCACACACGTACACACATATATTGTAGCATACTTACAAACACATATATAGCATACTCACACACACACACACACACACACACACACACACACACACACACACACACACACACACCATACTTACACACACACTTACTGTATAGCATACACATATAGCAAAACTTACTTACACAAACCAAAGGTATTCACTTTCTCTATACTACAGGTCAGAAGGAGGGGGCTGGGCACTGAAGGTTCTTTAGCAGACGACTTTTGAGCAGAGCTGCGTGCTGGGCATGCGCAGCTCCCTAACTTTCTGTATCGAGAGAGCAGCAGACTAAAGCGCAGCTCTGCAGTTCAGAGCTCACTGTCTGCGCTACGTCTCCTTCTGAGCGGCTCCCTCTGCGCGGATCACTCTGCGCTACAGCCCCCTTTGATCCCGGCAGACGGAGCCGATCAGCCCCCTTTGGTGCAGAGTCGGAGACAAAACTGTCTCCGTTCTGAAAAACATGCTTGGTCCGTCGGGGGGGGGGGGGTTTAAGGTACTCGGGAAAAAAAACCTGCGTGCGCCACAGCTATATTTGGGACTGCAGAGTTGTGATCAGATGTGTGCTTGTTTGTTTTTCTATTAAGACTAGTGATGGGACATTAAAGACATGTTTTACCACCGGACACAAAAGGTCTATACTAGAGATGTGCGGCGGGCAATTTTCATGTTTTGGTTTTGGTTCTGGTTCCATGCTCGTGTTTTGGATCTGGATTGGTTTTGGTTTTGGATCTGGATGATTTTTGAAAAAAACATAAAAACAGCTAAAATCACAGAATTTGGGGGTAATTTTGATCCTACTGTATTATTAACCTCAGTAACATTCATTTCCACTCATTCTCCAGTCTATTCTTAACACCTCACACCTTACAATATTGTTTTTAGGCCAAAAGGTTGCACCAAGGTGACTGTATGACTATGCTAAGCGACACAAGTGTGCGGCACAAACACCTGGCCCATCTAGGAGTGGCACTGCAGTGTCAGACAGGATGGCACTTTTAAAAAATAGTCCCCAAACAGCACATCATGCAAAAAATAAAAAGAGGTGCAATGAGGTAGCTGTATGACTAAGCTAAGTGACACAAGTGTGCGGCACAAACACCTGGCCCATCTAGGAGTGGCACTGCAGTGTCAGACAGGATGGCACTTTTAAAAAATGGGCCCCAAACAGCACATCATGCAAAGAAGAAAAAGAGGTCCAATGAGGTAGCTGTATGACTAAGCTAAGCGACACAAGTGTGCGGCACAAACACCGAGCCCATCTAGGAGTGGCACTGCAGTGGCAGACAGGATGGCACTTAAAAAAAAATATAGGCCCCAAACAGCACATCATGCAAAGAAGAAAAAGAGGTGCAATAAGGTAGCTGTATGACTAAGCTAGGCGACACAAGTGTGCAGCACAAACAACATGGGACGAGCTGGAATTTGCCCAGATGTAATACACGCACAATATTGGTGGCACAGGAGAGTGTACCCCTAACACACACACACACACACACACACACACACACACACACACACACACACACACACACAGCAAAGCCTGTAAAATTAATTTGGATAATAATAACCCTTTTATTTGGAGCTATTATATTAATATGCAGCACAGGCGAGCGTACCCCTACACCACACAGGACAAACCCTGTAAAAATTATTTGGATAATATAAGTAATGTATATAACCCTTTTATTTGGAGTAAATAATATACAGCGCAGGACACCACCACTGGAGTTATGGCAGCACAAGGCACCACCACTGGACTGATGCAGCACAAGACAACACCACTGGACTGGACTTATACGGCAGTACCCCATGACTTATACGGTAGTACCCCTGGACGGGTGGTCTTCTGTATGCCGGCGGTCGGGCTCCCGGCGCTCAGTATACCGGCGCCGGGAGCCCGACAGCCGGCATACCGACACTTATTTTCCCTCGTGGGGGTCCACGACCCCCATAGAGGGAGAATAAAATAGTGTGGCGCGCGTAGCGCGCCACCGTGCCCGTAGCGTGGCGAGCGCAGCGAGCCCGCAAGGGGCTCATTTGCGCTCGCCACGCTGTCGGTAAGCCGGCGGTCGGGCTCCCGGCGCCGGGATGCTGGTCGCCGGGAGCCCGACCGCCGGCCAGCCGTAGTGAACCCCCCCTGGACTTGTATGGAAGTGTCAGACAGGATGGCACTTTAAAAAACTAGTCACCAAGCAGCACATCATGCAAAGAAGTAAAAGAGGTGCCATGAGGTAGCTGTATGACTAAGCTAAGCGACACAAGGGTGAGGCACAAACACCTGTCCCATCTAGGAGTGGCACTGCAGTGGCAGACAGGATGGCACTATTCAAAAACTAGGCCCCAAACAGCACATCATGCAAAGAAGAAAAAGAGGTGCAATAAGGTAGCTGTATGACTAAGCTAAGCGGCACAAACAACATGGGATGTGCTGGAATTTGCCCAGATGTAATACATGCACAATATTGGTGGCACAGGCGAGCAAACCCCTACATCACACAGGACAAACCCTGTAAAAATTATTTGGGTAATAATATAAATAATGTATATAACCCTTTTATTTGGAGTAAATAATATACAGCGCAGGACACCACCCCTGGAGTTATGGCAGCACAAGACACCACCACTGGACTGATACAGCACAAGACAGCACCACTGGACTGGACTTATACGGCAGTACCCCATGACTTATACGGCAGTACCGCTGGACTTGTACAACCAGTGTCAGACAGGATGGCACTTTAAAAAACTAGTCCCCAAACAGCACATCATGCAAAGAAGTAAAAGAGGTGCAATGAGGTAGCTGTATGACTAAGCTAAGTGACACAAGTGTGCGGCACAAAGACTTGGCCCATCTAGGAGTGGCACTGCAGTATCAGACAGGATGGCACTTAAAAAAAAATCCCCAAACAGCACATCATGCAAGGAAAAAAAAGAGGTGTAATGAAGTAGCTGTATGACTAAGCTAAGCGACACAAGGGTGTGGAACAAACACCTGGCCTATCTAGGGTTGGCACTGCAGTCCCACTGCACTAATGGCGGATACCGGACTCACGTCTAACACCAGCATAGTTGTTATGGCCTCAGTAATCTGCTTTGCAACAGGGTGACTGCTGTCATATTTCATCTTCCTCGCAAAGGAGTGTTGGACAGTCAATTGCTTAGTTGAAGTAGTACAAGTGGTCTTCCGACTTCCCCTCTGGGATGATGATCGACTCCCAACAGCAGCAACAACAGCAGCGGCAGCAGCAGCAGTAGGAGGAAGTGGTTCTTGATCTTTTCCTATTTTATCCTCCAAATTATTGTTCTCCATTATTTTTTTGGAGTTATATAACAAAATCCAGCACAGGAGAGAGTACCTCTACACCACACAGGGCAAACCCTGTAAAAATTATTTGGATTAAATATTAATATCCCCTTTATTTGGAGTAAATAATATACAGCACAGGACAGCACCACTGAACTTATATAGCAGCACCACTGGACTGGACTTATACGGCAGTACCACTGGACTGGATTTATACGGTAGTACCACTGGACATATACGGCAGTATCACTAGACTGGATTTATACGCCAGTACCACTGGATTTATACGGCAGTACCACTGGACATATACAGCAGTATCACTGGAATTATATGGCAGTACCACTGGACATATACAGCAGTATCACTGGACTGGATTTATACGCCAGTACCACTGGATTTATACGCCAGTACCACTGGATTTATACGCCAGTACCACTGGATTTATACGCCAGTACCACTGGATTTATACTGCAGTACCCCTGGACATATACGGAAGTATCACTGGAATTATATGGCAGTACCACTGGACATGTACGGCAGTATCACTGGATTTATATAGCAGTACCACTGGACATATACGGCAGTATAACTGGACTTATACGGCAGTATCACTGGACATATACGGCAGTATCACTGAATTGGATTTATAAGGCAGTATCACTGGAATTATATGGTAGTGTTACTGGAATTATACGGCAGTACCACTGGACATATACGGCAGTGCCACTGGACATATATGGCAGTATCACTGGACATATACGGCAGTATCACTAGACTGGATTTATATGCCAGTACCACTGGATTTATACGGCAGTACCACTGGACATATAAAGCAGTATCACTGGAATTATATGGCAGTACCACTGGACATATACGGCAGTATCACTGGATTTATACGGCAGTGCCACTGGACATATACGGCAGTATCACTGCACTTATACAGCAGTACCACTGGACTGGATATATACGGCAGTATCACTGGACATAGATGGCAGTACCATTGGACTTATACAGCAGCACAGGGACACCACCACTGGACTAATGCAGAAAAAAACAGCTCCATTGCAATGGACAGGACTTATACAGCAGCACTGGATATATTGTAGCAGGGGACACCACCAGTGTGACTGGACTGATGCAGCACAAGACACCACCACTGGACTGATGCAGCACAACACAGCACCACTGGACTGGACTTATACAGCAGCACTAGACAAATGGCAGCAGAGGATACCACCACTGTGACTGGACTGATGCAGCACAAGACACCACCACTGGACTGATGCAGCACAACACAGCACCACTGGACTGGACTTATACAGCAGCACTGGACATATGGCAGCAGAGGACACCACCACTGTGACTGGACTGATGCAGCATAAGACACTACACTGGACTGAGCAGCACAAGACAGCACTGGAATCACCACCCCATTCGGGTAGTGAAGTCCGGTAGGTTTTGGTTCTCAGGGAACCGAACGCGCTCATTTCTAATCTGTACCACTCGCACTCACATTGGCATGAAACATCAATGTTTTGCCCATTTGCACATCAATTTTTGTGCTTAAAACACAAAAATGGTGGGCTGTTACGAGTAGAATATTGACAAAGTCGTAGCTCAAACACTCTTACACTTAAAAAGATGGTCACCTAGTGCAGCAGTGTTCCAGTAGTAACATAATAGTGTTACAGTATCGCATCAACAGTGAGGCAGCATAACAGCATAGCTGTATTTTAAAAACCACATAGAGGTTCACAGGTATAGGTATTTCCTCCATCACAGACAAACATAACTCAATTACCAGGCCTTAAATAGGCCATGAAGTAACCAGTTGTTAGGAGGTTAACGTTTTCACATAAGTCAAGCTGTCACTCTGCTACTTACCCTTCCCTTAGAGCATGGGTCATCAACCTGCGGCCCTCCAGCTGCTGTGTATTGCACTGCACTGCCTGTGGTGTGTGCATTCCCTCTCTAGTCTCCATTTTATGCCTCTGAGGTGATTCTGTGTGCATCCAGATCTAAAAGTATGAAGAGTGACACTGAGCAACCCAAGATCTGTACCTGATTTACATCACAGGCTTCCTGAGGAATCCTGATAGCAAGCTTCAGTGGTCACATTTTTCATATTGTCCGCATGCACTGCCCAATGTGAATTACCATCTAGCATATTTTCCTACTCTCGTAAAATATCTGGGAGGCTCCCGAAAATCGTGGGGCACTCCTGGCCACCCAGAAAATTGGGCATGTCTCCCTGAGCTGGAGGCTACCCGCCACCAAGCCTTCCACTTATTATTATTTATATTATTATACAAACTACAAAGCCTGCCAATATAAGCTACCTGCCTTCGTGGACCAGCTTTGATGGATGTAAAGGACACTGCTGAAATTGTTCGGATTTTGCGTCCCACCACCTGTGATCTGGACCCAGCCTCAACCAAGCTTCTAATAGGTTGTATGGATATAATTGGTCCTGTCTTTGCAAAAATTGTTCAATGCTCTTTGCAGACCAGCATTTTTCCTGGACCCCTAAAGGAAGCAATTGTTAGACCGCTTCTTAAAAAACCTAATTTAGATCCCGACTGCATGACCAACTACAGACCGGTATCAAACCTTCCTTTCCTAGGAAAGGTTATTGAGAAAGTGGTTGCAAATCAACTGGAAACCCGCCTAACAACCCATGATATTTATGATCCATTTCAATCAGGATTCAGGAGAAGACATAGCACTGAAACAGCCCTGGTGTGTGTGTTAAATGATCTTCTGATGGCAAAAGACAGAGGTGACTGTTCAATATTAATCCTTCTGGATCTCTCGGCAGCATTTGATACCGTGGACCATGGGCTTCTGATTGAGCGACTGATACATTTCTGTGGTCTGGATGGCACAGTCCTAAGCTGGTTCAAATAATTTCTCACGGGCAGGTCACAGAGAGTATCATCTAGATTATACTCATCACCACCAGTGCCATTGCCATGTGGTGTCCCACAAGGTTCTATACTATCCCCCATGCTTTTTGCAGTATACATGCTCCCATTGGGTGAAATAATCAGGCGCCATGGCCTGGTCTACCACTGCTATGCAGATGATACACAACTGTACTTGTCCTTTGCTCCGGGCACTGATAACCCAATAGCAACCCTAAATGGCTGTCTAGCTGAACTACAGGAGTGGATGATCGCCAGTTGGCTGCGACTGAACCTGGATAAAACAGAGGTCCTTATGATACGACCGCAACATCAAAGGACAAGACTGCAGCATAGCCAACCAACTGGAATTACACTCGGGGATTCAGAATTACAGACCAGTGATCGTGTGCGGAATCTTGGCGTTGTCCTGGATGGTGGCTTGACACTTAAACATCAGATATCAGCCACAATCAAATCCTCATTCTTTCACCTGAGGAACATAGCCAGAATCAAGCACTTAATTCCCTCAGATGACATGCCAAAAGTCATACATGCATTTGTATCATCTCGTTTAGACTACTGTAATGCCCTCTACCTTGGTCTACCAGCAAAAGAATTGCAACGCTTACAGCTGGTGCAAAACACAGCTGCCAGGCTATTAACCAACCAGCCCCGTTCTAGCCACATAACACCCATCCTCTACTCCCTTCACTGGCTGCCTGTAAGATGGCGAATCATCTTCAAGATTGGCTTACTGAGTTTCAAAGCACTACATGACCAGGGCCCAAGGTACCTGAAACAGCTTCTGACCCCATACTGCCCCACTCGATTACTGCGATCTGTAGATGAAGGACTTTTAGCAGTACCTAGAATCTACCGTAATTCATCTGGGGGTCGAGCTTTTAGTCATGCGGCTCATACTCTATGGAACTCACTTCCCCGCACAGTGCGAGAGGCCCCAACTATAGAATCCTTCAAAAGTAGACTCAAGACTTTCCTATTTACTCAAGCATTTCCATAGTGTCCCTTTTAGTATCTTCTTGCTTCTGTATTTTATGAAAATGTACTTCATTATTTTCTGTACTATATTATGCTATGTATCTGTTAAGCGCCTTGAGTCCTATTGGAGAAAGAGCGCTATATAAATAAAATTATTATTATTATTATTATCATCCTTTATTTATATGGCGCCACAAGGGATCTGCAGCACACATTACACAGTACATAATGAAATGAGCAAATTAGAAAACAGCACTTACAGTTCAAGACAATATAGGACAGGTATAGAAAACCCGGGGTTAGGAGCCATCAAAGGCAGTAAAGAGAATAAGATTGTGTAAGTAAGAAAAGGAAAGGCACATGAGGAAAGAAGTCCCTGCACTTGTGAGCTTACAATCTAAAAGGTGAGGTGCTAACAGACCGGATTGACACAGAAGGGGTAGACAGTGAGCATAGACAAGAGGGTTAGGAGGAGAGTTGGCTGGGTTTGGTGAAGAAGTGGGTCTTGAGAGCGAAGTGAGTGGTTCTGTCAGGGCCGGTTCTACACCTTGTGGCGCCCAGTGCCAAAGTTTCCACTGGCGCCCCCGCCCAACGGCAAAACAGTTCGCGAAAAATAGGGGCGTGGCTTCATAGGGGAGGGTCGTGGCCAGTTATGCCCCCAGTAGCTGTGCCCCCAGATTTGCCCCAAGTAGTTGTGCCCCCCAGTTGATTTGCCCCCAGTAGATTTGTCCCCTGTAGCTGTGCCCCCAGTAGTTGTGCCCCCTGTACTTGTGCCCCCCTGTAGATTTGCCCCCAGTAGCTGTGCCTCCAGTAGTTTTGCCCCCAGCAGCTGTGCTCCCAGTTAATTTGCCCCCAGTAGCTGTTCCCCCTGTAGCAGTGCCCCCTGTAGTTGTGCCCATAGTAGCTGTGCCCCTTGCAGCTGTGCCCCCAGTTGATTTGCCCCCTGTAACAGTGCCCCCAGTATGTGCCCCCTGTAGTTGTGCCCTCTGTAGATCTGCCCCCAGTAGCTGTGCCCCATGTATGTGCCCTCTGTAGTAGTGCCCCCAGTATGTGCCCCCTGTAGTAGCGCCGCATTGAAACCCTAAAAATAAAAATAAAAAACTTGCCAGCCTCGCTCCTGCTTCCGGACCGCTACTGCCACTGCTGCTTCTGTCGCCGGGCGCCGGCTCCTCTCTATGGGAGAGACGTCATGACGTCTCTCCCATAGCAGCGCCGCACTGACACTAGGGGTCAATTTTGACCTCTAGCGTCAGTCAGCGACGCTGGCTGCAGCGGACACACACAGCGCTCGCTGCAGCTGGGGAGCGGGGAGGGAGGGAGGATTAGTAGCGGCTCTTGCCACAGCGGCGGCGCCCTCAGGGTAGTGGCGCCCCGGGCAAAAAGCCTGCTTTCCCGTGGCAAGAGTTGCTACTGGGTTCTGTTGCTGATGACGCAATATGTATATCATTGTATAGCAGGGACGTGGCCATGATGATGCGACCACAGACACCACACATGCCGCCTCACATGCCCCCGCACTACTCCCTATGCCTTGCCACACCCAGCACACTGTGCCGCCCTGGGTTCGGAGGGGGCACCCAGAAGGTCGGCAACTATTTTTCTAGATGTCTGTGTGCTTTCTGGGCTCTATTTGTTTGCATTTTATAAATTATAATATATTGTGTGTGTGTGGTTGATTCAATTGCAGACAATGCTACATTTACATAAATGTTACATTTACAGTATTCCCTATATGTTTGCACACATCCCTATGGTGCTGCAAACAAACATTTGCATGGAAAATTGGGGGCAATTCCATGTGTTGTTGTTGGTGGAAAAGGATTTTTAAGAACAGGATGCAAAAATGTCGTGTAGGGCTTTTCCTATGGCAGCTATGACAAGACAAAGGACAGAGCCCTGTTAAAGAGCCAGTACCAATTACAGGATAGGCTGCTTATATTTATAGTTTTACCCCTTTCACACCGCGGGATGCACCTGGGAGCCTGAGTCGGGTCGCACCCGGAGCTCCCAGGGTGTGAACCGACTCAGAACCTTTCACACCGCAGTCAGCAGTGACGCAGCGGGGGCAGTGCTTGGAGATCACATGATCGGCGCTTGGAGATCACATGAGTCATCCGTACATAGAGAGTGAACGGGAAACGGGTCGCATCGACCCGGCTCCCGTTCACACCGCACAGTCAGCTGGGTTGAACACGTGTTCAACCCTGCTCATGAGCAGGGTTGAAATACTGGGTCACTCGACCCGGTATTTTACCCCTGGCACCTTTCACACCGCACCGGAACAAGGGTTATGCGCATTCATGTGCCAAAAACCCATGTTCAGAGGTTGCGGTATGAAAGGGGTATAATTGGGTTGTTTTCTTATTACTCCCTAACAAGATAAATTGCCACGCTTTTTTGCCTGAAAATGTATATCAGTCGGAAGAATGTTCCATGTATTGTTTATTCATCAGTATTGGACAAAAGGAAATAAAAAGTACTCTCTTTGTGGGGCACTACCTACCTCATATCGATTGTAATTTTATAACATAACGTTTATTAAAAGATTGATAAAAAGTTTAAATTTAGAAAATAGAGTCAAAAAACAAACAACATCCAACACATAAATATTTTTAGGATATTCACCAGTTATCTACAACAGTGTACTTCCTATGGATTTTTAGATTCAAAACAACAGTTCTATGTGACCGTAGTCTATATAATTATGCAAATCATGTTCCATAGGCAAGAGGTCAGTCATATTCTGTGTGACAGAATGGGAGATGATGTATTCAGTCACTGGATCTACCACCCACTTTGTGTGATGTCTAACTGCTCTTCTGGGATTGAACACCTGATATTATTGGTACTGTGCAGACAACAAATGCTTAAGTGTTTTCCAGAGTGTTTTGTATCTCTGAAAGTATAATTAGTCTAATAGTGCAAATAATAAGAATTTACTCACCGGTAATTCTATTTCTCGTAGTCCGTAGTGGATGCTGGGCACTCCATAAGGACCATGGGGAATAGCGGGCTCCGAAGGAGGCTGGGCACTCTAGAAAGATTTATGACTACCTGGTGTGCACTGGCTCCTCCCACTATGACCCTCCTCCAAGCCTCAGTTAGGACACTGTGCCCGGACGAGCTGACATAATAAGGAAGGATTTTGAATCCCGGGTAAGACTCATACCAGCCACACCAATCACACCGTACAACTTGTGATACTATATCCAGTTTGACAGTATGAAAACAACTGAGCCTCTCAACAGATGGCTCAACAATAACCCATTAGTTAGCAATAACTATTTACAAGAATTGCAGACAATCCGCACTTGGGATGGGCGCCCAGCATCCACTACGGACTACGAGAAATAGAATTACCGGTGAGTAAATTCTTATTTTCTCTGACGTCCTAGTGGATGCTGGGAACTCCGTAAGGACCATGGGGATTATACCAAAGCTCCCAAACGGGCGGGAGAGTGCGGATGACTCTGCAGCACCGAATGAGAGAACTCCAGGTCCTCCTCAGCCAGGGTATCAAATTTATAGAATTTTGCAAACGTGTTTGCCCCTGACCAAGTAGCTGCTCGGCAAAGTTGTAAAGCCGAGACCCCTCGGGCAGCCGCCCAAGATGAGCCCACCTTCCTTGTGGAATGGGCATTTACAGATTTTGGCTGTGGCAGGCCTGCCACAGAATGTGCAAGCTGAATTGTACTACAAATCCAGCGAGCAATAGTCTGCTTAGAAGCAGGAGCACCCAGCTTGTTGGGTGCATACAGGATAAACAGCGAGTCAGATTTTCTGACTCCAGCCGTCCTGGAAACATATATTTTCAGGGCCCTGACAACGTCTAGCAACTTGGAGTCCTCCAAGTCCCTAGTAGCCGCAGGCACCACAATAGGCTGGTTCAGGTGAAACGCTGACACCACCTTAGGGAGAAACTGGGGACGAGTCCTCAATTCTGCCCTATCCATATGGAAAATCAGATAAGGGCTTTTACATGATAAAGCCGCCAATTCTGACACTCGCCTGGCTGAAGCCAAGGCCAATAACATGACCACTTTCCACGTGAGATATTTCAGATCCACGGTTTTTAGTGGCTCAAACCAATGTGATTTTAAGAAACTCAACACCACGTTGAGATCCCAAGGTGCCACAGGAGGCACAAACGGGGGCTGAATATGCAGCACTCCTTTCACAAATGACTGAACTTCAGGTACTGAAGCTAGTTCTTTTTGAAAGAAAATCGACAGAGCCGAGATCTGTACTTTAATGGAGCCTAGTTTTAGGCCCATATTCACTCCTGCTTGCAGGAAATGCAGAAATCGACCTAGTTGAAATTCCTCTGTTGGGGCCTTTTCGGCCTCGCACCATGCAACATATTTCCGCCATATGCGGTGATAATGATTTGCCGTAACATCTTTCCTGGCTTTAATAAGCGTAGGAATGACTTCCTCCGGAATGCCCTTTTCCTTCAGGATCCGGCGTTCAACCGCCATGCCGTCAAACGCAGCCGCGGTAAGTCTTGGAACAGACAGGGCCCCTGCTGTAGCAGGTCTTGTCTGAGCGGCAGAGGCCACGGGTCCTCTGAGATCATCTCTTGAAGTTCCGGGTACCACGCTCGTCTTGGCCAATCCGGAACCACGAGAATTGTGTTTACTCCTCGCTTTCTTATTATTCTCAATACCTTTGGTATGAGAGGCAGAGGAGGGAACACATAAACCGACTGGTAGACCCACGGTGTCACTAGAACGTCCACAGCTATCGCCTGAGGGTCCCTTGACCTAGCGCAATATCTTTTTAACTTTTTGTTGAGGCGGGACGCCATCATGTCCACCTGTGGTTTTTCCCAACGGTTTACCAGCATCTGGAAGACTTCTGGATGAAGTCCCCACTCTCCCGGGTGGAGGTCGTGTCTGCTGAGGAAGTCTGCTTCCCAGTTGTCCACTCCCGGAATGAACACTGCTGACAGTGCTAGTACATGATTCTCCGCCCATCGGAGAATTCTTGTGGCTTCTGCCATTGCCATCCTGCTTCTTGTGCCGCCCTGTCGATTTACATGGGCGACTGCCGTGATGTTGTCTGACTGGATCAGCACCGGCTGGTGTAGGAGCAGGGATTTTGCTTGACTTAGGGCATTGTAAATGGCCCTTAGTTCCAGAATATTTATGTGAAGGGAAGTCTCCTGACTCGACCATAGTCCTTGGAAGTTTCTTCCCCGTGTGACTGCCCCCCAGCCTCGAAGGCTGGCATCCGTGGTCACCAGGACCCAGTCCTGTATGCCGAACCTGCGGCCCTCTAGAAGATGGGCACTCTGCAGCCACCACAGTAGAGACACCCTGGTTCTTGGAGACAGGGTTATTAAGCGATGCATCTGAAGATGCGATCCGGACCATTTATCCAACAGGTCCCACTGAAAGATTCTGGCATGGAACCTGCCGAAGGGAATTGCTTCGTAAGAAGCTACCATCTTTCCCAGGACCCGCGTGCAGTGATGCACCGATACCTGTTTTGGTTTCAGGAGGTCTCTGACTAGAGATGACAACTCCCTGGCTTTCTCCTCCGGGAGAAACACTTTTTTCTGGACTGTATCCAGAATCATACCCAGGAACAGTAGACGTGTCGTCGGAACCAGCTGTGACTTTGGGATATTCAGAATCCAGCCGTGCTGGTGCAGCACTTCCTGAGATAGTGCTACTCCCACCAACAACTGTTCCTTGGACCTCGCCTTTATTAGGAGATCGTCCAAGTACGGGATAATTAAAACACCCTTTTTTCGAAGGAGTATCATCATTTCCGCCATAACCTTGGTAAATACCCTCGGTGCCGTGGACAGTCCAAACGGCAGCGTCTGGAATTGCTAATGGCAATCCTGTACCTCAAATCTGAGGTACTCCTGGTGAGGATGGTAAATGGGGACATGCAAGTAAGCATCCTTGATGTCCAGGGATACCATGTAATCCCCCTCGTCCAGGCTTGCAATAACCGCCCTGAGCGATTCCATCTTGAACTTGAATTTTTTTATGTATGTGTTCAAGGATTTCAAATTTAAAATGGGTCTCACCGAACCGTCCGGTTTCGGCACCACAAATAGTGTGGAATAGTAACCCCGGCCTTGTTGAAGTAGGGGTACCTTGATTATCACCTGCTGGGAATACAGCTTGTGAATCGCCGCTAGCACCGCCTCCCTGTCTGAGGGAGCAATCGGCAAGGCAGATTTTAGGAACCGGTGGGGTGGAGACGCCTCGAATTCCAGTTTGTACCCCTGAGATACTATTTGAAGGATCCAGGGATCTACCTGTGAGCGAGCCCACTGATTGCTGAAATCCTTGAGGCGGCCCCCCACCGTACCTGGCTCCGCCTGTGGAGCCCCACCGTCATGCGGTGGACTTGGAAGAAGAAGCGGGGGAGGACTTTTGCTCCTGGGAACCTGCTGTTTGTTGCAGCCTTTTTCCCCTACCTCTGCCTCTGGACAGAAAAGACCCGCCTTTTCCACGCTTGTTTTTCTGGGTCCGAAAGGACTGAACCTGATAAAACGGCGCCTTCTTAGGCTGTGAGGGGACATGGGGTAAAAATGCTGACTTCCCAGACGTTGCTGTGGAAACTAGGTCCGAGAGACCATCCCCAAATAATTCCTCACCCTTGTAAGGCAAAACTTCCATGTGCCTTTTAGAATCTGCATCTCCTGTCCACTGGCGAGTCCATAAGCCTCTCCTAGCAGAAATGGACAATGCACTTACTTTAGATGCCAGCCGGCAGATTTCCCTCTGTGCATCTCTCATATATAAGACTGAGTCTTTGATATGGTCTATGGTTAGCAGAATCGTGTCTCTGTCTAGTGTGTCAATATTTTCTGACAGTTTATCTGACCACGCAGCGGCAGCACTGCACATCCATGCTGACGCAATAGCTGGCCTAAGTATAATGCCTGAGTGTGTGTATACAGACTTCAGGATCGCCTCCTGCTTTCTATCAGCAGGTTCCTTGAGGGCGGCCGTATCCGGAGACGGTAGTGCCACCTTTTTAGACAAACGTGTGAGCGCTTTATCCACCCTAGGAGGTGTTTCCCAACGTGACCTATCCTCTGGCGGGAAAGGGAACGCCATTAGTACCTTCTTAGGAATTACCAATTTTTTATCAGGGAAAGCCCATGCTTCTTCACACACTTCATTTAATTCATCTGATAGGGAAAAAACTACGGGTAGTTTTTTCTCCCCAAACATAATACCCTTTTTAGTGGTACCTGTATTTATATCAGAAATGTGTAACACCTCTTTCATTGCCTCAATCATGCAGTGAATGGCCTTAGTGGGCATCAGGTTAGACTCATCGTCGTCGACACTGGTGTCAGTATCAGTGTCGACATCTGCGTCTGCGATCTGAGGTAGCGGGCGTTTCAGAGCCCCTGATGACCTTTGAGATGCCTGGACAGGCACGAGCTGAGAAGTCGGCTGTCCCACATTTGGCATGTCGTCAAATTTCTTATGCAAGGAGTCTATACGTGCACTCATTTCTTTCCATAAGCTCATCCACTCAGGTGTCTGCCCCGCAGGGGGTGACATCCCTTCTAAAGGCATC
This sequence comes from Pseudophryne corroboree, assembly GCF_028390025.1. Classification (NCBI taxonomy): domain Eukaryota; kingdom Metazoa; phylum Chordata; class Amphibia; order Anura; family Myobatrachidae; genus Pseudophryne; species Pseudophryne corroboree. Next base: position 604,659,727 of record NC_086445.1, read on the forward strand.
TGCTCCGTCTCCACATCATTATCCTCATCAAACATGTCGACACCGCCGTACCGACACACCGCACACACACAGGGAATGCTCTACAGAGGACAGGACCCACAAAAGCCCTTTGGGGGGACAGAGTGAGAGTATGCCAGCACACACCAGAGCGCTATATAATGCAGGGATTAACTGAGTTATGTCCCCTATAGCTGCTTTTTCTATATAAATGTATACTGCGCCTAAATTTAGTGCCCCCCCTCTCTTTTTTACCCTTTTCTGTAGTGTAGACTGCAGGGGAGAGCCAGGGAGCTTCCTTCCAGCGGAGCTGTGAGGGAAAATGGCGCCAGTGTGCTGCAGGAGATAGCTCCGCCCCTTTTCCGCGGACTATTCTCCCGCTTTTTCCTATATTCTGGCAGGGGTATTTTCCACATATATAGCCTCTGGGGCTATATATTGTGGTATTTTTGCCAGCCAAGGTGTTATTATTGCTTCTCAGGGCGCCCCCCCCCAGCGCCCTGCACCTTCAGTGACCGGAGTGTGAAGTGTGTGTGAGGAGCAATGGCGCACAGCTGCAGTGCTGTGCGCTACCTTGGTGAAGACTGATGTCTTCTGCCGCCGATTTTCCGGACCTCTTCTTGCTTCTGGCTCTGTAAGGGGGACGGCGGCGCGGCTCCGGGACCGAACACCAAGGACTGGGCCTGCGGTCGATCCCTCTGGAGCTAATGGTGTCCAGTAGCCTAAGAAGCCCAAGCTGGCTGCAAGCAGGCAGGTTCGCTTCTTCTCCCCTTAGTCCCTCGCTGCAGTGAGCCTGTTGCCAGCAGGTCTCACTGAAAATAAAAAACCTAATTTCTATACTTTCTTTCTAAAGGCTCAGGAGAGCCCCTAGTGTGCATCCAACCTCGGCCGGGCACAAAATCTAACTGAGGCTTGGAGGAGGGTCATAGTGGGAGGAGCCAGTGCACACCAGGTAGTCATAAATCTTTCTAGAGTGCCCAGCCTCCTTCGGATTCCGCTATTCCCCATGGTCCTTACGGAGTGCCCAGCATCCACTAGGACGTCAGAGAAAAGAATTTAACAAACACAAATGTAACAAACACTGATTTTGCCAATCTCTCTTATGGTCCCTACACACTTGGCAATGTTTCCAATGTGGGCAATGTTCGTTTTCAATGATTAACGACCATCGTCCAAATTGGCTTGCTATGCTAAACGAGAAAAAACTAATGATGAATGACCGCAGGGCCGCGCATCGTTCATCGTTGATGCATACGCACTGAGCGTTGTGAATTTATTGTTCATTACTGATTGACATCGTTCATATCGCTCATACACATCGGCAAGTGTGTTGGGCCCATTAGGGTGTGGTACCTTTGCCTGGAATTTATAGGAGAAGGTTAAATCACAGAGTATTTTATACACAGATTAGATAATTAGTAGTTGTGTAGAGCTCTGTACATGTCACACAAAACTATTACGCTAATGAATGAGGCCAAGAGGTTTGTTGCATATAGAAAACTCACTTTAGAGGTCTGTGTGTAACAGTTACCTCACAGGAGATTTATATATATATATATATATATATATATATATATATATGTGACTACGAGACAAATTATTACGGCTGAATACAGTATAACACAGTCTAGTTTTACAATTAGTGACCAGCAGGATCCAGTCGGTAGACAGTTACTCTTACAGCGGATTTTAGCATACAATGTCACACAGAAAAATATATTTTGCATATATGCTTTATGGAGACAATTTTTCAATTTGTTGATGAAAAATATTGTTTCAAGAAAATCCAAGGGTGAATAATATATAGTATTGTGTACTTAGAGATTGCAGTAATCAAGACAGTGAAAAAACAAGTGTGGTCATTCCGAGTTGATCGCTCGCTGCCGATTTTCGCAGTGCAGCGATTAAATAAAAAAAGGCAAAAATGCGAATGCGCTAAGTACTTTCACACAAAACTTTGTAGATTTACACAAGCTCGAGCGACGTTTTTTCATTGCTCGAGTGATCGTAGTGTGATTGACAGGAAGTGGGTGTTTCTGGGTGGAAACTGGCCATTTTCAGGGAGTGTGCTAAAAAACGCAGGCGTGCCAGGTACGCAGGAGTGGCTGGAGAAACGGGGGAGTGGCTGGCAGAACGCAGGGCGTGTTTGTGACGTCAAACCAGGAACTAAACGGACTGAGGTGATCGCAATCTGTGAGTAGGTCTGGAGCTACTCAGAAACTGCAGCAAATTATTTAGTAGCAGTTCTGCTAATCTTTCATTCGCTATTCTGCTAAGCTAAGATACACTCCCAGAGGGCGGCGGCCTAGCGTGTGCAATGCTGCTAAAAGCAGCTAGCGAGCGAACAACTCGGAATGAGGGCCATTGTGCAAGTCACTAGACTATTGTATTCTTTTTCTCCCCTATTCCTCAGCTTATAATCATATCATGCTGAATAATGCGTAGTTATACTTCTAAGTATAGTCGCTATTAATCATAGCAGCTCCACAAGGTAGCCAAGAAAAGTCTCTAGGAAATTGTTTATTCATAATCAGAATGATCCCTGTATTGTATATTAATAAAGAGAATGGTCCCTGTATTGTATATCGGTCACTAGAGTCTGTGGGCACTAGAAAAGTCTCTGCTTTATCATATGAAGCTGGTAGGTGTATTTATTTATAGCTCTTCAATTACATCATTTTTCACATGTTTCAATGGCTATTTAAAACATACTCACATTAGCACACCAGTACTATTAAGGTTATTATCACACCAGTTTCACCATTGCAATGCGCTGGTAGAAAAGCCGGGCAACTTACTTATATATGCAGCCCTAGTTTAAAAGTTGCTAGCCAGTCCATGATTATACCAGATGTATAGGGTGAGAAAGTGATAATGAAGGGCCCATTTAGCAATCAATATTTGTGGCTATTTTGTTTTCAAGGGTTAGCTGCAAATAGTAAGTATCATCAGAATGTATAAAGGAGGACACACGGCAGATCTCTCCGATACCTGCTGCAATCCCTCCATTCCCACCGGCAGCCACATCCCGCATAGGGTTCCATGGGGAATGCGATGTGGGCAGTTTTACCAATATCCAGAATGCAAAGCACTCACGATATTAGCCCCCGCAGCTACTGCCATTTTCAGATAGCGGTAGCCTATAGGCTACAGATCAGGTATGTAGTTAGAGCATGGTTCTCAAGGAACCCTCCGCCAGAAATGGCCGCTGTGCATGGCGGTCAGTGTGACCGCACATGCACAGCAACCCCGGCACCACACTCGGCACATCGCAGGGATGGGCACCTTTCAGAGCCCCTTTCAGAGCCCAATGTGATCGCATTCTGAAATGTGATCTTGAGTGCTAATATCGCACCCAGCTCACATTGCAAATGCGATCAATTATAAATGGTCTCCATAGTGTCTAACTGCTGTCATAGGGGTATATTTACTAAGCTCCCGATTTTGACCGAGATGCCATTTTTTCTTCAAAGTGTCATGTTGGGAATTTACTAAGCAAAAATCTCGGCAGTGATGAGGGCATTCGTAATATTTTGGAAGTCCTAGGAAAAAATCACGAATCAATACACCATCGGTCAAATACGCCTGCAATTTGGTAGAAATCGGTAATTTACTAAAAAGTGCAAATCACAAACACTGCCGACAATAGCCAAACACTGCCGTGCAGAAATACAATTCGTGTAAAAGTGCTAAAAAAAAAACAGACCTGCTTTTTTATCCCGTGTTTGGATAGGCATGCACGGATCCATGAGATCCGTGCATGTTTATCAGTGGGAAGGGGATGGGAAAGTGTTATTTTTATGAAAAAAAAATGTGTGGGGTCCCCCCTCCTAAGCAAAACCAGCCTCGGGCTCTTTGAGCCGGTCCTGGTTGCAAAAATATGGGGGGGAAAATGATAGGGGTTCCCCCATATTTAAAGAACCAGCACTGGGCTCTGCGCCTGGTCCTGGTTCCAAAAATACGGGGGACAAAAAGCGTAGGGGTCCCCCGTATTTCTGAAACCAGCACCGGGCTCCACTAGCCAGATACATAATGCCACAGCCGGGGGACACTTTTATATAGGTCCCGGCGGCCCTGGCATTACATAACCAATGCCTGGCCGGGGTACCCTGGAGGAGTGGGGACCCCTTCAATCAAGGGGTCCCCCCCCTCCAGCCATCCAAGGACCAGGGGTGAAGCCCGAGGCTGTCCCCCTCCATCCAAGGGCTGCGGATGGGAGGCTGATAGCCGTTTTGTAAAAAAATGAATATTGTTTTTAGTAGCAGTACTACAAGTCCCAGCAAGCCTCCCTCGCAAGCTGGTACTTGGAGAACCACAAGTACCAGCATGCGGAGGAAAACCGGGCCCGCTGGTACCTGTAGTACTACTACTAAAAAAATACCCCAATAAAAACATAAAACACACACCTTGAAAGTATAAATTTAATGCATACATCCACACCTCCATATACACATACTTACCTATGTTCACACGAGGGTCGGTCCTCTTCTCCATGTAGAATCCATGGTGTACCTGTGGAAAAAATTATACTCACAAAATCCAGTGTAGAAGGCTCCTCTTGTAATCCATTTGTAATCCAGGTACTTGGCAAAATAAAAAAACGGACACCCGACCTCGCACTGAAAGGGGCCCCATGTTTTCACATGGGACCCCTTTCCCCGAATGCCATAAACCCCCTCTGACTTATGTCTAAGAGGGTTCCATCAGCCAATCAGGGAGCGCCACATTGGGGCACCCTCCTGATTGGCTGTGTGCTCCTGTACTGTATGACAGGCAGCACCCGGCAGTGTTACAATGTAGCGCCTATGCGCTCCATTGTAACCAATGGTGGGAACTTTGTGGTCAGCGGTGAGGTTACTTTCGGTCAACCCCACTCCTCCAGGGTACCCCGGCCAGGGGTGACTAGTTGGTTATGTAATGCCAGGGCCGCCAGGACCTATATAAAAGTGTCCCCCGGCTGTGGCATTATGTATCCAGTCTATTCTGAACACCTCACACCTCACAATATTATTTTTAGTCCTAAAATTTGCACCGAGGTCGCTGGATGGCTAAGCTAAGCGAGACAAGTGACCGACACAAACACCTGGCCCATCTAGGAGTGGCACTGCAGTGTCAGGCAGGATGGCACTTCAAAAAAATAGTCCCCAAACAGCACATGATGCAAAGAAAAAAAGAGGCGCACCAAGGTCGCTGTGTGACTAAGCTAAGCGACACAAGTGGCCGACACAAACACCTGGCCCATCTAGGAGTGGCACTGCAGTGTCAGGCAGGATGGCACTTCAAAAAAATAATCCCCAAACAGCACATGATGCAAAGAAAAAAAGAGGCGCACCAAGGTCGCTGTGTGACTAAGCTAAGCGACATAAGTGGCCGACACAAACACCTGACCCATCTAGGAGTGGCACTGCAGTATCAGGCAGGATGGCACTTCAAAAAAATAGTCCCCAAACAGCACATGATGCAAAGAAAAAAAGAGGCGCACCAAGGTCGCTGTGTGACTAAGCTAAGCGACATAAGTGGCCGACACAAACACCTGGCCCATCTAGGAGTGGCACTGCAGTGTCAGGCAGGATGGCACTTCAAAAAAATTGTCCCCAAACAGCACATGATGCAAAGAAAAAAAGAGGCGCACCACAGGTATAGAATGTAGATGGATAGTATACTTAATGACGACACAGAGGTAGGTACAGCAGTGGCCTTCCGTACTGCTATATATAGTATACTGGTGGTCACTGTGTCAGCAAACTGCAAAACTAAAATGCACCACAGGTATAGAATGTAGATGGATAGTATACTTAATGACGACACAGAGGTAGGTACAGCAGTGGCCTTCCGTACCGTACTGCTTTTATATATAGTATACTGGTGGTCACTGTGTCAGCAAACTGCAAAACTAAAATGCACCACAGGTATAGAATGTAGAATAATAGTATACTTAATGACGACACAGAGGTAGGTACAGCAGTGGCCTTCCGTACCGTACTGCTATTATATATAGTATACTGGTGGTCACTGTGTCAGCAAACTGCAAAACTAAAATGCACCACAGGTATAGAATGTAGATGGATAGTATACTTAATGACGACACAGAGGTAGGTACAGCAGTGGCCTTCCGTACTGCTATATATAGTATACTGGTGGTCACTGTGTCAGCAAACTGCAAAACTAAAATGCACCACAGGTATAGAATGTAGATGGATAGTATACTTAATGACGAAACAGAGGTAGGTACAGCAGTGGCCTTCCGTACTGCTATATATAGTATACTGGTGGTCACTGTGTCAGCAAACTGCAAAACTAAAATGCACCACAGGTATAGAATGTAGATGGATAGTATACTTAATGACGACACAGAGGTAGGTACAGCAGTGGCCTTCCGTACCGTAATGCTATATATTATATACTGGTGGTCACTGGTCAGCAAAACTCTGCACTGTACTCCTCCTATATAATATTATACTGGTGGTCCCCAGTCCCCACAATAAAGCAGCACACTGAGCACAGATATGGAGTGTTTTTCAGGCAGACAACGTATACTGGTGGTCACTGTCAGCAAAACTCTGCACTGTACTCCTGCTATATAATACAGTTGCTCCCCAGTCCCCACAATTAAGCAGTGTGAGCACAGATATATGCAGCACACTGTGAGCACAGATATGGAGCGTTTTTTTTCAGGCAGAGAACGGATAACTGGTGGTCACTGATCAGCAAAACTCTGCACTGTACTCCTCCTATATTATACAGCTGCTCCCCAGCCCTCCCCACAATTAAGCAATAGTGCACAGCACAATCAAGTTCAACAATAACGGAGAGGACGCCAGCCACGTCCTCTCCCTAACATTTCCAATGCACGAGTGAAAATGGCGGCGACGCGCGGCTGCTTATATAGAATCCGAATCTCGCGAGAATCCGACAGCGGGATGATGACGTTCGGGCGCGCTCGGGTTACCCTAGCCATACGAGAGAATGCGAGTATGGCTCGGACCCGTGTAAAAAGGGTGAAGTTCGGGGGGGGTTCGGTTTCCGAGAAACCGAACCCGCTCATCACTATTTATAATGGAAGGGGACTCCAGGTCAGTGATGGTGTTCACCTTGTGGCATGAGTGGAGCGGAAGCGATGCACGTTTTGTTTGCCACATGTTATCATCCATTTCACAGACTGGGACCTCACCAGTCAGCTTTAACCACTGGCACATCTAGAGATTGGGAGTGACGCTCCAAAACTATTCCCCTTAGGAGCGGTGAACTTTATACCGAGTTGTAATAATATGCATCCTCCCTCTTACAGTATAGTTCACATTTGTTACATATTGACACTACTCTAGTTTCTTGTCTCTCTGCAGGGCCATGTAATCCATTAGGCTAATTAATCTGATGCTTAGCGGCCCCGCAGGGACTAGGGACCCATGTATTTTTATTGCTGAGGCACTGTTACCTGCACCATAGGGCTCCAATGATTAAAGGCACTTTGCATCGGGTGTAGTATGGTATGCCGGCGGCCGGGCTCCCGGCAACCAGCATACCGGTGCCGGGAGCCTGACCGCCGGCATACCGACAGTGTGGCGAGCGCAAATGAGCCCCTTGCGGGTTCACTGCGCTCGCCACGCTGCGGGCACAGTGGCGCGTGCGCCACGCTATTTATTCTCCCTCCAGGGGGGTCGTGGACCCCCACGAGGGAGAATCTCTGTCGGTATGCCAGGTGTCGGGATTCCGGCGCCGGTATACTGTGCGCCGGGATCCCGACATTCGGCTACCTGAAGACCACCCCTTTGCATCATAGCAAGGCACACTCATAGTCAACTGAAGTTTGTATTGAGACAACGGGGGGGGGGAGGGGGGCAGCATCAGCAGATTTTATTTCAACTGGGAATTGGTTTCCGTGTGAATACTGAAAGTGTAAATGATGGCATAAACTCTGCTTCCCAAAAGTTAGCTGTTGTGGAGTGAAACACTGAAGTACCAGAGGGGTCCCGTAAAATCTGAAAGCATACGAGCCCGGCCATGGGTTAGTATGTCTTCCTGGAGGAATATTTACTGCAATTGATTGAACTGTATTTATATTTTGGATTATGGGTGACTATATAACGTTACGACATTCAGGCATACTTTACATACACCCAAAATTATTTGCTTTGCTTGTAAAAATAAATATCTGCTGTTAAGCTTCATTAGAACATAAAATGCCTGCAAATACAGCAGTTAAATCTTTTCATGTATTACAAAAACAAAAATAACTAAAACACACATGTACAAACAATGAAGTAAGCACCTATAGAGGGGTACTCACTGAGCGATATTCTAAGCAATCTGACTAGATTGCTTAGAATTTAAGCAGGATCGCTCCGTGTGTACCCCATACAGCGATAGCGATGCGCAGCCCCGCGCGTCGCTATCGCTGGTGAAGTGGGTGAAGTGAGGGGCCCCCCCCCCCGTCTCCCCCCGCACGCTCAGCACAGATCGCGCTGTGCTGAGTGGCGGGAGAGATGTGTGCTGAGCGGTTCGCTCAGCACACATCTCTCGCACATCGGCCCGTCTATATGGGCCTTATCAGTGTCAACGGAGCAATCAGCCAATCACAAGCAGTTCTCTAGTGTTGCAGACTGTTGTTATTATTATTATTATTATTATTATTATTATTATCCTTTGTTTATATGGCGCCATACAGATTCCACAGCGCCCAATTACAGAGTACATAAACAAATAATAAAAACAGGAAAACAGTAACTTACAGTTGATGAAAATATAGGACAAGTACAGGGTAAATAAACATAGCTACATCAACAGATGACACTGAAATAAGTATCAGGTGGCAGAAGACGGCTGAATTTGGTGCAGGTGAAGGTTATTAAAGTAAGAAAAAGGATAAATAAGCACATGAGGGAAGAGTGCCCTACTCGTGAGAGCTTACATTCTAAGGGGGAGGGGTAGACAGACAGGGGTGACACAGACGGGGTACATAGAGAGCGTGGAACAGAGGGTTAGGATGAGATTTGGCTGGGTTTGGTGAAGAAGTGGGTCTTGAGAGCCCGTTTGAAGTTCTGTAGAGAGTTGGAGAGTCTGAGGGGGATAGGTAGGGAATTCCAGAGAAAGGGAGCAGCACGTGAAAAATCTTGGAGATAGGAGTGAGAGGAAGTAATCAGTAGGCAGGACAGGTAGCGTGCATTAGCAGAGCGAAGAGGACGGGTGGGAGTGTAAAGGGAGATAAGGTCAGAGATGTAAATGGGAGAGGAGTAGGTGTATTTGCATCCGAACTACCCTGAAGCACGAGCAATTAAAACAGTCTTGGCAGGTGTATATGCATCTGTATCTGCTCCTAATTACAGATGCTTTGCTCCATGTGCTACAAGTCGCGTTACACAAAACGTGTGAGTGCCGTGTGACTCAGTAGCGCCGAGTGTCTTTTTTTTGGTGTTTGGTTTCAGCAAAAATGCATCTTAGATGCAAAGTAATGTAATAGGACGCACAAGCAGTTTTTCATGGAAAACACTGTAACTTGGCATTTCGAATGCAGATAGAGCTGCATTTACACACAGAATATAGGCATGCTGCATATCATTTTAATCAGCAGAAGCTACTTGTGTGTCCTATTATATTACTGTAAGACTCATTTTAGCGGAAAACAATGCTAAAAAAAGGCGGTTGGCGCTACAGAGTCCCGCCACGGCAAGGCGCGACTTCAAGGGCTGTTTAACATGACTGCAACAAGGATGCAAGAGGACACATCTGTACTACTGTATTATCCAAGTCAGACAAACACAGGATTGTCAGATTCAATCTATATAGGTGCTTAAGCATGTGGCTTGTTTTATGATTGTGCACAGAATGATTTTGCGATGCTCTACGAGGTGAAGGTCTCACTCTGTGTATATATATATATATATATATATATTTATTTATTTTATTAGGCACATATTTTATGTTCTGATTAAGCTTAACAGCTAATGTATTTTTTTTTTTTACAAGAAAAGCATACGGTTAAAAAATTGAGTGTAAGTGTATGTAGAATATATCTTCTATAAACCTGTTGCATACTTACCTACTTTTATGGCTTCTTCTTTGGGAGAAGCCCACAGAGGAGACACTGCAGGACACTTAAGAGAGTGGTGATGGCCTTGTCTCGTAGCTAAGCTCCACCCCCATCACAACTAAATGCTGCGATTCGCTGGTCCGCGGGTAGGACATGGGTCTAAATTGCACAGATTAGTGTCATTTAGTTCCTCCCCTCTATACAGAGGTGTGAATCCCTGGTATAATCTCCTCATCCTGCCCCCATCACTGGGAAGCCGGCGGGAGATTCAGCCACTCTTCTGTAGGTGCGGGCGACTTCCCACAAAGTTGTGAGTCTCCCGCAACTTGCTGTAGAGTAGCCAAGTATGACCTGGTGCATATGCTACTGGTAAATTTTGATAGTTGCCACTTTGTGTTTAAGTGCAGTTGTAGCTTTTCAGGGGATATACTCAACATCCCGGTGCTCAGCGTTTCAACGGTCAGAATTACGGCGCTTAAAATCCCAATGGTAAGTATTAGGGTTACGGTTAGGCACTAGGGGGAGGGTTAGGGTTAGGTTGCAGGAGGAGATAGTTAGGGTTAGGCTGCGGGAGGGGGTATGGTATGCCGGCGGCCGGGCTCCCGGCGACCAGCATACCGGCGCCGGAACCCTGACCGCCGGCATACCGACAGCGTGGCTAACGCAAATGAGCCCCTTGCGGGGCCCCACGAGGGAGAAAAAGTGTCGGTATGCCGGCTGTCGGGATTTTGTCGCCGGTATACTGTGCGCCGGGATCCCAACAGTCGGCAACCTGAAGACCACCCGCGAGAGGGATGGGTAAGGAGTACAATACTTACCAAATATCGGCAGGATTTTAAATGTCAGGATTCCGCTGCGTGGATTCTGTCAGCATACTGAGTGCTGGGATATCGTACCCAACCCATTTTCAGTGACTGCATTTTATTATTTTCATTTGGAATACATTTGGCTCTTGTAAAATAGTGTAAGAATTTTAAGAACTTACATACTTTATATGCTAGAAAACATAATTAGTAAATTTATTATGTAAGTTGTGTTTTAGCTTTAGCAACCCTTTAATTTGGTCATTTTACTGTTTGTCCCCTTGGATTAGTTTGTATGTCCTATTTTGTCTTTGGATGCTCTCCATAAGAAAAGGTTATAAAGTAAGAAACCTGTATATGTCTGTAAGGAAATGGATGTACTATGTTTCATGTTTTATGCATTGCATGTGTTTGTAAAATACAGCCATGGAATATGTTGATTCTGTATTGCTTCTAAAAAAAAACTTCAGACAATTAGAATAAGATTAAGACAGAGTTTATTGGTAGTAATAAAACTAATAACAATAAAAAAAAAAAAAAAATCAGACAAACATAGATCCGGAGAAGACAACTTTCCTGAGCTCAGCATTAGCTGGATATTTGTGCACAGCTTGTTGTACGTACACCTTGGTACATACACAGCCGGTATCCCTGAGGTAGATTTTATACATTTGTATAGTCATTAAAAATATCCCCACCCACCCAATCCAAACTAATACTGTAACCTGAGACAATCCGGAGTATATATATATATATATATATGTATAATGTATAAATAGTAATACATGTGCTTGGGGTACATATAATGCAACTGTCTGCTTGGAACCACTGCATGATGTTCCCCAAAAGATGCTTTCATTGGCCAAGCAATATGCCAAGAATTAGCTGTAGTACAAACACATTGGCAGACAGTTATTTTCATAATAACCCAAACCATTCTAATTATATCCATGGATACATCACTGGACATGGAAACACAATACATATAATTTACCCCTATATCTTCATCCTGCATATCAGTGCCCTCCCTCACTGACAATAAAATATATATATTTATATAGAAATATGTAGTGTTTTATGTACTTATCATATACATATATAGTTCTATGTAAAACTATATATATGTACAGCGAAATATACATTTACAAAAACAACAAATAAATAGGTTATACTGCTACATTGACATATACTACTGGGTGAAATATCCAATTAGGCACCGGATTATTGTGCTGGGAAAAGCTCAGGGTTCACACCCTCGCAGCTATTACATTATTCTGCATTTTCCCCATGCAGTAAACCCTGGGGTAGCGAGCGGTAACCAATAGACTTCACACAAAATGTAGAATCGATGAGTTTCCCTGCTCGTTAAATTCCAGAGGGTACATTTTAACACAGACTTTTCCTTGCAACTTCTGAGGCTGCAAGGAAAAGTGCACTATCTGAGCTTAACACGTGAGGATGCAGGTGCTAATTGAATAGGTCTCAGCCGACAATTAGTTGGATATGTCCCTTTGGAGCACTAACTAACATGAATACCAGATATGGAGGGCAACATACCTATAAAATGGACGGATAAATAGAAAACTGTCAAATTATATACAGTAATAGTAGTTAAGTATCTACATATATTTATACAGTGCTATGCATAACTGAATAATACACACACTATATAAGTATATATGTTTTCTTGTGGAAGGAATTGGAGATTCGGGGGAGATTTATCAAAGCTTGGAGAGAAATAAAGTGGAGAGAGATAAATTACTAACAAATCCGCTTCTGTCATTTTACAGGCTGTGTGTGAAAAATGACAGAAGCTGGTGAATTAGTACTTTATTGCTTTCTACTTTATCTCTCTCCATGTTGCAAAGTGTAAGAATGAACAGTACAGATACATCCCCTGTTCTCTCTTCTTTGTGCATCTGACAACATGGGCTGGATGTAATGAAGTCCGAGTTGTCCAGAAATGCAGGTTCCTGGCTGAATTTGGACAGTTTTTTAAAGCAGCAATCATTTACTAGGCATGGTTTTGCCTTGTACATGATTGCCGTTTTAAAAATCGTCCGAGTTTCAGCCGGAAACCCGCACCTCCAGCCAACTTGGACTTCATTACATCCAGCCCAAAGTAACAATCTACTTCCCTGCTCAATTGACAATCTAGTTCCAAAATGAGGGTCTGGGAGAATCATGAATTGGGAGCGTAATATTGTAGACATCAGACTCATATATTGCCTAGCAACCCACAACAAATGCATCTGTGCCACAATTGGGGTTTGCATCATAAACTGATACATAAACGAATGAGTGTGTCACATAGGACCTATTTGAGAGTAATTAAGCGCAAAGATTATGGTGGTCATTCCGAGTTGATCGCTCGCTAGCAGTTTTTAGCAGCCGTGCAAACGCTATGCCGCCTCCCACTGCGGCTACAATTTTCTTTTGTGCAGTTTCAGAGTAGCTCTAAACCTACTCAGCGCTTGCGATCACTTCAGACTGTTCAGTTCCTGTTTTGACATCACAAACACGCCCTGCGTTCGCCCAGCCACTCCTGCTTTTTTCTTTGGCATGCCTGCGTTTTCCGAACACTCCCTGAAAACGGTCAGTTGCCACCCAGAAACGCCCACTTCCTGTCAATCACGCTGCAGGAAGCAGTGCGACTGAAAATCTTCCCTAGACCCTGTGTGAAACTGCATCGTTCGTTGTAATAGTACGTCGCGTGTGCGCATTGTGCCACATACGCATGCGCAAAAGTGCCATTTTTTGCCTCATCGCTGCACAGCGAACGAAAGCAGCTAGCGATCAACTCGGAATGACCACCTATGTGCAGCTGCATAAATTGGGAGTAATCATTGGAGGGAAAACTTTGCAAGTTTTTCTTTAAGCATCTATGGTATTCAAGAAAGGAATCCATCTCAGATAACCCCTGTTATAATAGTGAAACTAGCTCTAAATAATTGAATCTCCACATATTGCAGTGGTAAGTGTCATTTTCTACAACCACATCTTTATGATAATTTTTTTTTTTTTAAAGTCGCCACAATTTAAAATCATTTTTATCACAGTGGCAGTTGAGCTATATATATAGATGCCACAGGAATAACTATCCAGAGTTTTTAGGTGTTACTTATCGCTCTGGAGCCCTAGCCCTACTAAACATACACCAGGGCCCGATGCACGTGTGGGATTGGAAGCTGCCTAACCCTAAAACATCCAACCTCAAGAAATTATTTAATCAATAATTAATTTTTTCTGTCTTCTCTTTATGCTGCAATACTTAATAAATGGCTACTCCAAACATAAGCATTGGGTATCCTTATCCATTGGGGTAACATAGGCAGTAGCAGTGTTATCGCTGGTGGCAATCCCAAACACTTATAGGGCTCTGTGGAAAAAGCCTCATCACATATAAGAATATAATTTTGCCACCAATAGGGTTTTTCATCCTTTGATAAGACTTCCCTACGGCATTTTACACTAAGAAATGCTGGTTTTAAATAATGTGCAAACGTAGAAAAGAGCAAAACATTGGATACTGTATCTAATGTTTCAGTTTACAAAGTTTATAAACAAATTGGAAATAGAATTAGTGCTAATATTCTATGCCACTGTTGACTGTATAATTATTTCCATATGATAATTTCCATAAATACATATGTAAATCTGCCTATTAGAACTATATTGGTCTTATATACACAGAAAATGCAGCATGGACCATTCCAGTGACTAATATCAGGTCACTGGTGAGCCCTCTACACTAGATATAGCTAGCATGTGTACAGGATTTTTTATTTGATCTGAGAATTATTTTTTAGAATTCATAAAAACTGTGATACAAATCACATTATATTCAAGGAATTGTTAACCCTGAAATGGCAGAAATGTATTCATGCCATGCTACCTCCACCAAATTTTGCTATAGGATCCAGTGATGTCATGGTTCTCCATCATCGATGGTAAACGTATTTTATGTCGGGCATAGATCATTGATGATTTAAAATTTATTCACTTGTACATGCCCTCCTGAAAATTTCACCAAATTTATCCTATTTTATCCCTAACTCTTACAGCCATATATATGGTTGAAAAGCACAGAAAGAAGCTAAGAGAAAAAGCAAAAATTAAGCAAAAATTGCTGGATGGCATGTGCAGTCCAGTATAAGATGTCTGAAGGCCAAGGACCCTTTATGTGAACATTCTGACAATATCATATACACCAGACCAGAATTTTTGGGTCCTGAGTTCATTTTGAGAATAAAAAAAAAAGTTTACTTTCCTTTTACTAGTGTGCACATTTTTTAAAGGATCATCTCTTATGTTTAAGCTAACAATGTTCAAAACAGCCTTATTGAAAAATACGGTCTTAAAAAACAAATATAGATTAAAATATACAAAAATAGAGGACATCTGAAATATAAGAAAACACATGGAGAAAATATAAACAGACATTAAATGTAACCTATATAATTTTAGAACAAAGGAGGCAGAAGCCAGGGGGCATTGAGGAAAGTTTGTATGACAGCTGACACTATAAGAGTTGATTCACATATAGAATACATACAATAATGTAACCATTGTACACCTAGGAATTAATTCATAAGTTTGATTGGCCAGTGAACATGGTTTTCTGTTAAACTATGGATACACAATAACTTGAAGAAAGAAGGCGTTCTCACACGTAATCCAAGGCAAACATCCAGTTCAGTAAGTTTAAAGGTCTCTTTTCCATTGTGAAAGATAACCTCACATTTGATTAGAACATGTAACAGATGCCTGTATTGCAGTTATACCTAAAAGAACTGTCAGACCATTGTAGATCAGGCAGTAGACAAGGACAGCTAGTTGTAAACCTGACTCCTACTTGTTAAATTGAGTTTACTTTTGGTTTATAGTTAGCCTTCTTTTCTTTGGTGACTATTGTAGTTAATGTACTTGATATAGTACTTAATAGCTGCCTTTTACCACAGTGTAAACTACTCTGGAAGTCTCTATAGTACTCATAAGATATAAAGCTTGATACGTTTTACAAGAATTTGCTGTTCTGCCCAACTCTAAATGTGTGCCTCACACCCGGCTCTGCTCCTGATGTAGGGCCAAGTTCACGCTGTCAGATTTGTCAGCCCTGCTCTGATAGGCCCTGTACACCAGGACATTGAGAAGCAATGCCTACTAAAAGTGAGTACAAAACCTGGTGTTTTGTACTAACTTGTAATAGATCATTAAAAGAGTTTTCTCAAAGCCTCCCTTTAGCACAGTTTAGAACTTCCATAGAATTATATTTTATCTTCTGCAAAGAGTTTGACTTGTCACTGGTAGGTCCATTCACTTATATTGTTGTTTAACCTCAAAGCACATTTACTTTTGACCTCCAGGGCCAATTATCTACTGTACTACTATATGTTTATGATTGAGGGCCTGATTCAGAGTTGTACGCAATCCCGATGGCTTTCCTACAGCTCCAATGGTGGATGGCCTGCGCATGCACAGAACCCGTTCTGCGCATGTGCAGAATGGGTCCTGCATCACTGCATGCAGTGCACCCTGAGCCGCAGACTGTTTGACAGGCTGCGGCCATTTGGAGGCGGGAAACCGGTGGTGCCGGGCAGCATTCCCAAAAATTGGGGCATGTCGTCCCCATTTTCTGGGAGCGCCAAGGACAGGGTCTGTGTCTTCCAACACATAATTCCTGGCTTGGTTCAGTGAAAACACATATCATTCTGTATAACCTGAGGGTTATTCAGATGTCCGATGTTTTCACAGATGATCCGATGCTGCATCCTTAGACTCAGCAGCAGATCAAAGAAGGTGGCAGGAGGCATCTATTGACACAAGGTGCCTCCTGCAGCAGTAACATATGTACACACAACACCTGCTGTATGCTCTGTGTCCATCCCTGAATTAGGCCCGTGCTGCATCTTGTTTCAGTACCCATATGATACTAATAAACTGCTTCATTATTAATTTAGGTCATGTTCCATCAAGATAAATGGTGTCTGTGCTACAGAATGGCAACATCTTATATTCATTGGCAGACAAATCTTGTAGTGTGCACTTAGCCTAATGTGGTTTGGCTACTCCACACGTGCAGGGCTTGACTCCTCATTGTCAAGTTTCCCTTGTGAATTGATAGGCTGTATGCATTTTTCAGGACATTGTGCCACCATATGACTGGTACTTTGGCAGAAGTGGCATTTCTTGGGCTGTGGAGGCAAATTACATTCCTTGGCATGGTGATCCAGCCCTCCACAATTATAGCACCTGTATGGACGAAGTGGATAAAATTAAAATTAGTAATTAAATCTGAAAGCAAAATTATTCATAAAACAATATGGTAAAAAGTCAAGCTTGATGGAAATCAATAAAAATAGGTTAATAAAAATATAATGTTTTAGTAACTCTCTGGACAAATATCTGCAGTAGTATTAAAGACTAATCTGACACTCAGAGGACAATATGCCTGATTCAGAGCTAGATGCTGATGTTTGCATAGGTCAGTGATTATTATATTACTTGCTGGCAATGAATCTGAGTCGCACTGTGCATATGTCCTGATGGTCTTGCAACAGCCGTCACAATGCAAAATTGCAAAGATTGATTGACAGGCAGTGAGCATCTGTGGGAGGTAACGGGAAGGGGGGGGAGGGGGGCAACTCAAAAGTAGGTGTGTCGCAAGGGTATCAGATTCGTGTCCCAGCCTGAGACGCAGTTGTACAGGTTCCAGTGGCTTACTTGCAATTAATATTCTGAGCAACCGTAGTCTGATGTCTTTGTATGAAAGTGATGGCTCAGAGACACCCTCAGTGGGAAATCCCAGCGGTTGCATCATTAGCATATTTTTGCAGATCTGTGCGTCTGAATATGCAATTGCTTCCCCCCAGTGTCGCGGAGGGGGACGGGAACTAAATACCCGGGCACAGGCCTAATACTTAAATAGAAGTATTAGGGATTGTAGGTACAGATCATTTTTGGATCATCTGTGCCTGCTCCAGATTAACTTGTGGCATGTTGAATACTTAATTATCTGGGGCCAATAGTGATAATGATCAGGACCCTAATTAGGCACACCTAGGACTAATTACTCACACATGCATCCAGTGCTGCAAGTATGGTGGTGCAAGCCAGTACTGCGTACTGTTAAGAATTTGGCAGCCGGTATACAGCACCACCAGCCCGACTACCTTGCAGCCTCGTTATTACTTTATTATACACAACCGAGCACTCTACTTGGCGGTGCGAAAGCTTCGACAATTACCCAAGGGCCAGGGCTGCTGGGAGTGTGATGCAACATCACATCATGTGTTGCTCCTGGTCCTGTGGCCTGCTGCCTTCACCGTCCGCCTCATAGAGAAAGGAAGCAGAGTTAAGAGTGGCTGGCTGCCAGCGAACAGGGGCAGGCTGAGGGACACGGAGTAAAGGAAGGGTGGTGGGAGGCTGAGAGACACAGAGTGAAGGAGGGGTGGGGGAGGCTGAGAGACACAGAGTGAAGGTGGGGTGGGGGAGGCTGAGAGACACAGAGTGAAGGTGGGGTGGAGAGAGGCTGAGACCACAGAGTGAAGGAATGGTGGGGGAAGGCTGAGAGACAGGCTGAAAGACAAAGAGTGAAGGGGGTAGGCAGGCTGAGAGACAGAGTGAAGGAGGAGTGGAGAGAGGCTGAGAAACACAGAGTGAAGGAGTTGTGGGGAGAGGCTGAGAGACAGGCTGAAAGACACACAGTGAAGGGGGTAGGCAGGCTGAGAGACACAGAGTGAAGGAGGAGTGGAGAGAGGCTGAGAAACACAGAGTGAAGGAGTTGTGGGGAGAGGCTGAGAGACAGGCTGATAGACACACAGTGAAGGGGGTAGGCAGGCTGAGAGACACAGAGTGAATGGGTGGGTGCAGGCTAAGAGAGAGAGTATTAATTGGGTGCAGGCTGAAAGACACAGAATTAAAGGGAGCAGGCTGAGAGACACATAATTAAAGTATGCAGACTGAGAGACACAGAGTGAAGGGGGGAGCAGGCCGAGAGGCACAGAATGAAGGGGGGAGGCTGACAGACACAGAGTGAAGGGAGGCAGGCTGATAGACACAGGGTGAAGGGGGGGGGGGGGGGGGGCAGGCCGAGAGACACAAAGTGAATGGAGGGCAGGCTGAGAGGCACAGATTAAAAGGGGGCAGGCTGAGAGTAGCAGGGGGAAGATGACAGTGTAGCTAAAAGTAGCAGAGGTGAAATGACGGTGTGGCTGGGTGATGCAGGGTAGAAGATGATGGTGTGGTTGAGAAATGCAGGGAGGAAGAAGATGGTGTGACTGGGAGGGCTAGAAGGTGACACAGGTGGCATGAGTCCGGTTGAACCTCTGCTGCATGATGATGACCATGGTAATATTCCTACACAAACAAACATCTTCTGGACCAAATAATTTCCTACATGAATAGTGAATAACTACTGAAGATGCTGTCTGACCAGGGAGGATACATTTCGTCAAAGATTCCCCATTGTGAGAAACCACCATATATGTATGGTGCATTTGGAATGGAAAGGAATGTTCTCAGTGTGACAAGAAATGGGGCATGTGGCCAAGCCCAACTGCACGCACACAGTACCACTAAGAAGTTTTTTCTACTTGCACCACTGCATGCATCCCATACTGTACTTGAGTTGTGTATCTTTAAAAACAATACTAGTACACTGTATAGAAACCAACATTGTCATGGTGTATGTACCTAGGGCAGCCCTAATCATGAGGCAGTGCAGAAATTATTTATGATCATTTTCTTTTATTGTACTTAGTCAGCCACAGTTTTCTTTACAAGGGTAGCATGCTAGATAGAAAGGTACAAACACCAGGATACTCAGGGGCAGATGTATTAAACTGGAGAAGGCATAAGGAAGAGATAAACCAGTGATCTGTGCAAGGTGATAAAGGCACCAGCCAATCGGCTCCTAACTGTTAATTTACATATTGGAGCTGACAGGCTGGTGTGTTTATCACCATGCACATATCACTGGTTTATCACTTCCTTATGCCTTCTCCAGGTTAATACATCTGCCCCACAGTCAGTAATGTAGAATATATGAACTTATGCCTAGCAGGTAGATGGACTAAAGCTTCTTAAAATGAAAAGTGGCGGTGTTGCCCATAGAAACTGATTCTAGCTTTATTTCCCTATTGCATCCTAGAAAATGATAGAATACAATTGGTTGCTATGGGCAACACCACCAAATTTCCGTTTTAGAAGCTTTAGTGAATATACTCATAGGACAGTATCACACCTAATACAACCTTAGTCATTTCTATTAAATGCACTACAGGTTTCAAATTAAACTTAATGAATTGCATAAAGTTCAGATTTACTCAACTGTAAAGAATAGTTGGAAAACCAGTAATTGACGATGATCTAATATCTTACATAGGCAATGCACTGATATTTAGCTTAAATATATACTTTCATTTGCAATTATCTGTAAAGTGGTTCCTGTCCTCACCTGTCTCCCTTTGGCTTCCTTTTCTGCTGCCCTTTTACTTTAGGTCTCCTCTCACTTCCTATGCAGGGGGCTCCCTCTGGCCCTGTCACTCTTGTGGATTCCAAGCCCTTTGAAGACTTTTTGAAAGTGAATTCCACAGACTCCCCCTCCTTCAAGCTGCGGAAGCCTTCCATGTGCAATTTGCTCTGTGGGTGGGAGAGGAAAAAGTATTGCTTGATTAGAAAGAAGGCATAAAAGTCAATGAAAATATATATTAAAAAATGCATTGGATTACTTTAGGAAACATTGAATTTAACATAATTGTACACAAGGAATGTTGGGTATTCAGAAAGCCATTGGAAGATTACGATTTTAATACAGACCAATATTTTGTCTATTTGTTTATTGATGAATTTATTTTTTAATATGCAGTGATAATTTACCACATATACATGCAGTATGCAATGACACCATTGTTGTAGGTTGATTTTTGTTTTCGGTTCTGTAAGCATGGGGAATCCCCTGTTAGTCCTTCATGCTAATAAATGTGTAAAGGCCATTTCCTTCTCTCCAGGTGGGGGTGCAGGGTTTCCCAGCTTATGTCAGAGAACGGATATTCTGACTATCCCAGTATAAGAACAAAGGGATCTTAGACATGCTATACATTCCCTGCATTCCTAACAGAGAAGGGGGAGGGGAAAGAGCTTTAGAAGGGGAGAAGAGGCTGCGAAATATCCAGGTAGCCATGTGCTCTGTGCATTGTTCAATTACTTTAGCTGATCTAATTTAAAACACTATATTGATGGGACACTAACTCACTGTAGCGCATTAAAAGTTTACAAGTGGCCTACACAGCAAGTCAGCAACTTTCCACATTATAAATCCTATGGTTTGCAAGCTTCAAGCAGTGGCCTTTAATTATTTTGATTTTATTTGTGTTAATACCCAGTCTTGCTTTATTACCGTTTGTCCTCTACAGAGTATGCAGACACTGTAAAAGTACATTTACTACTATTACTAATTTATTTATTATTTGTTGACAGTTTATTATATAGTGCAATAAATTCCGCTGCGCTTTAAATTATAATAATGTCCAGTTTAGACACACATGTAATGGACCAAAGTGGACGAAGAAGATACCGCTCTTCTGCCCACAGGGCTCTGTGAAATGATCACTGCCAGTATCATTGGGGTTTTGTTGGGTGGTCAGGAGAGAACAGACCTATCTGAGATCATCTTGTCACTGCATTTACAAACATGCTGGACAACAATCATATCGCTTTCAATAGGATCATTATTGGGCATTGTGTTTTTATGCCAAACATGCTGCGATACTGGGTAAATTGCCTAAAAACGGTGATTTTACTGCATCTATTGCACAGTTTATAATATAGCTGCTCAATGTCTTCCTTTATCTCCATTGCTCTACAAAACAGTTATCTAATCTCTATAAAGATTTGGCTTCATTCAACCATGTGGATCATTTCTAGGTAAAGCCCTGTACACACGGGGGAGATGTGTGCTGAGCGATCTAGCACAGACCGCTCAGCACACATCTCTCCCCCCGCTCAGCACAGTGCAGTGCCAGATCTCGAGCCGGCGATAGCAATGCGCAGGACCGCATCGCTGTCACCGGCACCCCTACACACAGAGAGATCCATGCTTAATTTTTAAGCAATCAAGTCAGATTGGTACGGGTGGTACACACGGAACGATGTTCAGCTACTTTCTAAGCAATCTGATTAGATTGCTTAGAAATTTGCTGAACATCGCTCCGTGTGTAGGGGTGCCGGCAGAGCCGGCCATAGGCATAGGCAAACTAGGCAATTGCCTAGGGCATTTGATATGCCTAGGGGCATCAGCAGTTTCTGCTGATTAAAATGATATGCAGCATGCCTATATTCTGTGTGTTGCATTTCATATGCAGATACAGCCACAGTCTCACACAGTATATAGGCATGCTACATATCATTTTAATCAGCAGAAGCTGCTTGTGCATCCTAGCCACATAGCAATGCAAATAAGCTGCATTTTCATAAAAAAGAGCTGCCCGACATTAGCATTGAAGCAAGATTTATGAGGACACATCTGTATCCAAGCAGAGGCAGAGGTCACAGTGTTAGTGGCAGCGATAGTGCTGTGTGCATGTGAGTGGGTTGGTTGTGCAGTAGTGTTCGGAATATGTGTAAGGAGCATTATGTGTGTCATGTAAAAATGCATTAATAATGTGCAACATATGTGTAAGGGGCACTATGTGTGTCATTATATGTATAAGGGCATTAATAATGTGCGGCATATGTGTAACGGTACTACTGTATGTGTGTCATTATGTGCAGCAAATGTGTAGGGGGCACTATGTGTGTCATTACATGTATAAGGGCATTAATAATATGCGGCATATGTGTAAGGGATATTATGTGTAAAAGGGCATTTATAAAGGATGTCATAATGTGTAAGGCGCATTATGTTTATAAGGACATTAATAATGTGTCTCATGTGTAAGTGGCATTATGTGTATAAGGTGCTCTAAAATGTGGCGTTGCGTATAGAAAGGGCACTACTGTGTCGTCTAATGTGAATAAAGAGCAATAGGGTGTGGTATAATGTGAATAAGGAGCAATTCAGTGTGATGTACTACTGTGGGATGTAATATGAATTATGGACACTATCGCATGATCAAATGTGAATAAAGTTGCAGTACTGTGTGGTGTAATTGGAACTGGGGTTACTATTGTGTGGCCATGCCCCTTGCCAGCAAAAACACACCCCTTTTTGGGCTGAGCACCAAATGTGCGAATTGTTCCTATTTAAAATATAAGGGGTACAAACACCAAAATGAGGACTGCTATGGGTGAGGGATGATGGGAAAGAGGTGCAAGGTCAGAGGCGGAACCAGCGGTGGTGCTAGGGGGCACCAGCCAAAATCTTGCCTAGGGCATCATATTGGTTAGGGCCGGCTCTGGGTGCTGGCGACAGTGATGTGCGGTCCTGGGCGTCGCTATCGCCGGTGCTATATTGGCCTCAGTACGGCCCTTTAGAATTTAAGCACGGATCTCTCTGTGTGTACCCCCCTTACCTTTCAGCCTATATCTTGCAGAGATATGAGCTATCTTAAGATTACCTCTCACATATTGATCTAACCCTGTATTGATTAACTTTGGTCAAATACCATATTTGAAAGCAGAAAAAAAACCACACACAATAAATGTGTACTTTAATAGTAGTAAACCAGCATTTTAACAATGCTAAGGGGGCATTTACCATAGATCGCATATTGCATGTGATCTGGGCGGTATCTTACTGCTGATAGAATCACATTGCAATATGCGATCCTATCAGCGGGATGTATCATCTTGCTCATGCAGGGACAAGGGCTCTGAAAGGAGCCCATCCCTGCGATGTGCTGAGCGAGGTGTCCGGGCTTCTGCGCATGTGCGGTAGCCTCACTGCCGTGCACAGGGGCCATTTCTGGCAGAGGATTCCTGGGAAACCCTGCTGGAACGAAATACTGCATGTGTAGCCAATAGACTACTATGGGCTACCATAATCAGGAGATTGCGGTAGCTGCAGAGGTCAATATCGGGAATGCCTCAAATTCCCAATATTCACTGGCGTGTCTATAATGGGTGCAGTGTGTGTGGTGCAGTGAGTGTCTGAGTCTAGAGGGTGGCCCCACTGCACACACTGCACTCTTTTTTTAATACTTATCCCTACGAAGTCCTGCGCCGACGTCAGCAGCGCTGTGGAATCACCATGAAAATTGTGCAGCTGCCATTTTCACGGTGTTCTGCACATGCACAGTAGAGAAATCACTGGGAAAATGGCCACCATGCCATTTTCCTGGTGATCTGCACATGCGCAGTAGAGTCTGAGCACTCTAGAGCTCAGACTCTCCAGCGCTCTCCAGAGGAGAGGGTTCGAATGGAGGGGGCAGCACATGGGCCTCCTCCTCTCTTAAAGCTCCTCTGCTGATACTGATACATCGGACAGCATTGCATTCCCCCTAGAAACCTATGGGGGATGTGTCTGCGGATGGCAATGAAGGGATTGCGACAGGTATCAGAGATACCTTCTGCACTCCCTCCTTCATAAATTCGGGGGATACATAGTATTTGTGACTAGCCCCTGAAGACACTTCGGGGACATAGCCACAAATACTGGTTCATAAATAGGCCTCTTAATACTGTATCTACAGCTGCAGCTCTGGCTTCTCAGCAAGTAGCCTACTGACATGTTTCTGTAATCTCCAAGCTAAGGAAAAAGCAAGCAGTGATCTGCTTGTTGGGATGTCTTCCAATGTTTGTCTAATAATATGAGAGGGATGTAGGAAACAGTTAATATATGTGGTATATACAGTGATAATATGGTGCTGTATGATTAATCACATTTTCAGGTGAATGTTATCACTTTTTATTGTGGCAATAATAAAGGGCTTTTCACCAAAATATATCAAAGTGAAATCAAATTCGAAAAGGGTATTTTCTGGGGCAAAGTTGAAAAATGGCTTCAGCATAAGAGCACAAGAAACATCTATAGCAAAGGTGATTAAATGTAACAAACATAAGTATTTTTTTTTTTACTATTTCAAAGCTATTGTATTTTACAGCACCAACTGGGGCAATTATGAACAAACCGTGCGAAATTGACTGATTTATGGGTCAAACGTACATTTTTTACAGTTATTTTTTTTAAATATTTTCAATTAATGTTTTTGATGGACCTCTATATATAAAAAATAATAAATGAAATATATCAAATCATCATGTTAAAAGTGGGTTGTGGTAAGCGGTTGGTATTCAGTATGCCGGCTGTTGGGATCCTGGCGCTCAGTATACCAGCGGTAGATGCTAGAATCAAGTGGCCTAAAGGACCTATGATGTCAGGGAGAGGAGCCATGTCACCAGGGGGAGGAGCTAGGCCAGCGGGATAGTTCTTCTACTATCTACGCCACCAACTACTACCTTTAGTAACAGGGTGGCAAGTGAAGCGGAGCAACCACCGAGCCCGAAGAGTGGCGAGCGTACATTTCGGGTACCCTGTTCGGGCATGACTCCTCTCCCTGGTGACATCAGAGGTCCCTTACCCAACTTGGATTTAGAACTAACCGTATACCGGTGTTGGAATCCCGATACCCGACATACTGACAACTATTCTCCCTCTTGGGGGTTCCACGACCCCCCCCCCCCATAAGGGAGAATAAATAGCCGCCGTGCCCGCAGCGAGCCCGCAAGGGGCTCATTTGCGCTCGCTCCCGCTGACAGCATGCCGGTAGTCGGGATCCCGGCGCCAGTATGCTGTGCGCAGGGATCCCCACCGCCAGCATAACATACTACACCCGTGGCAAGCAACCTGTAGCATGCCAGCTACTGTTAAACTAAACATCCCAGCATGCCCTGCCAGTTTTAGCTTTCCCTAACACAAACCTGTGGCGAGGCATGCTGGAATATGTAATAGGTAGTGAAGTACTGTAAATAGTAAGGACAGTGATAAGTGTAGCGAAAATAAGAGTAGATGGGATGGGTATATATAGTAGGCAGTAGCGGATCTTGCCACGGGCAAGCAGGACTTTTGCCCGGGGCGCCGCCTCCCGGAGGGCGCAGGGCGCCATCTGGAGGGCGCCGCACCAGGGCAAGATCCGCTGCTGCTGTGCCTCCCGATGCCCGCTGCCCGCCGCTGGCTTCTGTGAAGGGAAACTAGATGCGTACGCGTCTAGTTTCCCTTCGTGGAGAGGTCCTTTACTGTGCGGTGCGCGATGACGTCATCGCGCACCGCACAACAAAGGTCCTCTCCACAAAGGGAACTAGACGCTACGCGTCTTGATTCCCTTCGTGGAGAGGACCTTTGCTGTGCGGTGTGCGATGACGTCATCGCGCACCGCACATTTCAGCGCTACAGCAGTCTGTACAGGGGGCGTAAATGACCACACCCCCTGTACGAAGCCACGCCCCCTATTGGCGCCCGGGGCGCACAGAGCCCCAGGACCGGCCCTGATAGTAGGTATCAGATGTTTAGAAAAGCAGTGAAAATCCATTCAACCTTCTGGTAATAAAAAGATTATGCTCCCTTCACTGTGCAGGGACAGGAGCAGCAACACAGAGATTTAGGGGAGGGATGAGAAAAGATGCCTCTCTCCCCCCACATGCATTTTCATGAAATTAGAGTTTACTTGCAATCAAAAGATGGCAAAGATTAAAGCAATCAAATTAATTTCTGTGCTTTATACATAAACCTATCAGTTTCTGAAAATGTTTGGTAATATTTTACAGTTTAACATTTTTGGGGGGCAGATATGTGTTAACCATTTAATACATATTGTGAAAAATAAATTTGCATGAAAACCATGAAGAAAATGAAACTTTTGCAAAATGTTCACGAAAATGTATACATCTCTGGGCAAATTAATGGTGACTAGAAAGAACTGGGGATTTAGCCATGGTCATAAAAGTTTCAAATACATTTTTGCACAGTTTTATCATTATACTAGAAATGAATCACAGCAAAGAAAAGGGAATAACACAATATAGAGGGTAATTCAGACCTGATTGCTCATTAGCAGTTTTTTGCAGTCCTGCGTTCACATAGTCGCTGCCCACCAGGGAGTGTATTTTAGCTGTGCAAGTGTGCGATCGCATGTGCAGCCGGGCGGTACAAAAAAACTGTGTGCAGTTTCTGAGTTGCCCAGGACTTACTCAGCAGCTGCGATCACTTCAGCCTGTACGGGGCCAGAAATTGGAATTGACGTCAGACACCCGCCCTGCAAACGCTTGGACACGCCTGTGTTTTTCCAACCACTCCCTGAAAACGGCCAGTTGCCACCCACAAACGCCTTCTTCCTGTCAATCTCCTTGAGATCAGCTGTGTGAATGGATTCTTCATAAAAACCCATCGCACAGCAGCGATCTGCTTTGTACCCATGCGACGCGCCTGCGCATTGCGGTGCATACGCATGCGCAGTTCTGCGCTGTAAAAAACGCTAGCGAGCGAACAGGTCTGAATTACCCCCATAATGCAGTAGATGCTGAGAAGTGGTTGCAAGGAATGAGAGCGGAAGAAGTATAGATTTACCTACAGCTTAGAATAATGCAGCTAAAAAAGCTTTTCTGAAATGTAAATGTTTAGAGTTGCTCCTCTGTGTGTGTTTTCTGTATTTTATATAGCACTGAGTGGTCTGTGTATCCATCATAAATAAATGTTTGTTTTCACTACTTATTGAAGTGGACAACAATTTACTTCTCTGCACTATTTTAAGAACTTTAACTTCCAGGGATAGAGCTGGTGACAAACGTCTGTCCCAACAACAAAATAAAAGTTATTGGGCAGTGTGAGCTTTCACCGCATGTTTAAAGCGTATAGATTGCAAGCTTGTGGAGCAGAGCCCTGTAACCCTTATATCTGTCTACTATTACCCAATCTTGTTTTATCACTGTGTTCCCAATAGTAAAGTGCAATGGAATATGCTGGCCATTTATAAATAAATGCTTGTAGCCTGTGTTCTGTGCATAAGCAGAACCAGTTTATCTGTTTACACTATGCAAAAAAGTCTAAATCAGCATCTTCCCAATTATGTCATGCTTAAGACAAAGAGAAAATCCATGATAAATGTATGTGATAGACAAACGTATTTTATACTACTACTACTACTACTACTACTACTACTACTACTACTACTACTACTACTACTACTACTAATAATAATATTTAAAAACAAATGTCATCAACACCCAAACTCCTGGACTTAGAAACCCACACAATCATGGAGAGAATATACAAACTCTATTGAAGTGGACAGCAATTTACTTCTGCACTGTTGGCTGGTGACAAATGTCTGTCCCAACAACAACAAAAAATTTATTGGGCAGTGTGAGCTTTCACCCGGACCTAGAAACCCACACAATCACGGAGAGAATATACAAACTCTACACAGTTAGGGCCATGGTGGGAATCGTACCCATGACCTCAGTGCTGTGAGGCAGTAATGCTAACCATTACGCCATCTGTGCTGCCCTGTTTTACAGAATAGTGAAATACTGCAGTACATGTGCACATAAACTATAGCTAACATTACTATGTGTGATCTTATTTGCATGACTTCTCCCATTGTGGCTGCTGTGGAAACGTAGGATGTTACAGCAGATACTTTGTAAAGATGTGTTTATATTTGCAATGTGAAACATTGAGTACTGTACCCACTGTATCCTACTTAAGGGTCTGCTGAACACAATGTCATTTGGATGTTATCTCTCTGTTGCTGCAGGATGTCTTATCTCAGTCCATATCCTGTGTACACAGGAGATATTGGGATAGGAAATATGTTGCTCTTTACTGGGAGGTTAGGTGGCTCTGGCAAGGACAAAACTATCAGAGCGTTTGATGTTGGCAATGTTAGTGGCTGCAATGAGGAAATTAGACATTCGGGACAATAAAGGGAGATATTACCAGTATCCCACCCACACACTTCCAAAATCTCTTGGGAATGCATAGGTCAAGCAGAGGTTAGGAAGACTCCTCTACGTGAGGTTCATCCCTAAAGATTAATTCCACTCCCTTCAGGTGGTCTCATCACAGGAGAGATATGTAAATACACCCAACTGATAACAGCAGATAACAGCTGCAGTTGTTTGATAATACATTTTATACAGATAAACATCAGGGGTGTCACACTAAAATCACAATACATCATGGTTCTTATTAAAGTAGATTTGTCATTGTTTTGTATGCATACGTGTAATTCAAAGATATCTCACTAGTCACCCTGTAAGATAAATGTTTGTTATTGCACATTTATTTTTAAGATACAGACACAATAGACCCAACAGCTTTATTTTATATCTACGAATCTTCATTTACTATAAAGCTGCAGCATTTTCACCAGACCCAATGTCACATTCTGCATTGTATTTAAATAGATAGAACTGGTATATTCATTAGTCCATGCAAACAAATTTTTTTTTTTTCAGGACAGAAAGGACTTTCTATTAGTAACGCATTAGCATAAACATTTTTCTTTTAATTAGCATTATCTAGAGACTGAGCTAAAATATAAAAAGGCATACTTTCCATAATGCTTCCCATATATAGTTCCACATAAACACAGCAATCCTGGGTGCTCACCCTGTAATGTGATAGCAAGGCTTTCTGGCACCTAGTGATACCATTTTTATGTGTACTTTGTGAAAGAGATAGCTTGACCAAAATGTAAGGTGTATACTGTATTCCTACATTTTAGCTCCAGTGAGAACACCACAACAGTTCCATAAACTGACAAAATCTCAGTGATTATGGGGGACATGTACTAAGCAGTGATAAAAGTGGAGAAGTAAGCCAGTGGAGAAGTTGCCCATGGCAACCAATCAGCTGCTCTGTATATTTTTGCAGTATGCAAATTCTAAATGTTACGTCAGTGCTGATTGGTTGCCATGGGCAACTTCTCCACTGGCTCACTTCTCCACTTTTATCACTGCTTAGTACATCTCCCCCTAAGGCTTTAGATTTAAAGAAGCAGATTTTACCTTTTGAATTATTGCTGCATTTACAGCTACAGCCTTAGGTCCTGATTCAGAGAAGTACGCTACTGCAGCTGCAAGTGTGATTTTCAATGCAACGCAACTGCAGAAATCTGCAAGTGACGCTGCCTCCGAGAAACGCCCAACAGAGCTACCGCAACTCATTCGTAATTGCGTACATTTACGCAGCCTATATGCAAGAATAAAGACCATTGGGCTGAAGGATAGACCTATGGCTACGCAGATTGTAATGGTGTCATGTTTTTGTACGTTAGGGCTCACAGCTGACATCAAATAAATACCCCCAAAACAATCATGACACGCCTGCGTTTTAGCAACCACTCCCCGCCAACACCATGTTAACACCCCCAAATGGAGTGTCAATCACTTTGTCAAGGAGTCCTCATTGTGTGCAGCTTCGCAGCGGCACCTTGATGAATGCGCATTGTGAACGCAGCCCATGCACAGTATGACAATAATCGCTCGGTTCCGTGGAACATCGGCTTGGAATACTCCTCTGATTCAGGCCCTTTATTGCTGGTAGGGTATGGCTGTGATTAGCATGACAGATATTGAATACTAGCATTGTTTGAAATGTTGGGATTACGGTCAGTCTGTGGCACAGTCACACAAGTGTACTGTGTCATATACAGTGTATGACGCAACCTTGGTGTGATAGTGAGGTAGTTAGGAAAGGAAGAAGCATTTTTATTTTTATAGGTTAAAACCTTATCTTATGGTTTATATTAGTTTTGATTTCTTTAATTACTATAAAAAGTATTCTTTATTTTTTATTTATTTTTCAATACTTTGGCCTATACCCACTAGATCTAGTGTTATTCAGATATAAATGGCCTATATGTAAGCTTGTGTTAGTTGTAAGTACTGGATCTAATCATTTTATTGATAGAGAAGATCCGATCTGCACCACTGCTACACTAGTAGGCCCTCTGCTGCACAGGGAATTCCTGGTGATGTCATCATAAGTTTACGCGGCATACTCACACTACTTTAGTTATATGTTCATTTAAATAGCGTACTTATGTTCCACAGTGCTTTACTGAGAATATTTTAGTCATTCACATAATTTCACGGACCATGCCCCAGTGGCTCTTACAATGAATATATTCCCTACTACATGTATACACATACATACACACAGGTTGTTTTTTTTTATCATAAGCCAATTAATTTACCAGTATGGTTTTGGATTATTGGAGGAAACCCACGCAAACATGTAGAGAGCATACAAACTCCACACAGAGCGGGACTCCAAGACCTTAATGCTGTTAGGCAGTTAGCTTATCATTGTGCCACCGTGCTGCCTCTACTTTCACATGGACCTTCCATTTTGGTTCCGATCCCTTCAGAGGATCCTTGAACTATCTGTCATCTACAGACTAATTGTGACAATAGGGAGGCACATAGGTTGTTCTGCATTAGCCGCTATAGTATATACACATCAGGTTAGAATGAGGTATATTTATTAATCAGATTCTAGCTATTTTTTTTTTTTCTGGAAGCAGCTAGATAAATGTTAAGTGGAATCTGATTGGTTGCTATGGGCAAGATCTCCACTTCTAAAAAAACTCACACCTTAGTAAATATACCCCATAGGGTTTTATTTTTTAAGACTGCTATCTATAAAAAAAAAAAAAAAAAGTTAACTGAGCAGCTGATTGATACTCAGCTCCCTGGCAACACTGGCTGGCAGTGATAAATGCAGTCTTACTGCTTGCCAGGCCAGTTACTGCAGGTGTCCACGATTGCATGCATTAGCCACCTTATCAGTTTCCACATGTACACTGGAATGGAAAGCCCAAGTCAGGCTTCTGGTTTCAGATTAAATTAAAACAAATACATGTTTTTATTTTAAATATTAAAATAGATTAAAAAAAAGAAATGATAAAGAAGAAGAAATGCACTAGTTTAATAATAAAGCATCTGTTTCTGTGATCATTCCTGGCTACCGGAATCCTAAAATGGCATTGAATACAGTATTAGA
Organism: Pseudophryne corroboree; assembly: GCF_028390025.1. Taxonomy (NCBI): domain Eukaryota; kingdom Metazoa; phylum Chordata; class Amphibia; order Anura; family Myobatrachidae; genus Pseudophryne; species Pseudophryne corroboree. The sequence goes on from NC_086445.1 coordinate 604,691,498, forward strand.
GGACAGCAACATACTTGAACTGCAGCTGTCCTTGATAAATGGGGCGGCATCCCTGTGGTTTGCATGGTAAAGCCTTGCAGGAGCTATTAACACCTGTGGTAGTCAGCAAATATTACTCACCTGCAGGGAGGGCCTTGATAAATTGAAGAAACATATACTTTGTAAAAATGTCCCATTTTGTAGCTTTTAGGACTTTTTTATTTGATAAATAGACCACCTTGTGCCATAAGCTACATGTAAATGTTCTGTGGCTAGTCTGGTGTTGTTGATCTTTGATACAATGAACTCTCTAGCAGTGTAATCTGCATAATTAAAAGGTTGGTTTTTTTTGTAACAGTGATAATATAATACATTGTACCTGAGGGAAAAACACATATACTGAGTTTGTAACACATATAATTACCTGGTGTACAAAGACATCTACAGGTATCTCCAGATCATCTCCTTCTTTTTTGGTCATGGTGAGGAAGCCAAAGCCCATTCTTACGTTGAACCATTTGCATAGTCCAGATCCTTGAAGGACACTGGATCCTCCAGGCTGGGTAGAATCTGGAGAGTCACCTACGGGCTCGGGGAACCCATCTGTAAACATAAAAGCATAATCAGGTAAAGATAAAGATATTGTATTAACAATGTTTTACTCTATATAGGTTATAGCTCTAAAACATTAAAATGGTCTAATATTTACAGGTACATATTTGTCTGTCTTTATATATCCATCGGTAGGCTTCTGGGGTAGCATGAACGTAAACAAAATATGTTATACAAGGCCACAAATACCATTGTAAGTTCTCAGGAACAGGACCCCCTCCATTTGTATTTCTCATTAGCACGCACCCCATTGCTACCTTACATAATGGTTTTTATTACAGCCCTATTGTCCAGCACTGTGCATCACCACGGTGCTTTACAAGTAAATGATGATCATGATGATAATAATAAGAATAATAATTCATTTACAAGCAAATGTATGCGTGACTTCTTTTTTTTTACGTTGAAAAGAAGGATAACTGGACATCTCTGTAGATAAGAGGCACAATTACTATATCAGTAACACACCATGTCTATGCTTTCTGTGCACATCCTAGCCCCCCTAAAGAGCTATGGTACCTGAGATTATCCATGAAAAATGGCAAAACTGCTGACATTCTACAGTCTATATTTATCTTTCAAATACATGACATAATTTACACGTAAGCACAAAGGCATCAGGTTGTGTCCTTTTATACAAATGTATTGGTAATCTCAAAGATAACTGACCTAAATATAATATGTTAATTATCACAGTCGTGGGCATAGCTTTAGTGGGTGCAGGGGGTGAAATTGCTATGGGGCCCAGAGGCTTAGGAGGCCTGGTTCACCTGTACCAAGAATGCATAGTTGTCTACCACATTGTCTACCAATATGAACTGAGACCCTACAATGTGGCATAATGTGAACTGTGGCATAATGTGAACTGGGGCACTGTGTGGCATAATGTGAACTGGGGCACTGTGTGATATAATGTGAACTGGGGCAATGTGTGGCAAAATGTGAACTGGAGCAAAGTGTGGCATAATGTAAACAAGGCACTACTGTGAGGCATAAGATGAACTAGTACACCACTTTGGGGCATAAATTGAACTAGGGCACTACTAGTGTATGGGGCATAAAGTTAAGTAAGGCACTATTATGGGGCATAAAATGGCTAGGGCACTATTATGGAGCATAACATTAACTAGGGCACTATTATGGAGCATAACATTAACTAGGGCACTATTATGGAGCATAACATTAACTAGGGCACTATTATGGAGCATAACATTAACTAGGGCACTATTATGGAGCATAACATTAACTAGGGCACTATTATGGAGCATAACATTAACTAGGGCACTATTATGGAGCATAACATTAACTAGGGCACTATTATGGAGCATAACATTAACTAGGGCACTATTATGGAGCATAACATTAACTAGGGCACTATTATGGAGCATAACATTAACTAGGGCACTATTATGGAGCATAACATTAACTAGGGCACTATTATGGAGCATAACATTAACTAGGGCACTATTATGGAGCATAACATTAACTAGGGCACTATTACAGAGCATAACATTAACTAGGGCACTACTATGGTTCATTGCATGAGAGTGAGACAGGAGGCCTTCAAAATGCTGTTATGGGACACACAAAGTTTTGGCTATGCCCCTGGTTTGAGTGTTAGAAATAAGCGATTCTCACAGCTGTATTCTATATGTTCTCATATGAATAGGGGTCTCACTGGTGAGGTTTATCTTCATTTTAACTGTTGCTCATTTTGCTAAAATAAACTTAAAGTGGCTGAAAATGAAATAAAATTGGAGACACAAAAACATCTCATGAAGGTTAAGAGAGAGTTTCCCAAGCACCATTACAGTACAGGCTTTAACAGTGTTGAACTGCGGCATTAAGGGCCCACCAGGGGAATGCAGTGGTAGTGCCCCATGCTTAAGGGTGTGGATAGCCTCCAGAAGGGGTGTGGCCAGCCACCAGAGAGGCTTGGCTAACATTTCTGCTAGTCCATGCATTATAATAATATTGATTAATAACAGGAATGCACTGTAGAAAATACACTACAGTCCTGTCCTGTATAATGTAACATATGTATAGTATAATGTGTATATTTCAAGAGCACAGAATGGCACCAGATCCCTAGAGGACGGTGTGCCCTCAGGCAGTGGGGCCCACTGGTGGTTTCCCCTGTACCTCTGTGGGCCAGTCCAACCCTGGGCTTTAAGGATATCCATGCTTGAGTCCAGATGTTAAATAAAATGTACTTGTTACATCACCTTTGCTCAAGTGTGGATATCCTTAAAACCTGGACTGTAGTATTGGAGTTTGAGAAACTTTGTGTTAAGAAGTCATGAAACCTAAAACAAGAGTGTTATATACAGCGGCGTATTAAGAGAGGATGGGGCCCATGTACAGTATCCATCTGGACTCCTCACCTGTCTAGCCGGCAGTGCATAGTTAGCGAATCTACCAGAGTCTACTACGCACGCACAGGTCTCCGGAAAAATGATGCAGTGACCATTTTCCTGTTGATCTTTCTACTGTGCATGTGCAAAACGCCAGGAAAATGGTGCTGCTGATGCGGGACTCCAGAGAGGTAAGTATTAAAAAAGTGCGGTGTGGGCCCCCTTGCAACCATTATAGATACTCTACTGGTTATATTGATTTAACAAATAGGTGTGCCTGTGTTTTTTTTTTTACCCTATATTGTATGTAACATAAATTATATAAGAAATGTATTTATTAGTGGTATGTCACTAAGATGACTTTCTTTTATGCATACTGATAAATCATACATAGTCTATATAGAACTCTCAGACATTTACACACATGGCTCAGTGATTGCAATGCATATGACATAGGTGGGGCTTGGCTCTTGGTAATAATGTGATCATGAGACCTAGTGGAAAACATTTAATTGTTACTGCAATAATGAATGTAAAAATTATAGTATTACCACTTAAAAATTATAAAATATATCATAATGATCTTATTATAGCAGTGTTTAAAATGAAAGCAATGTAAAAGCACCAGAAAAGTGAAGCTTCTTGTGATATATAGGCTTATTATATGATGGTTTTGTTTATACAAGACACAAACGTTTGACTCTATTCCTAATATTTGTAGTGGCTACATCAGAAACAATTACATTCTCAGAGTATGATTACCCATTCCATATTTTTTCTTCTTCTATGAAATGTAATTCTCTCTTTGCAGTTTGTCATAGAATTGTTATAGTTTTTATCTCATAACAAAACCTGAACATACTACTATCAAACCATACTAACTGGAGCTGTATTTCAGAGAGCTCACAAAATATGCTGTAAACCACCTTTGTCACATTCTATCTTCCATCACTGTCTCTGGACTGAGGGGCTCGCAGTTTCTCAATTCATTACAGCCAATAGGATAGCCTCCATGAAACATATAATTTAACATTTCATTTTAAAACTAATAGACCATCATTGTGTATATACACTTCTTTGTAAAGTCTACACAGACATATATATCCAGCATCTCTGACTATGAGCAAGCCATCAATCCATATATTCGCATTCCACAACTGGTCCTCGTTCCACATTACACAGCCAAGAAATGTGTGATAACTCCTTATGTGAACAGAACCAATATTAAATATTTGCATCATTTTATCACTGTAAATACAGTAATAAGACAACTCCTTCTAATGCCAAAGAAGGTTGAACACTGATGAATGTCTTCAATAAAGTATTTACCAAATTGATACAAAATATACAGTTTTCCTAAACTTAGTTGAATAACTTCATAGTTCATACAAGGAAGCTGTTTTGCAACGAATAACAGTAATGTCTCCATATCCTCGGTAAATAACATCGTTACAGTCCTGGAGTTTAAAATACAAAACGAAGACGAATCCATCCACCTGCCAAGAACACACTGTAGTATTTCATTGTTAATGTTTTGACTACAATAAAGGTAAATATAAAGGGTAAAAGTAAATGAAGGAAACAATTGCAGCACCTAACGATAAAGGTCTCTTTCGTTTAAATAACTTTTTCTTCCAAACTACAAATACATTTAAGATGTCAGCTTTTATGCATTTGTTTATGGGCATTTCTTAAGGAGACAGAGACTTAAGTAAAATACTACTGCAGAAGCGAGGGAGGAGGAGGAGGGGGAATCTCCACCACCCAACACTGGGAAATGTACCCAGACGGGCTCAGTGCCCAGTGTCACAGCCCCCATACAAGCCCCATCTTTCCCAGCCCTACCTAATGCAACGATCAGGTCATCACCTGCGGTCTCCTGGTTGGAGACAGAACCCATTTTTGAGCCACTCTCGGAAGTAACGAATATCTTAAGGTCTCCCCTGAAGTCGTGTCCCAGCTGAGGATGCCTGGCCTCCAGTCTTGTGAGATACTTCAGTTTCTCAACCATTCTCTCCCCCCCCTCCAAAAAAGGAAACAATGTTTGCTACATCTTCACTTAACAATAGCGATGGGGGTGCTGCTGCCTTTGAAAAGATCCAAAATTCTGCAAGACAATGGAAGGCCAATAGGCAAAAGCCCTCTACTCCTCCCTTCCACCTCACCAACACTCTTTTCAGATTTCAGCAAAACCACCTTTCGCATTAAATGCCACCCCAACCCTTTCAATCCGATCACCTTCTGCCATGTTGAGCCCCAAGGTTAAGTGGTGGTCTTCAATCAGGAGTCAGGATGATCTCCCATGTAGGTCCATTTGATTGAATGTTGTCATAATGTCACACTCACATGCTCCGAGTCCAAAAAGAATATTCAGACTGAGCTCTCTCTGGAAATAAATGCCCCCCCGTGGATTTAGGTGCCCAACTGTCCAATCAGCAGCAGAGACCACCTGCCAGGGTAGAAATGAATGACTACCACACTTGGACACACTAATAAGACCTCCCCTATGAATCCCACCTCCCTGGACAAATGGAGCTGAAAGATGACCAGTCAGGGGTTGAGCTGACCTGGAGTGATTTCCCAATTCCATCTCCTCTAATTCGGTCCCCTCCCCCAGAGCACAGGAGAACAGAAGGGAGGGGATGTTAGGAACACTTGAAGATTAATTGGCGGTGTACAAATTTTCGGGGATGTAATTTGGGTTTTGTGAATCCGACATCCTGCATATTCCCAAGAATTATAACTAGGGCTATAAGGACCAGAACTTGATGGGGGCATAGCCATTGACACACACACACACACACACACACACACACACACACACACACACACACACACACACACACACACACACACACACACACACACACACACACACACACACACACACACACACACACACACACACACACACACCGAAATAGCCAGAAATACCATCACATTCTTAAACTGTTAAAATTAACCTGGTGCTGTATACAGTATATATTATGTATATATCTCTCTAAATATTACCAGTTTAATTTAGCGTCAGAATGGGGTGATATTTCAGGCTATTTCCGTATCTTGTATTCCAGTTCCATTAAGACATAGGACACACAAATATTGTCTTGCAAAGTAGTGCTATAGTTTGTGTGCACTCAATCTGTATTTGGGTTGGTATTTTGTACACAACTAGGTATGAACTGATGCAATACTAGCGCATTGATGAGAAGACAGCAGGACAGAAATCTTCTTGTCCCGCAGGGTTCCTTGGTTCTTTATTAAGGTTTCTCTGTGAACCTTCTGTTAAAAGGTGATAACTCCCTTCAACCCCCATACAGGAATTTAAAAGCCATTTCTGTGTGTCACACCCATGTATGGGACAAAGGCCTTGTCACAGAATGTGCAGTCACAATTTCCGGTGGTCAGCTCAAACTGGTCCTGGTCTCTGGTTTTAATTGAAACATTTAACTATTAACTGCCTGAAGTAATACAGAGGAGGGGTGGTGGAATGGATGGCTGACTGGTATTTCCATATTAATTAATTGGTGATTACAGACCTCATATATATATATATATATATATATATGTGTGTGTGTGTGTGTGTGTGTGTGTGTGTGTGTGTGTGTGTATGTATCTATAGATTTATTTGCTATTAATTTATTACAGTTTATTATTTATTTATTAATTACAGTTTATATAGCGCACACATATTACGCTGCGCTTTCCATATATATATATATATATATATATATACATACACACACACACACACAAACACACACACAGACACAGGCATACTATATATACACATATGCACACATAATATATATATATATATATATATATATATATATATATATATATATAAATTCACATATATATTAGGAATTTTACAGACACCATTTTCCTAAGTGTAACATGGGGATGGGATGGATTTGTTGTCATGGTATGAATGATAAAGTGGAAATAACACATATGACCCAGTGTTATTGCTACCACAGATTGTCATATTGCTGTCACACATGGATGTGTTTCGGTATTTTGTACGTATTAGGGACATAGTTAAATATTAAGCACATAATTGGACATACTGGGGTGCGGGGCTTATTCTAATACACCAAATGTTTGCAGTCTGTGCCCAGAACCTAACCCCAATGCAGCATTAGGGTTTGCTGTACTATATAGGACTTGAGTGTGGAGTAGAGATCAGGCATATTGGAATTAGTGTATTCAGATAGATTGTTCTATATTTCGAATCAGATCCATGATGCCGATGTTGCGTTCTGTTTCGTCACTACCAGGGAGTAACTGCGGTGCTGTGACTGACGTGTGGTATAATGAGATGCAGGGTCATCAGTGGGTTTATTGGACCTAGTGTGGCCATCAGAGGGAGGGGGCTTCTCTCAGAGGGCCAGGATCACCTCTCCTGGCCAGGACATGAGGCTGGGGGAGGGATATGAGACTGCTTCCGATTGCTTTCACCTTTTTAGGCGACGGAAACAAGAGTAGTGGGGGCAGAAAGGAAGATAAATATACCCCACATAGCTGACATTCCTGGCAATTTACAGGGAGGAGAAACAGGCAGCCGACCCAAATTTCCCATGGTTCATTCATAGAGACCAAACACGGGAACTGATGGGTGGTCCTTATTCAGTCACCTATGTGGCTATTACCGTCATTCCCAACCATGTCTATTTCGATTTACCAATAAGCGAAATAACCCACATTTCCAACATTAATTATGTATAATTCCTGGTTGTGTTAATTACGTATGATGTTTATATAATGCTCAGCAATGTTTATATAATGCTTAGCAATAGGAAGGAGTCGGAGATGCTCCTCTGATATGTATATGATCAGTCTTTGTCTGACTGCATACTGGAGTCAGAGCAAGTTACTCCCTCATCTGCAAGTAAAATCACAGCATGGAATTTGCAATTCAAATGAATTTGGAAACCTGTCTGACAAAAGTAACCAAAGTCCTGCAGTGTATTTTACGTTGCCTTTGGTGGGTTTTCTTTTTGCCAAACCACACAAAGGTGTTTACTGCATACAAAATCTCCTTTATTTACCTAAAAACCGGTATACTGTGCTTTTACATTGATTGGTGGCAGACAGCCAGGCATAAATAATGGCTACTTCTTACATTGTAATAACACAAACTCGGGCATCTGCACTGTAGAGTAACCTCCTATAGGATGGTGTGAATTGGCTAGAAAATATCTTCTTATGAGGTTACCACAGTGGAAAATAAGTATAAATATCTTTTGTTTAGTGTATCAAATCATATTATGGTCATGTTAAGTTATGATTTCAAAAACTATATAAAATATAAATTTTTTACTACCTATCTCACGACTACTGAATTGTTTTTAGTCCATACATCCCCAAAGGCCTGAAAATGAAAAACACAACAAAAACAAAATATGATACTTTTTTATGGAATTAAATAGATGAACGCCTCCTGCTTTAGCCACTATATTTTCTCTCCAAATGTGTATATGTAAAAGAGTAAGGGGGTAATTCAGACTGGGCGATCGCAGTCTGAATCCCTATGTGTAGTGCGCCTGCGCACCCGGGAGCCCAGTGAGATGCTAACAGCATTTCTGGGCTGTGATCACCTCTGCCTGATTGACAGGCAGAGGCAGTCGCGGGCGTGCCAATGGCATTAGAACACCGTTGGCGGGGCGTGGTCCAGACAATGCAGGTGTGTCCGGACCGTTGCGGGGGCGGGCCGCGACAGCTGCGTGACGTCAGGAGCTGCTCAGGCAGGGAGCTACTTGCCAGGTGCAAAAGCATCCCCACCATGTGATGCTTTTGCACCCTTACGGGGTGTAGGGGGGGTAGAGCCAGACATGCGGGGTGGACTAGCCCTATGGTAGGTGTCCCCCCCCCGCATGTCTGAGTAAATGATCGTAGATGTGCTAAATTGAACACATCTACGATCAGATCTGAATTACACCCTAAGTTCATTCATATTAGATAAAAGAGTGTCTAATTTGAATATAATAAATATGCCTGGACAACACATTTTATGTAGACTGGTCCAATTTATGGCCAGAGTACATAAAAAGCTGATGCAGTCTGGCAAGTCAAATTATTAAATATGGCCCTTTAGGAAAGATGTGGCTTATTATGTATGTATATATTTTTATTTGCAGTGCTTAAAGAACAGCCATTCCTCCACTGCAAGTTATTTTCTATAAAAGACTGTTAATACCAGTCAAAATACTGTTTCATATGCAAACAACCCACAATGGGCAAATAGAGAGCAATGAGAAAAGTGCAATAACTCATAACAATGTCGTTCGGTCAGGTGAGGCAGGTGAGTCAGTGCTCAGGTGAGGCAGGTGAGTCAGTGTCTCTACTGACATATTCCAGTATACTCCAGAGTTTTGACTATACAAAATTATAAGTACAATACAAAGAAGATATTATAAATATCTTCTTTGTAGCATTCTAATCATTTTATAGTCAAAATTATGGTGTATACTGGACTATGACAGGTGAGGCAGTGCCTCACCTGCCTACCTTGTCCGTACATCTCTGATCAAAACTCACCAAATTTCCAGCAGTATATACTGCTGCACCTCTGTATAATGCCCACATGCAACATTGGGCTCATATTTATTATTATGTTGTGTGTAAATCTGGCTCTGACATACCTCCCAAAATGACCTATTCCAGGAGGGACAAAGGGCCTAATTCAGATCTGATCGCAGCAGGAAATTTGTTAGCTAATGGACAAAACCATAGGGGTAATTAAGATCTGATCGCTGTTGTACATTTTCGCACAGCGTGCGATCAGATCTGAACTGCGCATGAGTCTGAGCCGCACTGCGTTGGTGCGATGGACGGCTGCTACAGGGATCGGCACCCTGTGATGGGATAGTGCGAACGATCCAGTCGCACGGGTCGTTCACAAGGAGATTGACAAGAAGAGGTAATTTGTGGGTGGCAACTGAGCGTTTTCCGGGAGTGTCTGGAAAAATGCAGGCGGGCTCAGACATTTTGAGGGAAGGTGTCTGATGTCAGCTCCGGCCCCGATCAGGAAGATTCAATCGCAGTGGCTGAGTAAGTCCTGGGCTGCACAAATTGATTTTTGTGCAGCTCTGCTAACAAAACGATTGCACGCTTACAAGGCTTTTCCCCTCCCCCTGTAGGTGACGACTATCTGATCGCAGGGCAGCAAAAAATGCAGCCCAGCGATCAGATCTGAATTACCCCCTATGTGCACTGCAGGGGGGCAGATATAACATGTGCAGAGAGAGTTAGATTTGGGTGGGGTGTGTTCAAACTGAAATCTAAGTTGCAGTGTAAAAATAAAGCATCCAGTATTTACCCTGCACGGAAACAATATAACCCACCCAAATCTTAAGGGCCCTACAGACCGGGCGACCCGCCGCCGAGCTGCCCGACCGCCGATACGGCAGACGGGCGACCCGGCGGCGGGGCGGAGGTGACGGGGGGAGTGAAGTTTCTTCACTCCCCCCGTCACCCGGCGCCATAGCAATGCATGCTAATATGGACAATTTCATCCATATTGGCCTGCATGCATAAGCTACGGGGCACCAACAATGAACGAGCGCGGGGCCGCGCATCGTTCCTCATTGGTGCCTACACACTGCACGATATGAAGAGTTCTCGTTCATTAATGAATAAAAACGTTCATATCGTGCAGTGTTATCTACCAGTGTGTAGGGCCCTTTATGCTATGTACAAATTATGCGGTCCCATAAGATACAACTCACAGCTCCGGCACTCCAGACGTCCCTTAGGACCTACTTGCAGCGGTGCCTTCCTCCGGGGGGTCACCCCAATGTACAACGAAGAATAACGAGGCGGCACTCGGAGACTTGCAAAAACTTCAAACGTGTATTAGGTGCTGTCAACGTTTCGGGGACCACCTCCCCTTCGTCAGGATAACTACAACAATGTGTACACATTGTTGTAGTTATCCTGACGAAGGGGAGGTGGTCCCCGAAACGTTGACAGCACCTAATACACGTTTGAAGTTTTTGCAAGTCTCCGAGTGCCGTCCCATAAGATACAATATTGTATGATATTGTATAAGATATCATATCGGATTGGATCGTGTGTACACACTACAAATGATGTCAAATGATGTCTAGGAACATCACTGGAGTACAAAACCACACAATATCACCTCATCAAGGCTGCATGCAGTCCGACGTACAACGTCGCATGCGACCCACAGGAGCACGCATCGTACATCAGATGCTGCATACACATTATACAATATCATTCAGAAACTAACAATATCATTCAAATCGTTAATGATATTGCATAGTGTGTACGGGGCATAACTCTATCTGCACATGTTATATCTGCCCCACCTACACTGCACATGGTTTTGCCCATTAGCTAACAAATTTGCTGCTGCAATCAGATCTGAATTACCCCCAAAATGCTCTGTTCGTGGACTTCACTCTAAATTTATGATTGCTGTCACTTGTGTTGAACTAGGTAATTGATAGGAAAGGTGTTTCAGCACAGGTGATGGCAATCATAAATAAAGAGGAATGGATAATTTTGGGAGGTATACTAGCCAGTGCCTACCCAGCGATTTAACTTAACGCATGTCACTGACTCAAAACCAGTCAGAAATATACTTTTAATGTCTGGATTCAACTAGATGAATGACATTCAACTATTACTGTGTTATGTTTTGCACCATGTTAGTAAATAACCCGGAATGCTTGTAGCGTGCATATGTGATTGGTATATTGAGCAGTAAATCTTTTCTTTCTTTTCTTTTCTTTTCTCTTACAGATGCACCACAGTTCTCAGCTTGCAGTGGATGCCGGTACTTGCTGAGACTTGTAGTTATAAAAGTGTCATCCTGCTGTATCAGCCTTGGGTATGCTGGCACTTGTGATAATGGTCGATACTGTAGCAGCCACTAGCTGGTATTGGATAGGGTGTGGTATGATTGCCAACATTCATAAGAATATCGACAGATCTAAATATAAACAGTCAAAAGGTTGATATGGTAAATAGGTCGACAATCAATACGTATACATGCATTTATATCAACATGGTTAAAATATCAACATTCCGAATACTGTTGCTTATTATGTTGACACCAAAATGCTGACCAACATTTTGGTGTTGAACTTCTGAATGTCATCAAGTTGACTTGTTACTCTTGGGTCCTGGCACATGTATCCATCTTCATAAAGGAATCCTGCTCTACAGCTCATCTGTTAGATGGGACTCCCTGACCAATAGCAGTGGCACGTTCTCTGTCATGTGGGAAGGGACGTCTTCATACTGGGAACCTTGAAACCTCTTCTGCTCGCTTTAGGTGTTACAAGGAGAAAGGAAGTGCTCATTACATGAAGATAGAGGCATCCATTCATGAAGCAGTGAAAAGAGTAGAGAAGTGAGCCTGTGGAGAAGATGCCCATGGCAACCAATCAGCTGCAATGTATAATTTTATAGAATGCAGTTGATAAATGTTACTTAAAAGATGATTGGTTGTCATGGGCAACTTCTCCACTGGCTTACTACTCCACTCTTTTCACTGCTTTATGAATAGAACCTAGAGCCTGAGAGAGGGGGAGCTGGTGCTGAATTCATTCAAAATGTTATCACATTCATGGAGACATCCACCAATCAGATCACAGGAGGGAAGTGTTTATGCAAAATGGCCCCTCATTGGCCACTCTGAATCCACCACTGCTTGCTGGAAAATCTATTACAGAAAACTATGCTGTTTTATTGTGTCACTGTTCCAGCTTATGATAGCCTACCGCTGGTAGCAGCTTTTTCGTATAGAACCAACACTGTTTGTATTACGATCTTGCCACTACAACCCTAGGCTATAATTGCTCCTGCCAAGTCTTTCAGGAGGGGGTTGACATTTTTTTTAAAGAATCATTTATTTATTTCACATTTCTTGTAATGCACTGCAAAGGTCCATACTCACGAGTGACCAGGCATACACAAAGACACACAGCTGAATCTGCTTGTCCCTACAAGTCTGCATCTGATTGCATTTCAGAGTACATATCCTTACTATGCTTGAGCTGTATTTGCACTCTCCTTCCGTGCCCTGTTCCTGCAGTCATAAGGAGGTAGAAGTGTCAGATGTGAACAAGTGTGCATTCGTGTAAATAAGTGTTCTCTTTGTGAGCATGGGCAGTGCTAAATAACAGTGTTAGCGCTCAAGGCCGTAACTAGGTGTGTGCAGATGGTGCTTTGCCCACAGCGCATTTGCCCTGTGAGCGCATTTGCCCTGTGCATGTTGTGACAGCTGCAGCACTGTGTATAAATTACAGCAGGCTGCACTGGGCATCTCTCCCTTGTGTGCTGCCTCCTCTCTCCTCCTCCTGCTGTGAATGTGTAGTGTGAGGGACTTCTGGGTAAAGGAGTTGGGGCTGGCTGCTGGCACTCATCAACTGGGACATCTATACTGTGCCCTGAGACTTTGAGGGTCTCCAGCCCCTGAAGAGTCTGCAGGGTACATCATACTAGTACCTACCTGCTATTGCCTGCCCGTGCCACTGCAGTGAGAGAATACTGCTGAGCACAGGCATGAAAAATCAGAGTAGAGAGAGATGCCCTGACACAGCAGTCAAAGCAGAACAATACAGTTGTAATTTTTTGTGGCTCAGCGTGATGATGTCACAGTGCATTGCTGATGGTAGGAGGAGCCAAGTGAGAAAAGGAGCGCTATAAGACAGATAAGTGTGGGAATGAACCTAACCTGTAAAAACACTGCTGGTGGGTGAGGTACTACTGCCGGAGAGACAGTGACGGAGGGGGAGGGGAAGGGGGGGGATGCCCAAAGCAGGGAGTTTAGATGTGTTTTAGGTGGCTAAACCCAGTCTGTTTGGGCACGTTACGCACAATGTGCATGGGCGACCAAACACAGATGGGTTATTTAGATGCCCAAAACATCTGAATTGGCCCCACAGACTCTCAATCTGAAAGAAGGGAGATGATAGATGAGGAGCAATGAGGTACAGTATAGGGGCTCTACCTGGCATATTGTGTAAGGTCTCTACCTGGCATAATGTGTATATGGGGCTCTATCTGGCATAATGTATATAAGGGTCTCTACCTGGCATAATGTGTATAAGAGGCTATACCTGGCATAATGTGTAAGAGCTCTACCTAGCATAACGTGTGTAAGGGGCTTTACCTGGCATAATGTGAAAGAGCTCTACCTAGCATAACGTGTGTAAGGGGCTTTACCTGGCATAATGTGTACAGTGCCAGAGTCTTTGCTTTCTATGTCATATCACCGGGAAGATGGAGGCGCCGCTAGCCACAGCACAGGACAGTATACTCGGGGTAGGGGAAGGGGGGCGGGTTAGCGGACCTGGGCCCCTCCAGCAGCCCAGGGCCGGGTAATTTGTACCCTCTTTGTGCCACTGATGATGCCCAAACATAAAAGAGCCCTGAGGTCACAGCACTTCTGTGCATGAGGCAAGTCCAGTGCATTTGCAGCTGTTTGTGTGAATTCTTTATTAATAGCAATGTATTTATATACTGTACAAGCATAGTGTAAATAAAGAATAACATTTATTGGTATACATTAAAACATCATTCTCAAGTTATGAAATAAAAATAACTAAAAATGTAATAAACAAATAACTATAGAACAAAATGTAATAATGAGTAATAAGGAATGAATTTGGTCTGTAAGATAGGGGCAGATGTACTAAGCCTTTGAGAGAGATAAAGTGTACAGTGATAAACTACCAACCAATCAACTCCTGTCATTTTTCAAACACAACATGTAACCTGGCAGTTAGGAGCTGACTGGTTGGTTCTTTAGCTCTTTCCACGAATACACCCTTTTACACCGCCTGAAATATCCCGGGATTTTACATAAGAGCGCACAAAATCCCGGGACTGCAGGCGGTGTAAAAGGGTCCTTCTCTTAATCCTTTCCTGGGAATCCAACCCGATCTGCCAGCAGGGTTATACACGGGTAGGACCCGGGGTAGGAGGCAGTGTAAATGGGTACGCAGGGTCATCCGACTCGGCACCCATTTACAGCATGGCAGATCTCCTGTAGCGCAGTGCCTGGTGGGCGGTCAGGAGGCTGGGGGTCACGGTGCACACAGTCTATGCAGACAGCAGCGCCGTGCTGGTTACCATGCAGCGGCTGAGGCTAGCGACATGACACATGCTGTCTATGCAGACAGCAGCGCCGTGTCTGGTGTCTGGAAGCTCCGGAGGCTGGGGGCAGCACAGCAGCTTCCAGATTGCTGGGCTTGCCCCCAGCATGATGCCCTGGAGTCCCGAACTGCCGGGTTTCCTGTTGCTTGTAGATGACATCATCTCTAAGTGCCGACCCATGAGACACTGCACCTGGCTGCAGTGTTGGCACTGTGGTATAAAAGGGGGAGTCCCAAGTCTGACCCGGCTTGGAACCATGGACCCTGGAATTTGGCGTAAAAGGGTTATGAAACACTCTCCAAGGCTTAGTACAGCTGCCCCATAACGAGCCAGTATAAATACTATTGTGACACAAAATATGTAAATGGTATGGTATTCAGACATGGTCCAGCCTCAAAGTAGTTAGTCCAAGAGGTTCAATGTACTTTTTTAAAGTGTGGAGACATGTTTGGAACGCACAGAAATGGACCAAGCAGTGACCAGACAACCACACTACAAAGCAAATGCATACAGGCGCAGGTGAAAATGCAAATGGATGGTTCTGAACACATACAATATAATGGGGGTCATTCTGACCTGATAGCTGGCTGCAGTTCTTTGCAGCGCAGCGATCAGGTCAGAACTGCACATGCACCGGCGCCGCAGTGCACCGGCACATGGCTGACAGCCGATTGACAGGCATAGGCGGTCGCTGGGCAGGATGGGGCGGCACAGCGGCGTTTGGCTGCCATTTTGGGGGTGCGGTCCGGCCATCGCAGGCATGGCCGGACCGTGCAGGGGGTGGGTCGCAGCGGCTGCGTGACACCACATGCAGCCGTTGCGACACGGGCAGCGACAAGTAGCTCCCCGCCAGCACGCAAAAGCTGCACTGGCCGGGAGCTACTCCTGAAGTGCAAAAGTATCGCCGCTGTGCGATGCTTTTGCACTTCTGCGATGGGGCAGGGAATGACATGTGGGGCGGGCAAGCCCTGTACTGGGCATCCCCCCGCATGTCTGTGTTCCCAATCGTAGGTGTGCTAAATTTAGCACAGCTACGATTAAGTCCAAATTACCCCCATCTGATCTTTACTGTTATCCAGGTGCTTATTACTGTAGTAAGTGATAAGTTCCATGCAAACTATATCAGGAATACAAAATAATAGTGCATAATGTAAAATAACAGGTTTTCATTATCCCTTAACTGACTATTTTTCCCTTAAAAAGCATTAACCACATTGTTTTTTAAAATTTATTTTATTTAATAAAGTTGAAAAAGTATTTTTTTAAATATTTAAACATTATATTATGCACATCTGCAGAACGGATCTCCTCGTCAAAAACGGGGGGACAGGGTGGGACGGCGCAGTCGCATGCAATCTGACTATGCCAGTTAAGTGGTTTTAAATAGCCTGTTAAATTCCAAAGTTTGGATATCAACACACCTATTCATAAATATATACTCTATTTGTGTGCGCAAGATCATACATTTCCAGATGTGTCACCAATGGCCGAGTTCCAATAATCCTTTTTTCAAACACTAATTGAGCACGTAAATAGGTTAATACTAAATAAAATCTACTGCATAACATAATACTTATTGACAACAAACACAGCAAAATGTATGCTCACTGTTTTGTTAGTTTTCACCAGAATTTGGGGGCCCATTTATAAAAGTATATTTGCGGCTATATTTGCCGTTTTTGGGGTTTAGCTACAAATATAAGATATCTCCTGAATGTATGTGGAGGGAGTGCAGCAAGTATCTCCAATACCTGCTGCGATCCCTCCACTGCTGCCCGCAGCTGCATCCCCTGTAGATTTCTATGGGGGATGCCATGCAGCCAAATTTACCAATATCCGGAATGCAAAGTATTCCCGATATTTGTCCCCGGGGCACCCGCCACCTGAAGATGAAAGTAGCCCATTGTAGCCTCTGGGCTACTCACCGCACATGTGGCCGGTCAGAGGGTTCTCCCGGAGGGATGGTCTGCTTTCGGAGACCCTGTCCCTGCGGGTGCACTGCTGGATGTTACGGGTGGTCTTCTGTTTGCCGGCGGTCGGGCTCCCGGCGCTCAGTATACCGGCGCCGGGAGCCCGACAGCCGGCATACCGACACTTATTTTCCCTCGTGGGGGTCCACGACCCCCATAGAGGGAGAATAAAATAGTGTGGCGCGCGTAGCGCGCCACCGTGCCCGTAGCGTGGCGAGCGCAGTGAGCTCGCAAGGGGCTCATTTGCGCTCGCCAAGCTGTCGGTAAGCCGGCGGTCGGGCTCCCGGCGCCGGGATGCTGGTCGCCGGGAGCCCGACCGCCGGCCAGCCGTAGTGAACCCGATGTTACGTCCCGATGAGGAGATTGCATATTGCAATGGAATCCTATGCAGTAAGATGCCAGCCAGATCACATTCAATATGCAATCAATGATAAATGAACCCACTAGGTTGAACTATTTTCAAAGTTGGCAGTATTGGAAGGCTTGCCATAATTTCCCTTTTATCCAGGACACCAATGATTTACACAGGTTTTGTAGCTGATTAGAACCAGGTGAAATGCTGGCTTGAATTTAGCCAGGTACAAAACCTGTGTAATCAGGGATAAGTTACATGTAATATCACATATAGAAATCCAAACCATAAAACAGCTATTGAACACTTATAATATTGTACAGCATAAAATGCACCAACTAACAAATGCATTTTCTGGAAACTAGTGAGTAATACATTTCCTGGAAACAAGTGAGTAATACATTGTATCGGTGTCTATACAATATAGTTAAATAGTATCAACTACACGATGGCTAAGCCCATTCAGACATGTTACTATCTAAAAATGAAAATGTAGATTTTACATTTCAGTGAAATGTTAGAAAGCATGACAGACCAAACTGGGCATTCATACCATAATGGGTTAATGTCTTCAAGGGGTGAATGCATTTGCATTGCAAAAGCTTCAGATCACACCAACAGTTGATGGGGGAGGGTTGAACTATCATCTCCTCTGACTAATAAGAGTTCTATTTCATGGTTAAAAAATCTTGTGAAATAGTTTATTAACTTAGGAAGTGGTTTACATTTATTTTATACCCATCATATTTAGTTACAGGCAGTTTTATTTTTGTTTTCTGAGGTTTAGACTATAATCTCTGGGTGAAAAATGTATATATTCTGCATTTTTTGTTTTGGAGTTTGAGTTTTATAAACCATACAGTACATTGTCAGTGATTTTTGTTTTCAAAACGAAACCGCTCACACCTACATTATTAGGTAGGTGGTTGTACCATATAGTAATTATTATTTATTTGTTAGTTAACAGATATTTATATAGTGCACATGTATTTTGCAGTGCTTTTACAGAAAATATTTCAGTCACTCATACCAGTCTCCGCCTGAGTAGCCAATTAACCTACTAATATGTTTTGGGAGCAGCACCCAGAGGAATCCCATGCAAACAAGAAGGCACAGTTATAATAAGAATGAGGTAATTCATAAAATAAGGGGTACGTTTTTGGATCATTTCAATTGCAAGCATGCCCATGATATTCCTTTGCAACCCCGTGGGAATGCCAGCAATGGCAAAACAATTTGCCTTGATTTTCCTTAAAACAAAATCACATGATACTTTTGTTTACAGCTCCATAGATATATGAAGGGCCATTATATCAGCATTGTAGGCCCTGGGCAAAGCATTGCACTGGGGTCACTACCCACCCATTCATGGGAATACATAAAAAAATAAAAATCATAACCCTCCTGTGGCCAGCACGGTCTCTCCACATGCTTCCATAGGGGAAAGTCTGTCAGCACTCTAATTGGTGGATAGCTAACTCCATCCATCTGCCAATCAGCATACTGACAGCCATTCACCGCCTTGCTGCAGGCTTGGAGGCAGGTAGAGAATGCACCTGGCTACTCTGATTGTGTGTAATTCATAATCAGAGTGGCCAGACAGCATACTCCACCTGCCTTTCAAGAAGCTCTGGAGGCACCCGCAGGGGAGTTTCTAGAGAGGAGGAGGCCCATGTGCAGGTTCTGTCAGTGCCCCTCCTCTGTAGCTGGCGGCAGCGCTATGACTCTGGATCCTAGGGTCCCAAGGGCAGAGCCGGCCATAGGCATAGGCAAACTAGGCAATTGCCTAGGGCATTTGATATGCCTAGGGGCATCAGCAGCTTCTGCTGATTAAAATGATATGCGGCATGCCTATATTCTGTGTAGCATTTCATATGCAGATACAGCCACAGTCTCACACGGTATATAGGCATGCTGCATATCATTTTAATCAGCAGAAGCTGCTTGTGCATCCTAGCCACATAGCAATGCATAAAAGGTGAATTTTCATTAAAAAAAATGTGCCCGACGTTAGCATTGAGGCAAGATTTATGAGGACACATCTGTATCCAAGCAGAGGCAGAGGTCACAGTGTTAGTGGCAGTGTAAGTGCTGTGTGCATGTGAGTGGGTTGGTTGTGCAGTAGTGTTCAGAATATGTGTAAGGAGCATTATGTGTGTCATGTAAAAATGCATTAATAATGTGCAACATATGTGTAAGGGGCACAATGTGTGTCATTATGTGTATAAGGGCATTAATAATGTGCAGCATATGTGTAACAGGGTACTACTGTATGTGTGTCATTATGTGTATAGGGGACTAATAATGTGCAACATATGTGTAAGGGGCACAATGTGTGTCATTATGTGTATAAGGGCATTAATAATGTGCAGCATATGTGTAACAGGGTACTACTGTATGTGTTTCATTATGTGTATAAGGCCATTAATAATGTGCGGCATATGTTTAAGGGACATTACGTGTAAAAGGGCATTAATAAAGGTTGTCATAATGTGTAAGGCACATTATGTTTCTAAGGACATTAATAATGTCTCTCATATGTGTAAGAGGCATTACTGTGTGGCATTATGTGTATAAGGTGCTCTACTATGTGGCGTTGCATATAGAAAGGGCACTACTGTGTCGTCTAATGTGAATAAAGAGCAATAGGGTGTGGTGTAATATGAATAAGGAGCAATTCAGTGTGATGTAATGTGAATAAGGGGCTCTACTGTGAGGAGTAACGTTTATAAGGTAAAGTGATACTACTGCGGGATGTAATATGAATTATGGACACTATCGCATGATCAAATGTGAATAAAGCAGCAGTACTGTGTGACGTAATTGGAATTTGGGTTACTGTTGTGTGGCCATGCCCCTTGCCAGCAAAAATACACCCCTTTTTGGGATGTGCGCCAAATGTGCAAACCCAAATGTGCAAACCCCAAAATAAGGACTGCTATGGATGAGGGGTGATGGTGCTGGGAAAGAGGTGCAAGGTCAGAGGTGGAACCAGCGGTGGTGCTAGGGGGCACCAGCCAAAATCTTGCCTAGGGCATCATATTGGTTAGGGCCGGATCTGCCCAAGGGGACCCTAGCACTGTCCCAGAGTATAGAGCGCATGCGCAGGTCACCAGGAAAATGGCACAGCTGCCATTTTCCCAGTGATTTTCCTACTGCGCATGCGCGAAACACCGGTAAAATGGCACTGCACCATTTCCCCAGTGATTTCTGCAGCGCTGCTGCTTCGTCGTGGGACTCCGGAAGGAATTACAAATAATGGGTGCAGGGTGTGCTGTGTGTGCCCCCCTGGACCCCAGGGGCCCGTCTGCACCGCATACACTGCACCTATTATAAATACGTCAGTGGGCACCAGTCCACCTTGCTTGAAGGCCCGTAGACTTTTGGGTCCCTGAGCAGCTGCCCAGTGTGCCTATATGTTAAGATGGCCCAGGTATATGTACAAAAATACACAATCTCCTAACACAATCATAAATTAGGAGGACAGTACAGGAGCAGAGCATTTTGTCCTTCCTGGAGAGGGTCATGTTGGGAGGTATGGTACAGGAGTGCAGGGCTAAACAGGACAAGGTGCAACACTGGACTGACTGGATACAGTTGTGCTTGGTCAGGATCTGGTCACTGGATATTGGTGGAGAGAGCCGGTACTGCTGGGTGCTGGTGCAATGGCTGGACATGGAGGTATAGCAAACAATGAACCAAGTTAGATCACAGGAGTTACAGGGGCTAGTCACATGAAAGAGTTAGGAAAAGCACTGCACCATCACTTGTTAGGAGCGCTGTGGAAAACAGTCAGGAGCAAGATGGAGACACAGGTAGAATCTCAGACAGAACTTCCACTTTGTCAACTTTAGCCTGTACAGGCACTTGACAAAGCTGAAGTTGTTGCAGACTGAAAACTGGTGAGCAAAGATAAATGGCTGAAGTCTGTTTAATATTATTTTGGCAAAAGCAGAGTCAAACACTGTACAGAAAAGGCAGTACAGATGAGGAATTCAGCAAGGCAGGATTCAATAACCAGGAACTGCGGAACACACTCAGGGATAACAATAGCTTGGATCAAGTAGGAGCCAAGTCAGAATGACTTATGCTCTGGCACAGGACAAAAAGGCAGACAAGGTGTACAGGAATGTGGTCATGTGACCGGCGCTCGGGATCCCGGCAGTCACCATGCCGACGTCGGGATCCTGGGCAATCAAAATGCCGGCAGACAGAATGCCGACCCAGACGGACTATTCCCACTCATGGATGTCCACGACCAGTGGCGGATTTACCACAAGGCATCCAAAGCGGATGCCTAGGGCCCGGCAGGTCGCAGAGGGCCCGGCTGAATCAGAAAATCGATGAGCGCTGGGCTTTTGTTGGCCCCGGCAAGCTGTCAATAGTTAGGTAGCTGTCGGGTGCCGGCTCCTCCAGCACTCATCTATGTGTTCTCCTCCTACTGTACCTTCTGTCATGTGCATGTGACGTCATTATTATTATTATTATTATTATTATTACATTTTATTTATAAGGCACCACAAGTGTTTCGCAGCGCCGTACAAAGGACAGTACAGGGAGACAAAACTTAGATTACAGTAAATAAATAACAAAAATAGAGTACAGGTAACAAAGAGCACCACAATTCTCAAAACATAATACAGCTAAGATGTAAGTAGTGAGGGAGTAATCATCATACTACTTGGGGCTGGCGGCCATAGATAGAGATGAGCTTTTAGCAGAAGGAGAAAAAGCAGGAAAGATGGTCGCTGAGTAGGAGAGAGCTGCTAGGGAAATGTGTCGAGAAGAGGGCTTTGACAACAAGAGGAAAGAGGGCCCTGCTCTGAAGAGCTAACAATATAGTGGGAAGGGGCGACAAACAGATGACATGAGGTACAAACAAGCGGGAGGTAGCCTGATGGCAGTATGTAAGCAAAGCTGAGATGTTCACGGCATGAGGCAGGGGGATGGAGGAGCGACCTCAGGACTAGGTTATGCATCGGAAGGGTTATGTTTTGATGAATAGGTGGGTTTTTAGTGCCCACTTGAAGCTTTGCAAGATTGGGGAGTCTAATGGAGCGGGGGCGCGCGTTCCACTGAAGGGGTGCAGCATGGGCATAGTCTTGAACTCAAGCATGGGAAGCAGTAACCAGGGCAGAGGAGAGGCGACAGTCATTGGCCAACCGTAGTGGGCGGGAGGGAGTATGAAGTGAGAGGAGGTTTGAAATGTAGGGAGCAGAGGAATTAGAGATGGTCTTGTATGTGAAGGTGAGGAGTTTGAAGAGGATTCTGTAGGGGAATGGGAGCCAGTGTAGATTTTGTCGAACGGGAGTGGCAGATGTGGAGCGGCGGGAGAGGAAGATAAGCCTAGCTGCGGAGTTGAGGACAGATTGGAGGGGAGCATGATGGGAGCAAGTGAGGCCAGTGAGGAGAACATTGCAGTAGTCGAGTCGTGAGATGACCAGTGAGTGGATGATAAGTTTAGTTGCACTCTGTGAGAGAAATGGCCTGATGCGAGCAATGTTGCGTAGCTGGAACCGACAGGATTGCGCCAGAGCTTGGATGTGGGGTGAAAAGGAGAGGGACGAGTCAAGAGTGATGCCCAGGAGGTGGAGTTTGGGAACGGGGAAGATGATGGTGTTGTCACCATCATCTCCCCCGTTCCTCAACTCCACTGCCTGGGCGTCACTCTTGACTCCTCCCTCTCCTTTGATAGAGATATTGGTAGGGGGTGTTGCTCTGGCTGGGGGAAAGATAATGAGTTCAGTTTTGTCCTTGTTGAGCTTCAGAGAGCACTCAGACATCCAGGAGGAGATGGCGGAGAGGCAGCTGGAAACCTGAGGAAGGACAGAGGGGGACAGATCAGGAGAGGAGAGGTAGAGTTGTGTGTCATCAGCATAGAGGTAGTATTGAAGGCCAAAGAAGTTAATGAGCGTGCCCAGGGAAGAGGTGTACAGGGAGAACAGAAGGGGGCCTACGACAGAACCCTGAGGGACACCATCAGGAAGAATGGAAGGTGTGAGGTGGTGCTGGAGGCAGACACAGAGAAGGAGCGGTTAGTGAGGTAAGATGTAAACCAGTCAAGGAAAGTGCTAGAGAGTGTGCAGAGTTTAGGAGTGTGCGGAGGAGGAGAGGATGATTCACGGTGTCAAAGGCAGCAGAGAGGTCCAGAAGGAGGAGCAGAGAGAAGTGGCCCTGGATTTGGCCGAAAGCAGGTCATTGGTGACTTTCACCAGGGCAGTCTCGGTGGAGTGGAGTGGGCGAAAGCCAGATTGTAGTGGATCAAGGATGGAGTTGTCAGAGAGGTAGCTTGTGAGACAGCTGTAGACCAGTTGTTCAAGTAGTTTGGAGGCGAATGGGAGAAGAGAGATGGGGTGGTAGCTAGTGAGTGATGAAGGGTCGAGGTTGGTTTTTGTGAGAATAGGTGAGACCAGAGCATGTTTGGATGGTGAGGGAAAGATGCCGGTAGAGAGCGATAGGTTATGATGCATGTGCGCATGATGTCACACACACATAGAGAGAAGCCAGCCGGGACTCAGCAGTGAAAACACCGCTGCTGTGACATTGATGGGGCTGGGACTACGCTCACTGTGTCCGGAAGCAGGCTGCAGTAGAAGGTGCCGCAGTGTACAGCTGCTGCAAGGTGACAGGGATTTTTTTACTCATGCCTCCCCATAGCCGGCCCTAGCTATAGGCAATTGCCTAGGGCATCGGCAAATCGTAGGGACATCTAGGCAGGCTGTATATTCTACAGTATGAAGACAATGACAGCTGCAGCATAAAAGCTGTTGAAAGTGAAACTAAACAGAGGGAGACGAGTCTGAGTATGGGGCAGGGCTACACGGCTCTGCAGTCACAGTGTATATGCTGTATGTGTAAAATGTGTGTGGCTGTGTGTAGTAGTGTGTGGCATTATGTATATGTGTATAAGTTGTGGCTGTGTGTATAAGTTTGTGGCGTTATGTATATATGTGTGTGGCTGTTTGTATATATGTATGTGTGTGGCTGTGTATAAGTGTGACTGTGTGTGTATGATTGTGTGTGTACATGTGTATATGTGTGTGGCTGTGTGTATATATGTGTATAAGTGTGTGTAGCTGGGTGTATATATGTGTATGTGTGTAGCTGTGTGTATAAGTGTGTACCTGGGTGTATATATGTGTATAAGTATGTATGTATGTATGTATGTATGTATGTATGCATGTATGTGTATAAGTGTGTGGCTGTGTGTATAAGTGTGTATATATGTGTATAAGTGTGTGGCTGTGTGTATAAGTGTGTACCTGTGTGTATAACTTGTATAAGTGTGTAGCTGGGTGTATATATGTGTATGTGTGTAGCTGTGTGTATATGTGTATAAGTATGTATATATGCGTATAAGTGTGTGGCTGTGTGTATAAGTGTGTATATATGTGTATAAGTGTGTGGCTGTGTGTATAAGTGTGTACCTGTGTGTATAATTTGTATAAGTGTGTGGCTGTGTGTATAAGTGTGTAGCTGTGTGTATATATGTGCATTAGCATGTGGCTGTGTATATATGTGTGTGGCTGTGTGTATATGTGTATAAGTGTATGGCTGTGTGAGTATATATATGTATAAGTGCGTGTATATGTGTATAAGTGTGTGGCTGTGTGTATATATATATATATATATATATATATATACACACACGTGTGTGTGTGTGTATATGTGTATAAGTGTGTGGTTGTGTGTATATATGTGTATAAGTCTGTGGCTGTGTGTATAAGTGTGTGGCGTTATGTATATATGTGTATAAGTGTGTGGCTGTGTGTATATATGTGTGTATAAGTGTGCGGCTGTGATTATTAGTGTGTGGCGTTATGTAAATATGTGTATAAGTGTGTGGCTGTGTGTAAATATGTGTAAAATGTGTGTTGCTGTGTGTACATATGTGTGTGGCTGTGTGTAATAGTGTGTGGCATTATGTATATATGTGTATAAGTGTGTGGCTGTGTGTATAAGTGTGTGGTGTTATGTATCTATGTGTATAAGTGTGTAGCTGTGTGTATATACTGTATGTGTAAAATGTGTGTTGCTGTGTGTACATATGTGTATGGCTGTGTTTAGTAGTGTGTGGCATTATGTATATATGTGTATAAGTGTGTGGCTGTGTGTTTAAGTTTATGGCGTTATGTATATATGTGTATAAGTGTGTGGCTGTGTGTATGTGTAGAAATGAGCGGCTGTGATTTTAAGTGTGTGGCGTTATGTATATATGTGTATAAGTGTGTGGCTGAGTGTATATATGTGTATAAGTGTTGTGCTGTGTGTGTATATATGTGTATAAGTGTGTGGCTGTGTGTATAAGTTTGTGGCGTTATGTATATATGTGCATAAGTGCGTGGCTGTGTGTATGTGTATAAGTGTGCGGCTGTGATTATAAGTGTGTGGCGTTATGTAAATATGTGTATAAGTGTGTGGCTGTGTGTATATATGTGTGTAAGTGTGGTGCTGTGTGTGTATATATGTGTATAAGTGTGTGGCTGTGTGTATAAGTGTGTGGCTGTATGCATATATGTTTATAAGTGTGTGTGTGTGACTGTATGTATAAATATGTGTATAAGTGTGTGGCTGCATGTATGTGTGTGGTATACTGTATGTTTATCACTATATGTGACCGTATGTATATATGTGTAAGTGTGTGGCTGTATGTGTGTTGCTGTTTGTACTGTATATGATTGATTGTACATATGTATGTGACTATGTGTGTGACAGTATATATGTATGTATGCGTATAAGTATGACTGTATGTGTGTGACTATATATGTACTGTATGTGTACATGCATGTAACTGTATGTATATGTATAAGTATGTGAATATATATGTGATGCACTTGCAGTCACAGGGAGAGTGGCCCAGCAGAGGATATCGATTGAATGATGCGGGTCATCTTGAGAGACATAGGGGGTCAGATCGAGTTGATCGCTCGCTAGCAGTTTTTAGCAGCCGTACAAACGCATTGTCGCCGCCCACTGGTGAGTGTATTTTCGCTTTGCAGAAGTGCGAACACTTGTGCAGCAGACCGCCTGCAAAATCTTTTTGTGCAAAAAAAGAGTAGCCCTGTAGTTACTCTTCGTGTGCGTTGATTCTAACGACGGAGGAACGGCTTTTGACGTCACACACCTGCCCAGCGAACGCCCAGCCATGCCTGTGTTTTTTCTGCCACACCTGTGTTATTCTAAGCACTCCATGAAAATGGTCAGTTGACACCCAGAAACGCCCTCTTTCTGTCAATCTCCTTGCGGCCGGCTGTGCGATTGGAATCGTCGCTAGAACCAGTGCAAAACCACAATGGACTTTGTACCCGTACGACGCGCGTGTGCATTGCGGAGCATATGCATGTGCAGATTAGCCTTTTTTTTCCACTGATCGCTACGCAGCGAACAATGGCAGCTAGCAATCAACTCAAAATGACCCCCATAGACTGCTCAGTGGAACTTTAACAGGTGTCAGCCCGAAGCACTCTACTCCTCCTCCTCCTCCTGGTCAGCGGACTCCAAGCCAGATCACTGCACTGTAGTCTGCACTCCTGTTATCTGTCCTGTCTATATTATCAGCCAATAATGCCATACAGCTTCCCCATCTCCCTGGGACCCCAGTATTCTGCCATGTCCTGTGATCTCCTCAGAATTGCATCCACATACTATTGTCACAGAACAATGCTACTCTGACCCTGGGTGGTCTTCAGTATGCCGACTGTCGGGATCCCGGCGCACAGTATACCGGCGCCGGAATCCCGACAGCCAACATACCGACACTTTTTGTCCCTCATGGGGGTCCACGACCCCCCTGGAGGGAGAATAAAATAGCGTGGCAAGGGGCTCATTTGCGCTCGCCACGCTGTCGGTATGCCAGCGGACGGCCTCCCGGCGCCGGTATGCTGGTCGCCGGGAGCCCGGCCTCCGGCATACCATACTACACCCCTGACCCTCACTATGCAGCCTTATATCCCACTACTGTGTCCTTACCCCACTGGCCCTACACCCACTACTCACACTACTATGTTTTTACCCCAAGCCCTGTACTCTATACTGTTACTCCACTAACCCTGTGCCTAATACTGGGTCCTTACCCCACTAACCCTGCACCCACTAATCCCACTACTGCGACCTTACCCCTAACCATGTACCCACTAATCCCACTACTGTGTCCTTACCCCTAACCCTGCACCCACTTATCCCACTACTGTGTCCTTACCCCTAACCCTGCATCTAATACTGTGTCCTTACCCTACTAACCCTGCACCCACTAATCCCACTACTGCATCCTTACCCCTAACCCTGCACCCACTTATCCCACTATTGTGTCCTTACCACTAACCCTGCTCCTAATACTGGGTCCTTACCCCACTATCCCTGCATCCACTAACCCCACTACTGCATCCTTACCCCTAATCATGCACCCACTAATCCCACTATTGTGTCCTTACCCCTAACCCTGCACCCACTAATCCCACTACTGTGCCCTTACCCCTAACTCTGCCCCTAATACTGGGTCCTTACCCCACTATCCCTGCATCCACTAATCCCACTACTGCATCCTTACCCCTAACCCTGCACCCACTTATCCCACTACTGTGTCCTGCACCTAATACCACTAACCCTGCACCTAATACTGGGTCCTTACCCCACTATCCCTGCATCCACTAATACCACTACTGCATCCTTACCCCTAATTGTGCACCCACTAATCCCACTACTGTGTCCTTACCACTAACCACTGGTACTGTGTCCTTACCACTAACCCTGCACCCACTAATCCCACTACTGCATCCTTACCCCTAACCCTGCACCCACTTATCCCACTATTGTGTCCTTACCACTAACCCTGCTCCTAATACTGGGTCCTTACCCCACTATCCCTGCATCCACTAACCCCACTACTGCATCCTTACCCCTAATCATGCACCCACTAATCCCACTATTGTGTCCTTACCCCTAACCCTGCACCCACTAATCCCACTACTGTGCCCTTACCCCTAACTCTGCCCCTAATACTGGGTCCTTACCCCACTATCCCTGCATCCACTAATCCCACTACTGCATCCTTACCCCTAACCCTGCACCCACTTATCCCACTACTGTGTCCTGCACCTAATACCACTAACCCTGCACCTAATACTGGGTCCTTACCCCACTATCCCTGCATCCACTAATACCACTACTGCATCCTTACCCCTAATTGTGCACCCACTAATCCCACTACTGTGTCCTTACCACTAACTCTGTACCAAATACTGGGTCCTTACCCCACTATCCCTGCATCCACTAATCCCACTACTGCTTCCTTACTCCTAATCATGCACCCACTAATCCCACTAATGTGTCCTTACCCCTAACCCTGCACCCACTAATCCCACTTCTGTGCCCTTACCCCTAACCCTGCACCTAATACTGGGTCCTTACCCCACTAACCCTGCACCCACTAATACCACTACTGCATCCTTACCCCTAACCCTGCACCCACTTATCCCACTACTGTGTCCTTACCACTAACCCTGCACCTAATACTGTGTGGTTACCCCACTATCCCTGCATCCACTAATCCCACTAATGCATCCTTACCACTAATCGGGCACCCACTAATCCCACTACTGTGTCCTTACCCCTAACCTTGCATCTAATACTGTGTCCTTACCTCTTTAACCCTGCACCCACTAATCCCACCACTGCATCCTTACCCCTAACCCTGCACCCACTTATCCCACTACTGTGTCCTTACCCCTAACTCTGCACCTAATACTGGGTTCTTACCCCACTAACACTGTACCCACTAATCCCACTACTGCGTCCTTACCCCAAACCCTGCACCCACTTATCCCACTACTGTGTACTTACCCCTAACCCTGCACCTAATTCTGGGTCCTTACCCCACTATCCCTGCACCCACTAATCCAACTACTGCGTCTTTACCCCTAATCCTGCACGCACTAATCCCACTACTGTGTCCATACCCCTAACCCTGCACCTAATACTGGATCTTACCCCCCTATCCTGCACCCACTAATCCTACTACTACGTCCTTACCCTTAACCCTGCACCCACTTATCCCTCCTTACCCCTAACCGTGCCCTCTATACTGTACCCTTACACCCTAACTCTGCATCCACTACTATATACTTATCTCCCGCCCACTATGGTCATCCAATGACCGTCGCCTGTCCTCTGCCCTGGTCACTGCTTTCCATGCTCGAATTCAAGACTATGCCCGTGCTGCACCCCTTCAGTGGAACGCACTCCCCCTGCTCCATTAGACTCTCCCCGATCTTGCAAAGCTTCAAACAGGCACTAAAAACCCACCTATTCATCAAAGCATACCCTCCCGATGTATAACCTAGCCCTGAGGCCGCTCCTCCATCCCCCTGCCTCATGCCTTGAACATCTCAGCTTTGCTTACATACTGCCACCAGGCTACCTCCCGCTTGCTTACACCTCATGCCATGCCTGTCGCCCCTTCCCACTAGATTGTTAGCTCTTCAGAGCAGGGCCTTCTTTCCTCTTGTTATCCAAGCCCTCTTCTCGACACATTTCACTCGTAGCTCTCCCCTACTCAGCGACCATCATTACCCGCTTTTTCTCCTACTGGTAAAGGCTCATCTCCTTCTATGGCCACCAGCCCCTAGTAGTAAGATGATCACTCCTTCACTACTTACATCTTAGCTGTATTATGTCTTGAGAATTGTGGTGCTCTTTGTTACGTGTACTCTATTTTTGTTATTTATTTACTGTAATTCTAAGTTTTGTCTCCCTGTACTGTCCCTTGTACGGTGCTGCGAAACACTCGTGGCGCCTTATAAATAAAATGTAATAATAATAATAATAATAAATCCCGGTAACGTCCTCCCATGAGACTGCACCCCTTCTGTGAGGCGTCATGCAGCATTGGATTGGTGGGGGGGGGGGGGGGGGGGAGGGGCAACAGACAAAATGTTGCCTAAGGCACCAAATTGGTCAGGGCCGGCTCTGTGCCTCCCCCCATCCCATCACTGGCTTGAGCATATTTGCCCGCACATTTGAGGGGAGCGACGAAGAGACGCCTGGATGCAGCATAAACGGGCAGAGGGAAGGGTGGACAGGATACTAATGGCACGTAGTGATATACATAACTTTATTTATGTATGGTTTTAGTGGGTTCTCTGGGAATGAGTGAGTGTGAATGTGTTACAGTAGTGCGGGTAAGTGGGAATGTGTTACGGTGAGTGGGTATGTGTGACAGTGAAAGGTGTGTGGGAATCTGTCGCAGTGAGTGGGAATGTGTGACAATGAGGGGTGAGTGGGCAGGTGTGACAGTGGAGGGCGAGTGGGAATCTGTTGCAGTGGGTGGGTATGTGTGACAGTGTTGGGTGAATGGAACTGTGTTAAGGTGAGTAGGAATGTGTGACAGTGAAAGGTGAGTGGGAATCTGTTGCAGTGAGTGGGTATGTGTGACTCTGCGCGGTGAGTGGTAATGTGTGACAGTGAGTGGGCATGTGTCACAGTGAGGGGTGAGTGGTAATATGTTACAGTGAGTGGGCATGTGTGACAGTGCGGGTTGAGTGGGAATCTGTTACAGTGAGTGGGCATGTGTGACAGTGTGGGGTGAGTGGTAATGTGTTGCAGTGAGTGGGTATGTGTGACAGTGTGGGGTGAATGGAACTGTGTTACGGTGAGTGGGGATGTGTGAAAGTGAAAGGTGAGTGGGAATCTGTTGCAGTGAGTGTGTATGTGTGACACTGCGGGGTGAGTGGTAATGTGTGACAGTGAGTGGGCATGTGTTACAGTGAGGGGTGAGTGGTAATGTGTTACGGTGAGTGGGTATGTGCGACAGTGCGGGGTGAGAGGGAATCTGTTGCAGTGAGTGGGCATGTGTGACAGTGTGGGGTGAGTGGTAATGTGTTACGGTGAGTGGGTATGTGTTACAGTGCGTGTTGAGTGGTAATGTGTTATAGTGCAGGGTGAGTGGGCAATGTGTGACATAGTGGGGTGAGTGGGAATCTGTTGCAGTGAGTGGGTATGTGTGACAGTGTGGTGTGAATGCAGAGCTGTAACTAGACTTTTTGGTGCCCTGTGCCAGAGAAAGAATTGGAGCAACCCCTCCCCCTTTTTTTCCATGCACTCATTCATGAGCTCGTTGTTATTCAGCTACAATATGGACACTATATGAAGCTACTGGTACTTGTAAAAAATAATAATAATAATTAGCGTTACAATTGAGCAAATCTATGTAGTGTGCAGCCACACATCCAATCTCTACCAGCAACACACTACATAGATCTGCTCAGCCACAATGCTGATCATTTTTTCTGCTGAGGGGTACACTGAGCTCCACAAGTCTGGACAATGGGGTGTAGAGTAGGATCTTGATCCGAGGCACCAACAGGCTCAAAGCTTTGACTGTTCCCAGAATGTACAGCGCCGCCTCCTCTATAACCCCGCCTCCCAGCACAGGAGCTCAGTTTGTCAGTTGGTGCTGCAGTAAGCAGGCACTTAACAGAGGGGCTGCTCCAGGCAGCCCTAAGAAAAGCTTTTTATGAGGTAAAAAGTGAAGACTTCAAGGGCAGCAGCAGGGGTAAATGTCTTCTGACATTCTCTGCTGCAGCTCCAGCTCTCCCCAGCGGCGCTGTACACACCCGAGCCCTGGTTGCCGGGTACCTACAGCGGAGGCTCCGGTTTACTTCACGTTAGGCACACACGGCTGGGGCTCTCCATGATCACGTGGCCGCGCTTCGGGAGGTGGTAAGTGGGTCCCGGTCTTTATCGCGATCCGGCGCGATCAGTGGGAGGCGGGCCGCGTGCGCTGGCGGTGGACACTGTGGATAGAGGCGATCCCACTAGATCACCAGGGCATGGGCGCAGGTTAGGTTTTCTCTTAAAACCGATTTTAATATCGCCCACAGTACCCGGTGGTTTTGCCAGCAAGGGGGATAAGGCTTAGACCTGAAGCCCCTCCCCCAGCCCCAGGGCGCCATTTCCAGCAAGTGTTCCCGCTCTGGAGCTGCATCTCTGTCTTTCCTCTCTCCCTGTCAGTGTCTGCGGCGCCATTACTCCTCAGCTCACTGTTCCTGGGACTGCTTGGGCAAATCCTCCTATGTAAAGCCGCCTGGTTGTCAGTGCTGTGACTTTACATGACACTTAAGTATTCTACCTGCCTTTTTAGTCAGTGTTATACCCCTTTCACATCGCACAAATAACCCGGTACCGACACGGCATATTGCCGTGTCGAACCGGGTCAGTGTGCGATGTGAAAGCACACTGGCCGATTTAGCGGGTCGCCTGACCCGGTAAATCAACCCGGTAAAAAAGAAGGGTTTTACCCGGGTTGATTACCGGGTCAGGTGCGGTGTGAATGGGAGCCGTGTCGATGCGACACGGTTCCCATTCACAAGATAGGGAGAGGCGGCGCTGGAGATGAGCTCATCTCCCGACGCCGCCTCCACCCCCGCCCCTGCTGCTGCTGCGCGCTCCGTTGTAATGGCAACCGACCCGGTATATTGCCGGGTCGGAAAGCCAGCAGCGGAGTGCAAATGCCGGATCCCACCCGGTAAGTACACGTTTGTCTTACCGGGTAGGATCCGGCATTTGCAGTCTGAATGCAGCATTAGTTAAGAAAGAGTGCATTTAGTCAGGGGTTTATAGTACAATTACATACCTCCCAACTTTTACCCTACCTGAAGAGGGACACTCGCGCGGCGAAGCCGCGTGCGTTCCCGAAAAGGGGGCATGGCCTGTGGAAAAGGGGGCGTGGCTTTGCGGAGGACCCGCGATCGTGAGCCACGACCCATTTTCGTCACTGAGGGGGCATGCCCAGCGCTCTGTGAGCCGCTGGCATGCCTCCTCTCCCTCTGTCTGCACTGAATAGACGCTGTGCGCATGCGCACAGCGTCTATTCACCGCTGCTCTGCGAGAGACGGAGCCTCCCAACTGCCCCCCCCCCCACAGCGGGACACTGCGGCCCGTGGGTGGGACAGCGGGACAGTCCCCAAAAAACGGGACTGTCCCGCGAAAATCGGGACAGTTGGGAGGTATGCAATTACCCTGTAATATACTGTACATCCAGTTTCTTACTGTGTAGTGTTATATCTATTGACTATATAGCTGTGTAAGCTAGTCCAGTGCAGTATTATTGTCTGTAATAACCTCTGCATTGTACAAACTGTGACTATTTGTGT
Source organism: Pseudophryne corroboree (assembly GCF_028390025.1). Taxonomy (NCBI): domain Eukaryota; kingdom Metazoa; phylum Chordata; class Amphibia; order Anura; family Myobatrachidae; genus Pseudophryne; species Pseudophryne corroboree. The sequence goes on from NC_086445.1 coordinate 604,725,051, forward strand.
GTGCATTGATAGCTGAGTGGTGTCCATCTCGTGTCTTTCACTCAACTTGCTATCCCTATATTCTATAACCTGAGGGGGCTTGGTGCGTCAGGTGTTATTTAATATAGGATTTTCACAAAGATATACTGTATTACGTATATTTTTCTCTGTGATTTAGTCACCATATCTCTCCTTTATCTCTGCTGGTGCTGACTACACTGCGCAGGGGTTTGGGTTTAGGGATATAGTGCTGCTGATAATTGTACTGTGTTACCTCATACTGCAAGTTAGATCATGTCTGCTTCTGAGGGTAACGGTTCTGGGGCGGAACACACTGCTGGTGTTGCTGAAGCCACAGGCACATATGGGGAGAATATAGCAGGTGTGGGCTCTGGTTCAGGGGGCTCCTTGCCCCCCAGTGGGACTGTGGCAACGGAGGCACATACTGACCCTCCGTGGGCCGCTTTTTCCACGCTTCTGCATACACTAGTTCATAAACTAACACCCCCTATGGGACCACCAATGCCGGTACAACCGTATGTGGTCCCTGCAGCTAACCCGCCGTGGGCGGACGATTTATCTGCTCAATTAAAGAAGTTGAACCAGTCCCTGACTACTAAAAAGTCTGACCAACGCTCGCCTAAGTCCAAGTGGTCCTCTAAGTGAGCGCTCGTCTCCTCACAATCCACTGCTGTCACTGACACCTCATCTGATGAAGACAGCACATACACTGACCCCACAGGTTCTGACTCAGATACGGCTGATGGGGAGGGTAGTTCACATGTGGATGTTCCTGATCTTTTGGAGGCTATTAAGTTAATTCTGCAGATTACGGATGATCCCGAGCCATCCGTTCCTCCTAAGAAACCAGATAGGTTCAAGCGTCAGAAGGTGATTAAACAAGTTTTACCTCACTCTGACCACCTAGTGGATATACGTCAGGAACCCTGGCAAAGCCAGGGTACCAAGTTTGTGCCTCAAAAGAAGATGCTGGCTCGCTATCCCCTCGTGCCAGAGCTGTCTAAGAATTGGGAAACGCCTCCTCCAGTAGACTCACATGTGGCTAGGATGGTGGTTTCCTCAGCTCTACCTGTCACTACCGTCACGTCTCTAAAAGAGCCTACGGATAAACGTGTCGAGGGTTGTCTAAAAGCGATTTACACCCTCACGGGTGGTGCACAAAGGCCCACTATTGCAGCTACATGGGGGGCAGAGGCTATTGAAGCATGGGCCTTGGAGTTAGAGGCTGAAATCTCCTCTGACCATGCTAGACAATGCTTGTCATATATTGTCACAGCTTCTCGCTATATTAAAGAGGCGGCTTCTTCTGATGCCGGTATCCTAGCAGCCAAGGCCTCTACTACGTCAGTCCTGGCTCGCAGGATATTGTGGCTGAGATCCTGGTCTGTGGATCTGGACTCTAGAATAACCCTGGAGGTACTCCCTTTCAAGGGGTATATTCTGTTTGGGGAGGACTTAAATAAGATAGTGGCTGACTTGGCTACTGCCAAAACTGCCTGTCTGCCTAATACAGTTCCTTCTTTGTCGAAGGCCAAAGGCACATCCTTTCGCCCCTTTCGTCCTTCAGGTAAAGCTAAAGGTCAGACGTACCATAAGCAGGCCCGCACTTCCAAACCTGGTAAGCCGAAGCCCAAAAAAGCCTGGGCTGCCCGTCAGCCAGCAGCCAAGACCGATAAGCCTGCCGCATGATGGGGCGGGCCTCCCCCTGGGGTATGGTTGAAGACCACTTCAGATGCCTGGGTACGGGAAGTCGTCACTCGAGGTTACGCCATAGCCTTCAAAAACCGACCCCCTCATCGATTTTACCAGACAGACGTCCCGTCGGACCAGACAAAGGCAAGCACTCTGCATTCGGTGGTACAGACCCTCCTGGATACAGGAGTCGTAGTACAGGTGCCTCTTGCTCAGAGGGGCCGGGGGTACTATTCTCCGCTGTTTCTAGTCCCGAAACCGAATGGGTCCTCCCGGCCCATTCTCAACCTCAAGGCACTGAACAAATTTGTGAAGGTTTCCAAGTTCCGTATGGAAACCCTTTGCTCTATAGTTCCGGCCTTGGAACCTGGGGACTGCATGGTCTCCCTGGACATACAGGACGTTTACCTGCATATTCCTATAGCAGTGTCACATCAACAATACCTGAGGTTCACTATTGGCAACCTCCATTACCAGTTTCGGGCATAACCTTTTGGTTTAACAACGGCTCCGCGAGTCTTCACCAAAGTTATGGCGGTGATGACGGTGGTACTCCGCCGTCAAGTGGTCAGGATACTGCCGTATCTGGACGACTTGTTAATACTGGCAAATTCCCCAGATCTTCTCCTGCGTCATCTAGATATGACGGTCCAGTTTCTACAAGCCCACGGGTGGCTCATCAACTGGAAGAAATCCTCCCTGGTCCCTGCTCAGAGCATGGTGCATCTGGGAGCGCTGTTGGACACTCACAACCAGAGGTTGTTCTTGTCTCAGGAGAAAGTCCTGCAACTTCAGGACAGGATTCGTTGCTTCCTTTTTATCGTCCGCAAGTGTCGATACATTTGGCAATGCAGGTGCTGGGCCTCATGGTGTCAGCATTCGACATGGTGGAGTATGCTCAATTCCATTCTCGCCCCCTCCAGAAGCTGATTCTAGCCAAGTGGGACGGCCTGCCTCACCTGATTAGTTCTCACATGATCTCTTTGACTCCGGAGGTCCGTCTGTCGCTGCTCTGGTGGCTCCTGGACCGACAATTGTGCAGAGGCCGTCCCTTCTGGATATCCAACTGGGTCCTGTTGACGACAGATGCCAGTCTAAGAGGTTGGGGCGCGGTGCTGTAGCAGCACTCCTTGCAGGGTCGGTGGACCAAGGAGGAATCTCTCCTCTCGATCAACATTCTGGAATTGCTGGCGGTCTTCAGTGCGTTGAACTTAGCCCAGCATTTGATTCAGAACCGTCCTGTTCAAGTACTGTCGGACTACGCCACCACAGTGGCTTACATAAATCATCAAAGCGGCACTTGAAGCCGTTTGGCAATGAAGGAAGCCTCACGGATTCTACGTTGGGCAGAACGCCATCTACCGGCAATATCGGCAATATTAATTCCGGGAGTCCTGAATTGGGAAGCAGACTTTCTTAGTCGTCAGGACGTGCATGCCGGCGAGTGGGGCCTCCATCCAGAACTGTTTCAACTCCTCGTGGAAAGGTGGGGTCTTCCAGATGTGGATCTGATGGCGTCTCGACACAATCACAAGGTTCCGTTCTTCGGAGCAAGCACAAGGGATCCTCAAGCAGCATTCGTGGATTCGCTGGCAGTGCTGTGGAGGTTTCAGCTGCCGTACGTGTTCCCTCCGGTGTCACTCCTGCCCAGGGTAATTCGGAAGTTCAAGCAAGAAAAAGGAAATCTGCTTCTCATAGCTCCGGCGTGGCCCAGACGGCACTGGTTCTCAGACCTGCAAGGCCTATCGTCAGAGCGTCCACTTCTACTTCCACAACGCCCAGACCTCCTCGTTCAGGGCCCTTGTGTCTACCAGGACCTAGCCCGGCTGTCTTTGACGGCGTGGCTCTTGAAGCTTCCGTCTTAAGAGCTAAGGGTTTTTCTGAAGAGGTCATTAAAACTATGTTGTGGGCCCGGAAACCGGCCTCTGCTCGGATTTACCATCGGGTCTGGCATTCCTACTTTTTTTGGTGCGCATCTAACCATTATGACGCTTCCAAGTTTAGTACAGCCAAACTTTTGGCTTTTCTACATCAGGGCCTAGATTTAGGCCTGCGTCTGGCCTCCCTCAAGGTTCATATTTCTGCCTTGTCGGTGTGGTTTCAGAGAAAAATTGCGACTTTACCTGATGTTCATACTTTCACTCGGTGTGTTGCGTATCCAACCTCCCTATGTCCCGCCTGTGGCTCCTTGGGACTTGTCGGTGGTTTTGGAGGCGTTGCAGGAGCCTCCATTTGAACCTCTTGGTTCAAGCTGACCTTAAGTGGCTTTCCCTTAAGGTGGTGTTCTTGCTGGCTATTGCCTCTGCTAGAAGAGTGTTGGATTTGGGTGCCTTGTCTTGTTGTTCCCCATATCTGATTTTTCACCGTGACCGGGCGGTTCTTAGGACTCGTCCCGGATATTTACCTAAGGTGGTTTCTTCGTTCCACCTTAATCAGGAGATTGTGGTTCCAGCTTTTGTCTCTCCTGATTTGTCTCCCAAAGAGCGGTCTTTGGATGTGGTACGGGCTCTCTGTATCTATGTAAAGAGAACTGCTTCTATTCGAAAGACTGATTCTCTCTTTGTTTTGTTTGTATTTCACAAACGTGGCTGGCCTGCCCACAAGCAGACCCTGGCCAGGTGGATTAGAATGGTGATTGCACATGCTTATGTGAAGGCTGCTCTGTCAGCTCCTGTTCACATTACGGCCCATTCTACTCGGTGTGTTGGACCTTTTTGGGCGGCCCAACGTGGTGCGACCCTTGACCAATTGTGCAAGGCGGCTACGTGGTTCTCCGGGAACACGTTCATAAGGTTCTATGCCTTCGATACTGCCGCTTCCCAGGATGATTCCTTTGGACGACGGGTTCTTGTGCCCGCTACAGTGCGTCCCCTCCCATAAGGAACTGCTTTAGTACATCCCCATTGTCCAGACTTGTGGAGCCCAGTGTACCCAGCAGCCGAAAACAAGTTTTATGGTAAGAACTTACCCTTGTTAAAACTCTTTCTGCGAGGTACACTGGGCTCCACAAGGCGCCCACCCTGACGCAATTAGCTTCTTTGGGTTGATATGGCATTAGCCGCTGACACTTCTCTTGTCGTGAGAGTGTGGTGTATGTGGCTACTAACCATTGTCGTATCTTTTCCTGCTACTGCATTGGGCTGGTTAACTAAACTGAGCTCCTGTGCTGGGAGGCGGGGTTATAGAGGAGGCGGCGCTGTGCATTCTGGGAACAGTCAAAGCTTTGAGCCTGTTGGTGCCTTGGATCAAGATCCTACTCTACACCCCATTGTCCAGACTTGTGGAGCCCAGTGTACCTCGCAGAAAGAGTTTTAACAAGGGTAAGTTCTTACCATAAAATTCGTTTTCACAAAGTATAAGGTAAGCTTCAAATAGTTAAAATTCTGTCGCTTAGAATTATCTACCGTTCTAAGCAAGGGCAGATAGCTTAATGAATAGATTGCCTGAATGCAATGCCACAGGCAGTGGGTTTGAATCCCGGATCTCAGCATCTGAAATCTATCATGTCAGCATGTTGAAATCTAATAAAGGACAGTGTGACTGAATAACAAAGGAATCTCAAGTTGAGCTCATAAATATTGTATAGGTATTAGTGACAGAAGGAGTCAGGATAGGAGACAGCAGCAGTCAGAAGATGCTGAGCTTCAAAAATGGGGGAAGCTGCAAGTGAAAGTAATTGACATGTGCTGCCAACAGTGCCCTCTACTCTGCAGCGCTATGTGCGGTGCCCCCTCCGCACATACCTAGTTATGGCCCTGGGTAAATGGGACTGTGTTACGGTGAGTGGGAATGTGTAAAAAGTGAAGGGTGAGTGGTAATCTGTTGCAGTGAGTGGGTATGTGTGAAACTGCGGGGTGAGTGGTAATGTGTGACAGTGAGTGGGCACGTGTTACAGTGAGGGATGAGTGGTAATGTGTTACTGTGAGTGGGCATGTGTGACAGTGTGGGGTGAGTGGGAATCTGTTACAGTGAGTGGGTATGTGTGACAGTGTGGGGAGAGTGGAAATGTGTGACAGTGACATTTTTAAACTGTACCCCATCCCCTATTAGCAGGTCCCAAGTCCCATTACTTATACAGCGCCAGCATATTCTATTGCACTTTACGATTGCACTATATTATTACACACCCCTGTGAAATAACAACCAACAATGTAAGGGGCATAAATCAGGAACGAAAATATAGTGCTATTGATTGTTTGAGGAAGGGCCCCATGAGGTCTAAATCCGCCTCTGTCCACGACACCCATAGAGTGGGAATAGAACCTGTGGCAAGCGCAGTGAGCCCGCATGGGGCTTTGTTGCACTCTAATCTGTCAAAGTCAAAAATATTACATAATAAGAACATACAAACTACACATATTATGAGTCGCTATACTTGCAAATACACGCAGCAAGCACAGCAAAATATGGTAACACACGCATTTACATGGACATGCCACAGAGATGGATTCAACACTTATTTCATACAGTACATAATTATAATAATATCAAGCGCCAGACATCATGATGATTTAAAATTATATAATGAAGTAATGTCATGTAGGTGTATTATTTGAACAAAACCAGATACTCCTGTCATATTTGGTATTAAACCAAGCAGATTAATAGGTAGATTCATTTGATACTTGTTATTAAGTTGTAGGACATTGCAACAAATAATTATGATTAAATGTATAAAAGCTAAAATCACTTTTATTAGAACAATAGATATACCAAACAGGTAGTGGACAGGAAGCTCAGGCCAGCCCCTTTGGACGTCCCCAAGGCTGAACCTGTTTAGCATATTCAAAGAGACGAGTGACTCATCATGAATGAGTGAGTCCCCTCCCCCAAAAACTAGATAACACATTGCTGATCAGGTCAGTTGCTGTTTGGTACCAGAGGATGAAGGAGTTGCTGGCAGACCAGTTCCTGCATGATTTTACAGAGAGAGAGAGAGAGTGATATGGAAAGACGAATTTATATAACTTAAGGATAATGGTATTGTATAGTGATGTGCACCGGAAATTTTTCGGGTTTTGTGTTTTGCTTTTGGATTCGGTTCCGCGGCCGTGTTTTGGATTCGGACGCGTTTTGGCAAAACCTCCCTGAAATTTTTTTGTCGGATTCGGGTGTGTTTTGGATTCGGGTGTTTTTTTTACAAAAAAACCTCAAAAACAACTTCAATCATAGATTTTGGGGGTCATTTTGATCCCATAGTATTATTAACCTCAATAACCATAATTTACACTCATTTTCAGTCTATTCTGAACACTGAACACCTCACAATATTATTTTTAGTCCTAAAATTTGCACCGAGGTCGCTGGATGGCTAAGCTAAGCGACACAAGTGGCCGACACAAACACCTGGCCCATCTAGGAGTGGCACTGCAGTGTCAGGCAGGATGGCACTTCAAAAAAGTAGTCCCCAAACAGCACATGATGCAAAGAAAAAAAGAGGCGCACCAAGGTCGCTGTGTGACTAAGCTAAGCGACACAAGTGGCCGACACAAACACCTGGCCCATCTAGGAGTGGCACTGCAGTGTCAGACAGGATGGCACTTCAAAAAAATAGTCTCCAAACAGCACATGATGCAAAGAAAAAAAGAGGCGCAATGAGGTAGCTGTGTGACTAAGCTAAGCGACCCAAGTGGCCGACACAAACACCTGGCCCATCTAGGAGTGGCACTTCAGTGTCAGACAGGATGGCAGATTTAAAAAATAGTCCCCAAACAGCACATGATGCAAAGAAAAAAAGAGGCGCACCAAGGTCGCTGTGTGACTAAGCTAAGCGACACAAGTGGCCGACACAAACACCTGGCCCATCTAGGAGTGGCACTGCAGTGTCAGGCAGGATGGCACTTCAAAAAAATAGTCCCCAAACAGCACATGATGCAAAGAAAAAAAGAGGCGCACCAAGGTCGCTGTGTGACTAAGCTAAGCGACACAAGTGGCCGACACAAACACCTGGCCCATCTAGGAGTGGCACTGCAGTGTCAGGCAGGATGGCACTTCAAAAAAATTGTTCCCAAACAGCACATGATGCAAAGAAAAAAAGAGGCGCACCAAGGTCGCTGTGTGACTAAGCTAAGCGACACAAGTGGCCGACACAAACACCTGGCCCATCTAGGAGTGGCACTGCAGTGTCAGACAGGATGGCAGATTTAAAAAATAGTCCCCAAACAGCACATGATGCAAAGAAAAAAAGAGGCGCACCAAGGTCGCTGTGTGACTAAGCTAAGCGACACAAGTGGCCGACACAAACACCTGGCCCATCTAGGAGTGGCACTGCAGTTTTCTAGCGAGAGGATGAGTGCTTCCATCCTCATGTGAATCTGAACCACTAGCCATGAACATAGGCCAGGGCCTCAGCCGTTCCTTTCACTCCATGCCGTAAATATTGGCAAGTTTACGCTTCTCATCAGACGCTTTCAATTTTGATTTTTGGGTCATTTTACTGAACTTTTGTTTTTTGGATTTTACATGCTCTCTACTATGACATTGGGCATCGGCCTTGGCAGACGACGTTGATGGCATTTCATCGTCTCGGCCATGACTAGTGGCAGCAGCTCAGGACGAGGTGGAAGTGGATCTTGATCTTTCCCTATTTTAACCTCCACATTTTTTTCTCCATTTTTTAATGTGTGGAATTATATGCCAGTATCAATAGCAATGGCCTACTACTATATATACTGCGCACAACTGAAATGCACCACAGGTATGGATGGATAGTATACTTGACGACACAGAGGTAGGTAGAGCAGTGGCCTTCCGTACCGTACTGCTATATATACTGGTGGTCACTGTCAGCAAACTGCAAAACTAAAATGCACCACAGGTTTAGAATCTAGATGGATAGTATACTTGACGACACAGAGGTAGGTAGAGCAGTGGCCTTCCGTACCGTACTGCTATATATACTGGTGGTCACTGTCAGCAAACTGCAAAACTAAAATGCACCACAGGTATAGAATCTAGATGGATAGTATACTTGACGACACAGAGGTAGGTAGAGCAGTGGCCTTCCGTACCGTACTGCTATATATACTGGTGGTCACTGTCAGCAAACTGCAAAACTAAAATGCACCACAGGTATAGAATCTAGATGGATAGTATACTTGACGACACAGAGGTAGGTAGAGCAGTGGCCTTCCGTACCGTACTGCTATATATACTGGTGGTCACTGTCAGCAAACTGCAAAACTAAAATGCACCACAGGTATAGAATCTAGATGGATAGTATACTTGACTACACAGAGGTAGGTAGAGCAGTGGCCTTCCGTACCGTACGCTATATATACTGGTGGTCACTGTCAGCAAACTGCAAAACTAAAATGCACCACAGGTATAGAATCTATATGGATAGTATACTTGATGACACAGAGGTAGGTAGAGCAGTGGCCTTCCGTACCGTACTGCTATATATACTGGTGGTCACTGTCAGCAAACTGCAAAACTAAAATGCACCACAGGTATAGAATCTAGATGGATAGTATACTTGACGACACAGAGGTAGGTAGAGCAGTGGCCTTCCGTACCGTACTGCTATATATACTGGTGGTCACTGTCAGCAAAACTCTGCACTGTACTCCTCCTATATAATACTGCTGGTCCCCAGTCCCCACAATAAAGCAGTGTGAGCACAGATATATGCAGCACACTGAGCACAGATATGGAGCGTTTTTCAGGCAGACAACGTATAATACTGGTGGTCACTGGTCAGCAAAACTCTGCACTGTACTCCTCCTATATAATACTGCTGGTCCCCAGTCCCCACAATAAAGCAGTGTGAGCACAGATATATGCAGCACACTGAGCACAGATATGGAGCGTTTTTCAGGCAGACAACGTATAATACTGGTGGTCACTGGTCAGCAAAACTCTGCACTGTACTCCTCCTATATGATACTGCTGGTCCCCAGTCCCCACAATAAAGCAGTGTGAGCACAGATATATGCAGCACACTGAGCACAGATATGGAGCGTTTTTCAGGCAGACAACGTATAATACTGGTGGTCACTGGTCAGCAAAACTCTGCTCTGTACTCCTCCTATATAATACTGCTGGTCCCCAGTCCCCACAATAAAGCAGTGTGAGCACAGATATATGCAGCACACTGAGCACAGATATGGAGAGTTTTTCAGGCAGACAACGTATAATACTGGTGGTCACTGGTCAGCAAAACTCTGCACTGTACTCCTCCTATATAATACTGCTGGTCCCCAGTCCCCACAATAAAGCAGTGTGAGCACAGATATATGCAGCACACTGAGCACAGATATGGAGCGTTTTTCAGGCAGACAACGTATAATACTGGTGGTCACTGGTCAGCAAAACTCTGCACTGTACTCCTCCTATATAATACTGCTGGTCCCCAGTCCCCACAATAAAGCAGTGTGAGCACAGATATATGCAGCACACTGAGCACAGATATGGAGCGTTTTTCAGGCAGAGAACGGATGAAACTGGTGGTCACTGATCAGCAAAACTCTGCACTGTACTCCTCCTATATAATACAGCTGCTCCCCAGTCCCCACAATTAAGCAATAAGCACAAATATTTGCATCAACATTAATAAACGGAGAGGACGCCAGCCACGTCCTCTCCCTAACATTTCCAATGCATGAGTGAAAATGGCGGCGACGCGCGGCTGCTTATCTAGAATCCGAATCTCGCGAGAATCCGACAGCGGGATGACGTTCGGGCGCGCTCGGGTTAACCGAGCCATACGGTAGAATCCGAGTATGCCTCGGACCCGTGTAAAATGGGTGAAGTTCGGGGGGGTTCGGTTTCCGAGGAACCGAACCCACTCATCACTAGTATTGTATGCTGGCCTGTAACTGTATGTAACTGTAACTGTATGTAACTGTATGTAACTGTAACTGTATGTAACTGTATGTATTAACTGCTTACTGTATGAGTTGTAACTATAGGTATACTGTACATTGTAATATATTTAATCCATATCCATTTAATAACAAATATATACAGAGCTGGATTAAGGCTATTGGGGGCCCGGGGCACTTCAGGCAATAGGGCCCCTTATAAAGAGGCAGGCAGATGAATTAGATAGATAGATAGATAGATAGAGATATATTTTTTTCTATTAGGTATCCTCTAGAAAGGAAGAGGCAGCACTCGGCTGACTTTTAAATTAGTGTAAATCTGTATTAATAGTTACTGACGTGGGTTTTTCCTTTAGGGTACAGATTTACACTAATTTAAAAGCCTGTAGAGTACCATCAAGTGCCTTTCAAATCAAGTGTAGATATACAGAACAAACAGCGGCACTCATGGACCTCACAAGAAGACCACAAGAAGCCGTTCAACAGTTTCAGTTTATACAACCTTCATCGGAAATGAGGTCCGAAAGTGCTGCTGTTTGGTCTGTATATATATATATATATATATATATATATAATCCAAGAAATCAGGCTAATTAGTTATCGGGGAGGGTGTTGGTCCAAGTACGCTATATATATATATATATATATATATATATATATATATGTATATATATATATATATATATGTATATATATACGCGTGTGTATATATATATATATATATATATATATATAGAAAACATCCATAAATGCAGCACTCTTGACGTCTTCAAAATCAAAGTACACTCGTGGGCACATATCAAACTGACAACGTTTCAGTGCCCTTTATTAGAGTGGCCCTTTTGTCAGGTAACCTGACGAAAGTGCCACGCTAATAAAGGGCACTGAAATGTTGCCAGCTTAATATGTGCCCACGAGTGTTCTTTGTTTGAAGACGCCAGGAGTGCTGCATTTATGGATGTTCTGTGAAATTTGCATGCGGGCACCCGGCGCAGTACGGGCTATTGAGGGGAGAGCTGGACATCCTGTTTGCTAGCTATATATATATATATATATATATACATACACACACATATATATATATATATACATATATACAGGGCTTAAAGTGGGCCTTGTAAGGTGGTGGAACTCATGGAGGAGGACCATGGAGGCACCAGGACCTGAGGAAGGAGTAGGTGGCTGCAGCGCATCAGTAACACTAGTGCCGCCTGTATCATCGATTGACGCAGATGATGGGGTGGGCTTTTCTGGTGGAATTACTGTGCAGGGCAATGGAGATGGCGGAACTAGTTCCCCCTACCATTATAGGTGGTGGAACTCAGTTCCACCTCGTTCCCCCCCACTTTAACCCCTGCATATATATATATATATATATATATATATATATATATATATATAAACAGAAAGTTCAGCACTCACCAAAATAAGCTCACTTATCCTCACAACATCTAGGAATAAATGAATAAGTGATGGGGGTTTAGTTAGTGAATTGGCCAATGCACGGAAGCCTGCACACCGCTCGCCAAGGTACCCCACCTTCATGCAGGTCACTTATCATTAAGATCTGTGCAAGCTTCATTAAGTATAAAAGATAACAAAAAGTTAAATAAAAAAAAGAAATGCTCCCCCTCCAAATCATTAACCAGTTCCACACCTCTGAACCTGGTCTGGTATGATAAAATAGGAGGGGGTGGGTGGGAATTATGTGGGGTGCCCCATATTTTCTTATAACCAACACCAGCCTAAACCAGCCGGGTTACTCATGCTACAGCAGGGGGGAATGCAGCCTGTGGTTTCCCTGCCATAACTGCAACCAGCCCCAAACTAGCCTATTCCCTGCACCGGTGGCTGTGAGTGCAAGGTTAATGGTTAAAGAATAGATAATAGTGTATTGTTTGTTACAGGCGTATCACAGGTCTCAGCAAACCTGCTCCAGCGTGAGCCAACATGACCAGACATTAAGGACACGCTGGCACCGGCAGTCCGTCTGCAAATAATTTAATAAACTTAAACTAACCCATGGGACATGGACATCAGCTGTAGTAGTACTTTATAATTATTCATAATAATCCTATATAATAAAATGCTGCTCAACACCTCTATGGCTGGAATTCAAGTGTTTTGCGCACTGGTGGCTACTAGATGGTGATACTTGTTGTTCTATCAATTTGACGTGTTCTTAACTAGTAGTAGTAGTAATAATAATAATAATAATAATAATAATAATAACAATAATAATAACAACAATAATAAAAGCTAAGCTAAAAAATGTCAGGACTTGATTCAGAACCCATGGAACCCCCCCCCCTCAAACTCTCTTTCCTCTCTCTCTCTCCCTTCTCTCCTCCTGCTTATCGATTAAGGCACTTGTGAGTTTTCAAGTGAATTAATTTGCCTATTAATTACATATCCTTTTTGGGCTGATAATCTACAAAGAATAATGGGTTAAAAGATCTGGAATAGGTGTATTTATTTATTACCAGTTATTTATATGGCAGCACTTAGCACTTAACAGAGAATATTTGGCCATTCACATCAGTCCCTGCCCAAGTGAAGCTTACAATCTATGGTCCCTACTTGTCATACACACACATTCACTCTAGGGTTAATTTAGTTGGGATCCAATTAACCTACCGGTATATTTTTGGATTGTGGGAGGAAACTAGAGTACCCAAAGGAATCTCACACAAGCACGGAGAGAGTATACAAACTCCCAGGGGCGTTTCAACAGAGGAGGGGTCCCGTGTGCACCTCCGGGTGGGCCCCATCCTCTGTATGGCGCTGTAGACTCCAGCATCGTGCCGGAGTCTACTGTGCATGCGCGATGGCCATTTTGGTGGCAATTTCCACCGTGATCGCAGCGCCCGACACTAGCCCCCGGAAAGGTAAGTATTAAAATGGGGGCAATATGTGCGGTGTAGGCCCGTGTGCACTGCACCCATTGCACCCATTATAGAAACGCCAATGTAAACACCACACAGTTAAGGCCATGGTGGGAATCAAACCCATGACCTCAGTGCTGTGAGGCAGTAATGCTAACCATTACACCATTCATGCTATGGGGCGTGTTGTATTGACGGGATATGTGATTTTTTAACACACTTTTATAAGTGGCTTCCAATGACTCAAAAATCAAGTTATAGCCATTATTATGAACCCCAAATTAAAACTAGTGCAGTTATTGGCTTAAAAAATATGATTTTCTATCTTTTTTAAAATTTTACTAAAAAAGGCAAAATCAGCTTAAAATTTTTTAAGAGCCCCCAAAATTTTCCTTTTGCCTACTAACAGACATCTACAGAGCATTTATGTTACAGCCGTATTCCAAACTGGAATAAATTCATTTTCCCCTCAAAATTCTGCACACAATACCCATTAATGACAATGTGAACATTTTTTTGAGATTTTTGCAAATTTATTAAAAATAAAAAACTAAGAAATCACATGTACATAAGTATTTACAACCTTTGCCATGAAGCTCAAAATTGAGCTCAGGTGCATCCTGTTTCCACTGATCATCCTTGAGATGTTCCTACAGTTTAATTGGAGTCCACCTGTGGTAAATTCAGTTGATTGGACATGATTTGGAAAGGCACACACCTGTCTATATAAGGTCCCACACCTGACAGTGCATGTCTGAGCACAAACCGAGCATGAAGTCAAATGAATTGTCTATACACCTCCGAGACAGGATTGTCTCAAGGCACAAATCTGGGGAACGATACAGAAAAATATCTGCTGCTTTGAAGGTCCCAATGAGCACAGTGGCCTCCATCATCCATAAATGGAAAACATTTATAACCACCAGGACTCTTCCTAGAGCTGGCCAGCCATCTAAACTGAGCGATCGGGGGAGAAGGGCCCTAGTCAGGGAGGTGACTAAGAACCCAATGATCATTCTGTCAGAGCTACTGCATTCCTCTGTGGAGAGAAGAGAACCTTCCAGAAGGACAACCATCTCTGCAGCAATCCACCAATCAGGCCTGATGGAAGCCACTTAAAAAGCACATGGCAGCCCACCTGGAGTTTGCCAAAATGCACCTCAAGGACTCTTAGACCATGAGAAACAAAATTCTCTGATCTGATGAGACAAAGATTGAACTCTTTGGCGTGAATGCCAGGCATCATGTTTGGAGGAAACCAGGCACCACTCATCACCAGGCCAATACCATCGCTACAGTGAAGCATGATGATGGCAGCATCATGCTGTGGGGATGTTTTTCAGTGGCAGGAACTGGCATACTAGTCAGGATAGAGAGAAAGATGAATGCAGCAATGTTCAGAGTCAGAGACATCCTGGATGAAAACCTGCTCCAGAGCACTCTTGACCTCAGACTGGGGCGACGGTTCATCTTTCAGCAGGACAACGACCCTAAGCACACAGCCAAGATATCAAAGGAGTGGTTTCAGGACAACTCTGTGAATGTCCTTGAGTGGCCCAGCCAGAGCCCAGACTTGAATCTGATTGAACATTTCTGGAGAGATCCGAAAATGGCTGTGCACCGATGCTTCCCCTCCAACCTCATGGAGATTGAGAGGTGCTGCAAAGAGGAATGGGCAAAACTGCCCAAAGATAGCTGTACCAAGCTTGTGGCATCATATTCAAAAAGACTTGAGGCTGTAATTGTTGCCAAAGGTGCATCAACAAAGTATTGAGCAAAGGCTGTGAATACTTATGTACATGTGATTTCTTAGTTTTTTATTTTTAATGCATTTGCAAACATCTCAAAAACAATTTTTTCATATTGTCAGTATGGGATATTGTGTGTAGAATTTTGAAGGGAAAAAATGAATTTATTCCAGTTTGAAATAAGGCTGTAACATAACAAAATATGTAAAAAGTTAAGCGCTGTGAATACTTTCTGGCTGCACTGTATACTATGATGATATTATCCAATATCTTCTGCACTTTTCTCGGGTAAATTATGATTTTCCTGATTTTTCCTCACACTTAACATGGCTATTAACAGACAAAATTACCATGCAAGTGCTTTTTCCAATTGAATTAGTCGAGATCAGGAGCATGAATAGACGCGAAAATCGGAATTACCAAAATGATAGGTGACTTAATTCTAGCAGCAATAAATTGTTTTATTATGTCCCAATTTGCTCTTGAAAAGAGAACTTAAGAAAATAGGTTGTTCTGTTTTTATTTTGACCTAATTGACTGTAGATCATGTGGAGAAAATACAATAAAACAAATTTTCAGAGGAAACTGATTCATCTTAAAAATGTGAAAAGTGATCTGATCAATCAATGATGTATAAGCAACCCTTGGTATGAAGGAATACATTTGCCTGTCTAAAATGTAGCATGAAATAAAATACCCTATAATTGAATATCTGTATAATAAATGTGTAAGGCTGTCTTGTCGTCACAACACATGTGTAGTGGAAGCCTCAATGGCTCTCACTGCAATAAAGGTAGATGACGGACCTGGAACAACAGGCCCGCCAGTTGGGGTAAAGTGCGGGAGCGTGGAAAATCAATAGGAGGGGTCAGAGCTGTGATGGAGAGTGGGTAGAAAACAGCAGACAGGGAGCCAGAGCTGGGCACAGAGTAGGGCGGTGTGAGTGCTGGTGATGGGGGGGGTGTTGCAGGGATTGAGTTCTCCCTAGTGATGAGCACCGGAAATTTTTCGGGTTTTGTGTTTTGGTTTTGGGTTCGGTTCCGCGGCCGTGTTTTGGGTTCGAACGCGTTTTGGCAAAACCTCACCGAATTTTTTTTGTCGGATTCGGGTGTGTTTTGGATTCGGGTGTTTTTTTCAAAAAACCCTAAAAAACAGCTTAAATCATAGAATTTGGGGGTCATTTTGATCCCAAAGTATTATTAACCTCAATAACCATAATTTCCACTCATTTTCAGTCTATTCTGAACACCTCACACCTCACAATATTATTTTTAGTCCTAAAATTTGCACCGAGGTCGCTGGATGACTAAGCTCAGCGACCCAAGTGGCCGACACAAACACCTGGCCCATCTAGGAGTGGCACTGCAGTGACACGCAGGATGGCCCTTCAAAAAACTACTCCCCAAACAGCACATGACGCAAAGAAGAAAAAAAAGAGGCGCAATGAGGTAGCTGTGTGACTAAGATAAGCGACCCTAGTGGCCGACACAAACACCTGGCCCATCTAGGAGTGGCACTGCAGTGTCACGCAGGATGGCCCTTCCAAAAAACACCCCCCAAACAGCACATGACGCAAAGAAAAAAAGAGGCGCAATGAGGTAGCTGTGTGACTAAGATAAGCGACCCAAGTGGCCGACACAAACACCTGGCCCATCTAGGAGTGGCACTGCAGTGTCACGCAGGATGGCCCTTCCAAAAAACACCCCCCAAACAGCACATGACGCAAAGAAAAAAAGAGGCTCAATGAGGTAGCTGTGTGACTAAGATAAGCGACCCAAGTGGCCGACACAAACACCTGGCCCATCTAGGAGTGGCACTGCAGTGTCACGCAGGATGGCCCTTCCAAAAAACACCCCCCAAACAGCACATGACGCAAAGAAAAAAAGAGGCGCAATGAGGTAGCTGTGTGACTAAGATAAGCGACCCAAGTGGCCGACACAAACACCTGGCCCATCTAGGAGTGGCACTGCAGTGTCACGCAGGATGGCCCTTCCAAAAACTACTCCCCAAACAGCACATGACGCAAAGAAAAATGAAAGAAAAAAGATGTGTAAGATGGAATTGTCCTTGGGCCCTCCCACCCACCCTTATTTTGTATAAACAGGACATGCACACTTTAACCAACCCATCATTTCAGTGACAGGGTCTGCCACACGACTGTGACTGAAATGACGGGTTGGTTTGGACCCCCACCAAAAAAGAAGCAATTAATTTCTCCTTGCACAAACTGGCTCTACAGAGGCAAGATGTCCACCTCATCATCATCCTCCGATATATCACCGTGTACATCCCCCTCCTCACAGATTATCAATTCGTCCCCACTGGAATCCACCATCTCAGCTCCCTGTGTACTTTGTGGAGGCAATTGCTGCTGGTCAATGTCTCCACGGAGGAATTGATTATAATTCATTTTAATGAACATCATCTTCTCCACATTTTCTGGATGTAACCTCGTACGCCGATTGCTGACAAGGTGAGCGGCGGCACTAAACACTCTTTCGGAGTACACACTTGTGGGAGGGCAACTTAGGTAGAATAAAGCCAGTTTCTGCAAGGGCCTCCAAATTGCCTCTTTTTCCTGCCAGTATAAGTACGGACTGTCTGACGTGCCTACTTGGATGCGGTCACTTATATAATCCTCCACCATTCTTTCAATGGGGAGAGAATCATATGCAGTGACAGTAGACGACATGTCCGTAATCGTTGTCAGGTCCTTCAGTCCGGACCAGATGTCAGCATCAGCAGTCGCTCCAGACTGCCCTGCATCACCGCCAGCGGGTGGGCTCGGAATTCTGAGCCTTTTCCTCGCACCCCCAGTTGCGGGAGAATGTGAAGGAGGAGATGTTGACAGGTCGCGTTCCGCTTGACTTGCCAATTTTGTCACCAGCATTCTTTGAACCCCAGCAGACTTGTGTCTGCCGGAAAGAGAGATCCAAGGTAGGTTTTAAATCTAGGATCGAGCACGGTGGACAAAATGTAGTGCTCTGATTTCAACAGATTGACCACCCGTGAATCCTTGTTAAGCGAATTAAGGGCTCCATCCACAAGTCCCACATGCCTAGCGGAATCGCTCTGTGTTAGCTCCTCCTTCAATGTCTCCAGCTTCTTCTGCAAAAGCCTGATGAGGGGAATGACCTGACTCAGGCTGGCAGTGTCTGAACTGACTTCACGTGTGGCAAGTTCAAAAGGTTGCAGAACCTTGCACAACGTTGAAATCATTCTCCACTGCGCTTGAGACAGGTGCATTCCACCTCCTATATCGTGCTCAGTTGTATAGGCTTGAATGGCCTTTTGCTGCTCCTCCAACCTCTGAAGCATATAGAGGGTTGAATTCCACCTCGTTACCACTTCTTGCTTCAGATGATGGCAGGGCAGGTTCAGGCGTTTTTGGTGGTGCTCCAGTCTTCTGTACGTGGTGCCTGTACGCCGAAAGTGTCCCGCAATTCTTCTAGCCACCGACAGCATCTCTTGCACGCCCTTCTCGTTTTTTAAATAATTCTGCACCACCAAATTCAAGGTATGTGCAAAACATGGGACGTGCTGGAATTTGCCCATATTTAATGCACACACAATATTGCTGGCGTGGTCCGATGCCACAAATCCACAGGAGAGTCCAATTGGGGTAAGCCATTCTGCGATGATCTTCCTCAGTTGCCGTAAGAGGTTTTTAGCTGTGTGCGTATTCTGGAAAGCGGTGATACAAAGCGTAGCCTGCCTAGGAAAGAGTTGGCGTTTGCGAGATGCTGCTACTGGTGCCGCCGCTGCTGTTCTTGCGGCGGGAGTCCATACATCTACCCAGTGGGCTGTCACAGTCATATAGTCCTGAGCCTGCCCTGCTCCACTTGTCCACATGTCCGTGGTTAAGTGGACATTGGGTACAACTGCATTTTTTAGGACACTGGTGAGTCTTTTTCTGAGGTCTGTGTACATTTTCGGTATCGCCTGCCTAGAGAAATGGAACCTAGATGGTATTTGGTACCGGGGACACAGTACCTCCAACAAGTCTCTAGTTGGCTCTGCAGTAATGATGGATACCAGAACCACGTTTCTCACCGCCCAGGATGCCAAGGCCTCAGTTATCCGCTTTGCAGCAGGATGACTGCTGTGATATTTCATCTTCCTCGCAAAGGACTGTTGGACAGTCAATTGCTTGGTGGAAGTAGTAAAAGTGGTCTTATGAGTACGACTTCCCCTCTGGGATGACCATCGACTCCCAGCAGCAACAACAGCAGCGCCAGCAGCAGTAGGCGTTACACGCAAGGATGCATCGGAGGAATCCCAGGCAGGAGAGGACTCGTCAGAATTGCCAGTGACATGGCCTGCAGGACTATTGGCATTCCTGGGGAAGGAGGAAATTGACACTGAGGGAGTTGGTGGGGTGGTTTGCGTGAGCTTGGTTACAAGAGGAAGGGATTTACTGGTCAGTGGACTGCTTCCGCTGTCGCCCAAAGTTTTTGAACTTGTCACTAACTTATGATGAATGCGCTGCAGGTGACGTATAAGGGAGGATGTTCCGAGGTGGTTAACGTCCTTACCCCTACTTATTACAGCTTGACAAAGGCAGCACACGGCTTGACAAATGTTGTCCGCATTTCTGTTGAAATACTTCCACACCGAAGAGCTGATTTTTTTGGTATTTTCACCAGGCATGTCAATGGCCCTATTCCTCCCACGGACAACAGGTGTCTCCCCGGGTGCCTGACTTAAACAAACCACCTCACCATCAGAATCCTCCTGGTCAATTTCCTCCCCAGCGCCAGCAACACCCATATCCTCCTCATCCTGGTGTACTTCAACACTGACATCTTCAATCTGACTATCAGGAACTGGACTGCGGGTGCTCCTTCCAGCACTTGCAGGGGGCGTGCAAATGGTGGAAGGCGCATGCTCTTCACGTCCAGTGTTGGGAAGGTCAGGCATCGCAAACGACACAATTGGACTCTCCTTGTGGATTTGTGATTTCGAAAAACGCACAGTTCTTTGCTGTGCTTTTGCCAGCTTGAGTCTTTTCATTTTTCTAGCGAGAGGCTGAGTGCTTCCATCCTCATGTGAAGCTGAACCACTAGCCATGAACATAGGCCAGGGCCTCAGCCGTTCCTTGCCACTCCGTGTGGTAAATGGCATATTGGCAAGTTTACGCTTCTCCTCCGACAATTTTATTTTAGATTTTTGAGTCCTTTTTTTACTGATATTTGGTGTTTTGGATTTTACATGCTCTGTACTATGACATTGGGCATCGGCCTTGGCAGACGACTTTGATGGCATTTCATCGTCTCGGCCATGACTAGTGGCAGCAGCTTCAGCACGAGGTGGAAGTCGATCTTGATCTTTCCCTATTTTTGGAACCTCAACATTTTTGTTCTCCATATTTTAATAGGCACAACTAAAAGGCACCTCAGGTAAACAATGGAGATGGATGGATACTAGTATACTTATGGATGGACGAGCGACTGCCGACACAGAGGTAGCTACAGCCGTGGACTACCGTACTGCGTCTGCTGCTAATATAGACTGGATGATAATGATATAAAAAATATATATATATCACTACTGCAGCCGGACAGGTATATATTATATAATGACGGACCTGCTGGACACTGTCAGCACTGCAGACTCCTAAAGTAAGCTACTAGTATCAAGAAGATAGGAAAAAAAAAAAACACAACAGGTAGGTGGTATACAATTATGGATGGACGAGCGACTGCCGACACAGAGGTAGCTACAGCCGTGGACTACCGTACTGCGTCTGCTGCTAATATAGACTGGATGATAATGATATAAAAAATATATATATATCACTACTGCAGCCGGACAGGTATATATTATATAATGACGGACCTGCTGGACACTGTCAGCACTGCAGACTCCTAAAGTTAACTACTAGTATGAAGAAGATAGAAAAAAAAAAACCCACCACAGGTAGGTATACAATTATGGACGAGCGACTGCCGACACAGAGGTAGCTACAGCCGTGGACTACCGTACTGCGTCTGCTGCTAGTATAGACTGGATGATAATGATATAAAAAATATATATATATCACTACTGCAGGACAGGTATATATTATATAATGACGGACCTGCTGGACACTGTCAGCAGAATGCGTTTATAGAATAAAAACACCACACGACGAGTGTTTAACTTTTTCAGGCAGACAATCACAATATACTGGTGGTCACTGGTCACGGGTCAGTCACACTGGCAGTGGCACTCTGGCAGCAAAAGTGTGCACTGTTAAATATATGTACTCCTGCTATAACTGCTCCCCAGTCTCCCCCACAATTAAGCTGTGTGAGCAGTGAGCACTCAGCACAGTCAGATATACATAGATGATGCAGCACACTGAGGCTGAGCACAGATATGGTATACTGTATCACTGTGTATCGTTTTTTTTCAGGCAGAGAACGGATTATATTAAATAATAATAAAACTGCACTGGTGGTCACTGGTCAGTCACTAGTAAACTCTGCACTCTCTGAGTACTCCTAAGCTCCAGTAAATCAAGTGTCTCACTCTCACTATCTATTTCTATTCTAAACGGAGAGGACGCCAGCCATGTCCTCTCCCTATCAATCTCAATGCACGTGTGAAAATGGCGGCGACGCGCGGCTCCTTATATAGAATCCGAGCTCGCGATAGAATACGAGCCTCGCGAGAATCCGACAGCGGGATGATGACGTTCGGGCGCGCTCGGGTTAGCCGAGCAAGGCGGGAAGATCCGAGTCTGCCTCGGACCCGTGTAAAAAGCGTGAAGTTCGGGGGGGTTCGGTTTCCGAGAAACCGAACCCGCTCATCACTAGTTCTCCCAGGTCTTTTATACTAGTTACTGCATATTTGAATAGAGAAACATATATTTGCATTTGATTCCACTGAGTACAGCAGCTTGTAGCTTGTCTTGATGTTGGCCCACCTTGTCTGTTGTGCCTGCAGAAGTATTTTAGCAAGAAAAGGTTTTTGGATAGCTGTAACAACAGTGACATCTGCTGGCAAAATAAGCATGTTTTCAAACAACATTTAAAAAGGATAAACTGTAAGCAGTAGTTTGATAAGAGTCCAAGTTTTAATGCACTTACTTATGCATTTCTAAATGTGCAATTTACTCAGGGGTTAAACCGTACATCAAAGTAGTCATTTAGATGGGGAAAAACCCACATCCCTAGGAACATCCAACGCACTCAGGACTGTGTCCTCTCACCCCTACTCTTCTCCCTGCACACTGCACCTCAGAGGCACAATCAGTAAAGATCATCAAATTCGCCGACGACATCACCGTCATCGGCCTCATTAAGGTCAAGGGCGAATTGACCTATAGATGGGAAGTATGGATGGGGCAGTGCGGATGGTGTAATGGTTAGCATTACTGCCTCACAGAACTGAGGTCATTGGTTTGATTCCCACCATGGCCCTAACTATGTGGAGTTTGTATACTTTCCCTGTACTTGCGTGGGTTTCCTCCAGGTACCCCGGTTTCCTCCCACACTCCAAAAATATACTGGAAGGTTAATTGGCTCCCAACAAATATTAACCCTAGTATGAATGTGTGTGTGTACATGTGATAGGGAATATAGATTCTAATCTCCACTGGGGCAGGCACTGATCTGAATGGGCAAATATACCCTGTACAGCGCTGCGGAATATGTGTGCGCTATATAAATAACTGGTAATAATAATAATAATAATAATAAATAAGTAGACCGGTTGGCCCGGTGGTGCAGCCACAACAACCTTCAGCTTAACCCCCTCAAACTGTCGAGATGATAGTGAACTTCAGGAAGAAGTCAGCTAGTGCACCTCCGCTAACAATTGCTGACAGTGTGGTATCACTAGTGGACTCCTTCAAGTTCCTAGGGACCACAATCATCCCGGGACCTGAAATGGGGGTTCAACGCTGACGCTACTGTTGGGAAAGTGCAGCAGAGGTTTTCCTTCCTCAGGCAACTAAGGAAGTTAAATATCCCACAGAAGCTTCTGCTCCTCTTCTACTCCGCGATTGTGGAGTCGGTACTTTGCTCCTCGATACTGGTATGGTACGGCTCTGTCAGTGCGAGGGACAGATGCAGGCCCCTAAAGGTGGTCAGAACCGCAGAGAAGATCATCGGGGCCGACCTTCCCTCTGTCCAGGACCTGTACCTGTCCTGAGCTAAATAGCGGGCAACGAAGATAGTAAAGGACCAGCTACACTCCGGCAACAGCATGTTTAACTTTCTTCCTTCAGGCAGGCACTACAGGGTCATCCCCGCTGGGTCCACCAGAAGCCTCAAAAGTTTCTTTCCCCAAGCGGTACGCCTGCTAAACTCCTGAACATTGACTGACTAGACGTACATGTAACTAACTTGTGTCCCTACGGTGTACCTATCTTTATGACTTCACTTCCCCCCCACCTGCTTATCTGTTACCTACTTTGCTGTTGTATAGCAAACCAAAGACAATTCCTAGTATACGCAAGTATACCTGGCCATTGGCCAATAAAGCTGATTCTGACACAAAGCTCTAGGTATGGGGAAATAGCCTATCTGAGAGGCTATGGATCCTTTTTCACTTTGGATTAGGGTCCTCATTTCGAGTTGATAACACGTAGCAACTTTTTGCTGCTCGTGCGATCAACTTGACGTCGCCTATGGGGAGTGTATTTTAGCATAGCAGGGTTGCGATCGCTTGTGCAGGCCTACTATGCTAAAAAAGTTTCCTGCAAAACAAGACCAGGGTCAGACTTACTTACCCTGTGCGACGGATCCAGCGACTAAGGTCCCGGAATTGACATCAGACATCCGCCCTCCAAACACCTGGACACGCCTGCGTTCGCCTCACCACGCCTGGAAAACGGTCAGTTGATGCCCCGGAACACCTCCCACCTGTCAGTCTTCTTGCAAACAATTAATTAAATAAGCAAAAGGCACTGATCCGCTGGGTATGTAGTCGGGATCCCGGTGATCAGAATTCCGACAGCGGAATCCTATTGGTCACAATGGCGACGGATCCAGGCGGTGAGTATTAGTTTTAGTGTTAATGTTAATTTAGGGTTTGGGTTAAGGCACTAGCGGGAGGATTAGGGTTAGGCTCTGGGAGTGGATGGTTAGGGTTAGACTGCTATACAGGATGGTTAGGGCTAGGCTGTGGGAGGGGTGGGTTAGAGTTAGAATACTTACCAACATCCATTGGCATTGTGACAGTCGGGATTCTGCTGTTATGAGTCTGACGTCTGGCATTTTGTACCTAACGCGATCCCCTGCACCTACTACTCCTATATCTGGTGTGCATGTGGTCAGGGCACTCCCCTGCAAACTATAAATTTGCGCCCTCCCACCCACACGTAATAAAGGGGTGTGGTCTAACAAGGAAGGGATGTGGTTACACAATAGTTACCCCAATTAAATTACACCACACAATAGCACAATCTTATTCACATTACACCCCATGTAATGCCCAATTCATATTGCAGCACAAAGTAGTGTACCTTATTCACGTTATATCACATAGAAGTGGCCCTTAGTCAGATTAAGCTACGCAGTAGTGCCTCTTATACACATTATGCTACACAATAGTACCTCATACACAATGCCCATAGTAGTAGTTTTCCTTACACATAATGCCCACAGTAGTAGTTCCCTTTACATATAATTCCCACAATAGTAGTGTCACACATAGGGGGTAATTCAGAGTTGATCGTAGATGTGCTAAATTTAGCACATCTACGATCATTTACTCTGACATGCGGCGGACGCACGGCACAGGGCTAGTCCACCCCGCATGTTAGGCCCTACACTCCCCCCCCCCCCTGCACAGGTACTGGCAGGGAGCTACCTGCTGCATTCTGGGTCGCAGCAGCTGCGTGTGACGTCATGCAGCCGCCGTGGTCCGCCCCCCAATGGACCGGACATGCCTCCGCTGTCTGGACCATGCCCCACCAATGGCATTCTAACATTCTAACACCGTTGGCACACCCCTTCCTGTCCTGTGTCCGCCTCTGCCTGTCAATCAGGCAGAGTCGATCGCAGCCAGTGAGATGCTGATGCTGATAGCTGTGCGTGCACACTCCACAAAATAATTCAGAATCGGAATCAGCTTTATTGGCCAGGTGTACTCACGTACACTAGGAATTCTTTGTGGTACAATGCATCGCCAAGCAGCAACATGAAGGGGGAATACATAGC
This sequence comes from Pseudophryne corroboree, assembly GCF_028390025.1. Taxonomy (NCBI): domain Eukaryota; kingdom Metazoa; phylum Chordata; class Amphibia; order Anura; family Myobatrachidae; genus Pseudophryne; species Pseudophryne corroboree. Next base: position 604,750,352 of record NC_086445.1, read on the forward strand.
ATAAGAAGGGGGAAAAACATACCATACATTACAAACATTACACATATGAGTTGATACTGCACATTGCAACTGTACAATAGACTCGACATATAATTAGACATATTATACTTGTAAGACTAAAAACAAAGGCTGCTTGGCAGAGCAGCACCGAGGCAGCCATCCGCAGCGCCAACTAGAACTCAAACAATGCACATAATACAGAAGATTTAAGTATTACATCAAAAGATAAACCACACAGACAATAAAAACAGAAAGAATAATGCATGATTGGTGTAGGCATTTTGGGTAATAACCTCCAGGGGTTGTGTATTCCACCCTCACAAGGTACCAGGTGCGGCAGCCATCTTAGGCACACTGCATAGGATTACCCAGGGTGGAATAGTCCACCCCTAGAAGAGAACACAAAACGGGGAGATTGCAGAGTCCTTAAGTTCAGAGTAGGGATCCACTAAAACCATCAGGTCCATGTATTTTTCATCCAATTCACAAGCGTACCAGATAAGGCAGCCATGTTGGGCGCACTACGAAGGTTACACAGTGGGAGATGAGCCATACAAGGGCCAAATGCATGTATGGGAAAACTGACACGTGTGTAGGAGTATGCTATGCCCTGCATGGAAAGATCCAAATGAAGCACACCCTGCCCACGGAGGAACCATCCGAGGCAGCCATGTGGGGCGCACTGCGTAGGTTACTGCTGGCAGAATGTGCAACCAATGGAGGTACACATTACAGGAATAGCACACTGTGGGGTGGAAGTACCCTGTAAGAAGAAAGAGAAGAGAGAAAAAAAAAAAACACATTTGCAGGAAAACTGTAGTAACATTATTTTGTGAAAATGATAAATGACCTGTTCTCACAAGAGCAGTGCGAGTGGGTGTGAGAATGTGAGAATGTGGGTGTGAGAATGCTGCTGCAGTGATGCAGTCTAAATTGCCCCCATAATGCCTACAGTAGTAGTGTCGGTTACACATAACACCCACAGTACAGATGCGTTTTAACAGTGGAGGGGGCTCATGTGCAGACTCCGGGTAGGCCTCCTCCTCTTATCTTCGTATCTGGCATTGTGTTAATCACTACTGCAGATGTATGGTGGCCACTACTGCACATGTATGGTGGCAAACACTGCACCCATTATAGAAATGTCAGTGCCACAGTAGTAGTGCCCCTTACACTTAACATTGACAGTAGTAGTGCCCCACATAATGCCCACAATAATGGTGCCACACATAACCGCAGTATTAGTGCCCCACATAATGTCCACAGTAGTATTACCTCTAACACAATTATCCCAATAGTAATGCCACAGATAATACCCAAGTAGTAGTACCCCTTACACTTAACGCCGACAGTAGTAGCGCCACAAATAACACTCCCAGGCAGATGTAGCCACGCTCATCATTGCCACTATTCATAGCGGTGGCGCGGCTAGTGTGCCCGCGACTGTGTGCATGTGAGTGTGTGCGTACAAACACACACATTAAAATCTATGAAGTGGAGACCCGCTGCAGCCAGTTATAGCGCGGTGCATTCGCATCATGCCGCAATACGTGCGCACATGCATATGCTTCATGGCAACGATGAGCGTGGCTACATCTATATATCCACAGGAGGGGAGAATGGGGGGTGAACTAGCTGGGGGGCAGGGGCAGGAGAGCAGCTACCTCCAATGCAAGGGCATAGCTACCATAGGTGCAGGGAGTGCAGCTGCTATGGGGCCCAGAGCTGAGAGGGGCCCACCTTCCCTGTCACAGTTACATGTGTTATATACATTTTTTGCCATTTGGTAATATGAAGGGGTCCTTTCAAACGTTTTCCTTGGGGCCTGCAATATATCTAGGTATACCCCTAGACCTGCTCATTGTAGTGTGGTATAAAATGAACTGGAGGGCATTAATGTTATATAATATGAACTGGGGCACTGTTATGAGGCACAATATGAACAGAGAGCACTATATATCATAATGTGAATTGGGGGTCCTGTGCAGCATAATGTTACTGGCAGCTCTGAAATGTGACATAGGGTGAACTTTAAGCACTACTACGATTCATAAAAGAAACTAGGGCTCTACTATTGGGCATAACATTAAATAAGGCTCTACTATGGTTCAGAAAATGAACTAGACCACTATTATTAACAACTGCTGCAGAGGGGGCCCCTTGAAAATGTTTCTATGGGGTCCACAAAGTTCTGGTTATGCCCCTGCTCCAATGCAGCAGTCCACAGGATGGCAGAGAGGAACAGCTGGGACCAGCAGCAAGGGTAAATCCCAGCAGGACAGGACCACTAAACAAGAGGTGCGGAGCAAGGGACTGCAGAAGCCACTGTGTCCTCGTCCCTCCCTCCTGAAGACAGGCAGCGGGATTCAACACCAAGCCACAGCTGTCAGAGGCCTGTCAGGGATGTAGTCATCCTCCAAAGCACCAGGGTATGGAGCGGGATCAGGAGGGGATGGCGGGGAGATACCTACTGCAGGGTGGCACACAAAGAGTTGCTGATAGCCGCGCTACCCGCTGCCATCACTACTGCCTGTCATACAGTGATAGGCGCAGCAGCAGCCACACCAGGGTAGCAGTACAGGGAGAGCGCATCCTCTGCTCGGTGCCTCCCTGCAATGCATACCCTTGCTGAGTTGCGCCGGCACTGGCTGCAAACATTGCGTCCAGCGGCACAATGCACAGTACACAGCAGGGACAGGAGCAGTCACCCTCCTTTCCTGATGGCTGGGTAGCAGATGGGAGAGGAGAGAGCAGGGCTTTGCACTGTCACACAACATGGAGTGGAGCTGGTTAGCGTGCCCATGGCTGGCTGGCTCATTAGCAGTTAATGGAGAAAGATAGCTTCCACGACATGGCCACTACTGCCTTGCAGCTACTGCCTCTGCCCGATGAAGTATTAAGATGGACTACTATGCAATTTCTCTCACTCACTCTATCCACTTACCAATATGGCTGTCAGGCAGGATCAGAACAAGCCTGCTGCCGTGTTGCTCCGCCCCCTTAGGTCCCATGTAGCGTCACCCACTTTTCGTCCAAACACTGCCTCACTGCCTCTTTCACAGGGGAGGAGACTTCAAGCTGCCGGCGCCACTGCTGTCAGTGGGACAGGCGCAGCAGCCAGCGGCAGCAGCAGCAGCAGGACAGGTGCAGCAGCAGGGGGGCAGGCGCAGCAGCAGGGATGCAGAGCAGGGAGAGCAACTCTCCAGCCTGGCGCCTCCCTGCTTTGCATCCCCTTGCTGAGCGGGTTCCGCCGAGCCTGCACGTGGTCTTACCTTAAAAAGTCTGTGTGCCTCAAATAAGGATGCAAGTTTTATGTTTAAAACTAATGTGATAGCAATTGCCATGTTTACAATTCTGAGAAGGACAGACCAGATAGGGAAGACTTTGGGGCAGTTGTCCAGCTTAACAAATGTTGCAACAATTTAAACATTAGCTGTTTATATAGTGTAGATAATACAGCTTGGAGTGTCTATAAAACACATAGTGAGGTTAATTTTGACTGTGCGCTGCTCCACGGGTAGCGTATCAGTCGGCCCTCACGCACCTTCATAACCGATGTTCACCTCTCACAGCAATGGCACGTGTTGCTCCGCAGTTTCCACATCAGTTATTCGCAATGGTGCCATTCGTCACGATAAACCTTCACCAACGCAGCACGGGAAGAGTTCACAACCTGCACTGTTTCATAAATACTGCCACCCTTGGCCCAAAAGCCGGTAATCATCCTTTTTTTCAACTAGGATAAATAAATCGCCTCTTTTACCCATGACAGCAACAACTGATTTGTGTGCAGACGACCTATCTCACACCTTATAGACCCACCAAGCCAGCGCATGACACGTGATGTACTTCATGGGCTACGCGCTGCCGATGTCAAATGTAGGAGGTGGACATAATAATAAGACTTGACTGTGTATATTAATACCTGGGATACTCTCTGTATTAAATAGATGTCTCTGTAATGATCTCTTTATTGTTTGGTCATCCCTGGAATGCTGTCCGTATTGCAGTGGTTCCCATACTGTTGCCATGGTACCCTGCGGTGCTGTGGAGCACTTGCAGGGGTGCCACAGGTTGGTGATCCAGGACCACAATTTTTATGGTCAATGTTATAGGCAAAACAAGAGCTGGTGGCTATCAATCATAAAATATGTGGACAAATAGAAATGCAACCCTGTCCATCACCACATAAATGAACATAAGGATGATATATAAGCTCAATTAAATTAATTTAATATATTTTTTTTAATTTATGAATATGAAATCTTTGGCTTGGGGGTGCCATGAAAACAATCTGATACTCTAGGACACTTGATTCAAGAAAGTTTGGGAACCACTGCTGTATTGTATATTGGTCATTGGGATATGCTCTCTGTATTGATTGGTGGTCTCTGAAATGCTCTCTGTATTGTATACATTGTTTCATGGAGTGTTTTCACTATTGTATGTATTGTTGAACACCAGAATGCTGTCTGTATTGTATTGGTGTCTCTGGAATACGCTTTGTATTGTATAAATGACCCTAAAATGCCTGCTGTTGTGACTCCATCTATCATTTCATATTGTATTGGCCTCACCACTACAGTAGATTTGTTCCCATCTATGTGAAGACACTTTCAGATTTTTTTCCAGAGCCATTTTAATTTCCCAATCTTTTTCTGTCGGCAACTATAATTCACACCCAGTATATTTGGGAAACTCCCAAATTTCAGATGGCTTTCTTGAACTCAGAGGAGAGTAGGCCAGCATCTTGGATGCGGCCCACTTCCTGAGTGTAATGGGTGGTCCAGGACTTGATGACCGCACAGTGACCTTACTGCCAGCTTGCCCCTCCCTATATTAGGGAGGGGACAACCCTAATATAAACAAATATGGGTCAAGTACAGTAAAAGTCCCCAGGACTCCACATAGCATATCTCACCATCAGGGCAGGTGAACATACAATATGATGATGGACAGCAACATGACCTCATCTATTCTCATTGGATGATTGCTGAATCACCTGCACAGCTGACAACATTGCTTTCATTAAGCACACCCTTGTCAACTAATTGTACTATTTTTTTATAAATACAATCACACATTTTGCAGTGATTATTACAATCACGTAACTGTATTCTATCTGAATAAATATGATGCATATGTGTCCTCGCAATGGGGCTGATTCGCTGCACTGACTGCTGTAGCCATTTTTTCTGGTGTTGCGCCTGTGACTGTGGCTAATGCATCAGCTCTTCCCTTTGTGTACAAGCGTTCATCTGAATGTGCAAGGACTGAGACGCCTTCAGATGCGGTGACAATGCTAGTAGATAAAGACAACCTTTCTGTCAAACTTGACAGGTGGTAACACCCCCTTTCTCCTAGGCTCCACCCCCTTTAATATTAAATGATAGTGTTTTATATCGCTTTAATATAAAATTTTATATAAAATTTTATATAAATTTATAGTGTTCGATATTAAACCGTATTAAAAATTGTCGCGTAACACCAGTCACAGAGTGTCACGTAACACCAGTCGCAGAGTGTCACACAACACCAGGCGCAGAATGCTCAATAAAGATAACAAGCCAGTTTGTGATGAAAAAATTCACTATTTTGACTAGTCTGTACACTTTGTTATAGTTCACACATTCCAACAATTTAAACATCACGCTTGGTACACATGGTGTCGTTTTAAAAGTCATAATGACTAATGACCATGTCCATTTTCTTAGATGTACGGAAACATCACACATGGCACTAATTTAAAAACATATTGCTTTTAATGGCCAGGAGTGATGAATGATGATCTGACATCTTTTAATGGCCATGAGTTATGAATGATGATCTGACCATGGCCATTTTCTTAGATGTACGGAAGCATCACACATGGCACTAATTTAAAAACATATTGCTTTTAATGGCCAGGAGTGATAAATGATGACAGCACATTTAAAAAAAAAAAAAAAAAAAAAAAGCAGTTTGTTATCTCTGTAGAAGAACATTAGCGCCACCTACAGGTTTATGTGTTGACTCAAATCGGATTTTCCATATTTTGGATTAATTAGATATCATAATGAGATATCATGGTGATGAGTCCTAAATCTAAGCACAGAATGCATTTATGTTACATGTACACATTATACACACATGAATATTTATGGAATCATAAAATAATTTGTATTCATGTACATTAGTTCATAAGTACTTCTGTATAATGCTTTTTATGAATTATTTTTGTTATTAAATAATTTTATTCTAAATTTGGAAGGACAGCCATTCAATCTATACAAGCACTTCAAACACATACCAAATACTTATATATATGCATATATAAGTATTTGTATGTGCTTGAAGAGCTGAGTTTGGCATGTACGGTACCGCTAACAGATTATATCTTTATTGTAACTGAAAAGCATGATTACATTTACTAATGTATAAACCAAAGATTGTATGTTTAAAAACCCATTTTCCGTATTTTGGATTAATTAGATATCATAATGAGATATCATGGTGATGAGTCCTAAAACTAAGCACAGAATGCATTTATGGTACATGTACACATTATACACACATGGATATTTATGGAATCATAAAATAATTTGCATTCATGTACATTAGTTCATAAGTACTTCTGTATAATGCTTTTTATGAATTATTTTTGTTATTAAATAATTTTATTCTAAATTTGGAAGGACAGCCATTCAATCTATACAAGCACTTCAAGCACATACCAAATACTTATATATATGCATATATAAGTATTTGGTATGTGCTTGAAGAGCTGAGTATGGCATGTACGGTACCGCTAACAGATTATATCTTTATTGTAACTGAAAAGCTTGATTACATTTACTAATGTATAAACCAAAGATTATATGTTTAAAAACCCCGCCCCAGCATCTTGGAAATGTGGGACGGCATACCACAGGTTGGTGGGGGCCATATGGCTCACAGCCATAGCTATAAGAATAGGACACGGCGCTGAATTGAGACAGAGCACTGAGAAGAAAATTCAAACGAGCTTGCATCGCTATACACACGTGAAGACATTATGGTAAGGGTTATTATTATTATTATTATTATTATTATTATTATTATTTATTATTATTATTATTATCATTATGGATCTAGCATGTTATATTTTATTTTTAATTTTTTTAATTTTACAAATATGGCTGTGAAATAAGTATAATTGTCACCCACTGAAGGTTGTTTAAATATGTGGTAATAGCGCCATCTAGTGGTTCATTTTAGGAATGCACCAACATTTTTATTTTTTTATTTTTTTTATTTTACAAATATAGCTGTGAATCAATATGTGTTAAGTGCAGAAATGATATATGAAATGTTAGGAAGCACTTCCTAACATTTCAAATATCATTTCTGCACTTTAATCTACAATTGGTATTTAGTAAGTACCATTGGGAGCCGCTTAGTATTGTTAGTAAGTACCATTGGGAGCCGTTTAGTATTGATTAAATTAATTAATATTGTGTAAGATAAAACGCGCAGGCTAGTTGATCACACGAACAACAGTCATTTATTTTGGTTTTTAATTAATATGATTGCCTGAATGTTGTTTAAAATGTGTCGAGTACCAGGCATTTGTTTTGGATTTTAATTAATGTGACTGCCTGAAGGTTATTTAAATATGTGGTAATAGCGCCATCTAGTGGTTCATTTTGGGAATGCACCGACACAGTATTTAATCTAATTCGTTTGACAGATATTAATCGTATCTCATTTTCATTATTGGTTCAGAGACAGACAATGCAGAACATCAACAGCAAAGATGCTTTCATGTGTAGATCCGGATCTGATGATGATGATGATGTTTTGCCAAGTTATCAAACGACCCATGGTAAGCTATGTCTATAAATGCCATTGACACGTTTTTATTTATATTTAAAGTTTAAATAGTATGAAATTATAGTCAAGGTCTACAATTTGTTCATTTTTACTTATTTTTAAAAGTTTAAATAGTATGAACGTACAACAGTCTGGATACATTGATAAGTAATTATTAAATAGTCATTATTAAATAATTATTATTTTCTCATTTTTATTTCCCCCGATTTGACAGTAATCAGAAATACAGAGAATTTCGATTCGGTTGAAGATAGCCCATTTGTTTTAGATTTCAGCATTATACCCGATTTTACTAATATTTTGGAATTGGCTCCAGCCTGTGAGTAACGTGATATTTTTATTTATTTTTTATTTATTTATTTTTTATTATTAGTTTTATTTATTTATTTATTTATTTTTCCGGGCTAAAGAATTAAAAATAAACCTTGTACAGTTGTGCTGATTTGTTGTCAACTGTACACACTTTATATTCTCAATAATGCATCTCTTTTTCATGTTATTCTAATTTTATACCGTATGTAATATTTATTTTTTCATTTTTCACCGGCTAAAGATTCCACAAAAATGGATGATGCGACGGCTGACGGTATTCTACGGGACATATTGAACAAACCTGAATATTGTCACAACGCCGCTATACAGACCAGCAATGTTGTTGATGAGCGACCGTTTTCCCCCCACGCGACAGGGGGTCGGGCTAAAACATTCGAATATAAAGCAGGTGTGTAATCAAACACTGTTATATGGTATATTGTTATGCTGTGATTTAAATGCTGATTTACGTGCATCAACGTTTATATTTATTTTATAATATATGTATTACAGATGATGCTGTAGCAAGGCGATATGATCCTACGATACCAGCAGGCCGTGATACCGTCGCGCAAATACACAGGCCTAGTACAAGCGGGAAAACATCAAAACGCACAGCCGCAGCTGAAACGGAGAACCATCATTTCGCAACAGCAGGTGTGTAATCAAACACTGTTATATGTTATATTGTTATGCTGTGATTTAAATGCTGATTTACGTGCATCGACGTTTATATTTATTTTATAATATATGTATTACAGATGATGCTGTAGCAAGGCGATATGATCCTACGATACCAGCAGGCCGTGATACCGTCGCGCAAATACACAGGCCTAGTACAAGCGGGAAAACATCAAAACGCACAGCCGCAGCTGAAACGGAGAACCATCATTTCGCAACAGCAGGTGTGTAATCAAACACTGTTATATGTTATATTGTTATGCTGTGATTTAAATGCTGATTTACGTGCATCGACGTTTATATTTATTTTATAATATATGTATTACAGATGATGCTGTAGCAAGGCGATATGATCCTACGATACCAACAGGCCGTGATACCGGCGCGCAAATACACAGGCCTAGTACAAGTGGGAAAACATCAAAACGCACAGCAATCGCTGAAACGGAGAACCATCAATTCGTAACGCCGGCAATTGTACATAAGGACGTTGCTAGGTCATCAGTTATGGTGGTGCATAACGGTTGTATCAACCCGAACAAACGAAGGCCTGCTCGACCAAGAACGAATGAGAGAAGTCATAATTCAGCATTTACAGATCTGAAAAGAAAATTGTCATATTCCGAAAATGATAAGCCGCAACGGAGAAGGATCACGTTACAAACTGTATCATGCGTAAGTAATGATGTTGCTGTAACATCAAAACACACAGCGTTTAACACTGCAGACCGGGATGTCGCTGGTAATACAAAGACTGTAAAGGTTAAGAGGGCATCGCGTCTCTCAAGAAGTAATGTTAAGCAATTGCAGCAATCAGCGGTAATCACAATTCCAGATACACAGGTTTGTTCTGAAACAGAAACAAGGCACATAGCAGGCATTGGTTTGTTATCAAATATTAACTCAAGAAGTAATGTTAAGCAGTTGTCACAATCCGATGTCATCACTATTCCCGATACACAGGATTGCTCTGAAACAAGACACATAGCTGGTAATCCTGTGATATCAGATATTGATGACATAAATGGGCAAGAGCTTATTACAAACTGTGTAGAGTCAACGACACAAGAACCGCAGAATAGTTCTGATGAAGTATTATCAGCCGTTGCAGGAATACCTGGTAATACTACAACGGTTGATTGTGTAACATCAATGCCCAATATTTTTACAACGACAGCCATGGTACACGCATCGGCTGCTGCTTGTGCACCGGCGCGAGGGATAGAGCCCGACATAGTTGATGAATGTCAAAATTCAGAACAATTAGGCCAAGACGCTGAAATACAATTTTACGCGTTGTTGGGTAAGATACGGGAAGATGTTGAGAACATGGGTGTAAAAGCCGGATATTTGTTAAAACACATTAAAGGTGTGAGCCACGGTTGTAAATGTAAACAAGACATTGTTAAAGAAGTTGTTGAGACGTATATGAATGTCATGTCAAAATACATAGATCGGTCGGTTAAGACAACTGAATTTATTAAAGCCAACATACATCATTTTGCAGAAATAAATGAAACTGAGCCGTGACTAGGCATGCTAGGCAATTGTTTGAAACATGTTTTAAATTTAAATGCCTGTAAAAAAAAACACGAATTAAACCTTGTTTAACATACAAGATCTCACAGTTATTCCGACGTGCAAAGGTGAAACAGGCTGTAACAACATTAACCAGATTGAGAAAGCGCAAGCGGCACAGGGAACATGTGGTAGGCGGGAAGCAGAGTGCGATGTATGTAGATTTAGATCAATCGCCACCCCAAGCATTACCGAATGACGAATCACAGGCTGACAATATTGAGCGCAATGCAAGCCCCATATATGATGATGCAGGCAGTGTTGAGTCACCCGGTAATGACGAAGGTCGGCAACATGTATACTTGGAGGCGATTAACTGTTATGAACGACAACGACCGTATTTCAGAGCCGTTGAGTACCACAATCACTATCGGTTTGTTAATTTGGACAGGGTTACATCATTTGTAGAGGGGGTTCGAGCCATTCATACGGCTATACAGGCCATGCTCGATGGTGTCCTTGCGGGCGTGGATCCTGCCGACCGCGTTCAGCTTAGATTGGAGGGGGGTGGGTTACACAACGCCATCTATTCGCATCGTAAGCCGCAAGAAACATTAGACGCTGCCAGTTTTTTGAATCAGATTACAAACACGCTTCAAAGTAACGCTGAATTCTTATTATCCACAGGCTTAAGATTTGTGATCAGTATTTTTAGAAACAGATCAGGGTCTGGTTTGACTGGGAGGAGTTTACAACGCCTGCCCCAAAGTTTAATAATAAATAAAAGAAAGAGATATCTCTATGACTTCAGACGCATAGGTAATAACCTGTGTTTGGCCGCTAGCGTCTGTAAACTTCTGGATAAAGGTAACAATGCCAATGATCATGTAATACAGGAGAGAGCGATCCAACTACATAAAGCTTTGAATCTGCTGCTTGATAAAGCGGTCAGCTTTAGCGATGTTGCAATTTTTGAAAATTATTTAAATGTTTCGATCAACCTCCTCTATTACAGTCAAGGGAATTGGAAATACTACAGTACGGACAGTCGTTACAAAGACACGCTGTTTGTGCTATATCACGATTGTCACTTTTATGGGATACTAGATATCAAAGCGTTTCTTGGAGCCCGATATTATTGCATCCGTTGTCATAGCGCTTACCATCATAGAAATAATCACGATTGTCTTTTCTTTTGTAAGGCTTGTCACAGGCCGGATTGTATTGACGATGGTGTGACGGCTTTAAGGTGTTCGGTGTGTAGGGTATTTTGTCGATCAAACGAGTGTTTAGAGCTACACAAAGCTTTAGCTCTTGATCACAAAATATCCTGTCTTGAACATGTATATTGTGACAAGTGTTGTCTCTACAGGCGAACAGATCATAACTGCCGAGGCCTAAAGTGCCCCATTTGTAAGGTGTTCGTTGATGGGTTTTCGAACCATTTGTGCTATATACAAACCATCAAGCCGGAAGAGCCCACAAAGAAATACATCTTTTATGATTTTGAGTGTATGCAGGAAACAGGTGTGCACATACCAAACTACTGTTACGCTTTAACATTAACGGGGGAGAAAGACTGGGAGTTTAAGGGTGTTGCGTGTATCGAAGACTTTGTAAAGATGTTCATGAAACCAAAATTTGAGCATTACACATTCATAGCCCATAATGCAGGTCGCTATGATGCGTATTTTGTGCTGCGCCAGCTGATTAAGGAGAAATTAAAGATGGAATTATTATCTAGAGGCGGCAACATAATGTGCATCACGGTAAAAGATTTGAAGATAAGATTTATCGACTCTTTAAATTTTTTACCCATGCGGCTTAGCAAGTTACCAAAGGCGATGGGGTTTGACGGTACCAAAGGCTATTTCCCACATTTTTTTAACACAGCTGATAACCAAAATTACATAAGCGCTATGCCATCAATAGAGTATTTTGGTCCACAATACATGATGCCTGATGAATTATCTGAGTTTACAGCCTGGTATAAACAGCATGTACACAAACCGTTTAACTTTCAAAAAGAGCTTGTACGATATTGTAAAGAAGATGTGAAATTATTACAAAAAGCTTGTGATGCTTTCAGATCGGCTGTTATAGCCATGACAGAACAGGAATTTCTAATAACAAAGAAAAAAAAAAAGGTTGTGGTTAAACGTCACATCGAAGCTTTTCAATTAGTCACGTTGGCTTCCGTATGCATGGCCATGTACCGTTGTAAATTTTTACAGGAAAAGACACTGGCCCTTGTACCGGGTGATAACTATCACAAGACTCAGAAGCGTTACTCAACGCCAGCCATACAGTGGTTAATGTACATAGAACACAAAGAAGGTGTGAGTATAAGACACGCTTTACAAGGGGGCGAGAAGAAAGTTGGTAAATACAGCCTGGATGGTTACGCCGTGATTAACGGAACACCCACTGCATTTGAATTTCAAGGTTGTTTTTATCACGGCTGTGGTGCTTGTTACAACGCCGATGATAAAAACAAACTGACTAAAACGACCTACGGTCAATTACACCACAAGATGCAGGTAAAGTTGCACTACCTTAAACGTTGTGGATTTCAGATACGTGAAATCTGGGGTTGTGAATGGAAGTCTATGCTAGATTCTGATGCGGATCTACAGGCTTTTCTGAAGGGCAAAGAATTACCCGAGCCCTTGGAGCCGCGTGATGCTCTTTATGGCGGGCGCACAAACGCCATAAAGCTGTATCACAAAACAGGCTGTGATGAAAAAATTCACTATTTTGACTTCACCAGTTTGTACCCATATGTTAACAAAACCAAAATGTATCCTATACAGCACCCACGCATTATTTATAAGGACTTTGGTGATGTCACAAAGTATTTTGGTTTTGCCAGGGTTAAAGTTTACCCGCCTCGTGGCCTATTTTTTCCGGTTCTGCCGGTTAAAATGGGTGGCAAGTTAATGTTTCCATTATGTCGCACATGCGCTGAGTCTGGACAGACTGAGCCGTGCGTTCATGATTCAGAAAAACGTGCACTCATCGGTACATGGTGTACCGTGGAACTAAACTTGGCTGTAGAAATGGGGTACATGGTGTGTAAAATCTATGAGGTGTGGCATTTTGATGAGAGCTCTGACAAATTGTTTTCAGGCTACATTAAAACGCACCTCAGGGATAAACAAGAGGCCTCTGGTTATCCCGAATGGTGTACAGACGCCGAGAAACGCCAAGAGTATATAGACGCCTATCAAAAAAATGAAGGCGTGTCTTTACGACCCGATCACATAGAAATCAATCCCGCTAAAAGACAAATTTCAAAATTGTTTTTAAATTCCTTATGGGGTAAATTTGGTCAACGTAGCAACATGCCCAATACGTGTCTAGTGACCGATCCCGACAAACTTTTTGAATACGCGTTCTTACCGTACTATGACGTGTCCGCTTTGGACTTTGTTGACGATGATACAGTTATGGTAAATTGGAAGTATGCCAAAGATCATTACACCAGGGGCGCAATTTCAAATGTAACTATAGCCATCTTTACAACGGCTTATGCACGTGTTGAACTGTACAAACTACTGTATAGATTACAAGATAGATGTCTTTATCACGACACAGATTCTGTAATTTTTGTCAGTAGACCCGGTGACTGGTGTCCGCCATTGGGTGATTATTTAGGCGAGTTGACCAGCGAACTACCCACAGGCACCCATATAACAGAATTTGTCTCAGCCGGTCCCAAGTCATACGGCTATCGACTAAACAACGGAAAGACCTGTTTAAAAGTTAAAGGTATAACGCTCAATGTTGATAATGCGCAGCACGTTAACTTTGACAGCCTGAAAGAACTGGTCTTAGATTATCCTTTAAATCCCGAAGGCGATGACCAGAAAAAGGTTGTGATCCGTCAACCCGGTATAGTACGTGTGAAAAAGTGCTGGCAGATAGAGACGCGTACTTTGCAGAAGACGCAAAGGTGTGTTTATACTAAACGGTCTCTTACGGACAACTTCACAACACTGCCGTTCGGCTATTAAGATGGACACCAGATTTCAGCACCCTTTCTCATGTATTTTAGCGGGTCCGTCCAATTCGGGTAAAAGTTATTTTGTGAAAACGCTGTTGCAACACGCTGCAACACATATGACTCATGTACCTGATAATGTTGTTTGGTTTTACACCTGTTGGCAGCCTATATACGACCAACTTCTGCGTGATTACCCCGGTACGCGTTTTATAGAGGGCTTACCAGAGTCTTTTAGCGATGATCAACTTTTTCCCCCTGATAAGATTAATTTAACAGTGATTGATGATTTGATGGACTCGGCAAGTAATAATTCTGAGGTTGAGAAAGCTTTCACAAAGTATGTACACCATCGTAATCTCAGTATCCTGTACCTTGTCCAAAACATATTTTGTCAAGGTAAAAAGAGCAGAACTATACATTTAAACACAAAATATATGGTCCTGTTCAAAAACCCCAGGGATAAAATGCAGGTGGGCATTCTGGCTAGACAAATGTACCCATCGAAACATCGTTTTTTTCTCGAAGCCTATGAATCCGCGACGGCTGCCCCTTATGGTTATTTACTGGTTGATTTAAGAAACAACGCTCTTGACGATTATCGTTTACGAAGCGGCTTATTCCCACCAGACACGCCTGTCGCTTTTGTCATTAAGACGCGTGGTTCTATAAACCTATAACCGTACAACCTTTAGTCATTTGTTGTCATTCTAACAACGGTGAACATGTCGGGGCGGATAAGACGTAATTGGGTGCTTTTAAAAACGTTAATTAAAGCAACACCATTCCAAAGAAATGCTATTTTATCCAACGCTTCAAACGATTTAGTCACGGCTATTTGTGAGATAGCGCTCAACACGCTTAAAGGTAAAATACCGCTGTCTCAACGACAGTTGAACTACCTTAAAAAGAAGCGAGCGCTTATAAAATCAATTTGTAATAAGAAATGTGCCATTGGAAAAAAGAAGAGGTTGGTTAAACAGTCGGGTGGTTTTATCGGTTCGCTGCTTGGTTTTGCTATACCACTAATTACAGGACTATTGTCTAATCGCTGATGGAGTACGCTGAGAAAATGTATCTGGTACCTCAGAATCAGATAGACCGTTTACATAATAAACCGAACAGCGACGACATACGTAAAACAGCAACGCATGGTCTAGATGTAGAGATCGTGAAAATACTACAGAATAATGATTTATCAGAATATGAAAAAGCAAAGCGATATACAATGTTGTTGCAGAGATACCTGGTGTTGAGTAAACAGGCTGATAGTGAAATGTCAACTTTAGCTCTTTTATCACCCGTTGCAAAATCTGTTGATGAATCAAATAATACGACACAGCCTATTGCACCCGATGCTGTTTATCATGAGCTTTTGAGCGGTGTTAATGACCGGTATAAGAAAAACTGTGAAATACTATTGAGTAAAATGACACGCTCTAAACACATCACAGACTGGAACAGTAAAGGGGAGTTTCTGTACAAAGGCGTCACTGTGCCTGGTTCCAACATGTTAGATTTAATAAGAAGCATCACGCAAAGTAACGGTGTGTCGATCCGTAATATACCGAATGGGTGGCCTGAATTTATGCGGGCAATGTCTGAATTGAATATTCCCTCAACCGTCATAGCCAATGCGGCAAATAGAATGTGTTTAGAACGATTAAAAGCTGAGAAGCAGGATGACTCTGATGGCGCTGTGACATCGCCCATGTCGTTACAAACCCTTAACAAAGGTCGAATAAATGTTTTAAGTCCCCCAGGTTTAACAACACCGCACGGTTACTTACTGCCTAGGAAAAGATCCGTAAATCTATTTCAGGATTCACAGTGGCTGAAACTATAACATATAACTAATTTATAATATTTTTATACACTGTATTTTGTGTTGGTATTTTGCGCCACAATGTTTAACTTATGTCAATAATATTTTATGTAATGTTTTAAATGCTTCTTTACCGTGTTATATATATATATATATATACATATATCAATAAAATATTCTTATGCTTTATAAAACAACGTTTTGTACTTTGTTTCTATTGCTGTAAACGGAAGAAATTTCAAGCACGCGATATAAAGTTTAATAAACAACGTTGTTTATTAGAAAAACATCATAGATATGATGCGTTGTACATAAAACGTATCAAACAGAATGTTGATTACAAGTTACACAAACAATACAACGTTGTGCGTAACACGCTTCACACACAGCGTTGTGCGTGAAACGTTTTATGTACAACGTGTCATAGTTATGACACGTTTTACATAAAACGCTTCACGCACAGCGTTGGTTACAAGTTACACAATTCTGTATATATCTATATGCATAATGACTCAGACAATGGCTTCTTGGGAGTCGTCTTACAAAATTTGAAACAAAACAATCATTACGTTTTGTGTCATCACTAAAACGGGCCAGTACATCCACATATTTGTATTTTTTACACATGTAAAATATAAAGTATATGCAATATTGACCGCAAACGGTACTGTTAAAATTTTGCAACTGCTTATTTTGGTGATAAACACTTTTTGAATTCAAGTTTAAAAAATGTATTATTGCTTTTGGGAATAGGGGGCTGTCAGGGGCTAACCCGTAAGAATCAAAAAAGTAACATTCACGCTGTTCGTTAAAATAAGCGGCCAACCAGTGCTCACCCGGCTGCCCGCTGCTATGCGTATTGATTACAAACGCGCAGGGATATTGCGACAGTTTACTGACCGGCAACATATCGCACGGATACGTTCCTTTAAAAATATGCCTTGTGCTTTGCACGGCGTACAGAACACAGTTTATCTGTAATGTGTTCATTTTTTCAGCAGCGTAGTGTTAGTTTATTTCATTTATAGATAATCGTACAGCACATCGCGCCTTTGATTAATCTCGATGATGTTATCAAATAGAGCGTATATTATCACATTGACTGTCCGGTCCAACGCTTCTGCAAAGCGGAATTCGGCACGTAGATTTCCTGTTCTTATCAGGGAAAGGTGTTCTCCACACTCCTGTTCTGGTGAAAGGTCAAAAGCAAATAGCGTGTAGCCCCTGAGGTACTCTTCGCGGTCAATCAGTATACCATTGTCAGATTTCTGCTTATTTGTGATCTGTATGAGTGACATATACTCTCTTACAGCATTACCGCTTTCAAAGTCGGGTTGAAATGGCTTGGCGGGGTGCGGCGTTCCATCCAGATAAAGGGACGCAAAACTTAAATTTTTATGTTCAAAGCACAGGGGGTTCCGGTTATGGATTCCTGAAAATGATTCGTTATCCACGAAACCAGCTATAACTGTTTTCGGCACTTGTCCTAAAAATAAATTTTCTAGATTAAATACTCTACTGCCTGTTGGCACGCTGTAGATTTTCATCCCAACGCGGTCAATCGCGTATTTCGCGTTACCGTTTAACAGAGCCTGCGCGTGCCCAATCCGCACGGCCGGTGAGACCTGAACTCTTTTAACGAACAGGGATGCAGCTGTGATCTGTATTTTAAAGGCATCCGCCTCAGACGACATTAAGCAGAATGCGTCTTTGTTTCTGGTTAGTTTAATCTTCAGATCAACGGCGTTTAAAATTAGTTTATGTTGATGGAAAAGGTCGCAGTGAAGCGGGCCTAGCAGTTCAACAGTGCGACTCTGCGCTGTTGCGCCTGCTCGTTTTTTGAATCCCATATTCGGCCCGTCCAGTGCCGTGTTGTTAAATTCACCATCCGCATCTTTGTAAAATAATCCTGTTGTGTGTTTTGTTGACAATGCATCCGAGCTGTAATTCAATATAGTCTCAATGTACGCGCGGTATGCGTAAAGATTGTTGGATTGTGATATGAGCCTGTCGCCCAAAGTTACATCCACTTGGTTGAATAAAGTAGCTATTGGGTAATTAATAAGTGCGACCCGCGCACCTTGCGGTATCGGCGTGTTATCGGTTCGTACGATCTTGCATGTCACGTACAACAGCGTGTTGTTCAGATCGTAGTAGTGTTCACCGCTGGCTGCTATATAAAATTCAAGCGGAGCTGTGTCGGATAACGCCGCTAAAGGTTGAACTTCGACGTATAGACTTTTCTCTATGCTAGTTTGTGTCGGGGGCACGTCAAAAAGATCCAGCTCTGTTTTTGCACATTCAACGGATTCGTGGTGTATGAAAGACATGTTTAAAAAATATCACCAACGGCACTCTTCGGCTTTCTCTTCTTCTTTGAGTTGCGTCGTCTCTGTTTTTTATTTAAAAAGGGTATGTCCCAAGGCGGAAGCGTTATCATACGCTTCCGTTTTCTTTTAGACCCGCCTTTTCTTGTATATATTAGTCCTGAACCGTCTTGCTTTGCTTGGTTCGCCTCGTGTATCTTATTCACAACGGCCGTTGTGGCTTGCCCGATAACATCTTTCGCTATATTACGAACCGCTGTCTTCATATGCGGTTTAGCCAACTCTAAACCTCTCCGGAAAAGAGGAACAGCTTTTCTGAAAAGACTTCGAAAAATACCGCCTAAACCGCAGCCGTACATGTATGCGCTGCCGTGAAAACCTGGTAATCCATTACCGGCTTGAGATTTATAATATTGCGCATAGAGGCCCGGGTCGCCATAATTTTTAACAGCGACCATTCTGTTTAGTTAATAAAATTCAGTTTTGCGGCGTCTGAAGTGTAGCTTCACGATCGCTTTCCCAAACTTAAATGCCATGTTCTCGTTTTGGTCGTTCTTTATCTCTATGGCTATCGTGTCAAAATGTGTTTTGCACAATGGTACGTAATCGGGTTTCTCGTATCGTATTGTGACAACCTCATTGTTATAACCCTTCATTTCAACAGTGCGAAGTAGCGGTACATAACTATCCCCGACCCGTTGGTGTTCGATAATGTCTGTGTACACGTACATCGTATATTGGCCGCCTTTGATGTCGGCGCATGGTTTAGAAATATTAGTTTTAGGCTGTAAACCCAGTATCCATGTCAGCTTAGAACCGGCGTGGATTTGATACAACAGTTTACTGTCACATGTTACAACGCGTGCAAATGGATCATACGTTAGTCTTAATCCAACGTCCAGTTTCAGTTGTACAATTTCAGCGTTGATTACGTTCAGTAACGCCTCGATTGTTTCATAAAAACCGGGTTTAATGCACAAACTCGCGACTCTCGCCACCGGCTGTTCCGCCGTTTCATCCCATGATAATTGCAGTCTACAATCTTGTAAATCCAATGTATTCCACGTATGCGGGTATTGTATCTCAGTAAGTGCCACTTCCCATTCGCCATTTAAGTCTATCGGTTTAGCCAACTTTGTCGTATAGTTAGAAATTTTATTTTGTGGGAAGGTAACAGCCGATGCGTTGCTGGGTAAGGTTATGTAGAACGACTTGTCATCCATCGTTCGTCTTGTTTAGATACTGCTGATCTTTATATGTCTTTTATCACCGATGCTGCGACCCAACTGTTAAATTTTGCGGGGTACCCGCGCCACTTGACTAACGCGTATTTACGGCCTCTGACCGTCTTATTTTTTAAAATCTTTTCCACTTTGTAAACTCTGTTATAGTTTTTTGGTATGCTTTGAAGCTCTTCGGGGTAAAAACTACCTGTTATACTTCACCATACAGATCTGCCAACTTATAAAGCGGTTTAATCCCTTTAGTGTTCACACTATGTACAACAAAAATCTCCTCAGAAAAGCTCTGTTCGTAACCTTTCTGAAATATGTCCTTATATTTAGAAATACGGACGTGGTCACCGATTCCTAAACAAACTGGGGCTTTCTTACTTCTAAAGTAATCACCGTAGGTCGTTTTGAAGACACTCAATGCGTTAGAGTCATTCACATCGTTTGGAGCGCACTTAATCGTTCTATGGTATGTGTTATTATAGCTGCGTATGAAGTCTTGTAAAACGTCTATATATCTGTAGGTATTCTTTGCCGTGAAATAGCGCCACATGCGTGTTTTTAAAGTCCTATTGAAGCGCTCTATAACAGCCGCTTTCACATCGTTATTGGTCGTGAAATGATTTATACCGTATTTTTCTAACACCTTTTTTAGGTTTCTGTTTAGAAACTCTTTACCATTATCGGTTTGTAGCTTCATCGGCACATCACCGCGCTGGAATATTTTTTCAAAAGCATTAGCGACCGTTGCTGCATTCTTAGCGGTCAGACTTTCACCCCACACCCTCTTATTGAATATATCGATGATTGTTAATATGTATTTAACGCCATTGTTGTATTTTGACAAATCTATCAGCGAGACCAAATCGCATTGCCACTGTTGATTTATACCCGATACACAAATCATGTTCCTTTTATAGTTTTTTCTTGCTGGCTTGTGCAGCGTGTATGCGTCTTGTTCTTGTAACCACTTTCTTACGTCGGATCTTTTAAATTTATTTTTAACCGACCCATAATATTTATCAATGCCGCTAAAACTACCTGGTTTTAACACTGTGTAATATGCATCTTTCATCCGCCTGATTTGACGCGCTGCGTTGCGTGACATTCTGCGACTGGAGTTGCGTGACACTCTGTGACTGGTGTTACGTGACAATTTTTAATACGGTTTAATATCGAACACTATAAATTTATATAAAATTTAATATAAAATTTTATATTAAAGCGATATAAAACACTATCATTTAATATTAAAGGGGGTGGAGCCTAGGAGAAAGGGGGTGTTACCACCTGTCAAGTTTGACAGAAAGGTTGTCTTTATCTACTAATGCTCATTAGGACTGACTCAGTGGTGGACGCAGTAGCAGACACGACCCCACCTAGCCCTATGGTGACGCAGAATGGTAGTCATCAGTATCAGTGCCACTGGTTCAAAAGTGACACGTCTGTGACATGCGCGCGCTTGACAAGCCACGAACCTGTTACCTCCCAGAAACAACCACTGAACTTGCCTCTGTAAGTCGTTATGCGGCCCCCGGCAGTAACCATCATGCACAGTGCAGCTCGCACACATGCACAGACGTAAAACATTGTCCACTTGCACCTGACATTGACACTGTGTCACCTCTGAATCATGTCCATTGCGCTTTAGGCCATCGGTTACACCATCAAAATTTGCAACACTCCTATGGTTGGTGCAGATTTTCCTCCTGGGGATGGCAATGTGAGCAATGTGAGCAATTAAGCATCTGTGCAGGCAACCACGCCCATACCATGCCCTCTAAGACTGACCATGTCCGTGCATCCGAATAGCAATCTCCCAGTCACCGCCCAGAAACATCCAGCACATTTCCAATACATATCTTATACCATCTAAACCACAGCCGCAATTCATACACACGGTGTTACACATGCACCGTAAGAGATTTTAGGGTGTTTCACGCATGTGCAGTAGCAGAAAACTGCTCGACTCCATGAACAACGGCATTGTGTGTGACTCTAAATTAGTGATGTGCACCGGACATTTTTCGGGTTTTGTGTTTTGGTTTTGGATTCGGTTCCGCGGGCGTGTTTTGGATTCGGACGCGTTTTGGCAAAACCTCCCTGAAATTTTTTTGTCGGATTCGGGTGTGTTTTGGATTTGGGTGTTTTTTTACAAAAACCCCTCAAAAATAGCTTAAATCATAGAATTTGGGGGTCATTTTGATCCCATAGTATTATTAACCTCAATAACCATAATTTCCACTAATTTTCAGTCTATTCTGAACACCTCACAATATTATTTTTAGTCCTAAAATTTGCACCGAGGTCGCTGGATGACTAAGCTAAGCGACCCAAGTGGCCGACACAAACACCTGGCCCATCTAGGAGTGGCACTGCAGTGACACGCAGGATGGCCCTTCAAAAAAATAGTCCCCAAACAGCACATGATGCAAAGAAAAAAAGAGGTGCACCAATGTCGCTGGATGGCTAAGCTAAGCGACACAAGTGGCCGACACAAACACCTGGCCCATCTAGGAGTGGCACTGCAGTGTCAGGCAGGATGGCACTTCAAAAAAATTGTCCCCAAACAGCACATGATGCAAAGAAAAATGAAAGAAAAAAGAGGTGCAAGATGGAATTGTCCTTGGGCCCTCCCACCCACCCTTATGTTGTATAAACAGGACATGCACACTTTAACAAACCCCTTCATTTCAGCGACAGGGTCTGCCACACAACTGTGACTGAAATGACTGGTTGGTTTGGGCCCCCACCAAAAAAGAAGCAATCAATCTCTCCTTGCACAAACTGGCTCTACAGAGGCAAAATGTCCACCTCCTCCTCATCGTCCGATTCCTCACCACTTTCACTGTGTACATCCCCCTCCTCACAGATTATTAATTCGTCCCCACTGGAATCCACCATCTCAGGTCCCTGTGTACTTTCTGGAGGCAATTGCTGGTGAATGTCTCCACGGAGGAATTGATTATAATTCATTTTGATGAACATCATCTTCTCCACATTTTCTGGAAGTAACCTCGTACGCCGATTGCTGACAAGGTGAGCGGCTGCACTAAACACTCTTTCGGAGTACACACTGGAGGGTGTGCAATTTAGGTAAAATAAAGCCAGTTTCTGCAAGGGCCTCCAAATTGCCTCTTTTTCCTGCCAGTATACGTACGGACTGTCTGACGTGCCTACTTGGATGCGGTCACTCATATAATCCTCCACCATTCTTTCAATGGAGACAGAATAATATGCAGTGACAGTAGACGACATGTCAGTAATCGTTGGCAGGTCCTTCAGTCCGGACCAGATGTCAGCACTTGCTCCAGACTGCCCTGCATCACCGCCAGCGGGTGGGCTCGGAATTCTTAGCCTTTTCCTCGCTCCCCCAGTTGCGGGAGTATGTGAAGGAGGAGCTGTTGACGGGTCACGTTCCGCTTGACTTGACAATTTTCTCACCAGCAGGTCTTTGAACCTCTGCAGACTTGTGTCTGCCGGAAAAAGAGATCCAACGTAGGTTTTAAATCTAGGATCGAGCACGGTGGCCAAAATGTAGTGCTCTGATTTCAACAGATTGACCACCCATGAATCCTGGTTAAGCGAATTAAGGGCTCCATCCACAAGTCCCACATGCCTAGCGGAATAGCTCTGTTTTAGCTCCTCCTTCAATGTCTCCAGCTTCTTCTGCAAAAGCCTGATGAGGGGAATGACCTGACTCAGGCTGGCAGTGTCTGAACTGACTTCACGTGTGGCAAGTTCAAAGGGTTGCAGAACCTTGCACAACGTTGAAATCATTCTCCACTGCGCTTGAGTCAGGTGCATTCCCCCTCCTTTGCCTATATCGTAGGCAGATGTATAGGCTTGAATGGCCTTTTGCTGCTCCTCCATCCTCTGAAGCATATAGAGGGTTGAATTCCACCTCGTTACCACCTCTTGCTTCAGATGATGGTAGGGCAGGTTCAGGACTGTTTGCTGGTGCTCCAGTCTTCGGCACGCGGTGGCTGAATGCCGAAAGTGGCCCGCAATTCTTCGGGCCACCGACAGCATCTCTTGCACGCCCCTGTCGTTTTTTAAATTATTCTGCACCACCAAATTCAATGTATGTGCAAAACATGGGACGTGCTGGAATTTGCCCAGATGTAATGCACGCACAATATTGCTGGCGTTGTCCGATGTCACAAATCCCCAGGAGAGTCCATTTGGGGTAAGCCATTCTGCGATGATGTTCCTCAGTTTCCGTAAGAGGTTGTCAGCTGTGTGCCTCTTCTGGAAAGCGGTGATGGGTAAGCCATTCTGCGATGATGTTCCTCAGTTTCCGTAAGAGGTTGTCAGCTGTGTGCCTCTTCTGGAAAGCGGTGATACAAAGAGTAGCCTGCCTAGGAACGAGTTGGCGTTTGCGAGATGCTGCTACTGGTGCCGCCGCTGCTGTTCTTGCTGCGGGAGGCAATACATCTACCCAGTGGGCTGTCACAGTCATATAGTCCTGAGTCTGCCCTGCTCCACTTGTCCACATGTCCGTGGTTAAGTGGACATTGGGTACAACTGCATTTTTTAGGACACTGGTGAGTCTTTTTCTGAGGTCTGTGTACATTTTCGGTATCGCCTGCCTAGAGAAATGGAACCTAGATGGTATTTGGTACCGGGGACACAGTACCTCAATCAAGTCTGTAGTTGCCTGTGAATTAACGGTGGATAACGGAAACACGTTTCTCGCCGCCCAGGCTGCCAAGGCCTGAGTTATCCGCTTTGCAGCAGGATGACTGCTGTGATATTTCATCTTCCTCGCAAAGGACTGTTGGACAGTCAATTGCTAACTGGAAGTAGTACAAGTGGTCTTCCGACTTCCCCTCTGGGATGACGATCGACTCCCAGCAGCAACAACAGCAGCGCCAGCAGCAGTAGGCGTTACACTCAAGAATGCATCGGAGGAATCCCAGGCAGCAGAGGACTCGTCAGACTTGACAGTGACATGGCCTGCAGGACTATTGGCTTTCCTGTGTAAGGAGGAAATTGACACTGAGGGAGTTGGTGGTGTGGTTTGCAGGAGCTTGGTTACAAGAGGAAGGGATTTAGTGGTCAGTGGACTGCTTCCGCTGTCATCCAAAATTTTTGAACTTGTCACTGACTTATGATGAATGCGCTGCAGGTGACGTATAAGGGAGGATGTTCCGAGGTGGTTAACGTCCTTACCCCTACTTATTACAGCTTGACAAAGGCAACACACGGCTTGACACCTGTTGTCCGCTTTTGTGTTAAAATAATTGCACACCGTAGAGGTGATTTTTTTTTTGTAATTTGACCAGGCATGTCAATGGCCATATTCGTCCCACGGACAACAGGTGTCTCCCCAGGTGCCTGACTTAAACAAACCACCTCACCATCAGAATCCTCCTTGTCAATTTCCTCCTCAGCGCCAGCAACACCCATATCCTCATCCTGGTGTACTTCAACAGTGACATCTTCAATTTGACTATCAGGAACTGGACTGCGGGTACTCCTTCCAGCACTTGCAGGGGGCATGCAAATGGTGGAAGGCGCCACCTCTTCCCGTCCAGTGTTGGGAAGGTCAGGCATCGCACCCGACACAATTGGACTCTCCTTGGGGATTTGTGATTTAGAAGAACGCACAGTTCTTTGCTGTGCTTTTGCCAGCTTAAGTCTTTTCATTTTTCTAGCGAGAGGATGAGTGCTTCCATCCTCATGTGAAGCTGAACCACTAGCTATGAACATAGGCCAGGGCCTCAGCCGTTCCTTGCCACTCCGTGTCGTAAATGGCATATTGGCAAGTTTACGCTTCTCCTCAGACGCTTTTAATTTTGATTTTTGTGTAATTTTACTGAACTTTTGTGTTTTGGATTTTACATGCTCTCTACTATGACATTGGGCATCGGCCTTGGCAGACGACGTTGATGGCATTTCATCGTCTCGGCCATGACTAGTGGCAGCAGCTTCAGCATGAGGTGGAAGTGGATCTTGATCTTTCCCTATTTTACCTTCCACATTTTTGTTCTCCATTTTTTAATGTGTGGAATTATATGCCAGTATCAATAGCAATGGCCTACTACTATATATACTGCGCACAACTGAAATGCACCACAGGTATGGATGGATAGTATACTTGACGACACAGAGGTAGGTAGAGCAGTGGCCTACTGTACCGTACTGCTATATATTATATACTGGTGGTCAGCAAACTGTGCAAAACTGAAATGCACCACAGGTATGGATGGATAGTATACTTGACGACACAGAGGTAGGTAGAGCAGTGGCCTACTGTACCGTACTGCTATATATTATATACTGGTGGTCAGCAAACTGTGCAAAACTGAAATGCACCACAGGTATGGATGGATAGTATACTTGACGACACAGAGGTAGGTAGAGCAGTGGCCTACTGTACCGTACTGCTATATATTATATACTTATGGTCAGCAAACTGTGCAAAACTGAAATGCACCACAGGTATGGATGGATAGTATACTTGACGACACAGAGGTAGGTAGAGCAGTGGCCTTCTGTACCGTACTCCTATATATTATATACTGGTGGTCAGCAAAATTATGCACTGTACTCCTACTATATACTACAATGCAGCACAGATATGGAGCGTTTTTCAGGCAGAGAACGTATAATACTGGTGGTCAGTAGTCAGCAAAACTCTGCACTGTACTCCTATATAATACTGCTGGTCCCCAGTCCCCACAATAAAGCAGTGTGAGCACAGATATATGCAGCACACTGAGCACAGATATGGAGCGTTTTTCAGGCAGAGAACGTATAATACTGGTGGTCACTGGTCAGCAAAACTCTGCACTGTACTCCTCCTATATAATACTGCTGGTCCCCAGTCCCCACAATAAAGCAGTGTGAGCACAGATATATGCAGCACACTGAGCACAGATATGGAGCGTTTTGCAGGCAGAGAACATATAATACTGGTGGTCACTGGTCAGCAAAGCTCTGCTTGTACTCCTCCTATATAATACTGCTGGTCCCCAGTCCCCACAATAAAGCAGTGTGAGCACAGATATATGCAGCACACTGAGCACAGATATGGAGCGTTTTTCAGGCAGAGAACGTATAATACTGGTGGTCACTGGTCAGCAAAACTCTGGACTGTACTCCTCCTATATAATACTGCTGGTCCCCAGTCCCCACAATAAAGCAGTGTGAGCACAGATATATGCAGCACACTGAGCACAGATATGGAGCGTTTTTCAGGCAGACAACGTATACTGGTGGTCACTGGTCAGCAAAACTCTGCACTGTACTCCTCCTATATAATACTGCTGGTCCCCAGTCCCCACAATAAAGCAGTGTGAGCACAGATATATGCAGCACACTGAGCACAGATATGGAGCGTTTTTCAGGCAGAGAACGTATAATACTGGTGGTCACTGGTCAGCAAAACTCTGGACTGTACTCCTCCTATATAATACTGCTGGTCCCCAGTCCCCACAATAAAGCAGTGTGAGCACAGATATATGCAGCACACTGAGCACAGATATGGAGCGCTTTTCAGGCAGACAACGTATACTGGTGGTCACTGGTCAGCAAAACTCTGCACTGTACTCCTCCTATATAATACTGCTGGTCCCCAGTCCCCACAATAAAGCAGTGTGAGCACAGATATATGCAGCACACTGAGCACAGATATGGAGTGTTTTTCAGGCAGACAACGTATAATACTGGTGGTCACTGGTCAGCAAAACTCTGCACTGTACTCCTCCTATAATACTGCTGGTCCCCAGAATAAAGATATTTGCAGTGCAGCCCCCTGAAACAAAGTGAGAGGACGCCAGCCACGTCCTCTCACTATCATTTCCAATGCACGAGTGAAAAATGGCAGCAACGCGCGGCTCCTTATATAGAATCCGAATCTCGCGAGAATCCGACAGCGGGATGATGACGTTCGGGCGCGCTCGGGTTAACCGAGCAAGGCGGGAGGATCCGAGTCTGCCTCGGACCCGTGTAAAAAGGGTGAAGTTCGGGGGGGTTCGGATTCCGAGGAACCGAACCCGCTCATCACTACTCTAAATCAGGTCCAACATCTTATATGTGGCATAATTATCAGCAAGGTGTTTAGCACAACACATAGTTTTATTGCCATTGACTCAGGATGTGTGAAAATATGCTAATGTAACAGACACTGGGATACCTATAGAGAAGTTCACCAGAACCTTTGCAGAGGGCTCCAACTGCATACATATTCTCAGCATCAACACAGATTACACAAAATGGCTGCTTCTTGTCAATCAATTGCTAATGAATCCTCACTGTGAGCATATTTGCAAAGGTTAGTTCTAAATCCAAGTTGGGTAAGGGACCTTTGACGGCAACAGAGTACCCGAAATGTAGCTTTGTGGGCTTGCTTCGCTCGCCATGCTTTGGGCTTGCCACCGGGTTACTAAAGGTAGTAGTTGGTGGCCTGGATAGTAGAAGAACTATCCCGCTGGCCTAGCTACTCCCCCCGGTGATGTGGTCCTCTCCCTGACATCATAGATCCTTTAGGCCACTTGATTCTAGCATCTACCTATTTGCAAATCAATTGCTGCGTGTGCACATTGCGGCGGTGATGTATGCAAAGTTTACAATAAGCAATTGCGAAATTTCGGCATAGCATACAACTAGGAATCAGGATTAATGTCTTCAAAATCAAATTATCATGGTAATGCACGTATAATAAAATAAATAGAAAAGACTAAATTGTCATTGGAACAATTAAAATAATTTTTATTTGTCTCTACACTTTACAGATGGTGAGGCCTCTTCTCCCACAGGCTACTCAGGAGCAGGCCTTGGGCCTGTGAGATGTAGCCAATGAGGATGGCTGCCAAGGTCACATCAAAATTCCTTATACATGTAGTCAAGTTGGTCATCTCCAGGAAGGTGCTGATGATGTTTTCCAAGATGCTTTTTATGTTATCCAGCCTCTTCCACAATTACCATCTGCTGTTTCTTGTTACCTCTAGGAGTTGACCAGTTGGGGTTGGTGCTGGAATAGTAGGTGGTAAGGAGGTTGGTGATTGTACTGTTGCTCCTCACACTTCAGTGCTAGTGGTGTGGGCTTCATAGTTTTAGGGTTGTCTCCTGTGGTGGGTACTTCATGCATACCTAAGAGGAGAAACAACATGTATGTCAGCCATACAACACTTAATCATGGTTGTTGATAATACTCAAAGGGATCTACATCACTGACCAGCCATCTGTATCAAAGGTGATACTTCCAAAGAATGGTAGGGCCCTAATTCACCGCTCACATGCCACTTCACTCAAAGTAAAACAACCTAATTACAAACAGTTGCGCAATATGGTATAGTATAAAGGAGTCTATTTATTTAGCAATTTTGCCCTTAAATATGCAGAAAATAAGGCCAGAATTAAGTATTCCTTAAATGTAATCAGAGATATCTCCTACTTTCTGGCCGCCAGCCCTTACATCAGCAATAGCTTTCTTTTCTTGCATGTATGGGATAACACCATCTTCAGGTGGCCTTAGCTTTATTTGTAATAAATATGCCCTTAAGTCTCCACTAAAGTCATTAAATTATGGCCATCAGTTTGTTGGTGCGCATTTGGTAAATAGTTTGAACTGGTCATCTATTAGTAAAATTGGATTAGATAAATATTGTTAACTCTTTTGACTACTTCCTTATTTGTGATCTGTGATGCCTGGGTTTGAGTCTCCTGTCCAACACTTATTTAAAAGCCAGAGGAAGTCTTACCTAATGATTTGGAAGTAATGCAGTCCTATATGTTATATTGACAGCAACAATTAGAAGGTCATTTTCCTCATATAGGGCCTAATTCAGACCTGATCGTAGCAGCTAATTTGTTAGCAGATGGGCAAAACCATGGGCCTAATTTAGACCTGATTGTAGATGTGCTAAATTTAGCACATCTACGATCAGTCACACAGACATGCGGGGGGACGCCCATTACAGGGCTAGTCCGCCCTGCAAGTCAGGCCCGACAGCGGCGATGCTTTTGTACTTTGGGAGTAGCTCCCTGCCAGCGCAGCTCCTGTGCGCTGGCAGGAGCTACTCGTCGCTGTGAGGGTTGCAGTGGCTGCGCATGATGTCACGCAACTGCCGCGGCCTGCCCCCCCAGCGGTCTGGGCATGCCTGCGTTGCCCGGACCGCACCCCCTAAACGGCATCCAGACTCCACCGGTCCGCCCCCTCCTGCCCAGCGACTGCCTCTGCCTGTCAATTAGGCAGAGGCGATCACAGGGATGAGACAGTCGTCGGCTGCCTGGCATGCGCAGTTCAGACCTGATCGGCAATGATCAGGTCTGAATTAGGCCCCATGTGCGCTGCAGGGGGGGGGGGGCAGATATAACATGTGCAGAGAGAGTTAGATTTCGGTGGGGTGTGTTAAAACTGAAATTTAAATTGCAGTGTAAAAATAAAGCAGCCAGTATTTACCCTGCACAGAAAATAAGAATTTACTTACCGATAATTCTATTTCTCGTAGTCCGTAGTGGATGCTGGGGACTCCGTCAGGACCATGGGGGATTAGCGGCTCCGCAGGAGACAGGGCACAAAATTAAAAGTTTGACCACTAGGTGGTGTGCACTGGCTCCTCCCCCTATGACCCTCCTCCAAGCCTCAGTTAGGATACTGTGCCCGGACGAGCGTACACAATAAGGAAGGATTTTGAATCCCGGGTAAGACTCATACCAGCCACACCAATCACACTGTACAACTTGAGATCTGAACCCAGTTAACAGCATGATAACAGAGGAGCCTCTGAAAAGATGGCTTCCAACAATAATAACCCGATTTTTGTAATAATAACTATGTACAAGTATTGCAGACAATCCGCACTTGGGATGGGCGCCCAGCATCCACTACGGACAACGAGAAATAGAATTATCGGTAAGTAAATTCTTATTTTCTCTGACGTCCTAAGTGGATGCTGGGGACTCCGTCAGGACCATGGGGATTATACCAAAGCTCCCAAACGGGCGGGAGAGTGCGGATGACTCTGCAGCACCGAATGAGAGAACTCCAGGTCCTCCTTAGCCAGGGTATCAAATTTGTAGAATTTTACAAACGTGTTCTCCCCTGACCACTTAGCTGCTCGGCAGCGTTGTAATGCCGAGACCCCTCGGGCAGCCGCCCAAGGTGAGCCCACCTTCCTTGTGGAGTGGGCATTTACAGATTTTGGCTGTGGCAGGCCTGCCACAGAATGCGCAAGTTGAATTGTGCTACAAATCCAACGAGCAATCGTCTGCTTAGACGCAGGAACACCCAGCTTGTTGGGTGCATACAGTATAAACAGCGAGTCAGCCTTTCTGACTCCAGCCGTCCTTTAAATATATATATATATATTTTTAAGGCTCTGACAACGTCGAACAACTTGGAGTCCTCCAAGCCGCTAGAAGCCGCAGGCACCACAATAGGTTGGTTCAGGTGAAACGCTGATACCACCTTAGGGAGAAACTGAGGACACGTCCGCAGTTCTGCCCTGTCCCAGTGGAAAATCAGATATGGGCTTTTGTACGATAAAGCCGCCAATTCTTACACTCTCCTGGCCGAAGCCAGGGCCAGTAGCATGGTCACTTTCCATGTAAGATATTTCAAATCCACCGATTTGAGTGGCTCAAACCAATGGGATTTGAGAAATCCCAAAACTACATTGAGATCCCACGGTGCCACTGGAGGCACAACCGGGCTGTATATGTAGTACTCCTTTGACAAAAGCTTGGACTTCAGGAATTGAAGCCAATTCTTTCTGGAAGAAAATCGACAGGGCCGAAATTTGAACCTTAATGGACCCCAATTTGAGGCCCATAGACAATCTTGTTTGCAGGAAATGTAGGAATCGACCCAGTTGAAATTCCTCCGTCGGAGCCCTCTCCTTCAGGATCCGGCGTTCAACCGCCATGCCGTCAAACGCAGCCGCGGTAAGTCTAGAGGTAGAGTGCACGGATCCTCCGTGCGCATCTCTTGAAGTTCCGGGTACCAAGTCCTTCTTGGCCAATCCGGAGCCACGATTATTGTTCTTACTCCCCTTCGCCTTATAATTCTCAGTACCTTGGGTATGAGAGGCAGAGGGGGGAACACATACATTGACTGGTACACCCATGGTGTTACCAATGCGTCCCCAGCTATTGCCTGAGGGTCTCTTGACCCGGCGCAATACCTGTCCAGTTTTTTGTTGAGGCGGGACGCCATCATGTCCACCTTTGGTTTTTCCCAACGGTTCACAATCATGTGGAAGACTTCTGGGTGAAGTCCCCACTCTCCCGGGTGGTGATCGTGTCTGCTGAGGAAGTCTGCTTCCCAGTTGTCCACTCCCGGAATGAACACTGCTGACAGTGCTATCACATGATTTTTTGCCCAGCGAAAAATCCTTGCAGCTTCTGCCATTGCCCTCCTGCTTCTTGTGTCGCCCTGTCTGTTTACGTGGGCGACTGCCGTGGTGTTGTCCTACTGGATCAACACCGGCTGACCCTGAAGCAGAGGTCTTGCCAGGCTTAGAGCATTGTAAATTGCCCTTAGCTCCAGTATATTTATGTGAAGTGAAGTCTCCAGGCTTGACCACACTCCCTGGAAATTTCATCCCTGTGTGACTGCTCCCCAGCCTCTCAGGCTGGCATTCGTGGTCACCAGGACCCAGTCCTGAATGCCGAATCTGCGGCCCTCCAAAAAGGTGAGCACTCTGCAACCACCACAGAAGAGACCCCCTTGTCCTTGGAGACGGGGCTATCCGCTGATGCATCTGAAGATGCGATCCGGACCATTTGTCCAGCAGATCCCACTGAGAGGTTCTTGCGTGGAATCTGCCGAATGGAATCGCTTCGTAAGAAGCCATCATTTACCCAGGACTCTTGTGCATTGATGCACTGACACTTTTCTTGGTTTTAGGAGGTTCCTGACTAGCTCGGATAACTCCCTGGCTTTCTCCTCCGGGAGAAAAACCTTTTTCTGAACTGTGTCCAGAATCATCCCTAGGAACAGCAGACGTGTTGTCGGGATCAGCTGGGATTTTGGAATATTTAGAATCCACCCGTGCTGTTGTAGCACTACTTGGTATAGTGCTACTGCGACCTCTAACTGTTCTCTGGATCTTGCCCTTATCAGGAGAACGTTCAAGTAAGGGATAATTAATACGCCTTTTCTTTGAAGTAGAATCATCATTTCAGCCTTTACCTTGGTAAAGACCCGGGGTGCCGTGGACAATCCAAACGGCAACGTCTGAAACTGATAGTGACAGTTTTGTACCACGAACCTGAGGTACCCTTGGTGTGAAGGGCAAATTGGGACATGGAGGTAAGCATCCTTGATGTCCCAGGACACCATAAAGTCCCCTTCTTCCAGATTCGCTATCACTGCTCTGAGTGATTTCATCTTGAACTTGAACCTTTGTATGTAAGTGTTCAAAAGATTTCAGACTTAGAAATAGGTCTCACCGAGCCGTCCGGCTTCGGTACCACAAACAGCGTGGAATAATACCCCTTTCCTTGTTGTAGTAGGGGTACCTTGACTATTACTTGCTGGGAATACAGCTTGTGAATAGCTTCCAACACCGTCTCCCTGTCGGAGGGAGATGTTGGTAAAGCAGACTTCAGGAATCTGCGAGGAAGAGACGTCTCGAATTCCAATCTGTACCCCTGTGATACTACCTGCAGGATCCAGGGGTCGACTTGCGAGTGAGCCCACTGCGCACTGAAATTCTTGAGACGACCCCCCCACCGGACCTGAGTCCGCTTGTAGGGCCCCAGCGACATGCTGAGGACTTTTCAGAAGCGGAGGAAGGCTTCTGCTCCTGGGAAGGAGCTGCTTGCTGCAGTCTCTTACCCTTTCCTTTGCCTCGGGCAGATATGAATGGCCTTTTGCCCGCTTGTTCTTATGAGAACGAAAGGACTGAGGCTGAAAAGACGGTGTCTTTTTCTGTTGGGAGGTGACCTGAGGTAAAAAAGGTGGATTTTCCGGCTGTTGCCGTGGCCACCAAGTCCGATAGACCGACCCCAAATAATTCCTCCCCTTTATACGGCAAACTTCCATATGCCGCTTGGAATCCGCATCACCTGACCACTGTCGCGTCCATAAACTTCTTCTGGCAGAAATGGACAGCGCACTTACCCTTGATGCCAGAGTGCCAATATCCCTCTGTGCATCTCGCATATAAAGAAAATGCATCCTTTAAATGCTCTATAGTCAATAAAATATTGTCACTATTCAGGATATCAATATTTCCAGTCAGAGATTCCGACCAAACCCCCCCAGCACTGCACATCCATGCTGGGGCGATTGCTGGTCGCAGTATAACATCAGTATGTGTGTATATACTTTTTAGAGTATTTTCCAGCCTCCTATCAGCTGGATCTTTGAGGGCGGCCGTATCAGGAGACGGTAACGCCACTTGTTTTGATAAGCGTGTGAGCGCCTTATCTACCCTAGGGGGTGTTTCCCAGCGCGCCCTAACCTCTGGCGGGAAAGGGTATAATGCCAATAACTTCTTTGAAATTAGCAACTTCCTATCGGGGGTAACCCACGCTTCATCACACACTTCAATCAATTTATCTGATTCAGGAAAAACTACAGGTAGTTTTTTTCACACCCCACATAATACCCATTTTTGTGGTACTTGTAGTATCAGAAATATGTAACGCCTCCTTCATTGCCGTGATTATGTAACGTGTGGCCCTACTGGAAAATACGTTTGTTTCTTCACCGTCGACACTGGAGTCAGTGTCCGTGTCTGTGTCTATGTCGACCGACTGAGGTAATGGGCGTTTTAAAGCCCCTGACGGTGTTTGAGACGCCTGGACAGGTACTAATTGGTTTGCCGGCCGTCTCATATCGTCAACCGACCTTGTAGCGTGTTGACACTATCACGTAATTCCATAAATAAAGCCATCCATTCCGGTGTCGACTCCCTAGGGGGTGACATCCCATTACAGGCAATTGCTCCGCCTCCACTAACATCGTCCTCATACCTATCGACACACACGTACCGACACACAGCACACACACAGGGAATGCTCTGATAGAGGACAGGACCCCACTAGCCCTTTGGGGAGACAGAGGGAGAGTTTGCCAGCACACACCAAGGCGCTATAATTATACAGGGACAACCTTATAGTAAGTGTTTTCCCTTATAGCAGCTTAATATATATTAATATCGCCAAAATATGCCCCCCCTCTCTGTTTTAACCCTGTTTCTGTAGTGCAGTGCAGGGGAGAGCCTGGGAGCCTTCCCACCAGCGGATCTGTGTGGGAAAAATGGCGCTGTGTGCTGAGGAGATAGGCCCCGCCCCCTTCACGGCGGGCTCTTCTCCCGGTTTTTTCTGTAATCCTGGCAGGGGTTAAATACATCCATATAGCCCAGGGGCTATATGTGATGTATTTTTAGCCAGTAAAGGTAATTACATTGCTGCCCAGGGCGCCCCCCCCAGTGCCCTGCACCCTCAGTGACCGCGGTGTGAAGTGTGCTGAGAGCAATGGCGCACAGCTGCAGTGCTGTGCGCTACCTTAAGAAGACTGGGACGTCTTCAGCCGCCGATTTCTGGACCTCTTCTCTCTTCAGCATCTGTAAGGGGGCCGGCGGCGCGGCTCCGGTGACCCATCCAGGCTGTACCTGTGATCGTCCCTCTGGAGCTAGTGTCCAGTAGCCTAAGAAGCCAATCCATCCTGCACGCAGGTGAGTTCGCTTCTTCTCCCCTTAGTCCCGCGTTGCAGTGAGCCTGTTGCCAGCAGGACTCACTGAAAATAAAAAACCTAACAAACTTTTATTCTAAGCAGCTCTTTAGGAGAGCCACCTAGATTGCACCCTTCTCGGCCGGGCACAAAAACCTAACTGAGGCTTGGAGGAGGGTCATAGGGGGAGGAGCCAGTGCACACCACCTAGTGGTCAAACTTTTAATTTTGTGCCCTGTCTCCTGCGGAGCCGCTAATCCCCCATGGTCCTGACGGAGTCCCCAGCATCCACTTAGGACGTCAGAGAAACAATATAACCCACCCAAATCTAACTCTCTCTGCAAATGTTATATCTGCCCCCCTACAGTGCACATGGTTTTGCCCAACTGCTAAAAAATTTCCTGCTGCGATCAACTCAGAATTACCCCTATGGTTTTGCCCAACTGCTAACAAATTTGCTGCTACGATCAGGTCTGAATTAGGGCCCTCATTCCGAGTTGTTCGCTCGCTAGCTGCTTTTAGCAGCATTGCACACGCTAAGCCGCTGCCCTCTGGGAGTGTATCTTAGCTTAGCAGAATTGCGAACGAAAGATTAGCAGAATTGCGAAAATAAATTTCTTAGCAGTTTCTGAGTAGCTCCAGACTTACTCCTACATTGCGATCAGTTCAGTCAGTTTCGTTCCTGGTTTGACGTCACAAACACACCCAGTATTCGCCCAGACACTCCCCCGTTTCTTCAGACACTCCCGCGTTTTTCCCAGAAACGCCAGCGTTTTTTCGCACACGCCCAGAAAACGGCCAGTTTCCGCCCAGAAACACCCACTTCCTGTCAATCACAGTACGATCACCAGAACGATGAAAAATGTAAAATAACTAAGCGCATGCGCTCTGCGAACCTTGCGCATGCGCAGTAAGCGACTAATCGCAATATAGCGAAAATCGGCAACGAGCGAACAACTCGGAATGACCCCCCAGGCCCATAGTTATAATGAATT
Organism: Pseudophryne corroboree; assembly: GCF_028390025.1. Taxonomy (NCBI): domain Eukaryota; kingdom Metazoa; phylum Chordata; class Amphibia; order Anura; family Myobatrachidae; genus Pseudophryne; species Pseudophryne corroboree. Next base: position 604,786,730 of record NC_086445.1, read on the forward strand.
TTGACTTTGTAAAGAATTCTTACTTGAATTGGGATACGGTTGTTAGGTCGACACAGTTTAGGTCGACAGTCATTAGGTCGACGTGGTCATTAGGTCGACATGTACTAGGTCGACAGGTCGACATGAGTTTTTCACTCCCCCCCCCATTTTTTGGACTATTTCATACTTGATGATCCATGTGGACTACAATTGGGAACGGTAACCTGTGCCGAGCGCAGCGGTAGCGGAGCAAGGCACCTTGCCCGAAGCATGGTGAGCGAAGAGAGCCATGTGAGGGGACACGGTGCACTAACTGGGGTTCCCCGTCACTTTACGAAGAAAACACCAAAAAAAAGTCCAAAAACCCATGTCGACCTTTTAACCTGTTAACCTAGTACATGTCGACCTATTCCCCTGTCGACCTAATGTATGTCGACCTTCCATGGTCAACCTAATGACTGTCGACCTAAGCTGAGTCAACCCAATGACCCATACCCCTTCAATTGTATTACATGTATATTCTCCTCTGCTGAGGTATGGATTATAGGGTTGACCGGGAAAAGGTTGACAGTCACTAGGTCGACCTCAAAAGAACAACACACAACAGGTCGACGTGTGTTAAATTTCGACATGGAAAAGGTTGACACAGGAAAAGTTTGGCATGAGGGTTTTTTGTGTGTCGGTTACTCTGTAAAGTAACCGGAAACCCCAATTAGTGCACCACATCCCCTTGCATGGCTACGAGAAAGGTGCCTCGCTGCTCTCAACACAGGGTACTATTCCCAATCGTAGTCCACGTGGATGGAATAGTATGAAAAATGTGAAAATTTAAGTTTTTTTGTTAAAAACCCATGTTGACCTTTCCTGCGCTGTTAGGGGTGCTGTCCTGTGCCGTTAGGGGTGCTGTACAGGGTTACTGTACAGGGGTGCTGTTCATGGGGTACTGCTGCCCTATGCTGTACAGGGGTGGTGTCTTGTGCTGTTAGGGATGCTGTACAGGGGTGCTGCTGTCTGTGCTGTTAGAGGTGCTGTACAGGGGTGCTGTCCTGTGCTGTTAGGGGCGCTGTCCTGTGTGCTGTAAAAATAAAGGGGTGCTGTGGCGTTGTGCTGTGTGAGGTAAAAATAAAGGGGCGCTGTCCTGTGCTGTTAGGGGTGCTGTACAGGGTGTTGTCCTGTGCTGTACAGGGGTACTGCAGTCCTGTGCTGTCCTGGGGTGCTGTCCTGTGCTGTTAGGAGTGCTGTACAGGGGTGCTGTCCTGGGGTGCTGTAAAAATAAAGGGGCACTGTCCTGTGAAATGGAGAACAAACATTTGGAGTAAAAAATAGTGAAAGATCAGGAACCACATCCTAGTACTAGTGCTGAAGCTGCTTCCACCAGTCATGACATTGACGATGCAATTCCATCAACATCGTCTGCTAAGGCCAATGCCCAATGTCATAGAGGGCACATAAAATCCAAGAAGCAAAATTTAATAACCAAATAAAAAATTAAATTATCTGATGAGAAATACTGGCGTTAAGCCATTCATGACACGAATTGGCAAGGAAAGGCTAAGGCCTTGGCCTATGTTCATGACTGGTGGCTCAGCTTCTCATGAAGATGGAAGTCCTCCTCCATCTCGAAAAAGTAAAAAAAATGAAGCTTGTTTAAGCACAGGAAACAACTGTGCATTCAGAGATATCACAAATCCCCAAGGAGAGTCCAAGTATGTCTGCAGTTGTGATGTCTAGGCCTGACCTTCCCAACATTGTATTGGAAGAGTAGGCTCCTACCATCATTTGCACGCCCTCTGCAAGTGCTGGGAGGAGCACCGCCAGTCCAGTTGCTGATATTGAGACTGAGGATGTCACTGTAAAAGTACACCAGGATGAGGAGGATATTGCTGTAGCTGGTACTGAGGAAGAAGTTGACGATGAGGATTCTGATGGTGATGTGGTTTGTTTGAATAAGGCACCGGTGCAGACAGTTGATGCCCGTGGGATGAAAAAGCCCACTGTCATGCCTGGGCAGAAGACTAAAATATCCACTTCTTCGGTCTGAAATTATTTCTAACCAAATCCGGACAACTACTGTCTTGCCACATATAGCCTTTGTAATAGCGTAGTAAGTAGGGGTAAGGATGCTAGCCACCTAGGATCATCCTCCCTTATATGTCACCTGCAGCGCTTCATCATAAGTCATTGTCAAGTTCAGAAACTAAGCAGTCCAGTGACACCTAAATCCTTTTTTCCTGTTGTATCCAAGCACCTGCAATCCACACCACCAACTGTTTCATCGTCAATTTCTTTCTCATTCAGGATATGAAGTTGTCCTGCAGGCCATGTCACTGGTATGACTGACTCCTCTCCTATCCGGGATTCCTCCAGAGGATCCTTGAGTGCTACGCCTACTGCTGCTGTTTTTGCTGCTGGGAGTCGATCGTCATCCCAGAGAGGAAGTCGGAAGACCACTTGAACTACTTTAACTAAGCAATTGACTGTACAACAGTCCTTTGCGAGGAAGATGAAGTATGACAGCAGTCACCCTGTTGCGGATTACTGAGGCCATAACAACTATGCTGGTGTTAGACGTGCGTCCGGTATCCGCCATTAGTGCAGTGGGATTTGGATAGTTGAAGGACGTACTGTGTCCCCGGTACCAAATCCCATCTAGATTCCACTTCACTAGGCAAGCGATTCCCGGACTGTACAGGGACATTAGGAAAAGTGTCCTCAAAAATGCAGTTGTACCCACTGTGCACTTATCCATGGACATGTGGACAAGTGGAACAGGGCAAACTAAGGACTACATGACTGTGACAGCCCACTGGGTAGATGTATTGCCTTCCGCAGCAACAACAGCAGCGGCACCAGCAGCAGCATCTCACAAATGCCAACTTGTTCCTAGGCAGGCTACGCTGTGTATCACCAGCTTCCATAAGAGGCACACCACTAAGAACCTCTTAGAGAAACTGAGGGACATCATCGCACAATGGCTTACCCCACTTAGACTCTCCTGGGGATTTGTATTATCTGACAACGCCACCAATATTGTGCAAGCATTACATCTGGACAAATTCCAGCATGTCCCAATTAATTTGGTGGTACAGAATGTTTTGAAAAATGACAGGAACATGCAGGAGATGCTGTTGGTGGCCTGCAAAATTTCGGGCCACTTTCAACATTCAGCGACTGTGTGCTGAAAACTGGAGCACCAGCAAACACTCTTGAACCTGCCCTGCCATCACCTCAAGCAGGTAGTAACGAGGTGGAATTGAACCCTCTATATGCTTTAGATGATGGAGGAGCAGCAAAAGGCCATTCAAGCCCATACATCCACCTATGACATAGGCAAAGGAGGGAGGGGGGATGCACCTGACTCAAGTGCAGTGCAGAATGATCGCCGTGTTGTGCAAGGTTCTCCAACCCTTTGAACTTGCCAAATGTGATGTCAATTCAGACTGTGCAAGATTGAGTGAGGTCATTCGCCTCATCAGGCTTTTTGCAGAAGCAGCTGGAGAAACTGAAGGAGGAGCTAAAATGGAGCGATTCCGCTAAGTATGTGGGACTTGTGGATGGAGCCCTTCATTCCCATTGCCAGGATTCATAGGTGGTCAATCTGTTGAAATCAGATCACAACATTTTGGCCACTGTGCTCATTCCTAGGTTTAAAGCTTACGTTGTATCTCTCTTTCCAGCTGTCTGTAGAGGTGCAAAGACCTGTTGGTGAGAAAATTGTCAGCTCAATCAGAATGTGACATGTCAACAGCTCCTCCCTCATTTTCTCCCGCAACTGTGCCTGTGAGTAAAAAAAACTTACATTTTCTAGCTGACTCGGTGGCAGTGATGCAGGGCAGTCTGGAGCAAGTTTTGACATCTGGTCTGGACTGAAGGCACTGCCAACAATTACTGACATGTCTACTGTCACTACATATGATGCTGTCACCATTGAAAGAATGCTGGAGGATTATATCGGTGACCACATCCAAGTAGGCATGTCAGACAGTCCGTATGTATACTAGCAGGAAAAAATAGGATTTTAATACCTAACTTTAAATCCTTTTCTCTTAGTCCGTAGAGGATGCTGGGGTCACATCAAGAACCAAGGGGTATAGACAGGATCCACAGGAGACATGGGCACTTTAAGACTTTCAAAGGGGTGTGAACTGGCTTCTCCCTCTATGCCCCTCCTCCAGACTCCAGTTATAGGAACTGTGCCCAGGGAGACGGACATTTCGAGGAAAAGGATTTATTGTTAAACTAAGGTGAGATACATACCAGCTCACACCTCAAGCACGCCGTACAACATGGCATTTAACACAACGCAAGTCAACGGCATGAACATCATCAGCAACAGGCTGACTATAACCGTAACACAACATGTGTGTAACCACAACTAATAACTGCAGATACAGTACGCACTGGGACGGGCGCCCAGCATCCTCTACAGACTAAGAGAAAAGGATTTACCGGTAGGTATTAAAATCTTATTTTCTCATACATCCTAGAGGATGCTGGGGTCACATCAGGAACCATGGGGTTATAACAAAGCTCTAGAACGGGCGGGAGAGTGCGGATGACTCTGCAGCACCGATTGACCAAACATGAGGTCCTCATAAGCCAGGGTATCAAACTTGTAGAACTTCAAAAAGGTGTTTGAACCCGACCAAGTACCTGCTCGGCAAAGTTGTAATGCCGAGACCCCCCGGGCAGCCGCCGAGGACGAGCCCACCTTTCTGGTAGAATGGGCCTTCACCGATTTTGGTAACGGCAATCCAGTCGCAGAATGAGCCTGCTGAATTGTATGACAGATCCAGCGCGCAATAGTCTGCTTGGAAGTAGGAGCCCCAATTCTATTGTGAGCATACAGGACAAACAGGGCCTCTGTTTTCCTAAACTGAGCCGTTCTGGCGACATACATTTTCAAAGCTCTTACTACATCGAGAAACTTCGATTCCAGCAAGGCGTCAGTAACCACTGGCACCACAATAGGTTGGTTCAAGTGGAACGACGAAACCAGTTTCGGCAGAAATTACTGACGAGTCCTCAATTCTGCTCTATCTTCATGGAAGATCAAATAAGGGGTCTTGTGAGACAAGGCCGCCAATTCAGACACCCGCCTTGCGGATGCCAAGGCCAACAGCATGACCACTTTCCAAGTAAGACATTTAAACTCTACCTTCTGCAAAGGTTCAAACCAATGAGATTGAAGGAACTGCAACACCACGTTAAGATCCCATGGTGCCACAGGGGGCACAAAGGGAGGTTGGATGTGCAACACGCTTTTCACGAAGGTCTGAACTTCTGGAAGGGAGGCTAATTGTTTTTGGAAGAACACCGATAAAGCTGAAATTTGAACTTTAATTGAGCCCAACTTTAGGCCCGCATCCACACCGGCTTGTAGAAAATGGAGAAAACGTCCTAACTGAAATTCTTCCGTAGGAGCCTTCCTGGATTCACACCAAGACACGTACTTTCTCCAAATACGGTGGTAATGTTTAGACGTTACTCCCTTCCTGGCCTGAATAAGAGTGAGGATAACTTCCTCGGGAATACCCTTCCGGGCTAGGATCCGGTGTTCAACCTCCAAGCCGTCGAACAAAGTCGCGGTAAGTCTTGGAACACACACGGCCCTGCTGTAACAGATCCTCCCTCAGAGGAAGAGGCCAGGGATCTCCTACGAGTAATTCCAGAAGATGCGGATACCAAGCCCTTCTTGGCCAGTCTGGAACAATGAGGATCGCTCGAACCTTTGTTCTTCTATTGATCTTTATCACTTTTGGAATGAGTGGAAGCGGAGGAAACACGTACACCGACTGAAACACCCACGGTGTCACTGAAGTTTCTTGTTGAGGCGAGACATCATCATGTCTATTTGAGGAATTCCCCAAAGACTTGTCACTTCTGCAAAGACCTCTTGATGAAGACCCCACTCTCCTGGATGGAGATCGTATCTGCTGAGGAAGTCTGCTTCCCAGTTGTCCACTCCTGGAATCAAGATCCCTTACAGAGCGCTTGTATGCCTTTCCGCCCAAAGGAGCACCTTTGTGGCCTCTGCCATTGCCGCTCTGCTCTTTGTTCCGCCCTGGCGGTTTATGTACGCTACTGCTGTTATTTTGTCCGACTGAATCAAGACGGGCCGATTGCGAAGAAGATGTTCCGCTTGCAGAAGGCCGTTGTGAATGGCCCTTAACTCCAGAACGTTTATGTGTAGACACATTTCCTGGCTTGACCATCTTCCCTGGAAGCTTTCCCCCTGCGTGACTGCTCCCCAGCCTCGGAGACTCGCATCCGTGCTCACTAAGCTCCAGTCCTGGATCCCGAACCTGCGTCCCTCTAGGAGGTGAGAGCTGTGCAGCCACCACAGGAGTGAGATTCTGGTCTTGCAAGACAGGGTTATCCTTCGGTGCATGTGCAGATGGGACCCGGACCACTTGTTCAACAGGTCCCACTGAAACACTCTGGCATGGAATCTGCCAAACTGAATGGCCTCGTAGGCCGCCACCATCTTTCCCAGCAACCGAGTGCATTGATGGATCGATACTCTTGCTGGTTTCAGCAATTGTTTGACCAGGTTCTGAATTTCCAGAGCCTTTTCCACTGGAAGAAAGACTCTCTGTAATTCTGTGTCCAGAATCATTCCCAAAAACGACAGCCGTCTCGTTGGAACCAACTGTGATTTTGGCAAGTTTAGGAGCCAACCATTTTGCTGCAGAATTGTCAGGGAGAGCGTAATGTTCTGCATCAATTGGTCCCTGGATCTCGCCTTTATCAGGAGATCGTCCAAGTACGGAATAATCATGACTCCTTGTTTGCGTAGGAGAACCATCATTTCGGCCATTACTTTGGTGAAAATCCTCAGAGCCGTGGACAGACCAAACGGCAACGTCTGAAATTGGTAATGACAATCCCGAACTGCAAACCTCAGGTTAGCCTGATGTGGAGGATAAATGGGAACATGCAAGTAGGCATCCTTTATGTCTACCGACACCATAAAATCCCCCTCCTCCAGACTGGAGATCACTGCCCGGAGAGATTCCATCTTGAATTTGAATTTTTTTTAGGTAGAAATTGAGGGATTTGAGGTTCAGGATTAGTCTGACTGAGCCGTCTGGCTTCGGGACCACGAACAGGCTCGACTAAAAGCCTTCTCCCTGTTGCGACGGGGGAACCCTGACAATGACTTGATTGTGACACAATTTTTGTATACCACCTCCCTGTCTGGAAGAGAGGGGGGATGTCTTGAAACTCCAGTTTGTACCCTTGGGACACTATTTCTAAAACCCATGGGCCAGGGCCGAATGAGCCCAGAACTGACTGAAGAGCCTGAGACGTGCCCCCACCGGTGCGGACTCCCGCAGGGGAGTCCCAGCGTCATGCGGTGGACTTGGCAGAAGCCAGGGAGGACTTTTGCTCCTGGGAACCGGCCACGGCCGGTGATCGTTTACCTTTTCCCTTTCCTCTCGTAGTAAGGAAGGAAGACCCTCAGCCCCTTCTGTATTTATTGGGCCGAAAGGACTGCATCTGATAGTGGTGTGCTTTCTTTTGTGGGGCAAGCACATAAGGTAAAAATGATGACTTACCCACGGTAGCCGTAGATACCAAATCAGCTAGGCCGTCACCAAACACACCACCCTTATACGGTAGAGACTCCATAGCTTTCTTAGAGTCAGCATCAGCATTCCATTGATGAATCCACAATGCTCTCCTAGCTGAGACTGCCATGGCATTGGCTTGTGATCCCAAGAGGCCAATATCTCTCGCAGCTTCCTTTAGGTAGACTGCAGAGTCCCTGATATGACCTAGTGTCAAAAGAATGCTATCCCTATCTAGGGTATCCATTTCAGATGACAAGTTATCTGCCCATTTTTCGATAGCACTACTCACCCACTCAGATGCAATGGCTGGTCTGAGTAGCATACCCGTGGTGACATAAATGGATTTCAATGCATTTTCCTGCCTACGATCCGCAGGATCCTTTAGGGCTGTCGTATCAGGGGACGGGAGAGCTAACTTTTTGGACAGCCGTGACAGAGCTTTGTCCACAATTGGGGGTGACTCCCATTTTTCCCTATCCCCAGAGGGAAACGGATACGCCATTACAATCCTTTTGGGAATCTGAAACTTTTTGTCAGGACTTTCCCAAACCTTTTCACAAAGTGTGTTCAGTTCATGAGAGGGAGGAAACGTTACCACAGGTTTCTTTCCTTTAAACATACAGACCCTAGTATCAGGAACAGTAGGGTCCTCAGTGATATGTAATACATCTTTTATAGCCACAATCATGTACTGAATGCTCTTTGCCAGTTTAGGATCTAATCTGGCATCACTATAGTCGACACTTGAGTCAGTGTCCGTGTCGGTATCCGTGTCTGTTAGTTGGGCAAATGAACGTTTTTGTGACCCCGAGGGGGTCTGGACTTGAAACGACACATCCTCTACGGATTTCTTCCAAGCCTGGTTCTGAGACTCAGATCTATCCAATCTTTTATTTATCAGAGCCACATTTGCATTCAAAGCACTCAAAACATTTACCCAATCAGATGTTGGCGGTGTCGACAGGGTCACTCCCACAGCCGTTTGTGTCCCTAATATAGTCTCCTCCTGGGAAGAGCACTCCGCCTCAGACATGCCGACACACGTTCACCCACCACACGCAGATACACTGGGCCTATAGGGGACAGACCTACAGTAAAGCCTGTCAGAGAGACACAGAGGGAGATATTGCCAGCTCACACCCCAGCGCCCAAACCTGGTCTGTACACTACAGAAAATGTCCCAGACCTGCAGCGCTTTTATAAATTACATACAATGCACCAAAATCACTGTGCCCCCCCCCTCCCCGTTTTGCACCCTGCAACTTGTACAGCAGTGTGAGGAAGGACCAGCGTCTCTGCAGCCTGTGTAAAGAAAATGGCGCCGGGCTGTGTGCTGTGAGGACTAAGCCCCACCCCCGTAATGGCACGCTTCTGACCCGCTCTTTCTTAAACTTTTTTATACTGGCGGGGGTCCGGACAGTGCCCTGGCACTATGTCCGCTCTTGCCAGACAACCCTGCACCCTGTAGTGCCTCTGAGTGTGGGAGCATGGTGCGCAGCGCGGCCGCTGTGCGGTACCTCAAAGCCGTCACTGAAGTCTTCTGATCTTCTTCTACTCACCTGTCTTCTGACTTCTGGCTCTGCAAGGGGGGTGACGGCGGGCTCTGGGAACGAGCATCTAGGCGTACCTAGCGATCAGACCCTCAGGAGCTAATGGTGTCCTGTAGCCAAAGAAGCAGAGCCTTTAAACTCACAGAAGTTTGTCTGACTTCTCTCCCCTAAGTCCCACGAAGCAGGGAGACTGTTGCCAGCAGTGCTCCCTGAAAATAAAAAACCTAAAATAAACTCTTTTCAGAGAAACTCAGTAGAGCTCCTCAGTGTGCATCCAGTCTGCCTGGGCACAGATTCTAAACTGGAGCCTGGAGGAGGGGCATAGAGGGAGGAGCCAGTTCACACCCCTTTGAAAGTCTTAAAGTGCCCATGTCTGCTGTGGATCTCGTCTATACCCCATGGTTCTTGATGTGACCCCAGCATCCTCTAGGACGTATGAGAAAGAGGCAATTTGGAGGCCCTTGCACAAACTGGCTTTATTTTACCTACATTGCCCCCCTCCAGTGTGTACTCCATAAGAGTGTTTAGTTCAACCGGTAACTTTGTCAGCGATCAGCATAGGAGGTTACTTCCACAAAATGTGGAGATGATGTTCATCAAAATGAATTATAAATTCCTCCAGGAAGACCTTTACCAGCAGTTGCATCCAGAAAATACACAGGGACCTGTGATGTTGGATTCCAGCGGGGACGAATTAATACTCTGTGAGGATGTACACACTGAAGGGGTGAGGAATCGGAGGATGAGGACGACATCTTGCCTCAGTAGAGCCAGTTTGTGCAAGGAGAGATTAATTGCTTCTTTTTTTCTGGGGACCCAAACAAACCAATCATTTCAGCCACAGTCGTGTGGCAGACCCTGTCGCTGAAATGATTGATTTGTTAAAGTGTGCATGTCCTGTTTATACAACATAAGGGTGGGTGGGAGGACTCTAAGGACAATTCCATCTTACACGTCTTTTTCTTTGTCTGCCATATCATTCCAGGGGTGTTGTCCTTTATGGGGTGCTGCCCCTCTGCCCTATAAGTCCAGAGGTGCTGTCCCTCTGCCATTTACATCCAGGGGTGCTGCTGCCTGTCTGCTGTGTTGTGTAACTAACTAGTTAGCTGGTTGAAGATGTACTTCAGTACAATCCGGACAATTGTGAGATAAGGGCAGAAGTCAACTGAAAGATGCAGTCCATAGTCCTGGAGCAAGGCTAAAGAGACAGGGGTGCTGTCCCTCTGTCCTATCAGTCCAGGGGTGCTGCCCCACTGCCGTTTAAGTCAAGGGGTGCTGCTGCCTATCTGCTGTGCTGTGTAATTCTCCAGGGGTGCTGCCTGTGCTATATAAGTCCAGGGGTGTGGACTATTTGCTGTATAAGTCCAGGGGTGCTGCCTATCTGCTGTATAAGTCCAGAGGCACTGCCGTATAATTCCAGGGGTGCTGCTGTACTTCATCCTAGGTTTAAACTAAAGCCTAGAGCAGAATATGAAACAAGCTTCAACATCACAACCAGATTTGTGAAAATATATAGCCGCAAAGGTGGAAATGGAAATTCCAAGTTTGACAAAGTGTTTTCCAATAAACATACAACTCTGAGTACAAAATGGGGAGAGGCCACATTTGTGGCCAAAGTCAGTCAAAAGAGACAGAATGTGCCTTATTGAATGCACGCTCTGTTTGTAACAAATTAACATCCATCCATGACCTCTTCATATCTCACAACTTTAATCTGCTGGCTATAACAGAAACATGGCTCACACAATCAGACACTGCCTCCCCTGCAGCACTGTCACATGGTGGTTTCCACTTCTCACACACATCTAGGCCTAATAATAGTAAAGGTGGTGGGGTCGGAATCTTACTGTCACAGTTTTTCACATACACTGTTCTACCTCAGGTTCCACTCGCATTCACCTCATTTGAAGTTCACTCGATCAGGATTTTCACCCCCTTCTCTCTGCATGTTGCAGCTATCTATCGCCCTCCTGGGCAACCTAAACAACAATTTCTAGAAGATTTCTCTGCCTGGCTCCCACACTTCTTATCCTCTGACATCTCCACCATCATTATGGGCGATTTCAATATAGCTCTTGACAGTCCACAATCTGTTCATGCATCCAAACTCCTCTCTCTAACCTCCTCTCTTGGCCTAACCCAATGGTCCGACTCCTCTACTCACCATGAGGGCCACTGCCTTGATCTTGTGTTCACCAGGCTCTGCTCAGTTTCCGAATTCACTAACACTCATTTCCCTCTCTCTGATCACAACCTGATCACCTTCACAATCTCTTCTATTACTTTAAATTCTAGGACACTAAAACCAAGCAAGCCTCCTCTAACCCGCAGAAATACTAACAATATACATTTTCAACAACTTTCCACTTCTCTGCAACAACTGCTCTCACCAATCTCTACATTTACTACACCTGACACTGCTGTATCACACCTGCACCAGACCCTAGAGAGTGCCCTTGATGAAGTGACTCCAGCTACCCATCACACTCCACGTAGGCTTAGATGCCAACCATGGCACTCTAAATCAACAAGACACCTACAAAAACTGTCACGTAAAGTAGAACGTCAGTGGCGGAAATCTCAGAATCCAAGTGACTTTCTCACATATAAGACTACCTACCACTCCTATCGTCAGGCCCTGGACACTGCCAAACAAACATATTTCCAATCTCTCATCTCTTATCATGCCAACAACCCCAAGCGACTTTTTAATACATTTAAATCCCTTCTTTACCCTCCCTCACCTCCCCCACTAGCTACTATCAGTGCACAAGAACTTGCTTCCTACTTCAAGGATAAGATTGATAAAATCCGAGATGAAATGGTATGCTCTAACTCAGCCAGTGACCTGCTCAATTCCCTACCTGAACCCTCTGGCACTTTCTCTTCATTTGATCCCACAAGTGAAGATGAAGTATCAACACTCTTTTCATCCTCCTATTCCACTACCTCTCCTCTTGATCCTATACCCTCACAGGTCAGTAAAACTTTGTCTCCTGTGCTTATCCCAACCTTAACTAAAATCTGTAATCTCTCTCTCTCTACTGGTATCTTTCCCTCTCTGTTTAAACATGCAGTCATTACTCCCATTCTAAAAAAACACAACTCTGACCCAAACACACTCTCTAACTACCGTCCCATTTCTCAGCTACCCAGTTCCTCCAAACTACTTGAGAGGCTTGCCTACACTCGCCTTACACACTTTCTTAACTCGCACAACTTATTGGATCCACTTCAGTCAGGCTTTCGTGCCCAACACTCCACAGAGACGGCACTGACCAAAGTAGTGAATGATCTAGTCACTGCTAGATCAAAAGGCCATTACACACTACTTATTCTTCTAGATCTCTCTGCTGCTTTTGACACTGTTGACCACTCTCTTCTCATACAAACACTACAATCCCTAGGTCTTCAGGACACAGCCCTTTCTTGGTTCTAATCCTACCTATCTAATCGCTCTTTCAGTGTTCACTTCTCTGACTCTACCTCCTCTTCTCTACCTCTATCAGTTGGAGTACCGCAAGGCTCAGTCTTAGGTCCTCTGCTTTTCTCAATCTATACCTCCTCTCTTGGTAAACTAATCAGCTCCTTTGGATTTCAGTATCATTTGTATGCTGATGATACTCAAATCTACCTATCCTCCCCAGATTTGTCACCACCAGTATTGGCTCGTGTCACTGGATGCCTGTCTGCCATTTCATCTTGGATGTCATCTCGCCACCTCAAACTCAACATTTCCAAAACTGATTTAATTATTTTCCCACCAGCTAAGAGTAGTTACCAACCTGATATCTCTCTAACTGTTGACAATGCAACTATCCACCCCACCCCACAAGCTCGTTGCCTAGGTGTCACCCTTGACTCTGAACTGTCCTTTGTTCCACACATTCAATCTGTCTCTAAATCATGTTACATGCACCTTAAAAACATATCCAAAATACGCCCTTATCTTACACAAGACACTGCAAAAACTCTAATCCATGCACTCATTATCTCCCGCATTGATTATTGTAATAGTCTCCTTACTGGTCTTCCCAAACATAGGCTATCACCACTTCAATCCATTTTAAATGCAGCTGCGAGGCTAATCTTCCTCGCCAGACGTTCTTCATCTGCTGATCCGCTCTGTCAGTCCCTCCATTGGTTACCGGTATTCTACCGTGTCAAATATAAAATACTTTTACTTACATACAAGGCTATTAACCAAACTGCACCATCATACATCTCCTCACTCATCTCAAAATATCTCCCTACCAGACCTCTCCGCTCTGCTCAAGATCTGCGTCTCTCATCCACATGTATTACCTGTTCCCACTCAAAATGACAGGACTTTACCCGGGCTTCACCCACTCTGTGGAATGCACTCCCACGCACAATAAGACTCTACTCTAGTCTCCAAACCTTTAAACGTTCTCTGAAAACTCATCTCTTCAGACAAGCCTACCAAATTTCAGACCCACACACATAACCTTCACAGCTTCCCTATCAAGTTACATCCCCTCTGTACAGTCCACATAAACTCACATTTTGTCTTCCAACATTGCTGGGTGATCATATCATATACAACCCATTAAGAACCTAGCAACCTGGGGAACCATTATGTGACAGGTAGCATCTACTGGCCTGCACGGATTGATGATGTGAAAGACGGAGCAGTGAAACCCCCACCCAACAAGTACCCTATATTTTTCTACCCACGAAACGTAAGTGACGAATGCATCCCGCTATCGCCTTCCCCATGCCTCAGCAGCATCATCCCCCACTAACACTTGTTGCTTCACTCACCAATTCACACAAACATGCTATTAAAAAATGCATATGCTGTATGTGCATATTGCTAAAGGGAAGTGAACTAGTTCTCATTTATTAACATTTCTTTTTAGAAATTTAAATACATTTTTACCAAGAATTGAATCATGTGAGATGGCTGTTATCATATGATGAAAGCAAATTTTATTATCTGGGGTATTTAGCAGAAGATGAGTACAGGTGATATAGCAGATCTTTTTCCTTCATTCAGCTAAAACTGGGCATACGCTATACAATTATCTGGCAGATAGGAATGAAAATCTGGTGATGGATGCAGGGGCAAACGCAAGATTTTTATTGGGGGGGGGGTTTCCATAAAACACACACATAGCACATATGTATATGTCTCGCATTCATCACATATCACACATGTATATTCTTTGGTGGACTGGAGGAACTTGGAAGGAGTGCAGGAGAGGTGGGAAAAACTGAAAAGTGCAATACTAAGTTCAACTGACCTTTGTATCAAAATGGTTAGGAAAAGCACCAGGAAAAGGAAGCCAGTGTGGTTCACAAAAGAAGTATCAACTAGTGTGAAAGCAAAAAAGATGGCTTTTAGGAAATACAAACAGACTCAAAATAATAATAATGACAAAGAGGTGTATTTTGACAGACGGAAGGATGCTAAGAAAGTGATTAGACGTGCAAAGGCAGAAGCTGAGGAAAAAATGGCCCAGTCGGTAGATAAAGGGGGCAAAACTTTTTTAAGTATATAAGTGAAAGGAGAAAATCAAATGGAGGAATAATAACACTTAAGACAGAGAGTGAGCATCTGGTAGAGGGAGACAAGGCAATAGCAGGTCACCTAAATAATTATTTTTGCTCTGTATTTACTACAGAAGAAGGGAAGGGGCCACAGTTAAGCTGCAAGGACATTCATAAAAATAAGGTAGATGAAAGTACATTTACAGAGGAGAAGGTCCTAACTGAACTTTCAAAATTAAAAGTGGATAAATCAATGGGACCAGATGGGATACACCCAAGAATACTCAAAGAGCTAAAAGATGTGCTGGTTACACCTTTAACAGAATTATTTAACCAGTCACTAAATACAGGTGTTATTCCAGAGGACTGGAAAAGAGCAAATGTAGTTCCACTGCACAAAAGTGGAAGCAGGGAAGAAGCAAGTAACTACAGACCAGTAAGCATTACATCAGTAGTAGGGAAAGTAATGGAAAAACTATTAAAAGAAAGAGTTTTGGAATATCTTAAATCAAACAACTTACAGGATCCAAAACAGCATGGATTTACTGGTGGGAGATCATGCCAAACAAATCTTATTTACTTTTTTGACTCTGTGACGAAAATAATAGATCAAGGTGGAGCTGTAGATGTAGCATATCTAGACTTTAGTAAGGCATTTGACACTGTCCCACATCGCAGACTGCTAAATAAACTTGAAAGCATGGTGGTGGATTATAAAACAGTTAAATGGATAAGAACCTGGTTGCAGGATAGGAAACAGACAGTTGTAGTTAATGGAGTGCAATCTATGGAGGGAAATGTTACCAGTGGAGTACACCAGGGATCTGTACTTGGTCCAGTTCTCTTTAATATCTTTGTTGGTGACATTGCAGATGGTATTGAAGGGAAGGTATGCCTTTTTGCAGCTGATATAAAGATATGCAACAGGGTAGACACACCGGGAGGGGTAAAACAAATGATTGATGACCAAGCTAGGCTTGAGAAATGGTCAAGAACGTGGCAACTACAGTTTAATACTAAAAAATGCAAAATCATGCACTTGGGTCTCAAAAACCCAAAGGCTAAATATAGTATCGAGGGTACTATAATGGAAACTACTGAGGAGGAAAGGGAGTTAGGAGTCACTATTTCAAGTGACTTGAAGGCAGGAAATCAATGCAACAAAGCAATGAGAAAGGCAAGTCAGATGCTTGGTTGCATAGGGAGAGGAATCAGTAGCAGGAAAAAAGAAGTGATAATGCCACTGTATAGGTCATTGGTGCGGCCCCATCTGGAATACTGTGTCCAGTTCTGGAGACCATATCTCCAGAAGGATATAAATACATTAGAGAGTGTACAAAGAAGGGCAACTAAAATTGTGCATGGCCTACATCACAAAACTTACCCGGAAAGGCTAAAAGATCTTAACATGTATAGTTTGGAGGAGAGAAGGGAAAGGGGGGACATGATAGAAACTTTCAAATATATCAAGGGTCTTAACAAAGTTCAGGAGGGAAACATTCTTCAAAGGAAGAGAAGTATTAGAACTCGAGGACATACACTGAGACTGGAGGGGGGGAGGTTCAGGGGAAATTTAAGGAAAAATTACTTCGCAGAAAGGGTAGTGGATAAGTGGAATAGTCTCCCATCAGAGGTGGTAGAGGCTAAGACTGTAGAGCAAATTAAACATGCTTGGGATAGGCATATGAATATCCTTACAAAGAATGAAGGTTCAAAAAGGGTTGAGATTGCCTAAAAGATAAAAAAAAAAAAAAAAAAGGGGCAGACTAGATGGGCCAAGTGGTTCTTATCTGCCGTCAAATTCTATGTTTCTATGTTTCTATCTATCCTTGTGTATCAATGCCTATTTCCCTATAGATTGTAAGCTTGCGAGCAGGGCCTTCCTACCTCTGTCTGTCTGTCTGTCTGTCTTTGCCCAGTTTTGTTCTATAATTGTTGTTCTAATTGTAAAGTGCAACGGAATATGCTGCGCTATATAAGAAACTGCTAATAAATAAATAAATAAATAAATAAAATATATGTCTGCCATATAATTCCAGGGGTGCACTGTTTGAACCTGCTTATCTCTAGTAGATATATCTTCTAGTTTGCAGTGTGTACCCAGCATTAGAGAGAGGTTCTTCTCATTATTTCATGTTAGGGACTCAAATTAATGGTTCCAATTAGTCAACCTTAATTTTGATTTATTAATGTTCCACATTTTGGGATTATTTACAAGATGCATATTTGTTGTACATGGTTCTTTTCCTTTATTTTGTTAATGTTTTCTCCTTAATAATTGGACAATGGGGGTCATTCCGAGTTGTTCGCTCGCTAGCAGATTTTAGCAGCATTGCACACGCTAGGCAGCTGCCCTCTGGGAGTGTATCTTACTTAGCAGAATAGCGAATGAAAGATTAGCAGAATTGCGAATAGAAAATTCTTAGCAGTTTCTGAGTAGCTCCAGACCTACTCACAGATTGCGATCAGCTCAGGCCGTTTCGTTCCTGGTTTGACGTCACAAACACGCCCTGCGTTCGGCCAGCCACTCCCCCGTTTCTCCAGACACTCCCGCGTTTTTCCCTGACACGCCTGCGTTTTTCCGCACACTCCCAGAAAACGTCCAGTTTCCGTCCAGAAACACCTACTTCCTGTCTATCACACTCCGATCACTTCAACGATGAAAATTCTTAGTTCGGACGTGAGTAAATCTACTAAGTTTTGTGTTAAAATACTTAGCGCATGCGCACTGCGTACCATGCGCACTTTAGCCTTAATTGCTCCGTTGTGAAAATCGTCAACGAGCGATCAACTCGGAATGACCCCCAATGTAAGGTCTGCGTAGGGTTATCGCAAGACCTTGCGGTGTTAGAATGGAGTTTCAGTGATATTGCATTGCAAAATGAAATCTCACCTTTCCAGTGCACTGCAGCACTAGATGGGCCATGAGCTCCTGTGATGCACAAACAGTTACTGAATAAGGGCCCAGTATGGAGTCTTATGGTGGCTTACAGTCAGGAAGCTGTCTGGCTTGCCAGGCTGAGGCATGCTGGAGGCACAGAGGTTAGCATTGCTTTCTCCCACAGTCCTACTTGTAGTATGAAAAGAGTTTGGACTGTAGAGTAGAGATGGCTACTGACTCACTGTCTCAACACAGTGACTCGAATCATCAGGAAGTATGAATGATTCGAGTCACTCACTGTTTAATGAGTCGAGACAGCTGCAGCAGTAGCCTCTCTCAGCCAGAGGGAGGAAATTCAGTGTGTCCTTCAGTCAGTGTCTTCTGCTGAGTGTCTTTAGCTGTGATTGGCCAGAGGCTATACCAGGTGACACCCAGTGGGAGTGGGGAGGAAGCAGTCACGAGTCACGACTCACAAGTCAGTGAGTGCTGTGCTGCTCTGCCTGATCCATTTCATGAATCATGATTCATCCTGAGTCTGCCAGTGAGTTGAGACAGTTGTACACTGTGTAGACTCAGTGACTCAGTGGATGGATCTGATTCATGCAGTATAAGCCTGCAGGAGGTGGAGCCCCTGTGGTACAGGGCTCTCAGCTCAGTGTTCCTGCTCAATGTGATTGTGGGTGGCAAACTCCCTGGAGGCTAGATAGTGGATAATATAATAAATCTAAGGCCACCTAAAAAAAAGCCCACCTTAAATCATCCAATTAGCAAAGTATGCAAAGTAAAAAAAAATGTTTTTATTTGGTTTAGTTACAGATTGAATGATGTGTTGCATGGCTGTTAAGCTTTCTCTCCTCAACCAGAAGTAATGTGCATATTCTGTAACTAGTATGCAATAAGTGGTTATTAATAATATATCAACATAACAGTGAATCTATGTTAATATATTATTAACAATCAGTGCATAAGCAGCTGCCTCCCCCAGATACACTGCACACAATCACTGCAGCTGAATAACTCCCTCCATGAGTCCAGCACTGATCCTCCAGCACTGGCAACTCACTGATTCATGTGCAGTCTCTGCAATACATTAAAATACAAATGAGTCATGACTCATGTGCCAAGACACTGACTCGAGACACTTCACTGAACTGAGTCATGTGTCTCAACTCAGTTCAGTGAATCACTTTGCCCATGACTACTGTAGAGTGGTAAGCTCCACTAGGGCAGGGGCTGAATAACAAAAACGTCACTGCACAGTCCTGCTTAGTACTGTACTGAACCCACCTGAACTCAACGTACCCACTAGGGCAGGGGCTAAATAACAAAAAATTCACTGCACAGTCCTGCTTAATACTATACCGAACCCATCCAAACTCAACTTACCCGATCCAGGGCTGCTGTGGGGGCTCACGAGGGGCTGCTAATACATCTAAGGGGCTGCTTTATTTAAAAATAAAATATGAATAAAATAAACAAGACACACCAGTATGATCACATGCGTGTAACTGGGACACACAGGTATGCTCACATGCGTGTAACTGGGACTCACAAGTATGCTCACATGCGTGTAACTGGGAGCTGTGAAAAATGAAAATAAGGCATCTGCCTCAAAATATGTAAATAAAAATGCAATAAAAAAAATGGAGAAAAAGGAACCCACAATATTTTCACAAAATAAGTCTCCAGACTCCGTGCATGGGAAAATGTCCAATCAGGCTTTGGCTCCTAGTTTTTCAGTTTATCCAGTAATGTGGTAATTATACATTTGCTTGGTTAAAGGGCCTAATTCAGAGTTAATCGCAGCAGCAAATTTGTTAGCAGTTGGGCAAAACCATGGGCACTGCAGGGGGGCAGATATAACATGTGCAGAGAGAGTTAGATTTGGGTGGGGTGTGTTCAAACTGAAATCTAAATTGCAGTGTAAAAATAAAGCAACCAGTATTTACCCTGCACAGAAACAAAATAACCCACCCAAATCTAACTTTCTCTGCAAATGTTATATCTGCCTCCCCTGCAGTGCACATGGTTTTGCCCAACTGCCAACAAATTTGCTGCTGCGATCAACTCTGAATTACCCACAAAGTCCTTTCTGTTCCACACCAATATAGGAGTGGAGGTGAAAGCCTGTGTGTTGTTCCTGATTGCGTGTGTCTCTCGAATTTTGAAAAACCTTCTTGACACTGTCCTCTTCCTCTTGCCTCTTCTCATAATGTGAAAAGTAATCAAATATGGAGATGAGATTTTTGTAGCTAGCTATGATTCGGAGAACTTGGCAAGCTTTTTCTAGGGGGACCACCTGTCGCTGAAATGATGGGGTCATTAAACTGTGCATGTCCTGCTTAAACAACATAAGGGTGAGTGGGAGGGCCCAAGGACAATTCCATCTTGCGCCTCTTTTTTATCTTTGCATTATATGCTCTTTGGGGCCTAGTTTTTAAAACTGCCACCCTGTCTGCCACTGCAGTGCCACTCCTAGATGGGCCACGCGTTTGTGCCGCACACTTGTGTCGCTTAGCTTAGTCATCCAGCTACCTCGGTGCAACCTTTGTGTGAGGTGTTCAGAATAGACTGGAAATGAGTGGAAATTAATCTTATTGAGGTTAGTAATACTGTAGAAACAAAGAGAAAAAAAATAAATTCTGTGATTGGAGCTGGGTTTTTTTTTCTTGTAAATACAGATCTAAGACCAAAAAGGGAGGTTTTGGCAAAACCAATCCACATCCAAAACACGAAAGGAGATCCAGATCCAAAACCCAAAGCCCAAAAAGTGTCCGGTGCACATCTCTACTTTATATGCAGATTGATGAAATCCTGTCCATAATATTGTTTTTATTCAGTGAGCTCTGGCAGTTTAAAGAGCAATAATATGAAGTTCTTTTGTATATCACAAATCAAAATTATTTTCCACTTTTAGCAAAACAGAGCACTTCAACTGATTAATAATGTACCTGTGTTGACTTTTATTTGTTAGGTTTTACGTCCATATTTTTATAGAATTGCCTCTCTGTTTGTTTACCAAGAATAGTGTAGTATTGTGTGTCCACCACCGGGTGTTGCTGTCGAGGCACCATTCTGTCTGGATTTATGGGATATTGCCAGTGATGAGTTAATTCCGCCTTATTAGCTGCACCTGTTGTGCAGGTAGTTGACTCCTTTCTCCGAGACATTGAGTTGCTGGTGTTTGTTGTTAGGTTTTGTGCCTGTTCCTGCATATGGTAATCTTCCTGTGTCTGCTGCTGGGATCTTCCTGAATTCTGAATATCATTTTTCTGCAGTCTGTTCATGATTTATGCTTGGAACTTGAACAATGTTCATTTGCCTGCCTACTGCTGACTCACATTTGTATATACTTTCTGGATTACTTTGTCTGCTTACTTAAGACTGTTCCCGAGTTTGATTTCTACTTTCCAGCCTACAAAGGCTCAGTAAAACCTGCATTCATGTGTGCTGTTGTGTAACCTTTTATGCAATTGCAGCTGTTTTGAATCTGTGTTTGTGTTTTTGCACACAATGTGAATTCATAACAGAATGACCAGCAGCCCACTGCCTCTTGGTCACACTCAATTGTAGCAAGGGCCAGTGCAGTCAACTAGTGTGCTCACTGGCCCTGCTACTGTCCCCCCACTCCCTCCTTGCTTGGGACAGGCCTGAATCTGGTGGGATCTTCGCGCCGTCCTTTATGGCGGGCAGGGCTGGTGCTAGAGTGTTCGGTGCACCCCTGCAAACTATAAACTTGTGCCCTTGATCTCATATCTAATAAAGGGATTAGATAAAAAGGGGTGCAGACTTACAAGGAAGTGGCGCGGCCACACAATAGTACCCCCAATTAAAATTACGCCACACAGTAGCACAATCTTATTCACAATACAGCACATGTAGTGCCTCTGATTCATGTTACATGACATAGAAGTGTTCCTTATTCACGTTATGACATTGCACTACACTGTACAGTGGCGTAACCACCACCCCTAAAGCCACTGCGACTTGTCAATCTGGTAAATGTCCCTTACAAAATGGCCGCCATGGAGGAGATGGATGCTGGAGCTCATACTTGACCGCTAGCGTCTGACAGCCGGGAAGTGCCGGGACCCGGGTGCCGAGCGCATAGCGCAGGGTAGCTCTGGCGCCGTGGCATCCTTAAACCCCTGGCAACAAGCATTACCACTTGGCAACGAGCATTACACGCCTAGCACATGAAACCCCTGGCAACAAGCAGTACCCTTTGGCAATGAGCATTACACACCCAGTGCATGAAACCCCTGGCAACAAGCATTACCCTTTGGCAACGAGCATTACACACCCAGAACATGAAACCCCAGAACATGACACTGTAGTATCCCTTGTACATGTTACAATACACAGTAGTGCCCCTATAAACAATGCCCACAGTATTGCTCCTGATAAACAATGCCCACAGTATTGCTCCTTATACACAATGCCCACAGTAGCGCCCCTTATACACAGAGGACGGAATTGAATTGTTATGAGCGTCTAAATGGGTCTGTTTAGATTCCCAAACAATTGTCAGTATTCAATTGTGTTTGGGTGCCCGATGCATATCACGCATGTTGCGCCCAAACACACAGTGTTTAGCCGCATAAAACAGCTAAACCCTTCTAAAGTCCTGCTTTGGGTGTCCAAACTACTGTTTGGACGCCCAAAGGGCCTAATTCAGACCTGATCGCTAGGCTGCCAGCGATCAGGTCTGAACTGCGCATGCATATGCACCTCAATGCGCAGGTGCGTCGATCCGCATCGATGGGGATTCGCGGGCAACGATGGGATGGTGCGAGAAAAGCGATAGCACGAGCCATCGCAAGGTGACTGACAGGAAGAGGCCATTTGTGGGTGGCAACTGACCATTTTAAAGGAGGGTCCAGAGAAATGCAGGAGGGACCAGGCGTTTGAAGGGAGGGATTCTGATGTCAGCTCCAGCGCCGATCATAACAAAGAAAGAGTAAGTCCTGGGCTGTGCAGAGACTGCACAAACTTCTGTTTGTGCAGCTCTCCTGCACATGCGATCGCACCCCTGCACAGCGATTTCCCCCTCTCCCTGTAGGCAGCAACTACCTGATCGCAGGGATGCAAAAAACGTGCCCTAGCGATCAGGTCTGAATTACGCCCAAGTTTGCACACATTTTTTCTGGCTACTCTGGAGGCTGCAAGAAAAAAATGTGCTTTCCGTGGCTTATGGGTGCCCAAATGGCAGAAAAATTTAATCTAGTGGTGGTTGTGAATTTTTTTTAAATTCCCTCCATAATTTCCACAGTATTAGTGCCCCTTACACATAATGTCCACAGTAATAGTGCCGCTTACACATAATGGGGGTAATTCCAAGTTGATTGCAGCAGGAAATTTTTTAGCAGTTGGGCAAAACCATGTGCACTGCAGGGGGTGCAGATATAACATTTGCAGAGAGAGTTAGATTTGGGTGGGTTATATTGTTTCTGTGCAGGGTAAATACTGGCTGCTTTATTTTTACACTGCAATTTAGATTGCAGATTGAACACACCACACCCAAATCTAACTCTCTCTGCACATGTTATATCTGCCTCCCCTGCAGTGCACATGGTTTTGCCCAACTGCTAACAAAGATCCTGCTGCGATCAACTCAGAATTACCCCCAATGTCCCCAGTATTAGTGCTGCTTACAGATAATGCCCACAGTAGTAGTGCTGCTTATACATGTAATGCCCACAGTAGTAATGCCCCTTACACATAATGCCCACAATAGTAATGCCCCTTACACATAATGCCCCCAGTAGTAATGCCCTTTATGCATAATGCCCACAGCAGTAATGCCCCTTATGGATAATCCCCACAGTAGTAGTGCCTCTTACACATAATGCCCCAAGTAGTAATGCTGCTTACATATTATTCCCAACGTAGTAGTGGCACTTATACACATAATGCCAACAGTAATAATGCCACTTACACATAATGCCCACAGTAGTAATGCCCCTTACACGGAATGCTCACAGTGGTAATACACCTTACACATAATGCCCACAGTAGTAATGCCCTTTACACATAATGCCCCAGTAGTAATGCCCCTTACACATAATGCCCACAGTAATTATGCCTCTTACACATAATGCATAATGCCTCCAGTAGTGTAATAATACCACCATTAACCACTATACCTGTATCACCTTCTTTCTGTCTGTCTGTGCTTCTATATGTGCCCTATTATGTCAACCTATGTTCCTTTCTGCCTGTGCCTCTATCTGTACACTTTTCTGCCTCTTTGTGCCTCTATCTCAGGAGCAAACGCAGGAATTTTAAGGGGTGGGAGTTCCAGATACTGTATGTGCAAATCTGAAGGGTAGGAGAGAGGGAGAGAGACATGGTAAGAGAGAAAGGGACATGAGAGAGCAAAAGAGGCATGATGAGAGAGACATGGTCAGAGAGAGAGGCACGGGAAGGGAGAGAGAGAGACATGGCATGGAAGAGACATGGCGAGAGAGATATGGCAAGAGTGAGAGAGGAGGAGAGAGATGGCAAGAGCAAGAGACAGATGGCAAGACAGACATGGCGAGAGAGAGAGGCATGGCATGGAAAAGACAGAGATATGGCAAGAGAGACACAGCAAGAGCGAGGTGGCACGTGAGAGAGAGAGCCACGTGGCGAGAGCAAGAGACATATGACAAAAACAGACATGGTGAGAGAGACACATGGTGAGAGAGAGACATGGTGAGAGCTAGAGACAAATGACGAGACAGACATGGGGGCATATTTACTAAGCTCCCGATTTTGACCGAGATGGTGTTTTTTCTTCAAAGTGTCATCTTGGTCATTTACTAAACACAAATCTCGGCAGTGATGAGGGCATTCGTATTTTTTTTTAAGTCAACGAAAAAAAATATGAATGAATAAACCATCGGTCAAATACGCCTGTTATTTGTTAGAACTCGGTAATTTACCAAGAACTCGTATTTGTATTTTTCACCGTGAAAGGTCCATTACGTTCGTGTTCAAGATAGAATCGTAAAAAAATACGATGAAAAAATAGACCTGCTTTTGAAAAGCGTGTTTACATGTGTTGCACCCTCACCAAAAATTACACATATAATTGTGATACTTTAAAAGGTCAATAAGTACAAGATTAACATCTCACCCTCAGAAATGGAAGAAAAAACGATTATCCACAACATTTTTATGTTTAAACCACAAATATGTTTATTAAAGTGTGAAAGTGTGTACATTGCAAACGTCAACAGACAGTGTTAACCCCACTTATGCATCTGCCATCTGCAGAGGCTGGCTTTATTTTTTTCGTGTAGCCTTGGAGGCTTCAGAGGTGAGGCCAGGGACATGAGCTCTTGATCTGCTTGACCTCCTTATTGGGGAGGTCACTGGGGTATTTATTGGGGTTGTAGTTCCTGAGCTAGTGCTCGCTTGTTGGGAGTGTAAAACACTTACGTTGTGGCTTAAGTTATTGAGTGTAGCATTTAATTGGTTATTGGAGGCCGTGTTATTGTCTATAATTCTACCCAGACTTTCTGTAAGGCTATTGTTCCTTTCAAGGAGATGCAGGTAGTTTTGGTGTTGCCTCATTTGTTCATCCAGAATTCGCTGTAAAGTGGTCATCATGGTGCTGTTTTCTGCCCGCATTTGCTCCAGACAAGTCGCCACACGACTGGTTTCCAAATGTTCTCTGCTGAGATTTCGACTTATGCGTGGCATGTAATGTGGCAGACTTGCCAGCAGCTGATTTTGTCTTTGGAGACACTCTGAATTGAGCCTCTGGTGGTTTGCCCAGTTGGCCCAAAATGTCTGCTCTTCAGTTTGAGCCAGTGGGGTACTTGGGCTCATTATTGTTTGCGAACTTGTTTGTTGTGGAGGCGGGGCCACAGGTACCGTGCTAGGTTGAGTTGTCTGTAATGGGCGGAGATCCAGAACAAACGTGGCATCAGTTTGCAGTGTCTGCTGGTCCGTGGGCATGCTGTCATCATCTGTGTGTGGTATAAGAATACAACATTGTAGTAATATGCAACATGTATTTTATACTTCTATCATATAGCATTGCATTTATTATTCTGTTTGTCAAAAAATAACACACATATGTTTGTAACAAAAGCCACAACAAATATTTTTCTTAACGGAAGACCCTATTTTGTTTTAGGTTCGTGGTTTTGCTTGATTTAAAAACATTAGACAATCAGGAATAGACAAAAAACAATCATGTACAAACCCTGTTGAAGTAAGATGAGGCTGAAAACACAATATGAATGGCATAGTAGACCAACATTTTTTTCTTTTTTGTAAGGTCGCAGGAGCAGGGACTTCTTTCCTCATGTTCCTTTTCTTTAATTATTTTCACTATCTTATACTCAATACTCCCTTTGATGGCACCTAACACCGGCTTTTCTAAACCTGTCCTATTTTGTCCTGTAGTATAACTGTGCTTTTCAAGGTTTGCAGATTTAATTATGTACTGGGTCAGGGGCGCTGCGGATTCCTTGTGCCGCCATATAAACACAAAAGAAAGAAGGAAAAGGCTGTATTATCGGTGCACATGAGGAAGATTGGATCTGGTTATCACATCTACCTATATTTAATTAAAATTTAACTTTTATTGATATCTGTTTAAAAAACGTGTACATTACTTACACATAACCATGAGTATAAGCGAAACATAGAGGTTAAAAGTGTGACATAGACAAAACATACATAGTGCAAATGAAGTAAAGGTGATTTAAAGATTAAAATGTGTGTCCACGTGTCTTATTCCAATGTCCAAAAATGTGTATCTTATTATTCCATAATGGAATCAGTATTCATTCATATGTTTAATTATTATTAAGCTCTTAGACAAGGTATTTGGGAAACACAAAGATTATTAATTATGGTGATATCTTAGATATTATTGCAATATGAGCTGTTGGTACCAATTTGTTTGTGACAGAACTGCTGTCGCAATGTCTGATTGAGTCAGATGTATGATGGAGTGTAAAATACACAGGTGGTGCTATAAATGTAATATAAATATATATTATATTTTGGGGAGATGGATATCTTCCTCAGTTGTTTATAATCAATAGCATATATGATATTATATAGGAATATATCTTTCCTTTGGATATATGTCAATCAGCTCCAATAGTTAGATATTCATAATGTTGTTAGCTCTAACAGGAAACACCTTATTTTTTGGGAATCAATGACACCTGTTTAGGTGTCAGTATACGACCTCCCAGATTATGCACCACCATTAAACATCTGATGATATGTATATGTAGCAGTGTATTATATAAGGATTTTATTATCCTGGTATGTACTACCTAGTAGAGATGGGTTACCCAAACAGCATTAGATATTAGTGTTAACACATTCTTTTATTCACAGCAGCTACATTGACTTAAAGGATTCATTTTGGAAACATTTGTTGCAATTGCGTCTGCTCAGTATAAAAGGATAGAGTGTATCTATTTGAACTCAAAACAGTGCCTTCTGCTCTCTATGTATATTAAAGGATTTTAACAGCCACTGCTGCGTTGTTCATTGATTAACTATATTGTTATTTAATCAGCAAGTATATAGTTTTCTATTTTTCAGTAATCATCTGTTCATAATCTCTTGATAATGGCTGTGATAATCACTGTATATAGTAACTGGGTAGCGCTGATTGGTCATTAGTTCATGAACATTTGTTGCAATTGTATCACAGGTGTTTAATGACACTGACACTTCTAATATAAAGATCTGGTAGATTTATCTTCACTTGGAGCAATACTTATAGCTTCCTATATATTTTCAACTGAATCTAACAGCTAATGCTGCATTCATTATATATTACCAATTTTTGCTATCCACTGAGCAGAAGTGTAATTCTCTGAGATTCAGTATTTAGATATCCGATTGAGTCTAATAGCTAGTGCTGCATTACTTGTATAATGACAGTCTTGTTGTCCACTAAACAGGAATATAACTCTCTAAGATTCACTGTTCATGTATTCGCTGCCTCATACTGATAATCTAAACATCATAGTTGAATAGAGATAACTAAACATTGATGTAACATGGACATGGAGACACATGGAGACACGCTGCCCACACGCGTGTTCCGCCGTTACTCTGACAGCTTCGTCAGGGCTGAACCCGAATGCCTCTCCAGGCATAATATTTAAGCTTTCCTAGTGATCCAATCGGCGACGTACACCTGGTCACGTGTGACCGCTGGCCAATCGTAATGCCGATCCTCCGATCACACGACCCGGGGAGCCAATGGCGGGGCTTCGTGGTTGTCATGGTAGCGTCTATTCATAGCGCTGCGTTCCCGGACATTGAGAATCGTTTGTGCGATCGTTCGATCCACTGGATCAGGTCACTTCAGGGTATATGATTCATATAATACAGATGACAGGGCACGAACGATTCTCAATGTCCGGGAACGCAGCGCTATGAATAGACGCTACCATGACAACCACGAAGCCCCGCCATTGGCTCCCCGGGTCATGTGATCGGAGGATCGGCATTACGATTGGCCAGCGGTCACACGTGACCAGGTGTACGTCGCCGATTGGATCACTAGGAAAGCTTAAATATTATGCCTGGAGAGGCATTCGGGTTCAGCCCTGACGAAGCTGTCAGAGTAACGGAGGAACACGCGTGTGGGCAGCGTGTCTCCATGTGTCTCCATGTCCATGTTACATCAATGTTTAGTTAGCTCTATTCAACTATGATGTTTAGATTATCAGTGTGAGGCAGCGAATACATGAACAGTGAATCTTAGAGAGTTATATTCCTGTTTAGTGGACAACAAGACTGTCATTATACAAGTAATGCAGCACTAGCTATTAGACTCAATCGGATATCTAAATACTGAATCTCAGAGAATTACACTTCTGCTCAGTGGATAGCAAAAATTGGTAATATATAATGAATGCAGCATTAGCTGTTAGATTCAGTTGAAAATATATAGGAAGCTATAAGTATTGCTCCAAGTGAAGATAAATCTACCAGATCTTTATATTAGAAGTGTCAGTGTCATTAAACACCTGTGATACAATTGCAACAAATGTTCATGAACTAATGACCAATCAGCGCTACCCAGTTACTATATACAGTGATTATCACAGCCATTATCAAGAGATTATGAACAGATGATTACTGAAAAATAGAAAACTATATACTTGCTGATTAAATAACAATATAGTTAATCAATGAACAACGCAGCAGTGGCTGTTAAAATCCTTTAATATACATAGAGAGCAGAAGGCACTGTTTTGAGTTCAAATAGATACACTCTATCCTTTTATACTGAGCAGACGCAATTGCAACAAATGTTTCCAAAATGAATCCTTTAAGTCAATGTAGCTGCTGTGAATAAAAGAATGTGTTAACACTAATATCTAATGCTGTTTGGGTAACCCATCTCTACTAGGTAGTACATACCAGGATAATAAAATCCTTATATAATACACTGCTACATATACATATCATCAGATGTTTAATGGTGGTGCATAATCTGGGAGGTCGTATACTGACACCTAAACAGGTGTCATTGATTCCCAAAAAATAAGGTGTTTCCTGTTAGAGATAACAACATTATGAATATCTAACTATTGGAGCAGATTGACATATATCCAAAGGAAAGATATATTCCTATATAATATCATATATGCTATTGATTATAAACAACTGAGGAAGATATCCATCTCCCCAGAATATAATATATATTTATATTAAATTTATAGCACCACCTGTGTATTTTACACTCCATCATACATCTGACTCAATCAGACATTGCGACAGCAGTTCTGTCACAAACAAATTGGTACCAACAGCTCATATTGCAATAATATCTAAGATATCACCATAATTAATAATCTTTTTGTTGCCCAAATACCTTGTCTAAGAGCTTAATAATAATTAAACATATGAATGAATACTGATTCCATTATGGAATAATAAGATACACATTTTTGGACATTGGAATAAGACACGTGGACACACATTTTAATCTTTAAATAACCTTTACTTCATTTGCACTATGTATGTTTTGTCTATGTCACAATTTTAACCTCTATGTTTCGCTTATACTCATGGTTATGTGTAAGTAATGTACACGATTTTTAAACAGATATCAATAAAAGTTAAATTTTAATTAAATATAGGTAGATGTGATAACCAGATCCAATCTTCCTCATGTGCACCGATAATACAGCCTTTTCCTTCTTTCTTTTGTGTATCTATGATAGCTGTAGTTGGTAGCACCCCCATAATAGATGGTAACTACCATAAATTTAAATAGGGGTCTTTGATGGAACTTATGTTTCAAATGTAGATTAAGAACATACAGTGTGTGTGCAGATACAATTTTTGTTTGCCGCCATATAAATCAAGGAAAATATTAATAATAAGAAGATTAAAACCCAATAAGCAATGATACTCATGTGCTGAAGCTTGCTCAGCAGATTATGGTGTGCACTTTAATAAGCATTATATTACTGTATACCTCAAGTGTCCACTCATGTAGTTTGGTTGCTTTAGTGAGGAGGTGTTCAGCCCTTTACATTAATGTTTGTTTTATTTAAAAAAAAATTATACTGACGCTGCATTACTGTGTGTTTGTTTCGTTGACATAATTATCAGAAGTACACTGTGTTTGTAAGTGTTCAGATGTGTTATTTTATGGACTCACCAGCCAGATGAGGGGATTCTGCTTCCCGTGGTGGGGAAGGTGCTAGTAAATCTGAAGGTGGCCTTGAGGACACAGTAAGAGATGCGTCCGTGAGGGGGAGATGCAGATGTGGCCCTCGGGAGATCTGGGCATGGTCTTTTCAACGCTACGTGTTTGCGGCTGGATGTTGGTTGTCCTGTGCGCATTTGCGGACTAAGGTGTGGCCTGGATGGGACTATGGAAAAACGCAATACATTAGTGTATTTTCAAAAATATATTTTGGCAAAAAAAACCCATAAAGGATACTTTACCTGTAGTAGCAGCAGCATCCTCCTGTGCAACATTTGTCCTGCTACTACAGGCTGCTCTTCTTTGTGACACTGAAAAATATTTAGCATTATGGTATGTATTTTTGCCAAAACATTTACAACATGATAATCAACATTAGCCATGTAGCCATTAGGAAAATCAAAACCATACCTGTGTTTTGAAAATTGATAATAAAAATAGTCCGCCATATATTGTCGTCAGCAAGTACAGATATAATATACATCTAAAAATACAACAACATGACCACACCTGCTTACTTTACCAAAAAAACCTATGCTTACTACAACATAGATGTTTGCCACAAACAAGGAATGTGCAGTAAAACACTACATAACAAATGCTATATTCAAATACCACATATGCTTACAACTTATACATACAGTAGAACTGACAAAAATCAGCTGCAGCAAATATACCATCTGATACTGAAAACAAAAAACCATGCTAAGCACATTCAACATAAATGGCTAAAGGTAATGGTTACAACTAGGAACACAACATTTTACACACATCACTACTTCAACAATTTGTACCAGACAACGTAAGCCAATATTAATAGGTTTAAACATTAAACTATCAAACTGGGAACATACAAATTGCAAAAATTACAGTATGGTCTGAGCCCCATATGGCACACATAATCTTTCCTTTTACATAACGTAAATGATGGCGAAAATCCCCCCAAAAAAACAACAACAAAAAAAAAACACACAGACATTTCATATGTCATAATACATATCCCTCACACACAAACACATTAAAACAACACATCCTCAATGCAACAAATATGCCAAACACTAAAAACAGTTTTGGCCACATTAAAACACATTTTTAAAACAATTACACTGATAAGAAGAAACAAAACAATACTCACCATCCTGCCTGGGCCGATCAAAATCTCTGACATGAGTGGCACGGACAACTTTGTGTGGAATAATGCGACGCACGGGCTCCTCCCACTCAGCATATGTGGCAATGAAAGGATGGCCACCCCCAGTTTGTCGGGCTGACTTTGCCTCCTTGGCCATCTTTGCCTTTACCCTGCGCTTTATGTCATAAAATCGCTTTCGGCAAGTGTCCTCAGTCCGCCTCACCACACCCTCGCAGTTCACTGACGAAACTACTTGACCCCACAGCACAGCCTTTCTGCGAGATGTCAGCTTGGAGGCCTGAGGGCCAAACAGGTGCAGATGATGACGCATTAACTCATTCACCAATGCCACATTTTCTGCGTGACTAAATTTTACATTTCTGCCTGTCTTCGTAGTGGTGCGTGGCTGCGGAGCGCCATCAGCATCACTCTCACTCTCACTGGAGGCTGCAGCAGCAACCTCACCCTCCTGCTCTGCCTCACTAACATCCTCCCTCTCACTCACCTCCTCCACCTCACTCACCTCCTCCACCTCACTCACCTCCTCCCTCTCACTCACCTCCTCCACCACACTCACCTCTGACTGGGACATAATCAGGTCAAACAACAAATAACACTGAGAAAAAAAAACAGTAAACACACTCCTCCACTACCACTACACACCACACACCAACAACACACACACACACACACACACACACACACACACACACACACACACACACACACACACACACACACACACACACACAATGACAATAGACGTTAAAAAAAAACAAAGACAAAAAACTAGACAGACTTTTAAATAACTACACAACAAGTATGACAAGACTACTTACACACACAGTACTGCACTCAACAATCGCAAAGAACCTCCTCCAAACTGCCAAAAACTCCAAACAACTCACCAACTCCTAACACACCTTCCTCTCACCTCTCCACTAACTAAACCCACGAGGTGCGGCCGGTTTGGGGCGGATTTATAGTAATGAGCACAGACACTCCTCCATCACGAAACAAACCAATCACGGATGAGTGACAAAAACGAAACTTAGAAAAAAAACGCGGCCGGGAACGGATAATCACTGCCGTAACCGAAAAATGACGCAGTCGGAAAAAAAACGCATAAGACGGCCGCAAATCTACAAAATCGGCCGCATTCTACCTTTGAAAAACACGAATGACATCGACATCGGAAAACACGAAAATGTCAAATACGACAGCTTAGTAAATGAGTCGTAATCCATTCAAAAAGTTGCACTTTTACACATTCGATGTCATTCGTGTTTGAACTTTAAGCTCATTCTGAAAAATACAAATTTTAGTAAATATACCCCCTGGTGAGAGAGACACATGGTGAGAGAGACATAGTGAGAGCAAGAGACAGATGATGAGAAAGAGATGGCGAGAGAGAGAGACAAATATGACGAGAGAGAGGTAGAGAGAGAAAAAGCATGCTACATGGGGAGAGCTACATAGAGAGAAAGAGAGAGAGAGAGAGGTAGCTACACGCA
Organism: Pseudophryne corroboree; assembly: GCF_028390025.1. Lineage (NCBI taxonomy): Eukaryota > Metazoa > Chordata > Amphibia > Anura > Myobatrachidae > Pseudophryne > Pseudophryne corroboree. The sequence continues at coordinate 604,819,574 of NC_086445.1, forward strand.
GAGAGAGAGAGAAAGAGAGAGTGAAAGCAACATGGAGATCATGCCCCCTCCCCCTCCATAGACAGACAGCTTAGCCACCATGACCACACCAGCACCCCCGGCCCTTCATAGATGGCAGTACAAACACCATAATGCCTCACCTTCCCCCCCCCTCCCGCTGCCCACACTCATGCTTTACAAAGAGCAAAATTTATTATAGCCTACCCGCTCACCCCGGCATATACAGGAACGTCACCTCACAGTGCTGCAATGGAAATACAAAGTGGTGAGTGTACAGCTGCTCCGACCCTTCCCCTCCACATTGCCGGTGTCAACGAAGCCCTCTTGAAGCCCAGCATATAGTTTCCTTCCCAATCCCAACCCCTGCCCTGACGCTATTGGTTCCCCATCCCCAGCTCCGCTCACACACTACCTCTTCACCCAGAGCTGAGCTCACTGTGACTGCCTTGCTTCCACCTTGCGTAGTGTTGCTCCAGTGTACCGTCCATGCTACTGCTCAGCAGAGTGGGGAGAGTGCCTCTCCAGTCCAGCGCCTCCCTACTTTGCATACTCTCCTGAGTTGGTAGCACTGGTTCTGGTGGTGGGTTCCGGCTGTGATACCAGGCAGCACTGAGGACCTGAATCTTGTCTGTTCCAACCCCCACCAGTCCCCATAGCAGCAAGGATTCAGGCCCCGCCAATCACAGCATCGCATTTTGAATTCAGCGACAATGTTGAGCCAATCACGGCTCACGAGCTGGTGGCAAAAAAGAGCTGAGGCGATGAGCCAATCCCACCTTGCCACATCATAGCCCCGCCCCCTTGCACTGGCTCATATTAGCCAGCGGCATGCACGGGAGCTCAGTTCGTCAGCCGGGAAGGAGCAGGGAAGAGCTCCTGAAGCAAGAAGATAGAAGATGCCAGGGAAGGTGCAGGAAGTCCTGGAGGGCAGCAGCCATTGAAAAAGAGCTGAGACAGGCTGTCGTCTGCCGGGTGAAGATCAAAGAGCTGACGCCAACTGGCGAAGACGTGGGAAGTACTGGGGTAGAAGTCCTGGGAAGCTTGGAGGTGGTGGGAGCTGTCGGGGGGCATGGCTGAACCAGGTCTGGTTCAGTCACAGTCCTCAGGACTGGTAAGTTCAACGTGCCCCCCCCCATCCTAGACCACCAGGGTTGAGGCACTAGACTGTGAGTATGTCAGACATTAGGCCTGTGGCGCAGTTAGGCAGGCTCTAAGCCTGGGGGGAGCACAAGGGTGCATTAGGCCCTCCAGAAGGGGCAGCATATTAAGGCCCCAGTTAGGTGGCATCAGGCCGTTGCCTAGAGGGCATTTGGCCCCACAGGGTTCTACAACAGGCGGTGGTGCAGGGGACATCAGCCCTGGTACATGGGTGAGCCCCCATATAGGCAGCAGGTAGGCACAGTAGGCATTAGGCCCTAGCTATTGTATAGGTTCTGTTAGGCAGGTAATAAGCCAAAGTCATTGTGAGGATTTAGGTTAGGCCAAGGTATTGGGATGGTTTCCGTTAGGTGGGCTTTAGGCCCAGCAGCGAGTCCCCCAGATAGGCAACAAAGGCCAGGGCACAGTGGGCGGTAGACCCAAAGCTATTGTGTGGTCGACAGGTTAGGTAAGTCGGTGCTAGCCGCAGGATTGGTAAGTCGGCACTAGGCCGCAGGTTTGGTAAGTTGGTGATAGGCCACAAGTTTGGTAAGTCAGTGTTAGGCTGCAGGTTTGGTAAGTTGGCGCTATGCTGCAGGTTAGGTAAATCAGTGTTAGGCCACAGGTTTGGTAAGTCAGATGTAGGCCGCAGGTTTGGTAAGCCATCACTAGGTCGGCTCTAGGCCGTGGTATCTCTGATCTGGTGCTTGGTCCATAGGTTTATGGTGAGCAGTCAGGCCCCCATTAAAGGTAGGCTGCAGTAAGTTCTTAGTTTCTCCATATTCAGGCCCCCAATGAAAGATTGGCTGTCGGAAGGAACCCGTTGGTATCTTAAGGTTGGTAACTGCATAATCACATTCTGTTGTAATATCTTCATGGTATTTCACCATTGTATTGTCTGCACCTCTAGCCGGACTGGAACCATAAGGGAAGTGTAGCAGCACCACGTCGGTGGGCTGCATGTTTGCGTTCTATTGTAGGAGACAGGGGACGGGCTAGTCGTCTGGCAGGAGGTCGAGGTTAAATCCGGTGAGCATATTTGTGTTTTGTTGCATAATCTGTGTATGTTGTCCCTTTTCCCATTTCCCTTTTGGGTGTTTTCGTCCATGGTCGCGCTTGGTATTTTGCACCTAAATGGGGGCACCCAGTCTGAGGCCACAAGTGGCAATGATTATCATTCACTGAGCCCAGTGGAGGTCATCCCTGCATAGTGTGTTTTCCGTTCTTTACAGGTTACTTCAGGAGGTTCCTGTCTGTATATAGTTCTCCTCTAGCTCAATCTTAAAATAGAGGAGAAATATATAGATTAAGAGCATTGATATATGGCATTTATATCTGTATATCTAAGGATCAAAATTCTAAAATAAAAAAACAATAATTTTGATATTTTTTTTAAATATATATATATATATATATATATATATATATATATACAGTATATTGGCATGATCCAAGATACCCATATAAAAAGCCTTTTTTAGGTCATGAGAAAATTGTTATTAACATATGTGTATGTTTGATTTTATGATTGTTTTATTGAAATATTGAGAAATATATACAGCTATACACATTGGGGAAATAAAAATATTATAAGTTTAAAAATAAATTCTTATCTAACTGAAAATACCTGTGCTTTCATTAATTTGTTTGGTTCTTTCTGGCAAACCTAATTTTTCCCTGCTGAGCGATTGTCAGAGTCGTGCTGCACATATAATGAGATGGCCCCGCAATGGTAGTCTCAGAGAGGATTTTTGACGTCTCAGAGCATTTGGGGTTGGTAACGGGGAGAGACGTCAAAAATGTAGATGTGTCACAACCATTTGTTGAGTGTGTCTCAGAATGTGTCTGCTATCCCATACCCTGTAACAATGCATCTGGTGTATACTTCCTGCGTGTTACTCAGAATCCCAGTATTCAGCTGTACTGTGAGCAACACTGCATGTTTCTACACACCCGCTGCGGCCATTCCGAGTGATTTGCGCATGTGCACTGGAGATGTCCCCGGGAACAAGGCATGGGTGCCATGTTCCCGGAGATCTGCACATGCGCAGTAGAGAAGGGGGCTCGCGACAGAGGCTGCACGCAGGTCCCCTCCTCTCTTAAAACGCCCCTGAGATGTGAGCTGTAAATGTGCTAACAGGCATATCTATAAAGTGTCTGCATTGCTGGGGGAGGGGAGTGGAACTAAGGTGGTCAAGGCGCACTGTTTAAGGGATGGAAGCTGGACACCAAGTTTTCTGGATACACTATCCCCCACCTATGGATCTGCTCAGAACCTTTGCACAGACACGGCTGGTGGCTGCCAGACATATATATGGAGTGTGCGGACACAAGCAGTCACCCAGCAGGCTTCAAAGTATTAAAATTGTACAATCACATTCCAGGCTGGCTCTATTTTCAGAGAATTGTATGTATATATTTGTTAAAAGTGTGATAAAGATGTTACTCTTGCATGGGTATACATATTTAGGGTATACATATGCATATGATGCAAACTTGCCAATTTCTCTCTCTGGGAGAGTTTGTAGATGGGCAATGCAGCTGTTAACTGCAGGGGCAGGGACAGATGATTGGTCTGTGAAGATGACACAATTTTCTGAGAATGACGTCATTGCACCTCCCCATCCCGCCCATTTCACTATGAAGGGAGCGGGATGCGGGAAGGTGACCTATTTCTTGGGGAGAACATGGGACTCCCCAGAAATTTGAGAGTCACCTTGACATTTTGGGAGACTAGGCAAATATGTTATGACAGTAATGTAAAACATTTAGCAATATCAGAAACATCTTCTATTTTTCACTAGTAATTTAATATTCTTGTATTAATTCCACAATTCTGATCATATTAATGTCAACAACCACTACTCAGTAATGTTTCAATATTAGTGTTTAATGAGAGTTAATTCAATATGTATTGGTCGTAAAACCTTACAAATATTTTGTCAGGTGAGAAGTAGTTAAAAAGCTAATCAGTTAGTAAAGGGGATGTGTGAGTAAGCCATAAATCCCCAGCATTCATGTAAAGGGTTTAATATTATTTAATTCTAAACAAATTCATTTGAATTAGGTCACCACATATATACCCTTATCAGTGACGTGCGGTGGGGTGAGGCAGGTGAGGCAGAGCCTTTCCTGCCATACTAACGTTTGTGCCAACATTTTGACTGTATAAAGTATATGGAAAATACAAAGAATTTGTTTGAAATATCTTCTTTGCATTATTCTAATAATTTTTATAACCAAATCTCTGGAGTGAAAAGTCTATGGCAGGTGAGGTAGTGCCTCACCTGCTTATCTTTTCCGCACATCTCTGATTAACACTAACCAAATTTCCAGGAGTTTATATTGCTGCACCTGTGTATAATGCCCAGATGTACCCTTTGGCTCATATATTGCATGTAAATCTGGCTCTGGTGCTAGCCAGTGGCTCCTAAGCCATTTAGCTCACCGCACGTCCCTGATCCCTTATGCTCTGTTATCTTATTACTGACCACTCGAGTTTCAAAATAGGGCCAGGTAAGTATAATATTGGGGTGTGTCACCCTAGGGACTGTCTGTGGAAACCTTAATTGGTCATAAGTGAGCACTAAAGGAGGGCTTCTCTGCCTATTAGGCCTACCTATAACCGCTCTCTCCCTACTCCCTTCACTATAGAATAGATGACCGTCAAGACATCCCTGCATATTATCACCCTCGTTATTCAGGAGGCTGCTATCAAAACCTTCAGAATTCTCATACGTAACTTCTCGGTTATATTCTGATGGTTCTATGGAGGAGCTCCCAATATCTTTCTTGTCAGTAACTTCCCCACAGGGCCCCGTGCATTGTTTCCTATAATAATACCCTTGACTTTCCTCTTCCTCTTCCACACAAACGTTGATATCATTAGGTTTCAGCTGTTCCGTTGTCCCACTTATTGGTTCCCTTCCAGTTGATGTCACATTATCCTGTTCAACAAAGTGTTCTAACCGTACCTCCCTTCCAATAGGAAGCAAATGTTGTCTATGATAAGTCAAAATTGCTCCCTGTCCACTCTCCGGCTTTATCTTGTATACAGGTAAGTTCGCAAACTTCTCAGCTATTATGGATCTTCTTTCTATCGATTAGCTTTCTTGGTGCCCCCAACTGCCTGAGCAATACTCGATCCCCTGGGGCCAAGACATGATCACGCACTTTCTGGTCATATTGGAATTTATTATTTTCTCCAATCTTGCAAGCAGTCCGCTTGGCTAAGTCATATGCTCTCTTTAGTTCTTCTCTCAGATTTTTTACATATTTTATATGTGAGGCATAGGAACTTTCACCCGAAGAAACCCCCGTACTCACATCTATTGGGATATGGCTTCTCTCCCAAACATCAGATATTACAGTGAGTACACTGCTTTATTCCGCGTGCAGTTATAAGCATGCACTAATTGATTGACATACTTCTTCCAATGACTCTTATTCAGTGGATTTAGGGTTCCCAGCATATTTAGCAAGGTCCTATTGAATTGTTCTGGCTATGGGTTGCCTTGAAAGATGGTAGGGCGTAGTTCTAGATTTCGAGATCCCACACATCCCACAGAGTTCCTTGATTAACTACTTTCAAAGCCCATACCCTGATCTGAATGTAGTCTGTTCAGTAGGCCATAAGGGATGAAGAATTGATCCCACAATGGGGCAGTGAGATCCGTGCAGGGCTTCATTGTGTACATTACTGAAAGAGTTAAAAAAAATTGTGTGGGGTCCCCCCTCCTATGCATAACCAGCCTCAGACTCTTTGAGAGTGACCTCAATTAACAAGAGTGAATTCCGGTGTTGTATAAAATAACAGCCACGTTTGACCGATGGTCTATTAATTTGTATTTGTGTGGCCGGCAGTGTATCTCAATATGAATAGCCCCAACACTGCAGAGATTTGTGTTTAGTAAATTCCAGAGATGACACTTAGAAAAAAAAGCAAACTCGAATGGAATTGGGACCTTAGTAAATTTCTACCAATGTGTTTGCAACTGTGGCTGCTTCCTGGTTTGGTGTTACGTATGCCTGAGCATATCGGGTTAAATGGTCCGTTATTACCAAAATGTTGCACTTCTTCCCTGAGTCCACTTCTAGCATCAGAAAGTCCATACATACTAAGTCCATTGGGCCATTGCTTTTGATTGTCACTAGAGGGGCCACCTTCGCCGGCAATGTTTTTCTTATGATACAATTCCGACAGTGTTTTTCTATTTCCTTCTTCACACCCGGCCAGTAGAATCGGTCAGTTACCAGAGTCAGTGTTATTTTTGAATCCTAAATGACCGTGCTCATCATGCAAGGCTTGCATAACCCTAGAGCCATGCTTCTGTGGCAGCACTAACTGATATTTTTCCCTGCCATCACTCCGCCTGGTGCATCTATACAACACTCCATCTTTCATTACTAGATTTTTCATCTGTCTCTTTAAGAGCCAGACCTCTTCTATCAAATCAGGTGAATGCAGAAGATTGTTCTGTCCACTTCTTCCTGAAATCATCCAGCTTCTGCAGGGATCTTGAAGATGCTCTCGTCTAATTTGATGCTTCTTCATCTTGGGCAAGCCCTCCAACTCCATCTGACTAATCCAACAATATGAAATAGGTAAAGCCTCTGAGGTCACTCCCAGTGTACTTAGTAATTCACTCTTGGTGTTACTGTATTCCCATATACTGCGCACATTCCCCGGATCTCTCGAGCAGGTATTTCAATCCAATCTTCACTTTTCTTTCATTCCACCGTCTGTTCTGGTATTCTGGAGAGAGAATCTGCATCAACATTATTCACTTCCGGTCGATAGTCGTACAATGCCAATGCCTCTAGCCATCGGTGCCCAGTCGCATCCAGCTTGGCAGTTGTCTATACATAGGTCAAGTGATTGTTATCAGTGTGCTCTTCAAATCTCACCCCATAGAGATAGTCGTGAAACTCATCAACTACACACCACTTTAAAGCTAAGAACTCCAACTTGTGCGTTGGGTACTGCCTCTCACTATCTGATACACCACTACTTGCAAAGGAGACTGGTCTCAGCTCATTTGGATGTTTCTGGTATAACACCCCTCCAAGTCCACCTTCAGACGCATCGATATGGAGAACATATGTCAAATTGGGATCAATATAAGCTAGGACTGGAGCATTCACTATACTCTCCTTCAATTAATTGAACGCTTCCACACACGCGCTGGTCCATCTTGGCTTATAGTATTTCACTGCGGGAGTTGTTTTAATTTCCTCTTTTTATTTACAGATGGATATCCCTTTGTGAGATCAGTCAACGGTTTAGCAAGTGCTGAATAGCTTGGAACAAATCAGCGGTAATATCCGTAGAACCCAAGGAATGATCTTAACTCTTTCAACTTGGTAGGTCGTGGACAATTCTTCACAGCCCTCACTTTCTCTGGATCCATGACCACTCCTTCTCTGCTAACAATATGCCCCAGATACTTAACGCTTACTTGACACAGATGACATTTGTCTAGTGACAGCTTCAGTCCTCCTTCGATTAATCTGTCAAGAACCTTAATGAGGTGTCTGTTGTGTTCTTCTACAGTAGCTCCGAAAACAATTGTCATCTAAATAGACTATGACCTACCAATAATTCATATCTCCCACAATCTTTTCCATTGTCCATGGAAAGTCGCTGGTGCTCCTTTCACTCCCTGGGGCATCTGTAGAAACTAAATTAAAAAAACAACAGGCATATAAATGCGGTCTTCTCTCAGTCTTCAGGACACATCGGTATCTGATAGTACCCGCTTCTTAAATCTAACACAGAGAATAGAACACTTCCTTGTAAGCAATCCAAGGCCTTGTCTATCTTAGGCATGGTATATTGGTCAGTTACTGTCCTCTGATTCAACGTCCTGTAATCGATGCACATTCAGATAGTCCCATTTTAATTCCACGCAATAGCTAACAGAGAGGCATAGGGGCTTTTGGATTCTATTATCACTTGATTCTCCAATAATCCTTTGAGATATTTCCTCACGTCTTTGAAATCAGCCGGTGCTATTCTACGTGAATGTTCCCAGAAAGGGGTGTCGTCAGTGAGTCTTATATGATGTTCTACCCCTTCAGCATTCCCCAAATCCCACTCTCCAGTGAAAAAAAAGAACTGTTCTCGGGACTCTAATTCTATGATCAGATGGGACTTCTCTTCAGGCGTGAGTCCTGCTCCCTAAGAAACAGACGTCAAACTTATTTTCTTGTTTAGGTGAATCTTCTTTGGGTAATACTCTGTTGGAATAGGAATGTGACTCAATTTGGTAATTCTTCTTTCTTAACCAGTCTGTAAGGATAGGATAGATCCCCGTATTGGTCCCGATAATTATAGGGGATTCATCTCTTCCCTCCGCGACTTCAGGGCAGACTAGTGCGATTAATGGCATCTGTAGTTTTTCCATTTCGTCCTCCCCTTGACAGATTTCTAGCTCTATGTTTATGTATCCCAGATAGGGGTATTTATCCACGCTCAATCCCCAAATTACCAGGCCTGATAGTGGCTGGATAGGGATGTCCGAAAGGTGTTGTCTGTACCAATTCTCAAAGACAATCGAGACCTGGGAACCACTGTCAATCAGTACTTCACAACGGTGTCCATTTATCATGGCAGCCATTATTGGAGCAGGTCCCATCAGCCCTTCACGCAGAACCCCTTTCCACCAAGTGCTCCCCATCGTGCAGCGTCCAACCTTTAGGAGGCCTATATGGCATCCACTGGCCTCCCAGTCAGTTTCCCTAACTCTGAGTTTCATTGTTGGGGTTATTGGGGGGGGGGGGGGGGGGGGTTATTGGTTGTCTGGTTGAAATTACACCCAAGATTACACTGAAAGGCCCTATGACAAATCCTTCCGCACTTAAAGCACCCCCCAGTATTTAGTTACTTCTCCTTCCCACACCCCGCCCGGTTACATTAGAAGTCATACTTTGAGTAGAACTGTTATCACTCTGTCTGGCAATGAATTGGTCTATTTTCTTGTTCTGCTCGCCATTATTTTTAGAATCCTATCTTCCAACGGGTGGGTATCGACCATCGATTGTACCACGTTGACCTTCTTTATGGTTCTTTCCCTCATTTCAATCAGCACTTCCTCTTGTTTTACCTCGTTAAGCAACTCATTAAACCCAGGGGGAGGCTCCCTTGTTCCAGAGCACCTCAACTTCTGGGCCACAGAGTCAGTTGTCAATGCACCTCTTAACACTTGTCTCATGCAGCTTTTACCTACTTCCCGTCTGGATATTCCACCCTTATCTACAATTTTGTACATTAGTTTGTTTATTCTTATTACGTATAAACTTAATTTCTCCCCGTGTTCTTGAAAAGTGCGATGTAATCTGGATAGGAGATCCTCCACATCCTCTAAGGTGCCATATGCATAATCCAATACTTCAAAGTATTTGTCTAAAGTGGCATTAGGATTGCTTCATCTGGCCGCTTGTACTATCCCCATAGCGGGCCCTCGCAGACTCTTTACCACCCGTTGTCATTTTATCTTGTCGGGGCGCTGCCACTCCTCAGCCTGCTGGACTATGGCCTCCTTCCAGGCCTTGTACACTTCCTCTCCGGTGGGTACAGGCACAATACCTGAGAATATTCGTAATCTCTGATAGCTCCTTTCATAATACCATTGCTCCAATTGAGAGACTACCCTATCTATCATAGTCTCAAACTGTCCTCACCTCACATTGGCATCACCTCTATTAGTATCATTAGCATCACCTCTTTCTTGAGTGCCTAACAGAATGGGTGAGGTGTGAGCATTAATGGCCACTTCGTCTCTCATACTAGGGGGGTAATTCTGAGTTGATCGCAGCAGGATTTTTGTTAGCAGTTGGGCAAAACCATGTGCACTGCCGGGGAGGCAGATATAACATGTGCAGAGAGAGTTAGATTTGGGTGGTTATTTTGATTCTATGCAGGGTAAATGCTGGCTGCTTTATTTTACACTGCAATTTAGATTGCAGATTGAACACACCACACCCAAATCTAACTCTCTCTGCACATGTTATATCTGCCTCCCCTGCAGTGCACATGGTTTTGCCCAATTGCTAACAAATATCCTGCTGCGATCAACTCAGAATTACCCCCTAGGTCCAATGATAGACCATCTGTCACGCTCGGCTTGAGTTGAGGATCTGACGACAGACAATTGACTGAGGGAGCAGCTTTCGGCAAAGGAAGGAAAGGAGATGGCTGACTGTAGTTCTTACTCATGGATTGAGGACTTAGACCAGAAGATGTAGAGGTGTAGGCAATGAGGACAACGAATGAGAATGATACAATGAAGAAAGATTAATTCAGCTTTATTGAGACCACAGTCATACAAAACGACTAGGAGATAAGTCTGAGTGAATCCTGAAAGAAAAAATGTTCGTGACTTGTAAACGACGCTGAAGAACACTGAATGAAGAGATGACTTGTGATTTGTAAATGATGCTGAAGAATACTGAATGAAGAGATGACTTGTGATTTGTAAATGATGCTGAAGAACATTGACTGAAGCGATGACTTGTGATTTGTAAACGATGCTGAAGAACACTGAATGAAGAGATGACTTGTGCTTTGTAAACAATGATGAAGAACTCTGAATGAAGAGATGGCTTGAAGTACGATGCTGTAGAGAGGATCGCTGTGAGCACCATCAGCAAACGGAGACCCTCTACCAGATAGAGGACCCAGCGGTTAAACCGCAAGAGCAGGTGGACTGGGAGAAAAGGACTACAATAACAGAACTGACCACTGGGCAGCCACAACAGAACCAGGATACCAGGGGTTAACCTGGGAGCACAGAGCTCGAGCACCTTACAGCAGCAAATAACTTGAAGCACTGGCACCATGACTAAGCATAAACCCCTTTTTATAGGGGAAGACTGCACTGGATTGGCTGGATGCAAACTGGGATACCTATTGGCTTGACTTGGTCTCCAACATGGCGGCCCCCTGCACAGAGGACACATGTGGAACCAGCACACAGCCACTACCTCAGGCCTCAGCCTCCCAGACGCCACACTCCAGCAACAGAACACTTGGAAACAGACACTTCCGGCTGCCATGTTCCGCTCCCAAGGACTTGGACCCTGGCCTCCAGACACCCGGCAGCCACACCAGAGGACCTTGCTGCCGCAGCCACACCCGCTGGTTAACAGGAAGGCCGCAGGGACCAGAACTGGAGGTAAGAGTCCGGATGCTGACACCATCTTCTCCCTGTCTCTTTGTCGGCCATCACCATAAGTGGAATTAAATTGACATCCAGTTCTCTCTCCATTTCAATCAATACAGCAACTTGCTTTCCTGATTCCCCACTCCACTTATCTACTACCTTGGGTCTAATCACATCATACAGCGCACCTAATTTCCCTATCACCTCTTCATCTGAAAATTAGGACAGGCCTCCCTCCATGCCTATGCACTTTTTAGGATCTTACCCTTTCCTCTGGCACCAAGTATAAGTGTCTTTCCCTGTTAACGTCTCCATAGTCTTAGGATATTTTGTTGGGACTTATAACACCTAGCGGAATTATTAGAATCTCAGCAGTGCCTCCACTTGTAGACCTCTCTTACAGACATGATGCTGTTGAGCACTTACTCTCCACTCAACTCTAATTCATTGGGCTATTACTAGTTAAGTGTGCCTCCACCCAAGCTATCTATTGTATCTTGTCTTGCCTGGGTAAGCCTGTAGTAAGTTATGTATGAATGTAATGTAACACTTTTTAATTCGTTATGATAAAACACATATACTTATATACCTGTTCTTCTTTCTTTCAGCTCGACTCGACTCTCAGATTAACAATATAGTAGGTAAGTATCTTTTAATCCAATATAATTATACACATAGTAAACATTTCCTAAACAGTCTAAATGTATGAAACACAGTAACATGTTGAACCCCTCTATTTCCCCTTTATGACCTATACATCAATTGTGCATGCATTACAAAAACTCTCCTCCACTAGCCACCATAGAAATAGGAGTTACCCGGGTACTCTTCAGGGGACAAAAAAAATAATTGTGCAGTTGGGGCCCTTCAACACTATATACTAGCTATATATGATTGAGTCCAGTTAGGACACTTAAGCAATAAAGAAATGGTCACAATCACTAGATTCTGGATTCTCTCTCCTCATGTTTCTGAGGCTGCTCTTATGAGTTGATGGTACTCGAAGTATAAACTGAAGTCTAATTATACATATCTCCGCTCCAGACTCACTAACTCTTTAGTGACGATTAAGCTTTCCCACTGCAATAGTCTCTAATGGCCTGTTTATCATAAACAGTTTGAAAGGAGCCTTACTCACAATCGTCTGTTAATATGTCTCCTAGGTTACTAATCTTGCTCCCTTCTGATAGCCAGTTCAATACGTTCCACAATTGTATTATACAGCTTTCCTAAAATCCACTGACTTTGAAGGGGTTTCTAAACTTACAACAATGTAATTGTTAACTTGGCTAGGCTTGTTATTATAGTCAATAGCAAAATCAGAAGAAAGTTGTTATGGAATGGAAACTACCTAATCAGTTTGTCTCTCAAGAATATCGGCACTAACTGGCTCTTTATTTTATCATTTTCGGAGCTATCATCCTTCAAGGTTGTATTATCTGGCTGCTAAGGCATTTTGCCTACTTCCTTATTACAATGATGAAACATTACAGTTCCATAGAAATGACCCCTGCAATCTTCATATGATAACCACACTTTACCAATTTAGGGCCTAATTCAGATCTGATCGCAGCAGCAAATTTGTTAGCTAATGGGCAATAACATGTGCACTGCAGGAGGGGGAGGGGGGTGGCAGATATAACATGTGCAGAGAGCGTTAGATTTGGGTGGGGTGTGTTCAAACTGAAAGATAAATTGCAGTGTAAAAATAAAGCAGCCAGTATTTACCCTGCACAGAAACAAAGTAACCCACCCAAATGTAAATCTCTCTGCAAATATTATATCTGCCACACCTGCAGTGCACATGGTTTTGCCCATTAGTTAACAAATTTGCTGCTGCGATCAGGTCTGAATTAAGCCCTTAGTCAAGTGGCAATATATCACATGCAGTCCCTATTGACTGTCACTGTACACTTCTTTCCTCTCTCTCATCTACCAACTTCTTTGTCATAAAAACGTATCTGTCTCTTTGAATCAACCACTCCCTGTACTCCTAAGTATTTGTCTCTGCTTTCAGTTCTGTTTATGTAGCTTTGCAGTGTTCTCCCATCTCTATGCCTTCAGCAGCTGCTATAACTAATGCTGTTAAAAGTATTATCCGTAAATGATACGTGACGGTGACCACTGCTGCCGTGTAATGTAGGGTCGGATTCTATGCACTCTCTTAACATCCACTCCTATATGCTGCTATTTGCTGTGTGTACAGCGGGCGGCAATAGATATAAATGTAGGTGTAGAGTTGTGATTAACTTTCACTTACATCTCCCATGGATTCAGTGCAGTTGTGTGATACTCCCCCAACTCCTCCTCCCATTATGCTGACAGTCTGACTGGCTGGGTGGCTGTCATGTACTGCAGCTCCATCTCCCTTACATAGGAAGTGCTAGGATGGTTTCTATGGTGATCAGGGTAGCGCTGCCTTCTCTGTAGCGGTCTCCAGCTCTGGAGCTCTCTCACTGCCATGACCCGGTTGACAGCGTCGCCGAATAAGGGTATGTGAAGTGCCTGCTTCTCTCCCCTGCCTCCACCATCTCTCCCCACCATCGCTGGCGAGCCCTGCCTGTGTCACCGCCTGAGCCTCAGTCACCGCTGCACAGTTTACAGCCCTTGGCAAGCAGCGCTGATGCCTCTCTCTTGTCCGCTATCAGAGGGATCTGGTGTTAATCTTAACTGCCGGCGGGGAGCATCTTTTATCTCCTCTGGTGACATGCGACCCCTCCTCTGCACATGACTCTTCTCTAGCTGGTCGGGGGGGGACAATCTAGCAGCCCCCCATGTTTCATGTGCAGCGCTGGACCCGGCACACATTTCTAACCTCTTCAAAGTTATCCTCCATCCACAGCTCCCACCCACAAAGGGGTAACCTTTCAATTGTGTCATACTAAACAAATGTGTTTGGTGCTCTCCCTTAAAAAAAGGAAAATAACTATGGTGTGTGTTTGTGTGTGTCTATATCAGAATCAAACTAAGTTTATTGACCAGGTATACTTCCGCATACTCGGAATTTGTCTCCGGACAACTGTACGCCACTGGAATCTACACATATGCACCACACACATTCCTTAAAAAACAATCAGGTAAAAAAAATGATAGCAGCAATAGTAAAACTACCCTATTTTAAAAGGAGAAATGCCTGATTCAGCAGTTATTTAACAAGCAGATTGCCTGCGGAATTTTTTTTTTTTTTTTTACAGGGTGCGTTCTATAGCGCCTGCCTGATAGGAGCAACTGAAACAGGGAGCAGCTGGGATGCGTCTGGTCCTTTACAATATTGCTGGGCGATTTCCTAACCCTAGATAAGTACAGCTCACGAACGGATGGCAGACCTACCCCAATGATCCTTTCTGCAGTTCTCACAATTTTTTGGAGCCTAAGCACAATGGCAGATTGGCCATAGGGCCCACCAGGAAGATTCCTGGTAGGCTGAAGTGTCTGTGGGTTCTGTTATGTGTGTTGTCATGTGGCCCCACCCCCCACATGACAGGCAGCATGGCGCACTCAGTACACTGCATTACCCCCATTCATTCTGTTATACCATCTCTGCAGTACAGCAACTCTGCCATCCAGTGATGTTGCCATGGCTACCCAGTATGTTATACCTCCTGTGCTCAGGCCCGGCGACAGGGGGGGTCAAAGGGGACACCTGTACCGGGCCCCGAGGGTTGGAGGGGCCCCATGAATCAGGGAAATAAAATATAGGACGCACTGCCTATTTGAAGTGAATGCCTGCCCAGCTGCCAGTCACCTAAAAAATTAATTAAGTGTCCAGTCAGAAGCCGCAATACCTCCTTCCGCGCCTCCCCCTCCTTACCCTGTCACTTGGTATGGTCCCATACCGTGGCACCAACGTCGTGACGCTGGCCCGCCGGCACTTCCCTGTCTCCTGCCTCCGCTGAGGAGCTATCCAGAAGCTGTGCACAACCTCCCGCTGCCGGCCTGTCCACTGGTGTGTGACACTCGGAGGGAGAAGATTGCAGCAGCCCCCCCGCAGTGCTACACACGAGAGAGACACCCTAGCTGTGGTGATAGTGAGTCCTTCATGGACAGTCTATGTCTGCTTCACAGTATGTGTGTGTGTGTATACAGTATACAGTATGTGATGTGTGTGTATGTATGTGTATGACTGTATGTATGAGTGTGTTTGTACTCCAGTAACGGACACAGTGCACTTTTGTTGTGTGTTTTCCATCTATGTATTGTAGTGTTTCAGTATATGCACAAATCTAGTGCCTTGTATTTGGTGATGCCTGTATTGGCACATGCAGGTTAGGGATATATAGGGAGTGGGACGGAGGGGAGGGGGGCCCCAGAGATATCAGTGTAACGGGCCCCTAGATTTCTGTTGCCGGCCCTGCCTGTGCTGCCCATGTCGGGCCATTTCTACAAAATTTTACAGGTCCACTTTAGTTCCCAATCCTCCCCTGGTCTCAGACACATCTGCAGCAAAAGACACAAGGAAGTCTGCAATTGCATACAATTAGGATCTATGAGGAGGGATCCCGCCCACTCAACAGACGCTGCCCCCTCATCAGACCGCACCCCCATTAGGACTGCTTCCATAAATTTCCCGGGCTGGTTTTCCATCCCAATCCACCCCTGCCTAAGCCTGTCACGTTCAATTGCGGAACCAAACCAGACCATAACCGATGAACATAACACAGACTCAATTAAGGCCGAGCAAAACAGGATCAGCAACTCACGGAGGAGATTACATTTTTTTCAGCTGCCATAGGAAGAACCGTCTTTGCTGAGCTCTTTTGACAATATTTTCAATGTCTAAAAAAAGCTCAGCAAAGACTATTCTTCCACACTTACAGGATTATATCAGTGACGTGCGGTGAGGTCAATGGCTGGGGAGGCACCAAGTGAAGCCCGTGTGTGTGTATAGGAGGCATTCAATATCTGGGTGTCGGGATCCTGGCGCTCAGCATACCAGCGCCGGGATACCGACAACTATTCTCCCTCTTGGGGTGTCCACAACACCCATGGAGGGAGAATAAATAGCATGGCGCGTGCAGCGCACCACCTTGACCGCAGCGTAATGAGCGCAGCGAATCTGCAAGGGACTCTATTGCGCTCACCCCACTGCTGGCATTCCGGCAGTCGGGATCCTGGCACCGGTATGCTGGGTGCCAGGATCCCAACAGCCGGGATATCATAGTACACCTGATCTCTACAGCTACTGCTATGAAATAATATAGTGCAATATCAGTGTATGAGGGGGGTATTAGGACAGGGCTGTGAGTGCAGAGAGGGGGGTTTTAGGACAGGACTGTGAGTGCAGAGAGGGGGTATTAGGACAGGGCTGTGAGTGTGGAGAGGGGGGTATTAGGACATGACTGTGAGTGCAGAGAGGGGGGTATTAGGACAGGGCTGTCAGTGCGGGGGAGGGGGGGGGTTAAGACAGGGCTGTGAGTGCAAAGAGGGGGGTATTAGGACAGGGCTATCAGTGCAGGGGGGTAGGGGGTTAGGACAGGGCTGTGAGTCCAGAGAGGTGGATATTAGGACAGGGCTGTAAGTGTGGAGAGGGGGTATCAGGCTATCCTGTGAGGTCAGATAGCATATTTAAATTTAACAGTGACAGGCACAACTTTTATTTTACAATAGAAGCTATTAGTACATGCATCTATACTGGGACTTGTAGTCCCACCTCCATAGTAGCTAAAATGGTGCACTTTATGTAGTACCAGCACTACCTAATGGGACTTTAGTATCAAACTCCTCTCTGTATGTGCCCATTAATTAATATATTATTACTGGTGCACAGCCAGATCCCCAGGGTCTTACCTGATGTCTGGCCGCACATCCTATTCCCCTGTTCTGTCCCATTGGACAGCGGCGTGACGATCCTTGCTTCAGCCACAGTATCATCCTGTCACACTGAGAAGGGGAAGACCTTGCAAGATGGAGCCCGCACGGGTAGCCTGCAGTCTCTTGAAGACCAGGAAGAGCTGCTGTCCATGGCTGCGACCTCCAGCGTGGTGCGGGTGGGGGAATACCGTCAGCGGTCAGCGGTGGCTGTTTTTTTGTGCTGCGGCGGGGGGTGGTGGGAGAAGGGGGGGGGTTCCGACTGTCAGGAAGAGCTGCTGTCCGTGGCTGCGACCTCCAGTGTGGTGCGGTAGTGCGGGTGGGGGAATACCATCAGCGGTCAGCGGTGGCTGTTCTTTTGTGCTGCGACGGGCGGGGTCGGTTCTGGCTGTCACTGCTCCGCTCTTCTCCTCTCCGTGCTGGCCAGTTTTCACTGTGCAGGAGAGGAGGAGGGCACTACTGCTCTGTGACTGACAGAGCAGACTGGGCTCGAGCTGGTGGCGGCTCCCAGCAGCAGCTGTCCAATTGTGTGCTGGCAGCCTGCTGGAGCCTGGCCGCTCAGATGTATTTTGAAAATATGACGTCTGCAGCGATGTTCCATCACCAGCCGGGACCTAGCCTGTGTATCTGCCCCTGCCACTGCGTATGGGTGATTGGACCAGCGGATCCAGCAGTGGATCCGCTGTCCAATCACATCGGTCCCTGTCAACGAGGCACTTATATTAGTGCCGCTTTCTGCACTTTTTTCAATGGGCTTTTACAGCCCGTTGCTTGGCCCCGCCCCCCGCTTTATCCTCATTCACGTTGTCAACGGGAGGCACTGTTATCAGTGTGTGTGACAATGGCTAGTGCAGACCTGGCCAATCTGTGGCTCTCCAGATATTGTGAAACTACATATCCTAGCATGCACTGCCACAGTTTTAACATCCCCTAATAACAAAACTATAGCAGGGCAACTATAGCAGGGCAAAAACTATAGCAGAATTAGCATTCACTGGTGGGTCCTCCAGTCTCACAGTCCAGCAGCAGTAGTGCAGCTTGCTGCAGCGCACAGGCGGTAGCCGTCCTGTCCCCTACTGCAGGTGTTAGTAAGGTTCCAGGGACAGAGACGATTAACTCTTCAGCAGCAGCGAAAGTGCCGCAGAGCACATTTGTGTTTGCTTTTTGTGGACGCAAGTTGTGCTCATTTTACCACCAACTCTGCATCACTAATATACTGTATATATAAAAAATATTTTAACAATAATAGTTTTCTTGCATATGTAAAATGATATTTGTATAAATGATAACAGTCATAGATCTCAAGCTTAGATTAATGTCTTTTGTATGGCTACATCAGTATCAGATATGAACAATAAATGTACTAGAAACAGTATAATTGCATTAATTGTTTCTTTCTTTTGATTCAATAAAATTATATTTCATGCTTAGGCCGGGTACACACTAGAACGATGTGCACCCGGATGATATACTGGCCGGCAGGCTGACATATTGGACCTGTGGTACATATGTCAATCAGTGTCAATCTTTGCGGATGATACTAAACTGTGTAGGGTAATTAATTCAGATAGTGATGTGGAGTCTCTACAAAATGACTTATTTAAACTTGAAACTTGGGCATCTAAATGGGGAATGAGGTTCAATATAGAAAAATTAAAAATGATGCGTTTTGGGACAAAAAGCACACAAGCATCGTAAATGGGGAAAATATAGGGGTAACTGTGGTGGAAAAAGATCTGGGGGTGCTCATAGATAATAGGCTTAATAACAGTACACAATGTCAAAATGCTGCAAAAAAGGCAAGTGAAGTGCTCGCATGCATAAAATGGGGCATTGAGACCAGGGACGAGGATGTAATCCTGCCACTGTACAAATCATTGGTACGTCCGCACCTGGAATATTGTGTTCAATTTTGGGCACCATATTATAAAAAAGATATCAGGGAACTAGAAAGGGTCCAAAGACGGCTACTAAACTGATTAAAGGGCTAGAGACACTGGAGTACAAGGAAAGGCTTGCTAAGCTAAATATGTATACACTAGAAAAGCGGCGACTAAGAGGTGACATTATTAATATCTTCAAATATGTAAAGGGTCAGCACAAGGAGTTAGCAGGGGATTTGTTTATTAAAAGAACTCTGTATAGGACACGTGGGCACTCGCTGAGGCTAGAGGAGAGAAAATTCCGTGCACAACTTAGGAAAGGGTTCTTCACGGTAAGGGCAATACAAATTTGGAACTACCTGCCAGAGAAGGTAGTAATGGCAGACTCTGTAAATGCATTTAAAAACCAACTGGACAAATTTCTAACTGGAAAGGGTATCCAGGGTTATAGCATTTAACATAGTGACATTAATCTAGGAGTGGTAAGAATCATTGTTGTCAATTGGTACTAAGCCATTACTTCAGCAGGTGCATTATAATATGAACAGCTGATTACAAACAACAGGTCGAACCCGATGGGCATTTTGCCTCTTTTCAACCTCACTAACTATGTAACTATATCAGAACGATGTAACGAAGGACGGAACAACATCTTGTTCTGTCCTTCATTTCACTGCACAGTGCCACATGCGATAACGTCCGGTTGGCCATGCAGCATGCCTGACTGGATGATATTGCATGTGACTGTGGGAGCGCGCAGATTGGGAGTACACACTTAATGATCCGCCCGATATGTTGCTCCAATTCATCCAAAATCTACACATCGTGCCAAGATCGCTCTGGTGTGTACCCAGCTTTAGACCACCACAGATTACTGTTAGGAAAGTTGCTCTTTAAAAATATATTTTTACAGTGGGATTGTAAGCATGCATTTCTTCTAATACATACTGTTATCTGATAGGGTTGGGTACGGGGTACCGGTGGTCAGAATCCCGACAGTCAAAATATCGATGCCAGAATCCCGACCATCAGAATGCCGGCGGAGGGGCGAGCGGAAAGAAGTCACTTGCGGGCTTGCTACGCTCGCCACGCTGCAGGCTCAGTGGCTCACTTCGCTCACCACAGACAAAATTTACTCCAAAAATAATACTGCATAGGAGACCCAAATAGGTTGAACTCGATGGACAAATTGTCTTTTTTCAACCTTAGATACTATGGGGGACATTTACTAAGCAGTGATAAGAGCAGAGAAGTGAGCCAATGGAGAAGTTGCCCATGGCAACTAATCAGCACTGAAGTAACATCTATAATTGCATACTATAAAATTATACAGAGCTGCTGATTGGTTGATGGGGCAACTTCTCCACTGGCTCCCTTCTCCGCTCTTATCACTGCATAGTAAATGTCCACCTATGTTACTATGTTACAGGTTCTATTTCCACTCCATGGGTGTTGTGGACACCCAGGAGTGGGAATAGCTTTGGCGGCGCTGCCGGCATTCTGGCAGTCGGGATTCTGGTGTCGGTATTTCGACTGTCGGTATTTTGACCGTCGGGATTTCAACTACATCCCATCTGATATAATGAACACTTTCACAAACAATGTCTACATAGCATAATAATTAACGATACTTGGAATTAAAGATATTGTAGGTAAGTAAAAGCCTCTTTTTTTTTGTACATCGCAATATCTGGCAACAGGAAACAGTCAAACTAGTAAAGTGGAGAGTAGCATTAATTGTAAAGCAAGATTCTATGGGGCCTATCAATTAATAATTGTGGACTGGGGTCCCACAGGAGAAAAGAAGCAATCGCATTAACGATCACTTCTCTTCTAACACACCACAGGGATAGGCTCTTAAATTAAGTAAATTAAAATAAATAAACTGTATTATCAGACTTAGGGGTCTATTTACTAAGCCTTGGATGGAGATAAAGTCGCTGGAGATAAAGTACCAACCAATCGGCTCCTAACTGTCATTTTTCAAACACAGTCTGTGACATGGTAGTTAATAATAATAATAATAATAATAATAATAATAATATATCTTTATTGTCATTAACAAACACCAAGGGATGTCAACGAAAAAAATCAAGCAAAACCATATCACATAACATAAACGTCCAGCAAGTTACATTTCAAGACCTAAGATTGAAACATTTTGACAATTTAGCATGGGTACTGCGCTCGGAAAGAAGCTGTTATGCAGCCTCTTTGTGTGTGAGTAGACAGCCCTAAAGCGTATGTTTGATGGCAATCTTAAAAAGATTGGGTAGTTTGGATGACTAGGATCCCCCAAAATGGCCATAGATTTCTTAAGGATCCTCTTTTCATATATCTCATAAATACTGGACAACCTGACTCCAATTGCTCTACCCGCTGTCCTAACCACCCGATCCAGGGCCTTTCGTTCGGCAACAGTACAATTTCTGAACCATACGACAATCCCGTAGGTCAGTACACTCTCCACAACACTACGATAAAAATTTAACAAGGTCCCTTTACTCACACTAGCAGATTTTAATTTCCTCAACAAAAAAAAAGCCGTTGCTGCGCCTTCTTTATCAAAAAATTTGAGTTTAAAGACCAAGACAGAGAATTTGAAATAAAAATCCCTAAAAATTTAAAAGACTCCACACGCTCAATACCTATTCCATCCAGAAGAACAGGAGACTTTGGGGCACTATTTCGTTTCCTAAAATCAATAATCATCTCCTTGGTTTTAGATGTATTTAAAATTAAACCATTTACCCTGCTCCACTCTAATAAACTAACGACCTCTTTTCTTGCAGTCTTATTCTTGTTGCTTATTAAACTCACAATAGCAGTATCATCCGCAAACGTAACAATTTTTACCGAATCTGATGTAGACTCACAGTCGTGGGTAAATAATGAAGACACACAGTTGTGGGTAAATAATGAATATAGGCCCTCATTCCGAGTTGTTCGCTCGGTATTTTTCATCGCATCGCAGTGAAAATCCGCTTAGTACGCATGCGCAATGTTCGCACTGCGACTGCGCCAAGTAACTTTACTATGTAGAAAGTAATTTTACTCACGGCTTTTTCATCGCTCCGGCGATCGTAATGTGATTGACAGGAAATGGGTGTTACTGGGCGGAAACACGGCGTTTCAGGGGCGTGTGGCTGAAAACGCTACCGTTTCCGGAAAAAACGCAGGAGTGGCCGGGGAAACGGTGGGAGTGCCTGGGCGAACGCTGGGTGTGTTTGTGACGTCAACCAGGAACGACAAGCACTGAAATGATCGCACAGGCAGAGTAAGTCTGGAGCTACTCAGAAACTGCTAAGTAGTTAGTAATCGCAATATTGCGAATACATCGGTCGCAATTTTAAGAAGCTAAGATTCACTCCCAGTAGGCGGCGGCTTAGCGTGTGTAACTCTGCTAAATTCGCCTTGCGACCGATCAACTCGGAATGAGGGCCATAGTAGTGGACTCAGGACACATCCCTGTGGAACACCTACATTCAACACCACTTCCCCCGAAGTTAAACCCCCCAATTTAACAACCTGAGGCCTATCCGATAAAAAGTGGAGAAACCACTTACAAGTAGAACTGTTTAGGCCCAACCTGGACAACTTAAAAACTAAAGGATTGGGCACAATAGTATTAAAAGCGGAGCTAAAATCAACAAATAAAAATCTTATATAGGTGTTCTTTCCTTCCAAATGAGTATGTATATGATGTAACATAGGGGGTCATTCCAAGTTGTTTGCACGCTAGCTAGCTTTAGCAGCCGTGCAAACGCTATGCCGCCGCCCACTGGGGAGTGTATTTTAGCTTAGCAGAAGTGCGAACGCTTGTGCGGCCGAGCTCTGCAAAAAAAGTTTGTGCAGTTTCAGAGTAGCTCTGAACCTACTCAGCGCTTGCGATCACTTCAGCCTATTCGTGTCCGGATTTGACGTCATACACCCACCCAGCGAACGCCCAGCCATGCCTGCGTTTTTTCAGACACGCCTGCGTTTTTGCAAACACTCCCTGAAAACGGTCAGTTGACACCCAGAAACGCCCCCTTCCTGTCAATCTTCTTGCGGATGTCAGTGCAAAGAAAAACTTTGCTAGAACCTGTGCACAACCACAACGGGCTTTGTACCCGTACGACGCATGTGCGCATTGCGGCCCACACGCATGCGCATAAATGCCACTTTTTCACCTGATTGCTGCGCTGCGAAAATTGGCAGCGAGCGATCAACTCGGAATGACCTTCCTACGGATGATGCTGCACTGAGCCCCCTAGTCAGTGCAGCATCATCCATAGATCAATTTGCCCTGTAGGCAAATTGAAAAGGGTCAAAGCCCACCGGAAAGTGAGCCTTGATATGACCCAGCACCAAATGTTCAAAACATTTAATTATCAAGGAAGTCAGGGCTATTGGCCTATAATCATTTAAACTTTTTGGAACCCCACATTTTAGAATCGGAATAATGGTAGATGCCTTAAAACTGCTTGGAACTAAGCAGTGTGCTAATGATAGATTAAAAATGAACGTAAAAATCCCACTTAGCTGTTCACAACATTCTTTAATAACTTTACCAGACCAGCAGCCCTACCAGGCACCACCGAACGCAGACACCGCCGGACTGCCCATTCATCAAGCACCAGAGGGGCCTCGTCTGACCTCATTTCCAATACCAGGCCATTTAATTTACTTTCCTCACTAACCCTGGAATAAAATACACTTAATTTCTCTACCAGGGAACTATCCACACCCCTAACCTCATCTGATTTCACCCAGTAATCTGTAAAGTCTCGTATGCATCTCCACATACCCCGCGAATCAGAGTTCTGACTAAATTTCTCTTCCATTTTTGTCAAGTAATTAATTTTGGCCCTTTTAATTCCCTTTCTCAGCTCAGCCCTAGCAGCTGGATAAACCTCTTTATCCCCTGATCTAAAGGCCCTGTCACGTGCCCTAAGCAAGGAATGAACTTCTCCATTTAGACAGGGTTTTTCATTAGCCAAAACTCTAATACATCGACTGTTACACTTTCCACACAACAATCTATGTAGGCCAAAATTGTAGAAGTGAGAAGATCAACATCAATTTTCCCACCCACCTCAGATTCTTCTATTAATAAATCCCAATCAGTGAAGGATAAAATATCCTTCAATCGCTCCATCGCGCCCTCAGGCCAGACCTGAACACATTTCCTAATAGGCCTAGCACGCTTCACTACTGGGACATAAGTCGGTATCATAAACAATGAAACATGATCAGATTTCCCAATTTGGGCACATACAACAGTCTCATAGCCCATCTTAAAAGTCGTATAAACTTGATTTCTCCACGCAGTGGAACCCCAATATTCTTATTAAGCTTAGGTAAAACAGATTTTAAATCAACTCCATTAAAATCATCAGCAATTATAAAAGCCCCATCCACATAGGTTGATTGTAATTTACCCAAAGCGTCATATAGCAGATACAATGCACCACTTCCATTTAACTGTGGGGGAATATAGACAGCTGCAATTATTACTGTCGTAAATTCCCTGGGCAGGTAGAAAGGTCGACATTTAATAATTAGATATTCCACAGACTCAGAACAAAAGGTCTCAATAATAACGGCATCCGAACACCAATTATTGTTCACATATATATATACAGAGGCCACCGCCTCGATGCTTGCCTGAAGCCGACGCCCTATCAGCCCTAAATAAAATCATATCTCCAATACCCACAGCAGCATCTGGATCAGGAGCCGATTGGCTGGTACTTTATCTCCAGCGACTTGATCTCCATCCAAGGCTTAGTAAATAGACCCTTTAGTTTCCGCTTCAGCATAAGTTGTAGCTGTGAACTATTCGCACAACTACAACTCACTTCACTAGCACGCAGGCCAGGTTCTCCCCCACCTGCTAACATGCAAATGCTTCGCTAAGCAAATCAGAGATATGCACATGCAAAATAGACTCTGGAACAGTACTAGAGTCTACTTGGCAACTGCGTCGGCCAGTGGGAGCCCCACATGGAGACTGCACAAAGGCTCCCTCCTCTCTTAAGCCATCCCTGTGCCAGTCGGGGTTGGACTGGCCCACAGGGGTACAGGGGAAACCACCGGTGGGCCCTACTGCCTGGGGGCCCTCCTCTTCCTCTAGGGATCAGGTTCCAGACTGTGCTGTTACTAAACTAGTACATAATCATGCATGCACTACAGTATTTACTGTATATATTTATCTAGGGGACCAACCCATGCAAAATGGTTAGGCAAACCAATGTGGCGGCTGGGCACACCCCCTCTAGAAACTGGCCACACCCCTAAACATGGGCTTCTACCACTGTATTCCCCCGGTGGGCCCTACATGCCCCGGTCCGACACTGGTGCCAGTGCTTACTTATTTACTGGTATCAAGCAAACTGGAGTACTTGATACCAGTGAGATCATTTTTGAAGATTTCAACAGCAATTTGCCAAAATTGCCCTTTTCAATATTTCCTCTGTTCTAAAATGTACATTAAATAAAAATATTTATGTGATTTACAATTTGCATATATCACCTCACCTCAGAAAAATCGCACAACTAAAATCCTTTTACACTCACATGCAGTAGGACGTCCAGCTCAGGGAAAGTCCACCCTACACGCCAGGTCCTCCTCCCCCGCTAAAATGTGAGTGCTTCGCTAAGCAGCGAAGCGCTCGCATGATAAGGGTATCCCCATGCTGCGTAAGCAGATGGAAGGCCGCCATCTTTTGGGTCACATCGGCTGCGTGTGATGTCACGCAGCCGCTGGGGCCCGCCCTTGAAATGGTCCAGACACACCTGCGTTGTCCAGATCGCACCCCTCCAATGCCACAACGCTGCCCCCTAAACGCCGCGTCGATGCCCCCTCCTGCCTCATGAACACCTTTGCCTGTCAATCAGGCAGATGTGTTTGCATATGTGAGATACCTCCACATCTCACTGTGTGCACACGTGCAGTGCGGCTTCTGTGCATACGCACACACTGCAAAAGGGCTTCAGCATGCGAACGCATCATAGATGTGTTCCATGCTGAATCGGGCCCTTATTCCATTATACAATGGTCTTACTTTATAAAACATTGTGTGACAGTCTCTGTTGTGTGACAGTCTCTATGTCAGTAAGCATTGTGTTAAGGTCTCCATGTCAATTTAATGTTATTTACAGGAGTAAATTGAGTCTCAAAGTCAGTAAGCACCACAGGGGTCATTCCGAGTTGATCATAGCTGTGCTAAATATAGCACAGCTACGATCATGTTCCCAGACATGCGTGGGGACACCCAGCACAGGGCTAGCCCGCCCCGCATGTCTATCCGCCCCCCTTTCCCCCCCGCACAGGTGCAAAAGCACCCGCAGAGTAGCTCCCTGTCAGCACATCTCCTGCGCTGGCAGGCAGCTACATGCCGCCTCCCGGGTCTCAGCGGCTGCGTGTGATTTAACACAGCCTCTGCGACCCGCCCCTGCAACTGTCCGGACACACCTGCATTGTCCAGACCACGCCCCACCAACGGTGTTCT
Source organism: Pseudophryne corroboree (assembly GCF_028390025.1). NCBI lineage: Eukaryota > Metazoa > Chordata > Amphibia > Anura > Myobatrachidae > Pseudophryne > Pseudophryne corroboree. The sequence goes on from NC_086445.1 coordinate 604,846,061, forward strand.
AATGCCGTTGACACATCCCCTCCCACCCCACGACCGTCTCTGCCTGTCAATCAGGCAGAGGCGATCGCAGCCCTGAGATGCTTTTAAGCGCGCACACCCCAAAGGGCTTCAGACTGCGATTGCTGCGGCTGCAGTGATCCAATCTAAATTAGGCCCTTGGTACACTACTGTATAATTGCCTTTTGGAAGGTGTTCAATATATTTTAGATATCGCAGTGGCCAAGCTACTGTAGCTCAATGAATTCCAGGACAAAAAAATTATCTGTTAGTAAGTTACTGTGTGTATGACGGTCTCCATATCAGTAATCATGCGTGTGTATGTATTTCCATGTGCATACTTTAGTTTTCCATTTAGTTTGTCATACTGTAACTCATAAGAGGTGCACTCTTATTCTGCCAATTGTACTATTGTTTTCTGTGTCTCCGGCCACATCATATCTTGTGCGACTATTTACCTGTCAGGCTACAATATAGCCCACCGACCAAGGCTTCCAACAGCTCAGCCTCCCCCCACTGCTGATGATTTCCATGAGCGGTGCACTGGCCACCCAGCGATTGAGCGGTGTGAGGCATGGCGTGTCCTGGCATGCCTTGGTGCGGCTTTGTTGCAAGTTTAGTCATGTGTTAAGGATGGCTATTTGGTGCAATTTGAGGATAGGATTCTGTATATAGAATATATCCCAATGACAGATATAGCAGAAAACTAATGTTTAATGGAGGAGATTTTAGTATTTCAAAAAGGGTGTCCCCATTTTGAAAACAATATGAGGGAGTTATTAAAATGTATACATTTATGTTTTTCAATATGTTGGGGAAACAGTATTTGGAATTATGCTGGACAAAACAATGAAAAGAATGTGAGAGGCATATTTATCATATCTGCATCTCAGATGCGGATGGGATGTGATTAAATCGCCCCCAAATTTGCAATGCAATATTTGAACATATCGCAATGTGTGGGTTCGGATTTACCTGGATTAAGGTAGGATTTACTCAGATCTCAGTACAGCATTTTATTGGCTATCCAGTTGTCATGTTTTGGATAGCCGATAAGAAAAATCTGGATAAATCCGAACTTGCGATAATTTAGCACTAAGAACCGAGATATTCAGAACCTGCATATCTCTACACATATCGCATACAGGGACAGAGCTTGCAGGGCCCATATGGATCAGGCTTTGATTATTGAAAGAACTCACAGGGCATCCAAAACCCAAGGATGGGGAGCCACCTAGGGGTCTTGAAATTCTGATAATTTATGATTAAAGATTTAGTGGCTAATGCCAGTACAGGAACCCCGCATATCTTCTTTTATGAAACTCAAATACAAATTTTCCAAGACCTGGGTCTTTCTACGATCATCAAACACTGAGAGTTGCCCGACAATGGTTATAAATATTAATGGAGCTTACCTTTCCACCTAATTGTCAAAGCTGGATAATGTTCAGTGACTGTGAGGTAGCTCACAGACGGCAAAGATCTCCTTCACAGGCTGAACCTCAGTTGTGGTGGAACGGAGACTCCTTCACAACGTCATGACCCATCATCTACTTAACAGCTGACACGTATGATTCCACTACATAGTATCATTAGATTTTCCCTCTATTTTAATATAGCTCCTCGGCTGCACACCTCGTGTGACTAATCTAGTTACATTCTATACAATGCCTGCCTTCCGCAGATCCTGTAGTTGTATTTAGCTGCAGGTGTGGAGCTAGGGCTGGAGGCCTGGACTGATATTTGCAGTGTTGTTATCCATCGTTTCGTGGGGGTCATTCCGAGTTGATCGTAGCTGTGCTAAATTTAGCACAGCTACGATCGTAAACTCACACATGCGGGGGAAAGCCCAGCACAGGGCTAGTCCGCCCCGCATGTCAGTGCCGCCCCCCCCCCCGCACAAATACAAAAGCATCGCACAGCGGCGATGCCTTTGTATTTGAGGAGTAACTCCCGGCCAGCGAAGCTCCTGCGGCTGGCCGGGAGTTGCCCGTCGCTCCCGCTGGCCGCAGCGGCTGAGTGAGACATCATGCAGCCACCGCGGGCCCCCCCCCAACGGTCTGGCCATGCCTTCGTTGGCCGGACCGCTCCCCCTAAACAGCGGCTTAACGCCGCCGTTCAGCCCCCTCCCGCCTAGCGACTGCCTCTGTCTCAGAGGTGATCGCTAGGTAACGAAAGCTTCCATGCGCCGGCATGCTGCGGTGCCGGCACAGCGCAGTTCTGACCCGATCGCTGCGCCGCGACAAATTGCAGCAAGCGATCAGGTTGGAATGACCCCCTTATGTCTTATAATGCTGTATTTTACTATTCTACTATTTTACTATAATAATTACTGTAGGATGTGTAGTATGTTCAGTTTTTTCATGTTACCTGGTGGGCAGTCATTTGATTGCCCAGTCTCTTCCACCCCCATCTACTTGGGACAAGTGAGAATGAGTTCTTAGTTGACTCTTTCCCCCTGCTATTCATTTGGTTTTAGTTGATTTAGCACTGCCAATACTTTTCAGCCCATTGGATCTGTCCGCTATTAGTGCAGGTCTAAACTCCCCTTTCCCTATGGACTCTTTACCTTCTTGTTTGGGAGTAGATCACTCACAGTTCCCCATTTCCATTTTCCACATTTAACCCCCTCACTGCCCACAACCACCCTTTTCCCTTTTCGAACTGCACCTCCTAGGCAACACCAATCAAGGCAACACCAATCAACACCTCTTCATTTGTCTGTAGACCTCACCATGTCTTTCAAAGTGCTTTCACTTAATGTAAATGGGCTTAACACCCCTCGCAAGAGATCACTCTTACACAAAACAATTAATTCCTGGCATGGGGACTTTATATTCTTGCAGAAGATGCATTTCAAAAGAGGCAGCCATACCTCCTTGATCTCACACAGGTTCTCTATTGTAGAATACTCCTCTCATTCCTCCAAAAATGATGGAGTTGCTATTTTAGGGGGACATTTAATAAGCAGTGATAAGAGTGGAGAAGTGAGCCCGTGGAGAAGTGCCCATGGCAACCAATAAACACTGAAGTAACATCTATAATTTGCATACTATATAATTGTACAGAGCTGCTGATTGGTTGATGGGGCAACTTCTCCACTGGTTCACTTCAGCAGCACACGTCCTCCCCCACCGTTTCTGGGATAGCGATCCCCTTTGTCAAAGAGACTTTTTGACAAAGGGGATCGCTATCCCGTTACATCTGCTGGTGAGGGAGGACGTGTGCTGCTGCCATTTATCATAAAGTCTGTGTCTGCAGCCAGACAGTGCCGCACGTAAGATCCAGCGTCTTCACCCACCTGCTTCACTCTGGCTGTTACATTGTACCTGTGAACTTTTAGTGTTTGTTACATTTAATTCTTCTTATTAAAACTTGGTTTTGGAGCCAGCCTGTGTCCGGATGTATATGGAGGATCAAAGAACCTGCTACGTGAATGCGAGACAGGTTTTTTCAATGTAAGTGTCTGCTGCATACCTTTTAACTGTTGTTGGGTTTAAAGAAGTGAACAGAAAGATACCTTTCAAGGTCTGCGGGTTAGAACTTTAATGTAAGTTTCTGCATATGGGAAAGGTTTCCAGTTGTTACAAGAAAGTGTGTTTTCGGGGACAAGCCTGATTTAAGAGAAACCAGCTTCACTTTAATGTACAGCGTCGATCACTCTTCTTATTTGTTCATTGTCTAATTGGGATTTATACAGGTGTACTCCATGTGATATTCCATAACCTCATACCTGAGGAGGTTATCTGCAAAACCCTATTCTCTATGTGCCTATTTTGAATGCATCTCCATGGAACCTAATTAAAGTAGCTATTACTTAAACCCATATGGTTAAAGAGTTACAAGCACTTAGCTTGAACTATCTAATCTTAACTTTCTTTCAAGAAGACAAACTTCTTCTGGTAATATGGTAAAGTTTAAATCCTGCAAAAAAAGAGCACTGGTAGATAATATGAATTCTATGTATGTTAAATATTTCTGTATGGTAAGTACAGTCATACCCCTTTTCCACTAAAACCACGGGTCTGACCTGGGTAATTAAACAGTTTCACACTGGCTTGAAACCCCATTTATGTAGGCTGTACCCAGGTTAGTGGCAGGTCTGCTCTCTGCTGGCGATTGGAGACATCTTCTCCAAGCACCGGTGCGCTGGCTCTCCATAGGCTTTCAACGGGACCTGGGTCGCCCATTTACACAGCAGCCCTACCCAAGTCTTTCCTGAGTCCGACCATTGCCAGGTCACTTGACCCGGGTTAATTTTCAATTAATCTTTTTCCACTGAACCACAACCCGGGTAGACCTTGCAATAACCCGGGATATTGTGGCAGTGGAAAAGGGGTACAAGAGAAATCTTATTATTTGGTGGAGGTGCACCCAAAACGACGTGCAGTCAGGGGAGGCAGTGCCTCACCTGTCATAATGTTTAATATAATACAAAGAAGATATTTATAACACATGTTCTGTGTCCTAAATATCTTCTTTGTATTTTTCTAATCCTATTTTTTGTAAAAACAGAGTCGAAACGAGGGCTCTGCCTCCCACTGACAATGATAAAGTGGCTGAGGCTGGGGGGGGGGGGGGGGGGGGCAAGCTGCAGGCAGAAAAAGCCCATTGACAAACACATGAGAAGCGGCACCAGCACATCTGCCTCAGTGACAGGGACGTGCTTTCAGACCACATGAAAGCACATCCCTGTGTCATTGCTGCTGAGCCACAGCACGATTTCCCCCAGACGGAGTTTGCAGCTTGAGACCCGACCTTCCGCCTAAGCTTGCAGCCATGGGTACTTAGACCCGACCCCCCCCCCCCCTCACCAGAGCTTGCACCTGCTGATATTTAGACCCAACCGCCCACCCCCCCCCATCACCACTGGAGCTTGCAGCCACAGGTACTATGACTAAACCCCCCCTTTCCAGGGCTTGCAGCAGTGGGTACTTAGACAGACTTGACACCCCCCTTCTCCCCACTGGAGCTTGCAGCTGCAGCCAGCAGGGGTAAACCATCCCTGGAGCTTCCTCCATTCCTCACCGGAGATAACAGCCGCAGACAGTGGGAGTCAGTGAATTTCAGAGGAGTTGGGGTAAATTAACGCATAACCCCCCCTTCCCCTTTACACCCCCATGTGTGCCTCTCCAGACACCACTAACTTCACTGCTTGTCGCTGATTTTATATATATATATATATATATATATATACAGTATATATATATATATATATATATATATATATATATATATACACACACACTTATAGCCCACTGCAAGAAAATAGATTTGGACACTAATCCTCTTTATACCACATTCATGCACTTAACTCCATACCCAGGATTCAAACCTATAACATGTGTCATTCCAGTCAAACACCCTACTCAATGAGCTATTTGATCCTGCATAAAAACTATGTACACTATTTGAAGCTACTGGTACTTTGTAAAAAAAAGAATCAGCATTGTAATTGAGCAGATCTATGTAGTGTGCAGCCACGCATCCAATCCCTTGCAGCCACACACTACATAGATCTGCTCAGCCACAATGCTGATATGTTTTTCACAAAGTACAAGGTAAGCTTCAAAAAGTTAGAATTCTCTAGCTTAGAATTATCTAATGTTCTATGCAAGGGCAGATAGCTCAATGAATATATTGTGTGACTGCAATGCATCGGCAATGGGTTAAAATCCCAGGTATGTCACGTCAGCATCTTGAAATGTAATAAAGGATAGCGTGACTGAATAACAAAGAAATCTCAAGTTGAGTTCATGAATGTAATATAGGTATTAGTGACAGAATAGGCCAGGGTAGGAGACAGGGGCGGTCAGGACATCCTTGGTTTCAAAAATGGGGGAAGCTGCAAGTGAAAGTAATTAAAATATATAACTGGCAAGTGCCGTGAGCAGCGCCCCCTACCCTGCAGCGCTGTGTGCGGTGCCCCCGCCGCACACACCTAGTTACGGCCCTGCTTCTTCTATAAATCACTTTTAATCCCAGTTGGTTTCAGAAAAGGACATATTGTCTCCTCTGATTCAGTGTCCATTTGCTACTAGATAAGGGTCACTAGTATCAATACTCCTAGAAGCGCATTTTTAGAGACAGTTTCTAGGCTGCCTTCTGTAGAGTATCTCTAGAGACCATCTGTAACGCAGCTAGGAGGGATTTTATTATTTAAATAAAATACTTTCATATTGCTACAATTATTTAATAGACAGGATTCTGATCTTAGCACATGCTTTGCCAATATTTTTACCTATATATATATATATATGCTGCAATGATTTCAGGTGGACAACAAAATTTTTTTATTCAAAATCATACCATTATTTTCCTTTATTTATGAGTCCTTATGGTAAACAATTTCCTCCTTTCATTTGAATACAATGCACAGGCAATCGAGGAGGATTCAGTGTAAAACTGAGAAAAAATGTGTGTACTATTGTCGTTGTGTTTGCTGCCATGATGGAAAATGATGGGATTATTATTTTATCCACATATAAATCTAGCAGCAAGGAGATTAACAGAGTTATGTGGGCCAATGAAAATGGTTTTTCGTATGCTTCCAGTTTGTAGCACAGTTTATAACCACAGTTAACGTTCCTCCTTTTTTTTTTTTTTTTTTTTTTTTTAATAAGGGTGACCCAGAGACGCATACTCACAGCTCTGGCTTTCACAGGGTCTTGTAACAAACATTTAACAACATGTCCTTTATAAACAGGTTTCATGGTACAGCAAGGTTTAATAATGGGTGTTTGCTGCATGAAAAGAATGCTAAACCAAAAGGGATAGTCATCCTCTAATGGAGTAGAATTATGTGAATATGATACCAGCACGATAAAAAGCTTCATATTAGCTGATTCATATACTGTGTAATAAACTTGTAGACAGAAGCCAGAAAGGAAATGTGACATGGACATATAGTTGTCGACGTTTTCTACACTGTGAAGTCCAACAAATACTGAAAGGGAGATGTTTCATCGAGCCCATCCGCTGCAGGGCTTCTAACTGTTAGGCACGCTAACTAGAGTAACCTGAGTTTGTTTTATTAAAGTAATTCTCAAAACAGGTCAAAATCTACAGATAAAACACAATTGATTGACCCCAAATGGTCAACATGCAAAAGGTCGAAAGGGTCAAAAGGTCAACATGGAAAAAGACAGTAGAAAAGGTCGACAGGCACAAAAGGTCGACGGTGTCAAAAAGTAGACATGCAAATGGTCGACATAAAAATGGTCAACCCTTTTTTTATTTTGTATGTTACACCACATCTGAGCCAAATTAGTGGAATGTGTACCCTCGTGGGCTCAGGGGTTAATTCAGATCTGGTCGCTGCTGTGCGTTTTCACACAGCGGGCGATCAGGTAGTAACTGTGCATGCATATGCACCGCAATGCGCATATGCGTTGAACAACAATGGGCATCGCTGGTCAGCAATGGGAGGGTGCAAAAAATCTGATCGCATGGGCGTTCGCAAGGTGATTGACAGGAAGAGGCCGTTTGTGGATGGCAACTGAATGTTTACAGCGAGTTTCAAGAAAAACGCAGGCATTACCAAGTGTTTTCAGGGAGGGTGTCTGACGTCAGCTCCGGCCCCGATCAGCATGTTCTCATCACACTGGAGGAGTAAGTCCTGGGCTGTGCACAGACTGCACAAAGTGGACACATTCGATTGCACACTTGCACAGCTAATTTACACTCCCCATGTAGGTGGCGACTATCTGATCACAGGACAGCAAAATTAGCAGCCCAGCGATCAGATCTGAATTAAATTACCCCCTAAGTTACTGTTCCCAATTGTAGTCCACGTGGATAGTAAATGATGAAAAAGTTGAACAAAAATGTTGTTTAAAACCCCCAAAACTTGTCGACCATATGTGTGTCAACCATTTTCATGTCAACCTTTGACCCTGTCAACCTTTTGTACTATCTACGTTTTACCTATCGACCTTTTGACCCTGTTTTGACTTTTTGCATGTCAACTAGTTGGGTTCAACCTATTGACTGTCTATCTTTTTACTGTAGATCTATCAACCGGTTATCCTCAAAACAATTAATGAAAATGGCTGTAAAATTTAAAAAATTGTGACTATATACTGAATAGCATTTATGACATATTTCCACGTAGCTGTTGAATTTAAAGTTTATTATCACAAAAATGTTTGCGGTTCAAACGAAAAAAATATCTTTTTTTTTATAAAACAGATTATATAAACTGAAACAAGCATCATTTTATAGTTTATCTTCATGCATCTCATTTTTGCGGAGACGTATTAGACCTTGGAGAGAGATAACTTACCATCCAATCAGCTTCAATCAGCTTCTGTCATTTTACAAGCTGTGTTTGAAAAATTACAAAAGCTGATTGTTTGGTACTTTATCTCACTACAAGGTTTTGATACATTCTCCCCTTTAAGTCAAAATTGAATTTGAAATTAATTAATAGCATTTCTACCCAAATCAGTAGCGGATCTTGCCATGGGCAAGCAGGACTTTTGCCCGGGGCGCCGCCTTCCGGAGGGAGCCGCACCATGATCCGCTACTGCTGTGCCCCCCGCTGCCCGCTGTGTCCCTCAGCCGCTACCCGCTGTGAAGGGAACTAAACACGTAGCGTCTAGTTTCCCTTCGTGGAGAGAACCTTTACTGTGTGGTGCGCGATGACGTCATCGCGCACTGCACAGCAAAGGTCCTCTCCACGAAGGGAACTAGTTCCCTTCGTGGAGAGGACCTTTGCTGTGCGATGCGCGATGACGTCATCGCGCACCGCACAGCATTTCAGCGGCGCTACTCTACTGTACAGGGGGCGTAACTGACCACGCCCCCTGTATGAAGCCACACCCCTATTTCCCGCCCGGGGTGCAAAAAGGGCTAGAACTGGCCCTGACCCAAATCGAAATGACCCAAAAATAAGAATTGTACCACAAACTAGTTTAAGACTTTCAAACTGACCAAATATAGTAACATTTATGATTTTTATTTATTTATTTTAAATTTGAATGTCTCTAATCCTACTTGTAGATTATTAGGACAGTCTCAGATATTGCAGTTATCTAATGTACATTGTTTTCATGTCTGTACCCTATTAATACTGGCCCAGTTAGCACTTCATAGAGCAGGGAATCGTCTGCCTTAATTTGCTAAGAATGTTCTAACCAATCCTAGGTTTTACTCTAGTCACAGGCAAACAATATAGATTTGCTTGGAATCATTCTGAAGTACTTCATATTGTTCTCACAAACTAATGTTAAGTATGTGTTAATCGATAAATATCTTTTAATGAGATGATATAAGAAGCACTTTCTAGGCCGAAATATAATCATTTTCCATTCCATTGGGGAGGATAGTTACCATTCTATTGTATTGTCTTTTTGCTATGCTAAATGCTTTATTGTAACTGTGTTGTATGTATATATTTTTTGTGTGATAAATGTACCCCTTACCTCCTAGGTGTGTATTCCCTTTATCTTTCTGTACCCCAGTTTCTTTTCTTAGAAACAATACATAATCAAATGATGATAATAATAATAATAATAATAATAATAATAATAATAATTATTATTATTATTATTATTATTATTATTTTCCAATAACCTTAAAATCATCCAATAACAAATAATTTCCTCTAAAGACTACATTAATTTTTGCTGATAATTTCAGGAGCATGATTGTGTTCGATGATGAAGAATAACTCATAAAGCAGTTTGATTACTTTTTCAAATACTAAACAGTGTTTTCTAAATTAATCTAGTTTACCTTAATGAAATAAAGGGATCTCTTCAGGATAGAATACAAGAACAAGTTTAGACAGTTCAGGAATTCTTGTTAATACTAGAGGATTTCCTGACTTGAGGATATCAAAACAGGTTCTATTACATATTACTCTAACAATCCAACATCGACATACTGTACATGGCTAAAGAGGAGAATGGGAAAAGTGCTTCACTCGGCTGTACAAGCAGCACGACGGACGGTGGCGGCTAGCGATGACGCGCTCATCACCCGGCCATACACACTGGCCGAGTTTGAGCTCAAAGTGTCTCAGAATGCCAAAAGTGAGCTGCTTTGAGCTCAAAATCGCCCAGTGTGCATGGGCCTTTAGTTTGATTTTAAAATTGATCTAAATCAACATCAATGTTGTGTTTTAGGGTCTAAATTGCACATTTACTAACAATCTCAGGCAGTTTTTAGTAGTGTAAAGTCTTGTTTTGGTCATTTCATTCAAAATCAACTGCATACAGACACCAGCAAAGAAATACATAAAAATTTGTCCAAAAGCCGACTACTACTTCCTACTTATTTTCTATTGCACAAAACATACCACATGCAAGAAACTGCTGTGGTTCATCTAATTTTGCTTCCTGTGTGTCTAAGTCAGGTGGGGATTTGCATATCGCATGAAAGAGCCCAGCATTGCATATCATTGAATTGACATACTGCCTCATTCAGAGATATAGGCAAACTCAATGGTTTGCGTCCATTTATGATGGTGGGGCACCTAAGAAGGACCCATTCTGTACATGTGCAGAATGGGTCCTGCATTGTCGCATGTAGTGCCTCTTGCCATTTGGGGAACGGGAAGTGAGCGGGGTTGGGCAGTGTTCCCAAAAATGGGGGCAGGGAGCTCTGAGCCTAGGGTTTTCAGCTTCCAACGCAGATTACCTGGCCTTAGCTACGGAGCTTCAAGGGCCAATTTTAGTAACCTTTGGGTTACTCAGATGGCTGATGGTCTGGCCTATGATCCGATGCTGCATCTTAGGACACAGCACTCAGATTTGCAATGCTGTCAGGAGACATCTATTTCTCTCAGACTCCCCCTGCTGCACAAAGATATATTGTCGGTCTTCTTGAAGCTAGGTAGAGAAATGAGTACCCCCAAAAACCCCTCAACAATACCAGTCACTACACTTGTGGACAGTCACTGTTTATTCAAATAAAATACTGTAAGGGGATTCGAATGGTTACTTTCACAAAAGGTTGTACACTTACATGTGCTACACAATAAATATATGAAATCCACACAATATAACAATTAATGACAATATAGTTAAAACTAGGGGTGAGTGCTGGGCCATTTTTTCGGGTTTTGTGTTTTAGTTTTGGATCTTGATCTCCTTTGTGTTTTGGATCTGTATTGATTTTGCCAAAACCACCCTTGTGAGCTTTAGATCTGGATTATTTTTGAAAGAATCATAAAAACAGCTAAAATCACAGAATTTGGGGATGTTTTTGTTCCTACAGTATTATTAACCTCAATAACAATCATTTCCACTATTTTCCAGTCTATTTTGAACACTTCACAGCTCACAATATTGTTTTCATCCAGTTTAGGCCAAAAGCTTGCACCGAGGTAGCTGAATGACTAAGCAAAGCAACTGCAGTGGCAGACAGGATATCAGTTTTACAAACTATGCCAAAAAAATGCTCCAAAGAGCACATAACGCAAAGAAAAGAGGAGCAAGATGGAATTGTCCTTTATATATTAAACAGGACATGCACAGTTCAACAAACCAATCATTTCAGCGACAGGGACCGTCACTTGTGGCTTAAATGATTGGTTTGTTTGGGCCCCCACAAAACAATTTTTTTTTAGAAGGACTACATCCATTAAGTAATTACTCTGGGGATGTTGATGATGAGGTGTTAATTACATTATAATTTTGCTCCCCACATGTGGAGATGGTTCAGAAATGGTGGAAGGAGGTGAAAAAGACTTCTCTATGAGGACAGTGTGAGAAACGTCAGACTCACACATAGCTGACGTTGATACCCCTAAACGTTCTTCAAGAATGTCTGATGGTTCTGATTTTGAATGAGCAGTTTCTCTTACTGCCTCTGCAGCTAACTTTCCTTTTGATTTTGTTTTCTTTACCACTGTAAAATTAAATGATTTTACATACCCTAACTTAATCCCTCTATACCCCTGGGCATCTGCCTTAGCAGATGATGTTGACGGACTTGCATTGTCAATGTCATGACTAGTGGCAGCAGCTTCAGCACTAGTAGTAGCCTCTATTTCTATAAACACAAAGTGGGCTTGAACTTCACCGACAGCATTGCACAAATTAGTCAGAAATATATATATATAATAATAATTACACTGCCACGATCCGGGTAACTAAACACACTTATTTACCATTCAAGTGCCTTCTGAGACTGTCCCTGCACTCCATGCCTGGATTCCATCTGCGCTGTCTGTGTGCAGTGCACTGCACGGTATCTCCACAGTTTCTCCTCAGCTATCCCGATAGCGCTGTCATGACAGCTATTCAGCATGTCCCTCCTGTTCCAGCGGATGGCATCTCCTGTTCTCCGCTGCCTCCGTACACCATCATTACAAGTTTCCACATGCTGTTTACAAACTGACTTTTCCCTCCAGAACCAAATAGGGGAGCAGCCATGTTTGGCCTAGTCACATGACTCTCTACAGCCAATCCATTGTACACAGATTCCTCTCTGATTGCTCAGCCAATACCTGCTTCCCAGCAGGTATAAGTATCCTGAACCAAGACTCCCTGTTGTCAGTGATATGGTTGTCTAACACAGTGTTGTATGTCTCTGCATTCTGTGGTTGTTCCTGCTTGCTGTCTCCAGGTATGCCAGCTCCTGTGACCTTGCTCCACTTAAAGAGACCTGCACCTATTTCCGTCCTGCGGTGCTGCCTGACTCCAGCGGTGTTTCCACATTGCCTTCTGTTACCAGCAGTGTTCCATCACCGTCTCCAGCTCTCAGTGGTGTCCCCACATTGTTTCCAACTATCATCGGTGCTTCCACATTGCATTCGGTTACCAGGAGTCTTTCTACACCATCTCCAGTTGTCAGCGGTGTTCCTACATCGCTTCCATTCATCAGCGGTGTTCCTACATCGCTTCCATTCGTCAGCAGTGTTCCCACATCGAATTCCAGTTCACCATCAGTACTCCAACATCGAACTTTGTCACCATCAGTGAGTTCCACTGCATCCTCACCATCTGTGCCAGTTCTACCCAGCATCCTCAGCAGTCCTCCAGCTCTCAGCCTACCTCGGTGCTCCGTCACCGACTCCAGCTTCCAGTGAGTCATCTTCTAGTCAGTATCAGTTCTTCTCGTCAGTACAGTGGTTAGCTGTTATCTCCATGGACTTACTATCTCAGTGTCTTCCAAGACTGTGCCATATCGAGTTCTTACGATACCAAACAGCATACTTATTACCACCATATCTGAGGAACTGTGCTGCTATACGTATACTGTGAATACCAATTGATGAGCATTGATTCTTGCATCTGCCACTGTGATTAGTGAACTATGGGGCAGATGTATGAAAAACGTTCTAACGGACGTTATGTGCCTGGGGCCGTATCACCACATTATTGTGATGATACGGCCGGACCCTGCGCCACAATGTATCACCAGTGTGGCAGCCGATGTGGAAGGGCGTTATCTTACCTGTCCTGCGATAGCGCACCTTCCACATCGGCTCGGCGCCGCAGTGTGTGCACATGCGCCCTTCTCCCCTGCTTCCTGTCTGTGCCGCCGCATGCGCAGTAAGGCTGTGTGGACCAGCAGAAGAATGTCCACGTTCAATAAAGTTTATTTAAAAAAAAAAACAGACTAAGCCAGTGCACATTTTGCAGACATCGCCTGCCTGGGGGAGGCTTTACGAGATGAAAAGTGACAGCAGAGGCAATCATATATTGCCTCTGCCCTTCGTCTCCCATTGTTGTCTGCAGGGAAGCAGTAAGCGGCTAGGGGCGCGCAGCAGCCACAGCACACGGCATTAACACGCCGTTGATACATTAATGGGATGCGGTAACTGCAGGCTTTACGTGCGCTGTGGTCAGCAGAAACCACAGCGCGCTTTCATACATCTGCCCCTATGTGCTTAATAAAGAACTTAACTTTTATTACATTGTCGTCTTGGTCACGCCTTCGGTCGCCGGTGCCAAGGGTTCGCTGCATGTCCAGGTACCCCATTATACCACCCAGGTTCACGTACACACCAGCCCCTACGCCTGAGGCCTCCCCAGGTCAGCCTCAGCCCTCAGGTGTGACAGTTAGCACTGACCTAATGAATCCAGCCGGAGAACAGGTCCAAGCGTCCAACCCTGTACAACAGATGGCAGCCCGTCTAGAACAACAAGACGCTGCACAGGGTCAGGTGATTCGCTGTCCCCAGGACCTCTCTACCAGGCTGGAAAGAATCCAAGTAACCCTCCGTGGTTCAGGGGTATCCAGCAGTACCTTCGGTGGTACCCCCACCCACCAATCCCGTTTCTTCACTTCGACTCCACTTGCCGACACCAGCCAAGTTCGATGGTTCCCCTAAAGCCTGTAGGTGGTTCTTGAACCAATGCGAAATACATTTTGAGCTACAGCCTGGCAACTTCCCTACAGAGCATACCTAGGTAGCTTACATTATCTCTCTACTCTGTGGCTCCGCCCTGGATTGGGCATCACCTTTGTGGGAGGAATCTGATATGCTACTATCCTCATACACGAACTTCAAGATGGCATTTAGGCCCATCTTTGACAAGCCAGGGCGAGTGACATCTACCTTTACCAACCTTCTCCGACTGCGTCAGGGTTCACGAACAGTCGGTCAATACTTGGTACAATTCCAGATTCTAGCGTCTGAACTCTCCTGGAATGACGACGCTCTCTAAGCAGCTTTCTGGCACGGGTTATCTGAATGGATTAAAGATGAGCTAGCTACCAGAGACTTACCTCAAAAATTGGACGAGCTCATATCTTTCTGCACGAAGGTGGATCTTCGATTCCGCGAAAGGGCGGCTGAGCGTGGGAGGTCTATGCTTCCTGAAACATCTGCAGTTGTTTCTTCCCGCCAGCCACCTCCTCCTAAAGAAGAGCCCATTCTCGTCTGTCGCCTACAGAGCGTAGAAGACGCCTATCCGAACACCTGTGTCTGTACTGTGCTGCACCATGTCATGTTATTAATGCTTGCCCTAAGCCCCAAGGAAACTCCAAATCCTAGCCAGTCAAGGAGAGGGCCGGCTAGGAGTGATGAACTCCTCTCCATCATCTTGTGATTGTAATCTTCCTGTATCTCTACAAGTGTCTCAGCGCTTCAGGAATCTCATAGCTCTTCTAGATTCTGGAGCAGCTGGGAACTTTGTGACTGCTGAACTTGTGAAACGGTGGTCCCTACCCACCGAGAGACTTTCGTCCTCTGTATGCCTGACTGCTGTGGATGGCAGCAGGATTAATGATGCTGTTGTTAATTACAAGACCCTACCTATCCGACTGAAGGTAGGAACTCTCCACTCTGAACTGTTATCATTCTTAGTCATTCCCAAAGCTACGCATCCTAAAGTTTTGTGACTCCAATGGCTTTGTCTTCATAATCCCGAGATTGACTGGAAGTCTACACAGACGCTGACATGGAGTCCTTCCTGTTTCGAAACCTGTCTTCAAAAAGTCCTTCCAGCTCAAAGTTCCACTTCCAAGCCTCCAGATGTTCTGCCTCTTCAATACCAAGAGTTTACTGATGTCTTCAGAAAGTCCTCTGCAGATATTCTTCCTCCTCATAGAGAGTGGGACTGTCCGATCGACCTCATTCCCGGTAAGACTCTTCCTCGAGGGCACCCATACCTCTATCTCTTCCTAAAACCCACGCTATGGAGGAGTATATTTAAAGAAAATCTCGCCACGGGATTCATCTGGCCTTCTTCACCTGCAGGCGCAGGCTTCTCCTTTGGGAAAAAGAAAGATGGCAGACTGTGTCCGTGTATTGATTACCATGGCCTTAATAACATTACAGTAAAGAATCGGTATCCATTTCCATTAATCACCGAGTTATTTGACCGTGTCAGTGGAGTTACTATCTTCTCCAAGTTAGATCTGAGGTGTGCGTACAATCTCATCTGCATTCGAAAGGGTGACGAGTGAAAAACAGCTTTTAACACCCGTGACGGACATTATGAGTACCTCGTCATGCCTTTCGGACTCAGCAATGCTCCAGCTGTGTTTCAACACTTTGTCAATTAAATATTTGGTGATATCCTCTACCAACATGTTGTTGTTTACCTCGATAACATTCTCATCTTCGATAACGACCTAGAGGAACATCGTTTCTGGGTGAAGGAAGTTCTGTCCCGTCTCCGTGCCAATCATCTTTACTGCAAATTAGAGAAGTGTGTTTTCGAAGTCAACTCCATTCCATTTCTAGGATATATCGTCTCTGGCTCTGGTCTGGAAATGGATCCAGAGAAACTCCAGGATATCCAAGATTGGCCGAAAACCACCCCAGTTAAAGGGTCTAAAAGATTCCTGGGTTTCGCTAATTATTATAGAAGATTCATTTGAGGTTTCTCCACCATTGAGGAGCCGATCACAGCTCTCACCCGTAAAGGTGCCAATCCTTCCAAATGGTCAGAAGAGGCCACTCAAACTTTCTATCTTCTAAAACAGAAATTTGTTTCCGCTTCAGTCCTAAAACAGCCGGATACCAACTTACCTTTCACCTTGGTGGTGGATGCATCATCCGTTGGAGTTGGTGCTGTTTTATCCCAGTGAGCCGCAGATGGCCACCTTCATCATTGTGGCTATTTCTCCCGAAAGTTCTCTCCTGCAGAGTGCAACTACACCATTGGCAATCAAGAACTTTTGGCCATAAAGCTCACCCTGGAAGAATGGAGATACTTACTCGAAGGTGCCTCCCACACTATCACCGTTTTGACAGACCATAAAAACCTTCTGTATTTGAAATTTGAAAGCTGCATAGTGTCTCAATCCGCGCCAAGCTAGATGGCCACTCTTCTTTTCCAGGTTCGACTTCAAACTCTCGTTTTGTCCAGGGTCCCAGAATCGTAAAGCTGATGCCCTTTCCCGCTCCTGGGAGCAAGAAAGTGAGTCTGAATCCACTGGTAAACATCCCATTATTGATCCAGTGACATTCTCCGCCATGGGAGTGGACTCCACACCTCAGAAAGAAGCTCTTGCATTGGGCACATTCTTCTCGCTTCGCCGGGCACGCGGGTATTCAGAAAACCTATGAGTTTGTTTCCAGATCATACTGGTGGCTGTCCCTGAAGCAAGACATCACTGAGTTTATTGCCTCCTGACCTAAGTGTGCCCAATATAAGGTATCTCATCAGTCACCTGCTGGACAACTGATGCCTCTGTCTATTCCCTGTCAACTGTGGACCCATTTGTCAATGGACTTTATTACTGATCTTCCCGATTGTAACAAGATCAATACTGTCTGGGTGGTAGTTGACCGGTTCCCCAAGATGGCACATTTCATTCCGCTCACCGGTCTTCCATCAGCTTCCAAGCTGGCTCAAGTTTTTTTTCAAGAAATCTTTAGACTTCATGGACTGGCCGAGGATATTATTTCCAGTAGGGGAGTCCAATTCATGACCAAATTCTGGCAAAGTCTGTGTACGGCCCTCCAAGTCAAGTTAAAATTCTCTACTGCTTACTACCCCCAGACTAATGGGCAAACTGAGAGGGTGAATCAGGACTTGGAGGCATTTCTCCGTATCTATGTATCCTCTTCACAAAATGACTGGGCTCATCTTCTTCCGCGAGCTGAATTTTGTCACAACAACCAGTATCACTCTTCATCCTCATCCACGCCTTTTTATGCCAACTACGGGTTCCATCCCAAGGTCCCTGAATTCCAACCACTTTCAGCAATGTCAGTACCTGCTGCTGATCTTACTCTATGACAGTTCTCCCAGAACTGGAGGAATATCTGTTCAGCTCTGTTGAAAGCTTCCGTTAGGTACAAGAAATTCGCTGACAAGAAGCGTAAAGTGGTCCCTGTACTCAAACCAGGGGATCGTGTTTGGCTCTCCACAAAAAATCTGAGGCTGAAGGTTCCAAGTATGAAGTTTGTGCCCCGATATATCGTCCCTTTCCAAATCGAACAAGTCGTCAATCCTGTTGCCTACGAACTTAAGTTGCCTCCGTTCTTAAAAGTTCCCAGGACGTTCCACATCTCTCTCCTCAAGCTGGTGGTCCTGAATCAGTTCCATTCAGCGCTTCCTAAAACACCCAAGCTTCAGACTCAATGTGGTCTTTAAAACGAAGTCGCAGGGATTCTAGACTCATGCTTTTGGTACGGTCACCTTCAATATCTGATCAATTGGAAAGGTTACGGGCCAGAAGAGCGATCCTGGACGAATGCTTCTGATGTCCATGCTCCAAGGCTGGTCCAGGCTTTCCATGCCAGGTTTCCCCGTAAGCCTAAGAGGTGTCCTGGGGCCACCCCTAAAGGGAAGGGGGGGGGGGTTGCTGTCACGATCTGGGTAACTAAACACACTTATTTACCATTCACGTGCCTTCTGGGACTGTCCCTGCACTCCAAGTCTGAATTCCATCTGCGCTGTCTGCGTGCAGCGCGCTGCACGGTATCTCCACAGTGATCCCGGCAGCGCTGTCATGACAGCTATTCAGCATGTCCCTCCTGTTCCAGTGGATGGCGTCTCCTGTTCTCCACAGCCTTCACCGCCATCATTACAAGTTTCCACATGCTGTTTACAAACAGACTTTTCCCTCCAGAACCAAACATGGGAGCAGCCATGTTAAGCCTAGTCACATGACTCTCTACAGCCAATCCATTGTACACAGAATCCTCACTGATTGCTCAGCCAATACCTGCTTCCCAGCAGATATAAGTATCCTTAACCAAAACTCCCTGCTGTCAGTGATATGGTTGTCTAACCCAGTGTTGGATGTCTCTGTATACTGTAGTTGTTCCTGCTTGCTGTCTCAAGGTATTCCAGCTCCTGTGACCTTGCTCCACTTAAAGAGATCTGCACCTATCTCCATCCTGCGGTGTTGCCTAGTGTTTCTGCACCGTCTCCAGTCGCCAGCGGTGTTCCTACATCGCTTCCATTCATCAGCGGTGTTCCTACATCACTTCCATTCGTCAGCGGTGTTCCCATATCGAACTCCAGTTCACCATCGGTACTCCAACATCGAACTTTGTCACCATTGGTGAGTTCCACTGCATCCTCACCAACTGTGCCAGTTCTACCCAGCATCCTCGGCAGTCCTCCAGCTCTCAGCCTACCTCTGTGCTCTGTCACCGACTCCAGCTTCCAGTGAGTCATCTTCTAGTCAGTATCAGTTCTTCTCGTCAGTACAGTGGTTAGCGGTTATCTCTATTGACTTACTATCTCACTGTCTTCCAAGACTGTGCCATATTGAGTTCTTACGATACCAAACAGCATACTTATTACCACCATATCTGAGGAACTGTGCTGCTATACCTATACTGTGAATACCAATTGCTGAGCATTGATTCTTGCATCTGACTGCCACTGTGATTAGTGAACTGTGTGCTTAATAAAGAACTTAACTTTTATTACATTGTCGTCTTGGTCACGCCTTTGGACGCCGGTGCTAAGGGTTCCCTGAAGATTCAGGAACCCCATACTATCACCCAGGTTCACGTACACACCAGCCTCTACGCTTGAGGCCTCCCCAGGTCAGCCTTATCCCTCAGGTGTGACATACACACTGCGGTTGACTTCACCGACAGGGCCACACAAATGAGCCAGAAATAAATAAATAAATAAATATATATATATATATATATATATATATAATAATTACACACTGCTGTTGACTTCACCGACAGCGTCGCACAAATGAGTCAGAAATATATATAATAATAATTACACACTGTGGTTGACTTCACCAACAGCGTTGCACAAATGCTTAAGGGGTTAGAGGCACTGGATTATGAGGAAAGGCTTAATAGGCTAGATATGCTTACACTAGAAAAGAGGCATCTAAGAGGGAGCATTATAAATATTTATAAATATATAAAAGGACAATACATGGAGCTAACAGGAGAGCTGTTTTTTGAGAGATCTCTATATAGGACATGTGGACACCCCCTGAGGTTAAAGGAGAGGAAATTTTGTACCCAGCGAAGGAGGGGGTTCTTCACAGTAAGGGCAGTAAGGATATGGAATTCTTTGCCAGGGAAGGTAGTAATGCCGGACTCGGTCAATGCTTCTAAAAATGGGTTAGATACATTTCTAACTTAAAAAGATATCCAGGGATATAACTTCTGAATGAATGTATTTTATAAAAATATATTCTAAGAAAACGATGTATTCTAGTTGGCAACTGAATACAAAATAGTCTTCAATCGAGTCATCATGGTTTAATCTATATAAATATAGCTAATATATTCTAGAAAAACATATTTTAGAAAAACTTAGCATTCTAGTTGTCAACTAGATGGCAAACGATCTACACTTGAGTCATTATGGGTAAAGCTATGGTTATATAGGGAAGAGTATAGGGTAATTATTTAAAGGTTGAACTCGATGGACAACTTGTCTTTTTTTCAACCTCATTAACTATGTAACTATGTATCAAATGAGTCAAAAATATATATAATAATAATTACACACTGCGGTTGACTTCACTGACAGCATCGCACAATACGTGTATGAGTAGGAACTAATATACTGCGGTCTGACCAGCAGTGTCACAGTACTTATGAAAATAAAATACATTTTATAGTACACTGGGGTACAGCATAAAAAAATAATATTTTTTTTTGATAATTTTAGCCTTTTTGTTTTTAGCTTTTATTATTTTAATTTTACACTGGGGCAGGGCCCTGGATGGACGGACAGATTACCCCTTTCAGATACAGCAGACAGAGAGCATTCCTTTTTCAGATACAGCAGACAGAGAGAGCACCCCTTTTTTAGATACAGCAGACAGAGAAAGCATCCCCTTCTCAGATACAGCAGGCAGAGAGAGCAACCCTTTGTCAGATACAGCAGACAGAGAGAGCACCACTTTTTCAGATACCGAAGACAGAGAGCACCACTTTTTCAGATACAGCAGAGAGCAACCCTTTTTCAGATACAGCTTACAGAGAGAGCACCACTTTTTCAGATACAGCGGACAGAGAGAGCACCCATTTTTCAGATACAGCAGAGAGCACCCCTTTTTCAGATACAGCAGAGAGAGCAACCCTTTTTCAGATACAGCAGACAGAGAGAACACCACTTTTTCAGATACCAAAGTCAGAGAGCACCCCTTTTTCAGATACAGTAGACAGAGAGAGCACCCCTTTTTCGGATACAGCTTACAGAGAGCGCATCACTTTTTCAGATACAGATGATAGAGAGAGCACCCCTTTTTCAGATACAGCAGAGAGAGCACCATTTTTTCAGATACAGCACACAGGGCACCTCTATTTGCCGCACACCATGTCACGCCACCCAGTACTGAGACGGACACGTCCGTCCAGTACACTCTCCAATGCCGGAGTGAAGATGGCGCCGATGCACGGGGACTTATATAGAATCCAAAACGCGTGAGAGTCCGACAGTGTAATGATGACATTTTGCACCCTTTTGGGATCCTAGTAAGGCTTTTAGTTTTTAGCTTTTATTATTTTAATTTAACACTGGGGCAGAGCCCCTGGATGGACGGACAGAGATCATGTCTTTCAGATACAGCAGACAGAGAGCACCCCTTTTTCAGATACAGCAGAGAGAGCACCACTTTTTCAGATACAGCTTACGGAGAGAGCACCACTTTTTCAGATACAGCAGACAGAGAGAGCACCCCTTTTTACAGATACAGCAGACAGAGAGAGCACCCCTTTTTCAGATACAGCAGACAGAGAGAGCACCCCTTTTTACAGATACAGCAGACAGAGAGAGCACCCCTTTTTCAGATACAGCAGACAGAGAGAGCACCCTTTTTTCAGATACAGCAGAGAGAGCACCCCTTTTTACAGATACAGCAGACAGAGAGAGCACCCCTTTTTACAGATACAGCAGACAGAGAGAGCACCTCTTCAGATACAGCAGACAGAGATAGCACCCCTTTTTCAGATACAGCAGACAGAGAGAGCACCCCTTTTTACAGATACAGCAGAGAGAGCACCCCTTTTTCAGATACAGCAGACAGAGAGAGCACCCCTTTCTTCAGATACAGCAGACAGAGAGAGCACCCCTTTTTACAGATACAGCAGACAGAGAGAGCACCCCTTTTTACAGATACAGCAGACAGAGAGAGCACCCCTTTCTTCAGATACAGCAGACAGAGAGAGCACCCCTTTTTCAGATACAGCAGAAAGAGAGAGCACCCCTTTCTTTAGATACAGCAGACAGAGAGAGCACCCCTTTTTCAGATACAGCAGACAGAGAGAGCACCCCTTTTTACAGATACAGCAGACAGAGAGAGCACCCCTTTCTTCAGATACAGCAGACAGAGAGAGCACCCCTTTTTCAGATACAGCAGAAAGAGAGAGCACCCCTTTCTTCAGATACAGCAGACAGAGAGAGCACCCCTTTTTCAGATACAGCAGACAGAGAGAGCACCCCTTTTTACAGATACAGCAGACAGAGAGAGCACCCCTTTTTACAGATACAGCAGACAGAGAGAGCACCCCTTTCTTCAGATACAGCAGACAGAGAGAGCACCCCTTTTTCAGATACAGCAGACAGAGAGAGCACCCCTTTCTTCAGATACAGCAGACAGAGAGAGCACCCCTTTTTCAGATACAGCAGACAGAGAGAGCACCCCTTTTTACAGATACAGCAGACAGAGAGAGCACCCCTTTTTACAGATACAGCAGACAGAGAGAGCACCCCTTTCTTCAGATACAGCAGAAAGAGAGAGCACCCCTTTTTCAGATACAGCAGACAGAGAGAGCACCCCTTTTTACAGATACAGCAGACAGAGAGAGCACCCCTTTTTCAGATACAGCAGACAGAGAGAGCACCCCTTTCTTCAGATACAGCAGAGAGAGCACCCCTTTTTCAGATACAGCAGACAGAGAGAGCACCAGTTTTTCAGATACAGCAGAGAGAGCACCCCTTTTTCAGATACCGAATACAGAGAGTGGATGGTGGCGTGAGTCAGGGGGCGTGGACTCGCAGCAGAGCTTGTTGAGTAGGAGAGGTCTGTGAGTGAAATGTGTCGAGAAGAGGGTTTTGACAACAAGAGGAAAGAGGGCCCTGTTCTGAGGAGCTAACAATCTAGTAGGAAGGGGCGACAGACAGATGACATGAGGTGCAAGCAGGCAGGAGGTAGCCTGATGGTAGGGTGTAAGCAAAGCAAAGATGGTCAAAGCATGAGGCAGGGGGATGGAGGAGTAGCCTCAGGACTAGGTTATGCATTGCAAGGGTACGCTTTGATGAATAGGTGGGTTTTCAGTGCCCGTTTGAAGCTTTGCAAGGTCGGGGAGAGTCTAATAGAGCTGCGGAGTGCGTTCCACTGAAGGCGAGCAGCACGGGCAAAATCTTGAACCCAAGCATGGGAAGCAGTGATCAGGATAGAGGAGAGGCGACAGTCATTGGCTGACCATACGGGGTGGGAGGGAGTATGAAGGGAGAGGAGGTTGGAGATGTAGGGAGCAGTGGAATTAGAGATGGCCTTGTAAGTGAGGGTGAGGAGTTTGAAGAGGATTCTGTAGGGCAATGGGAGCCAGTGCAGATTTTGGTGAAGGGGAGTGGCAGATGTGGAGCGGCGGGAGAGGAAGATAAGCCTAGCTGTGGAGTTGACAGACAACTGGAGGGGAGCAAGATGGGAGCAAGTGAGGCCAGTGAGGAGAACCTTGCAGTAGTCGAGCCGTGAGATGACCAGTGAGTGGATGATAAGTTTAGTTGCATTCTGGGAGAGAGATGGCCTGATGCGAGCAATGTTGCCTTGCTGGAACCGACAGGATTGTGCCAGAGCTTGGATGTGGGCTGCAAATGAGAGGGTTGAGTCAAGAGTGACGCCCAAGCAGTGGAGTTGGGGAGCGGGGGAGAAGATGGTGTTATTAACAGTGATAGAGATATTGGTAGGGGGTGTTACTCTGGCTGGGGGAAAGATAATGAGTTCAGTTTTGTCCATGTTGATAATCCCACCTAATTTGCAGCGGACACCAGCTGCATCGCCGCTAGTTCTGCCTCTGACCCACAGTACTGTAACTAGACATTTTGGTGCCCTGTGCCAGAAAAATAATTGGTGTCCCCTCTTCCACCAAATTTAAAATAGGGACAGTGTGCGCAGAAAGCGCACACCAAAAATATAGGAGTGTGGCTTTATGGGGAAGGGGCGTGGCCACAGAATAGAACCAATTCACATTACAAGGCACAGTAGTGTCCGTTATTTATATTACACCTCACCGTATTACCCTTTACACACATAACACCACAGAAAAGGTCCTTATATACATGACACTGCAGTAGAGCCCCTGATACACTTTATGCCAGGTAGAGCCAACACTAAACTAGGTAGAGCCCCTGATGCACATTATGTCAGGTAGAGCACGTGTGTGTGTGTGTGTGTGTGTGTGTGTGTGTGTGGTGTGTGTGTGTCTGGCACCCCTCCCTCTAGATCACACAACTTTACCTTACGACGATACAACCACACAGTGGAAAACCAGGACGGGCAGAGAATGTGGACACAAGCTGCAGCGCTACCCAGATACCATTCTATGTAGCACTGTAACAAGTAGCCGGGCACAGCAGCTAACTAGCGTGGACAACAGGGCGGCTCGAACTGCGGGTGTTGCCAGTGGTCCTTCACCCACAGTGCATATGTACTGTGTGCCAGGCACCGCTGTCACACACCTAGTTATGGCCCTGCTGACCCAGTACCCCTATCAGCACCACAGCACCTATCATGCAGCAGCACAGGAAGGTGCATTATTTTTATTGAATAGCGGATGTCATTTTATTAGAGCTGGATCAGAACAAGCACAGCAAGTGACTATTGTACACATAGGCGTGCGCAGCACATTTTATTAGGGGGTGCACCGTCGGAGGGGTGTGTCTAGCACCGCCTTTTGGGCGTGTCTAGCACCATCTATTGATGGTCAACACAATATAAAATATCCACCCTTGTACCAATCCTAGTAATGAAGATGCATTGTCAGATGTTGTGGTGTGCACCAAACAAACACCCCTGATGGCACTCACTGCAATTACACTGCTCCTCCTCAGCCTGGTCTGGCTCCCCCTCTCTTTCCCCTGCAAGCTGCAGCAGCTTACTTACAAGTCAGTCACTCACTGACACTGACAGTCGCAGACTAGTACTGCTGCTGCTGGAAAAACGAGTGACGTGTCAATGTTGCTGCCGACCGCCTGCCAGTATTGAATTTGTCTTCCTAAGAGGAACGCTGGCTGCATGGTGATCCTCATCAGTGGCTGGCGTTGGCATAGAATAGAAGGAGAGAGGTGGGCATGTGGCGGGTGTGACGGGTGGGCGTGCGAGCAGCATGACGTCATCACGTCACTTCATGCAGTTTTTGTACATGGAGATGGAGCCAGGAGTTTGAAAACCAGTGGCAGTGGCACCCTTGATTAACCCAGGCGTCCAGTCAGTAATGCAGTCCTGACAGGGTGCAGCGCAGAGGGGACAGTAATCAGCCTGCTTGGCGATCGCTGCATCAGGTATGTGAGATCGTGGTGCTGGACAATAGGGGGTGCCTGTGCGCACCAGGCACCCCTCCTGCGCACACCTATGATTGTACAGGGTTTCAGCAAAATACAGTGGAACTGCACACACAGATTACAAGTGAATTAACAGATAAATGAACTCAAATACAGAATAAACAAAACACTAAGGTCAACCTCGCAGCCCCTCCGGCCCTCTCATGTCCATTTCACAGCCCCTCCGGCCCCCACATGTCCACCTCACGTCCCCGTCCCCCCTTCCCCGGCTCTCTCATGTCCACCTCACATCCCCTCCGGCTCTCTCATGTCCACCACACATCCCCTCCAGCCCCCACATGTCCACCTCACAACCCTTCCGGCCCCCTCATGTCCACTTCACAGCCCCTCCAACCCCCTCATGTCCACCTCACAACCCCTCTGGCCACCACATGTCCACCTCACATCCCCTCCAGCTCTCTCATGTCCATCTCACATCCACTCTGGTCCCCCTCATGTCCACCTCACAGCCTCTCCGGCGCTCTCATGTCCACCTCACAGCCCCTCCGGCCCCCACATATCCACCTCACAGCCCCTCCGGCTCTCTCATGTCCACCTTACATATCCTCCGGTTCTCTCATGTCCACCACACATCCCCTCCGGACCCCACATGTCCACCTCACAGCCCTTCTGGCCCCCTCATGTCCACTTCACAGCCCCTCCAACCCCCTCATGTCCACCTCACAGCCCCTCTGGCCACCACATGTCTACCTCACATCCCCTCTGGCTCTCTTATGTCCACCTCATAGCACCCAGGCACCTTCATGTCCACCTCGCAGTCCTCGAAGTGTTATTTGACAGCAGCTTGCTTCCCTGCACAGTGGAACGCAGCCGGATGTCATGGACTCAATGATGGAGCTGCTTCGATAGTGTTAGAGCAGAGCAGCCGTGGTCCAAAAGCATAAGCCGACACACACACAGCCCGCCACCGCTGCCGGCTGCATACTGACCTGCCCGGTCAGAGCTGAGCTCCGAATGTGGTCGCTAGAGCTGTCATGCAGGTGCCCCAGGCCGACCCAAGGCTTGGAATGCCCCTGGGCATTTCGAATGCCCTAGGCAATTGCCTAGGTTGCCTATGCCTGGGACCGGCTCTGTTAACATCAATAACATTAATTTCTAGTCATTTCCAGTGTGAAATAGTACCTGCAATCACGGTACTCAGTTTGACAGAACCGCTCATCTTGTTATAGGCATCATAATGATAGCTTAGCCCAGTGGTTCTCAACCTCGGTCCTCCAGTACCCCCAACAGTTCATGTTTTCCAGGTCACCTAGCAGTTGAACAGGTGGTATTCATTACTCACTGACACATTTTAAAATACCCACAGGTGGAGTAAATAATTTCACTTGCAATCCTGTGAGGAGACCTGGAAAACATGAACTGGTGGGGGTACTTGAGGACCGTGGTTGAAAACCACTGGCTTAGCCAATAGAATGGGTTTTAGAAGTGAAAAAAACAGGATTTTGATACCTACCGGTAAATCCTTTTCTCCTAGTCCGTAGAGGATGCTGGGGTCCACTTATTGACCAAGGGGTATAGACGGTTCCGCAGGAGCCATGGGCACTTTTAAGACTTTTCAATGGGTGTGAACTGGCTCCTCCCTCTATGCCCCTCCTCCAGATTTCAGTTATAGGAACTGTGCCCAGGGAGACGAACATTTCGAGGAAAGGATTTATTTTAATACTAGTGGTGAGATACATACCACCTCACACCTCAACCATGCCGCACACATGGCAATCAACATAACACATGCCAACAGGCACGAATCAATTGCAGCAACAAGCTGAAACTAACATAACACAACTTGTGTATAACTAAACTGCAGGTAAAGTACGCACTGGCACGGGCGCCCAGCATCCTCTACGGACTAGGAGAAAAGGATTTACCGGTAGGTATTAAAATCGTATTTCTCATACGTCCTAGAGGATGCTGGGGTCCACTTATTAACCATGGGGTTTATACCAAAGCTCCAGTACGGGCGGGAGAGTGCGGATGACCCTGCAGCACCGATTGACCAAACTTGAGGTCTTCATCGGCCAAGGTATCAAACTTGTAGAATTTTGCAAACGTGTTTGACCCCGACCAAGTAGCTGCTCGGCAAAGTTGTAATGTCAAGACCCCCCGGGCAGCCGCCCAGGATGAGCCCACCTTCCTAGTGGAATGGGCCTTCACCGACTTCGGCAACAGCAATACAGCCGTAGTATGAGCTTGCTGAATCGTACTTCTGATCCAACGTGCAATAGTCTGCTTGGAAGCAGGACACCCAATCTTGTTGGGAGCATACAGGACAAACAAAGACTCTGTTTTCTGAATTTGAGCTGTTCTAGCGACATAAATCTTCAAAGCTCTAACCACATCTAGAGACTTTGACTCAGTGAACGTTTCAGTAACCACTGGCACCACAATAGGTTGGTTTATGTGGAAAGAAGAAACCACCTTTGGAAGAAAATGTTGGCGAGTTCGCAACTCTGCCCTATCTTCATGGAAAATCAGGAAAAGGGCTCTTGTGAGACAAGGCCCCCAATTCAGACACCCGCCGCGCGGCTGCCAATGCCAAAAGCATCACCACTTTCCAAGTGGGAAACTTCAACTCTATCTCTTATAGAGACTCAAACCAATCCGATTTAAGGAACTGCAACACCACATTAAGGTCCCATGGTGCCACTGGAGGCACAAAAGGAGGCAGGATGTGCAGAACGCCTTTCACGAAGGTCTGAACCTCTGGAAGAGAGGCCAATTGTTTTTGGAAGAACACTGACAAGGCTGAAATCTGGACCTTGATTGACCCCAATCGGAGGCCCGCCTCCACACCAGCCTGCAGAAAATGGAGAAAACGTCCCAAGTGAAACTCTTCCGTAGGAGCCTTCTTGGATTCACACCAAGATACATACTTTCTCCAAATACGGTGGTAATGTTTCGACGTTACTCCTTTCCTGGCCTGAATAAATGTGGGAATGACTTCTTTCGGAATACCCTTACGGGCTAGGATCCGGCGCTCAACAGCCATGCCGTCAAACGTAGCCACGGTAAGTCCTGATACACGCACAGCACCTGCTGCAGCAGGTCCTCGCGAAGAGGAAGAGGCCGAGGATCTTCTAAGAGGCAACTCCTGAAGATCTGAGTACCAAGCCCTCCTTGGCCAGTACGGGGCAATGAAGATTGCTCGAACCCTAGTTCTTCTTAGGATCCTGAGAACTTTTGGGATCAGCGGAAGTGGAGGGAAGACATACACTGACTGGAATACCCACTGGGTCACCAACGCATCCACTGCTATTGCTTGAGGGTCTCTTGACCTGAAACAATATTTCTGAAGCTTCTTGTTGAGACGAGATGCCATCATGTCTACTTGAGGAACTCCCCAAAGACTTGTCACCTCTGCGAAGACTTCTTGGTGGAGGCCCCACTCTCCTGGATGGAGATCATGTCTGCTGAGGAAGTCTGCTTCCCAGTGTCACGATCCGGGTATCTGGACGCCATTTCTTACCTATCAGATGCCTCCTAAGGCTGGCTCAGCGCTCCAGGACCGGATCCCATCTGTTATCCTGATGTGCACATTCCCGCATCCTCTCCTGTCTCTCTGGACACAGTCACAGTAACGCCTTATACATCTGGCATGGCGTCTCCCGCGGCCTCCGCCGCCGTCCCTGAGCTTCTGCATTCAGAGTGGCGATTACGTCAGCCGCGGCCTCCGCTGTGTCCGCGTGGTCGGATGTGCATCTGTCAGCCTGGCGTCTCCTGTCTCCGGTGGCCGGCGCCGCCATTACTGTTTTCCAGACCACATGGATTACAATCCAAACTTCCCTCCAAGTGTCTGCATGGGCGCAGCCATCTTGGATTCTGTCAGCTGATCATTCCTACCAATCCGTTGTCAGTATTATTAATTTGCATAATTGCCTAGCCAATGCCTTCCTTGCTGCAGGTATAAATAGGTTGTGCCTGAGCAAGGAAGGCGTCAGTGCTTTGGTTGTCAAACCTAGTTCCAGTTTGTCTCTCTTCTGTGAATGTCTTCCAGGTTCCAGCTCCTGTCTCCAGACTTCTGCTATAGAGACCCGCACCAGCATTCCATCTGCGGTGTAGCCTGACTCTCCGATCCATTCTGGACTCACCTGTTTCCAGCTACAACATCACCTGCTTCCAGCTTAGCTTCCAGCAGTGTACAGCTTCTCTTAAAGGGCCGGTGTCCTTTCTGCAGTTTACCACTCTCCACCGGTATTATTATTTCTCCGCTCTCAAATTCTACATTTCATCTACATTGCATCGCTCTCAAGCTTTATTTATTATTTAACTGGTTCCAGCCAGTATCCACTCCGTGCCAACACCTGTCTGGTTCTAACCAGTACCCACAGCAGCATTTTATCTACAGCAGTCCAGCTTTCCCTGGAACACCAGCTGGTACGACCCTGGGCTTTCCTCATTGCTACAGTTGAGCCTGGTAAGGATTTTCCAACTTGCAGATAATAAGAACTGTCTCATACCACCAGAGCTCTGTGGCCCCTGCCACCCTGTAGTACCCAGGAACTGTATTATTATTTCTCTGCTGATTTTTATGTTACTTTTTACTGCTTCTGTGATGCATGGAGTTTGTCATAAATAAATATCATTGACTTTTACTCAAGTTGTCGTGGTCACGCCTTCGGGCGGTTTCTCTTCATGTTACTTACATGTCCAGGGGTCTGATACAACCTCCCAGGTTCCGGTACATCTCAGCCCCTACAACTGAGGCTGCCTTCCGTCAGCTCAGGCCCTCAGTTGTGACACCCAGTTGTCCACTTCCGGAATGAAAAGTGCTGACAGAGCTTTTGCATGCCTTTCTGCCCAGAGGAGGATCTTTGTCACCTCTGCCATTGCTGCTCTTCTTTTCGTTCCGCCCTGCCTGTTTATGTACGCGACTGCTGTTACATTGTCCGACTAGATCTGCACGGGATGATCTTGAAGAAGATGTACCGTTGGCTGTTGTAAATGGCTCTCAATTCCAGCATGTTTATGTGAAGACAGGCATCCTGACTTGACCATTTTCCTTGGAAGCTTTCCCCCTGAGTGACAGCTCCCCAGCCTCGGAGACTTGCATCCGTGGTTATCAGGACCCAGTCCTGAATCCCGAATCTGCGTCCCTCTAGAAGGTGCGGACTGTGCAGCCACCACAGGAGTGAAATCCTGGTTCTTGACGCCAGGACTATTTTTCGGTGCATGTGAAGGTGGGATGCTGACCACTTGTCCAACAGGTCCCACTGGAATACTATGGCATGGAAGGACCCAGTTGGAGATCCAGAAGGGCCGACCCCTGCTCAATTGATGGTCCTGCAGCCACCAGCTCAGTGATGTCACGATCCGGGTATCTGGACGCCATTTCTTACCCATCAGATGCCTCCTAAGGCTGGCTCAGCGCTCCAGGACCGGATCCCATCTGTTATCCTAATGTTCACATTCCTGCATCCTCTCCTGTCTCTCTGAGACGCTGTCACAGTAACGCTTTATTACATCTGGCATGGCGTCTCCCGCGGCCTCCGCCGCCGTCCCTGAGCTTCTGCATGCAGAGTGTCAGAGTGGCGATTACGTCAGCCGCGGCCTCCGCTGTGTCCGCGTGGTTGGATGTGCACTTGTCAGCCTGGCGTCTCCTGTCTCCAGTGGCCGGCGCCGCCATTACTGTTTTCATTACCACATGGATTACAAACCAAACTTCCCTCCAAGTGTCTGCATGGGCGCAGCCATCTTGGATTCTGTCAGCTGATCATTTCCTCCAATCTGTTGTCAGTATTGTTAATCTGCATAATTGCCTAGCCAATCCCTTCCTTGCTGCAGGTATAAATACACTGTGCCTGAGCAAGGAAGGCGTCAGTGCTTTGGTTGTCAAACCTAGTTCCTGTTTGTCTCTCTCCTGTGATTGTCTTCCAGGTTCCAGCTCCTGTCTCAAGACTTCCACCATAGAGACCCGCACCAGCATTCCACCTGCGGTGTAGCCTGACTCTCCAATCCATTGTGGATTCATCTGTTTCCAGCTACAACATTACCTGCTTCCAGCTCAGCTTCCAGCAGAGTACAGCTTCCCTTAAAGGGCCGGTGTCCTTTCTACACTTTACCACTCTCCACCGGTATTATTATTTCTCCGCTCTCAAGTTCTACATTTCAGTTCATATTTCATCGCTCCCAAGTTCATTTATTATTTAACTGGTTCCAGCCAGTATCCACTCCGTGCTAACAACAGTCTGGTTCCAGCCAGTATCCACAGCAGCTGTTTTACCTTCAGCAACCCAGCTTTTCCTGGAACACCAGCTGGCACAATCCTGGGTTATCTCCATTGCTACAGTCGGGCCTGGTAAGGACTTTCCATCTAGAAGATCATAAGAACTATCTCACACTACCAGTGCCCTGTGGCTCCTGCCATCCTGTAGTACCCAGGAACTGTATTTATTATTTGCTGACTTTTACGTTTTCTTTTACTGCTGCTGTGTTGCGGAGTTGTCATAATAAACATCATTGACTTTTATCTAAGTTGTCGTGGTCACGCCTTCGGGCAGTTATTATTCATGTTACTTACATGTCCAGGGGTCTGATACAACCTCCCAGGTTCCGGTACATCTCAGCCCCTACAACTGAGGCTGCCTCCCGTCAGCTCAGGCCCTCAGTTGTGACAGTAAGCACTGACCTAATGAATCCAGCCGGAGACCAGGATCAAGCGGCCAGGCCGATGCAAGAACTGGCAGCCCGACTAGAACATCAGGAGGCTGCACAGGGCCACATCATCCGCTGTCTCCAGGATCTCTCTACTCGGCTGGATGGGATTCAGACAACTCTCCGTGGATCAGGCGCATCTGGTGCGTCAACCACAGTGACTCCAGCTATAACCCCACCCACCTTACCCATTTCTGCTCCACGTCTTCATCTTCCAACGCCAGCAAAATTTGACGGATCTCCAAGATTCTGCAGGGGATTTCTCAACCAGTGTGAGATTCAGTTTGAGCTACAACCTGGCAATTTTCCCAGTGACCGTACAAAAATTGCCTACATCATCTCTCTTCTCAGTGGCTCCGCCCTTGACTGGGCATCACCGTTATGGGAGAGGTCCGACACCCTGCTATCTTCTTACACTGCATTCGTGTCAACATTCAGGCACATCTTCGACGAGCCAGGCCGGGTAACCTCAGCTTCATCCGAGATTCTCCGTTTACGCCAGGGGTCACGTACTGTAGGACAATATCTGATACAGTTCCAGATCCTGGCATCCGAACTGGCATGGAACGACGAGGCCCTGTATGCTGCATTCTGGCATGGCTTATCTGAGCTTATTAAAGATGAGTTAGCTACCAGAGACTTACCTTCTAAGTTAGATGAGCTAATCTCACTCTGCACGAAAGTTGATTTACGTTTCAGAGAGAGAGAAACTGAGCGTGGAAGATCATCTGCTCCAAAATCTTCTGCTCCTCCTCCTCGTCAACTGTCACCATCTAAAGATGAGCCCATGCAAATTGGCCGTTCCCGTTTAACTCCTGCTGAGCGCCGAAGACATCTCTCTGAGTCTCTTTGTCTTTACTGTGCAGCTCCGTCTCACACCATCAATGCCTGTCCCGAACGTCCGGGAAAACTCCAAACCCTAGCTCGCCCAGGAGAGGGCCGGCTAGGAGTAATGATCTCCTCTCCATCTCCTCATGATTGTAATCTCCCAGTCTCGCTTCAAGTTGCTCAACGTTATCGGAACGTCATTGCTCTCCTTGATTCCGGAGCAGCTGGGAACTTTATTACTGAAGCCTATGTTAAACGGTGGTCCCTACCCACCGAGAGACTTCCTTCCTCCTTTTCCTTAACTGCCGTGGATGGCAGTAAAATTTTTGATACTGTTATTGCTCTAAGGACTCTACCAGTTCGTCTGAGAGTGGGAGTTCTTCATTCCGAACTTATTTCACTTTTAGTGATTCCAAGAGCCACACATCCTGTGGTCCTGGGCCTTCCATGGCTCCGTCTTCACAATCCTACAATTGATTGGACGACTACGCAAATCCTGGCATGGGGTTCCTCCTGTGCAGAGACATGTTTGTTTAAAGTATTGCCTGTCTGTTCTTCCTCCCCCAGGTCGTCTGATGTTCCACCTCCTCCATATCAAGATTTCACGGATGTGTTCAGTAAAGCTTCTGCTGATATCCTTCCTCCTCATAGAGAATGGGACTGCCCGATTGATCTCGTTCCAGGGAAGGTTCCACCTCGAGGCAGAACTTATCCGTTGTCTCTGCCTGAGACGCATTCTATGGAGGAATACATTAAAGAGAACCTAGCAAAGGGGTTCATTCGACCTTCTTCTTCCCCAGCCGGCGCAGGCTTCTTTTTTGTAAAAAAGAAAGATGGTGGTCTGCGGCCGTGCATCGACTACAGAGGTTTGAACGACATTACCATCAAGAACCGTTATCCTTTACCCCTGATTACTGAGCTCTTTGACAGAGTTAGCGGAGCTACCATCTTTACAAAGCTGGACTTGCGAGGTGCATACAATCTCATCCGGATCCGTGAGGGTGACGAGTGGAAGACCGCCTTTAACACCCGTGACGGACATTATGAGTACCTCGTCATGCCCTTCGGATTGAGCAATGCTCCAGCTGTCTTCCAGCATTTTGTCAATGAGATTTTCAGAGACATTCTATACCGTCATGTCGTGGTCTATCTAGACGATATCCTCATTTTTGCCAACGATTTAGAGGAACATCGTTTTTGGGTTAAAGAGGTTCTGTCCCGTCTCCGTGTCAATCATCTCTATTGCAAATTAGAAAAATGCGTCTTTGAAGTCAAGTCCATTCCGTTTCTAGGGTACATTGTGTCCGGTTCCGGACTAGAGATGGATCCTGAGAAACTACAAGCAATTCAGAATTGGCCGGTACCCTTAACCCTCAAAGGGGTCCAGAGGTTCTTAGGGTTCGCCAATTATTACCGAAAGTTTATACGAGACTTTTCCACCATTGTGGCGCCTATTACTGCTTTCACCAAGAAGGGTGCTAACCCGTCCAAGTGGTCTGAAGAAGCCATGCAAGCTTTTCATCTTTTAAAACAGAGGTTCATCTCTGCGCCTGTCCTGAAACAGCCTGACATCGACTCTCCTTTCATCCTAGAGGTGGATGCCTCCTCCGTTGGAGTAGGAGCGGTGTTATCTCAGAGGGCTAAAGATGGCCATTTACATCCTTGCAGTTTCTTCTCCCGGAAGTTCTCCCCAGCTGAGCGCAACTATGCCATTGGCGACCAGGAGTTGCTAGCCATCAAGCTCGCTCTAGAAGAGTGGAGGTATCTGTTGGAGGGAGCTTCTCATTTAATCACCATACTTACAGACCACAAGAACCTTTTATACCTGAAGGGCGCACAATGTCTCAACCCTCGTCAGGCCAGATGGGCACTTTTCTTTTCCAGGTTCGACTTTAAACTCCAGTTCTGTCCGGGCTCTCAGAATCGCAAGGCCGATGCCCTTTCCCGCTCATGGGAGCAAGAAAATGAGTCAGAGTCTTCAGACAAGCATCCTATTATAAATCCGTTGGCATTCTCCACGGTAGGGATGGACTCTACGCCCCCATCAGGGAAAAGTTTTGTGAAGCCGATGCTAAGGAAGAAGCTCATGCATTGGGCCCATGCTTCCCGTTTTGCCGGACATACAGGTATCCAAAAAACCCTGGAGTTTATCTCTAGGTCCTATTGGTGGCCAACTCTGAAAAAGGACGTCTTGGAGTTTATTGCATCTTGCCCAAAGTGTGCCCAACATAAAGTATCCCGCCAGTCGCCTGCGGGGCAACTGGTTCCACTATCCGTTCCCCGTCGACCATGGACCCACTTGTCGATGGATTTCATTACAGACTTACCCATGTGCAACAAGTTCAATACCATCTGGGTGGTAGTTGACCGGTTCACCAAGATGGCACACTTCATTCCTCTCACCGGTCTTCCGTCAGCTTCCAAGTTGGCTCAAGTATTCATACAAGAGATCTTCCGACTCCACGGTCTTCCTGAAGAAATTATCTCAGATCGAGGAGTTCAATTCACAGCCAAATTCTGGCGAAGTTTATGTCAAGTCCTCCAAGTCAAGCTAAAGTTTTCCACGGCTTACCATCCTCAGACCAATGGTCAAACCGAGAGGGTGAATCAGGACTTGGAGGCCTTCCTCCGCATCTATGTGTCCTCCTCTCAAGATGACTGGGTTCAATTACTTCCCTGGGCCGAGTTCTGTCATAACAACCAGTATCATTCTTCATCTGCTTCAACACCATTCTTCACTAACTTTGGATTCCACCCTAAAGTTCCTGAGTTCCAACCGCTTCCAACAACTTCTGTTCCCGCAGTGGATATCACCTTGCATCAGTTTGCCAATATCTGGAAGAGCGTACGATCAGCTCTGCTCAAGGCATCGTTCAGGTACAAGAAGTTTGCGGATAAGAAGCGTCGAGCAGTTCCTGCTCTCAAGGTGGGTGATCGGGTATGGTTATCCACGAAGAATTTGAGGTTAAGAGTTCCCAGTATGAAGTTTGCACCTCGCTATATCGGTCCTTTCAAGATTGAACAAGTCATCAATCCTGTTGCTTACAGACTCCAGTTGCCTCCCTTCTTAAAAATACCCAGGACATTCCATGTTTCCCTGTTGAAACCGCTGATCTTGAATCGGTTTCATTCCTCACTTCCTCCAACTCCGAAAGTCCAAACTCAACGAGGCGTTGAGTATGAAGTGGCCAAGATCCTGGACTCACGTCACCGTTACGGTCAACTACAATATCTTATTGACTGGAAGGGTTATGGTCCTGAGGAACGTTCATGGACCAATGCTTCTGATGTCCATGCTCCTGCCTTGGTCCGGAGATTCCATTCCAAGTTTCCTCAAAAGCCAAAGAAGTGTCCTGGGGCCACTCCTAAAGGGGGGGGTGCTGTCACGATCCGGGTATCTGGACGCCATTTCTTACCCATCAGATGCCTCCTAAGGCTGGCTCAGCGCTCCAGGACCGGATCCCATCTGTTATCCTAATGTTCACATTCCTGCATCCTCTCCTGTCTCTCTGAGACGCTGTCACAGTAACGCTTTATTACATCTGGCATGGCGTCTCCCGCGGCCTCCGCCGCCGTCCCTGAGCTTCTGCATGCAGAGTGTCAGAGTGGCGATTACGTCAGCCGCGGCCTCCGCTGTGTCCGCGTGGTTGGATGTGCACTTGTCAGCCTGGCGTCTCCTGTCTCCAGTGGCCGGCGCCGCCATTACTGTTTTCATTACCACATGGATTACAAACCAAACTTCCCTCCAAGTGTCTGCATGGGCGCAGCCATCTTGGATTCTGTCAGCTGATCATTTCCTCCAATCTGTTGTCAGTATTGTTAATCTGCATAATTGCCTAGCCAATCCCTTCCTTGCTGCAGGTATAAATACACTGTGCCTGAGCAAGGAAGGCGTCAGTGCTTTGGTTGTCAAACCTAGTTCCTGTTTGTCTCTCTCCTGTGATTGTCTTCCAGGTTCCAGCTCCTGTCTCAAGACTTCCACCATAGAGACCCGCACCAGCATTCCACCTGCGGTGTAGCCTGACTCTCCAATCCATTGTGGATTCATCTGTTTCCAGCTACAACATTACCTGCTTCCAGCTCAGCTTCCAGCAGAGTACAGCTTCCCTTAAAGGGCCGGTGTCCTTTCTACACTTTACCACTCTCCACCGGTATTATTATTTCTCCGCTCTCAAGTTCTACATTTCAGTTCATATTTCATCGCTCCCAAGTTCATTTATTATTTAACTGGTTCCAGCCAGTATCCACTCCGTGCTAACAACAGTCTGGTTCCAGCCAGTATCCACAGCAGCTGTTTTACCTTCAGCAACCCAGCTTTTCCTGGAACACCAGCTGGCACAATCCTGGGTTATCTCCATTGCTACAGTCGGGCCTGGTAAGGACTTTCCATCTAGAAGATCATAAGAACTATCTCACACTACCAGTGCCCTGTGGCTCCTGCCATCCTGTAGTACCCAGGAACTGTATTTATTATTTGCTGACTTTTACGTTTTCTTTTACTGCTGCTGTGTTGCGGAGTTGTCATAATAAACATCATTGACTTTTATCTAAGTTGTCGTGGTCACGCCTTCGGGCAGTTATTATTCATGTTACTTACATGTCCAGGGGTCTGATACAACCTCCCAGGTTCCGGTACATCTCAGCCCCTACAACTGAGGCTGCCTCCCGTCAGCTCAGGCCCTCAGTTGTGACAAGTGACAGACGGACCTCCGGTGACAAGGAGATCATTTGCGACCTGATCCGTTGAGGCAGGCCGTCCCACCTGGCAAGAATCAGTTTCTGCAGAGGGCGGGAATGGAATTGAGCGTACTCCACCATGTCGAAAGTCGAGACCATGAGACCTAGCACTTGCATCGCCGAATGTATCGACACTTGCAGACGAGATAGGAAGCATCGAATCCTGTCCTGAAGTTTCAGGACCTTCTCCTGAGACAAGAACAACCACTGGTTGTGAGTGTCTAACAACGCCCCCAGGTGCACCATACTCTGCGCAGGGACCAGGGAAGATTTCTTCCAGTTGATGAGCCACCCGTGGCTTAAAGAAACTGGAGCGTCAGCTCCAGATGGCGTAGGAGAATTTCTGGGGAATTCGTCAGGATCAACAAGTCGTTCAGATACGGGAGGATCATGACCCCCTGACGGCATAGTACAGCCGTCATTACCGCCATGACCTTGGTGAAGACTCACGGGGCCGTGGTCAAGCCAAAAGGTAACGCCCGAAATTGGTAATGGAGCAACAGCAAACCTCAGATACTGCTGATGCGACATTGCAGTAGGAATATGCAAGTAAGCATACTGTATGTCCAGGGAGACCATATAATCCCCGGGTTCCAAAGCCAGAACAATAGAGCAAAGGGTGTCCATACGAAACTGAGAGACTCTCATAAATTTGTTCAAGGACTTGAGGTTGAGAATGGGCCGAGAGGACCCATTCGGTTTTGGGACTAGGAATAGCGGTGAATAGTACCCCTTGCCTCTCTGAGCCAGAGGCACCTGTACTATCACTCCTGGATCCAGGAGTGACTGTATCACTGAATGAAGAGTTTTTGCCTTCACCTTATCCGAAAGGACGTCTGTCAGGCAAAATCGATGAGGTGGACGATACTTCCCGTACCCAGGCATCGGAAGTGGTCTTCAACCATTCCTGGGTAAACCCTAGAAGTCGGCCCCCCACCCTGGGATCTCCCATAAGAAGGCCCACCCCGTCATGCAGCAGGCTTGTCCATTTGGAAGCAGGCTGACAGGCAGCCCAGGCCCGTTTAGTTTTGGGCTTAGCGGTTTTGGAAGTGCGAGCCTGTTTCGGGTACGCCTGACCTTTTGCTTTACCTGAAGGATGAAAGGAGCGAAAGGAAGTACTCTCAGCCTTCGGTACCGAAGGAGCAGTACTAGGTAGACACGCTGTTTTAGCAGAAGCTAAGTCAGCCACTATCTTGTTGAGGGCCTCTCCAAAAAGAATGTCTACCTTAAAAGGGAGCACCTCCAGGGTTTTCTTAGAGTCCAGATTCACAGACCAGGACCGTAACCAGAGAATCCGGCGAGCCAAAATGGACATAGTAGAAGCCTTGGCCGCCAGAATATCGGCATCAGAAGCCTTAATGTAATGAGAGGCTGTGACAATATATGAGAAACATTGTCTAGCATTATCAGAAAAGTTGGATGACAGCTCTGCTTCCACCTCCTGAGCCCATGCTTCAATAGCCTCTGCAGCCCATGTTGCTGCAATAGTGGGCCGATGCACAGCACCTGCTAGGGTGTAAATTGCTTTTAAACAACCCTCCACACGCTTTTAACCAACCCTCCACACGCTAATCCGTCGGTTCTTTCAGGGAAGTGACGGTAGTTA
Organism: Pseudophryne corroboree; assembly: GCF_028390025.1. Taxonomy (NCBI): domain Eukaryota; kingdom Metazoa; phylum Chordata; class Amphibia; order Anura; family Myobatrachidae; genus Pseudophryne; species Pseudophryne corroboree. The sequence continues at coordinate 604,885,292 of NC_086445.1, forward strand.
CAGGCAGAGCTGAGGACACCACCAGCCGCGCCACTTGCAAATCCACTGGCGGGGGTGTTTCCCAATTTTTACTTAGCTCCGCAGCGAGGGGATAGCGAGCCAGCATCTTCTTGTAAGGTGTGAATTTCTTTCCTGGATTTTCCCAGGATTCCTGACGTATTTCAACCAAATGGTCAGAATGAGGTAAAATTTGTTTAACAACCTTCTGACGTTTAAATCTGTCTGGTTTCTTAGAGGTAGCATCAGGCTCTGTGTCATCAGTAATTTGAAGAATTAGCCTGATAGCCTCCAATAAGTCAGGAACATCCACCTGAGAGACCGATTCCCCATCAGAATTATCTGGATCAGTGTCTGTGGGGTCAGTATATACGCCTTCTTCATCAGACAAGGTGTCTGGGACGTGGGTGGATTGTGAGGAAGTAATGGCCCACTTAGAAGACCCCTTGGTCCTAGGCGGGCGAGGGTTAGACGTCTGTTTAGTCAGTGAGCGGTTCAATTGCTGCAACTGAGCAGACAGTTGATTTGCCCAAGGCTGATTAACCGCAGGGACCATGAGCGGTTGTACCGGCACAGGAGGTCCCATAGGGGGCGCAAGTCTAGTTACCAGCATACTTAATAACATGGAAAAAGTAGCCCAAGGCGGGTCGTTATGAACCCCCGTTGCTACAGTTCCAATGGGGGGGCAGGGAACCCCCAGAATCTGAACCCTCTGCTGCTATGTTTTCCTGTAATATGTCTGCAGCGTCACCACCACGCAATGTGGGATCAGCCCCAGCTCTGTCGCCCCTTGTAGCTGACATGTCTGAAAGCTCAATTCATGGGCAACCCAGTACAATATCAGCAACTTAATACCTTAACAAGAACCCCCTGTGCAGTGTATGAGCACAAACAGAGAATTCAAGAGGTATATGGTAACTGAAAATCACAGAGAAAAATACACAGTAAATATATCCTGTGAAACACCTATATGAAACAATAACCCTGACGCACTTAGCCCCCTCAGGGTACAGAATATAGGGATAGCAATCTGAGTGAGATACACGAAATGGAAGTCACGCAGCAGCTATATGCACACACACAGAGTCACGTGTACAATGCTGAAATTATGACATGCAATAAAACTGCACTGGACTAGCAATACTAAGTAATACTAAGTATAGCTATACACTCAGATATATCAATGCACATTACATACTGGATGTATATCACAGGGTACTTGTACTAAATAACCCTGACTAAATGCACTATTTCTTATCTAACACTGTCAGCAGACATGTAGAATACTTAAGTGTCCTGTAAAATGCACAGCGCTGACATGCAGGTGGCTTTACAGAGGAGGATTTGCCCAGACAGTCCCAGGATCTGTTTGTCCCAGGACCTCAGCTTGAGGCAATGGTGCCCAAACGCTGATAGGGAGTGAGGGAGAGAGAGATATGCAGCTCCAGGGCGGGAACATTTACTCTAAATGGTGCCCTGGGGCTGGGGGAGGGGCTACAGGTCAAAGCCTTATCCCCTTGTTGGACTTCACCACCGGGTACTGTGGGCTTTGTAACAAATGGTTTTTAGTAAAACCGACTTGTGCCCTTGCCCTAGTGGTCTAGTGGGGTCCCTGTACTACCACAGTGTCCACGCCAGCATGCGCGGCCCGCCTCCCACCGGCCGCGGGTCCCGCCTGGGGGACCCTCTTACCTCCTCCCAAAGTGCGGCCACGCGATCCTGGAAAGCTGCGGCGGGGTGTGTGACTGACTGAAGCAAACCGGAGCCTCCGCTGTAAGTACCCGGCAACCAGGGCTCGGGAGTATACAGCGCCGCTGGGGGAGGTGATGGAGCTGCAGCAGGAGATGTCTGACTGACATCTAACACACACAGGGGTATATTTAATAAAATTCGTATTTATGTCGATTTGGTGGGAGATGAATTACGATTGGCATCGAATGTGTGAATTTGCAACTTTTTGATTTTTTTACACCTCATTTACTACTATGCTGTCGTATTTTGATTATTTCCATTTTTCGATGTCGATGTCATTCGTGTTTTTCAAAGGTAGAATGCGGCCGATTTTGTGTTTTTGCGTCCGTGTTGTGTTTTTTTTACGAATTCGTAATTTGAATGTTACGGCAGTGTTTCTCCGTTCCCGGCCGCGATTTTTTTCTAACTTTCGTTTTTGTCACTCGTCCGTGATTGGTTTGTTTCCTGATGGAGGAGTGTCTGTGCTCATTACTATAAAACCGCCCCAAACCGACCGAACCTCGTGGGTTTAGCTAGTGGAGAGGTGAGAGGAAGTGGTGTTTGGTGTTGGTGAGTAGTTTGGAGTATTTGGTGGATTGGAGGTGTTTTTTTCCGATTGCTGAGTGCTGTACTGTGTGTGTAAGTAGTCTTGTCATACTTGTGTAGTTATTTAAAAGTCTGTTTACTTTTTTGTCTTTGTTAATTTTTTTTCAGTCTATTGTCATTGTTTGTGAGTGTGTGTGTGTGTGTGTGTGTGTGTGTGTGTGTGTGTTTGGTGTGTGGTGTGTAGCGGTAGTGGAGGAGTGTGTTTTGTGTTTTTTTTTATCAGTGTATTTTGTTGTTTGTCCTGAATATGTCCCAGTCAGAGGTGAGTGAGGTGGCGGAGGTGAGTGAGGTGGAGGAGGTGAGTGAGAGGGAGGAGGTGAGTGAGGTGGAGGAGGTGAGTGAGAGGGAGGAGGTTAGTGAGGTGGAGGAGGAGGGGGAGGTTGGTGCCGCAGACTCGAGTGAGAGTGACAGTGATGGTGCTGTGGCTCCGCAGCCACGCACCACTACAAAGACGGGCCGCAATGTCAAATTCAGCTATGCAGAGAATGTTGCATTGGTGCGTGAGCTGATGAGGCATCATCGTCAGCTGTTTGGGCCTGATGCTGCCAAGGTTCCTTCACGCAGGAAGAGTGTTCTGTGAGGGAAGGTAGTAGCGGCAGTTAATAGTGAGGGTGTGGTGAGGAGGTCCGAGGACACGTGTCGTAAGCGTTTCTACGACATCAAGCACAGAGCCGGCCTTAGGCATAGGCAAACTAGGCAAATGCCTAGGGCATTTGGTATGCTTAGGGGCACCAGCAGCTTCTGCTGATTAAAATGATATGCGGCATGCCTATATTCTGTGTGTGACTGCGTCTGTATCTGCATACGAAATGCTACATTGCAGTGTATTCCTGGAAATCACTGTAATGTAGCATTTTGTATGCAGATACAGCCGCAGTCGCACACAGAATATAGGCATGTTGCATATCATTTTAATCAGCAGATGCTGCTTGTGCATCCTAGCCCCAAAGTAATGCAAATAAAATGCATTTTCATAAACAAAAGGCGCACGACGTTAGCAGAGCTGCCAGCTGACTCATGCCAGGCATCTCCTGCAGAACTAGCGGCGGTGCTAGGGGGCACCAGCCAAAATCTTGCCTAGGGCATCATATTAGTTAGGGCCGGCTCTGATCAAGCACCGTGTCAAGGCTAAGATGGCGAAGGAGGCTAAGTCAGCCAGACAAACAGGGGGTGGCCATCCCTTCAGAGCGTCATATCGGGATTGGGAGGAGCCTGTGCGGTCCCTTATTCCGCCAGAAGTGGTTGGTGCGACTTATGTCCGGATTTCGGATCGTCCAAGGCAGGATGGTGAGTTTGTGGTACAATATTTATATTATTTTAACATATGTGCTTTGTCCTTAGTTGTTTGAAATGTATTATAGCTAATTGTGTTTGTAAGTTGTTTCATTTTTCAAATGTGTTGGTGATGTAGTTTTGTGCATAAATAGTTATGTTATTTCCCTTTGTATTGTGAAGTTAGCAGTTGTCCTGTTCCTTTTGCTGCATCTAATTTTTTTTTTTTTTTGAATTTTTGGGTGTGCCTTTAAATGAAGTGTGACTCGTGTTTTCAACTTTTCATGACTGTTTAATCCATTTTTTTGAAATGTATTTATGGTTAATGTATGTTGTTGTGGATAGGCCTTTGTGTGCAAGATGTGATTATTGCCGCAGAATTTTTTTTTTTTTTTTAAATAATATATTTGGTTGTTGTGAGTTATTTTTGTCACAAAGATTTTTTTTTCTAACAGACTAATATTCTTGTTGTGTTAAACATCCACATTTGGTTTTGTAGTTGTATAATATTGTTAATTCTGCACCTTAGGGTATGGATTGGTTGTTGTAATTGGTTCATGATTAAAGTATACACACCCAATGAAGTCAGCCAGAAAAGCATAAGCAAAGTTTAGTTTAATTTCCACAATGTTCTTCATATGTCCACATCACAATAAGGTTTTTGAGTAAATATCTATTCACAATATAATGATCATAAGGTCTAAATTCATATTTCAACAGTACGAAAGAGAGCCAGCACAGCCAGGACACAAACCACACTGGCAAGAGATGCGGATGCTGGCGATGCAGGTAATATTTTTGTGGGTACACATATTCTGAAAACACATAGGGGTCTATTCATGATGCAGTGAAAAGCAAGGAGAAGTGAGTCTGTGGAGAAGTTGCCCACAGCAACCAATCAGCTGCTTCGTACAATTTCATAGTATGCAAATTATAAATGTTACAGCAATGCTGATTGGTTGCCATGGGCAACTTCTCCACTGGCTCACTTCTCCACACTTTTCACTGCTTCATGAATAGACCACATAGAAAGACAGAATTATAATGTTTATATTATCCCATAGGAACTTCATCATCGCACCGCACTCCACTAAGACGACATTCGCAGGGGTCTGCCAGTCTACAGAAGATGGGTAGTAAGAGACGCCGTCTTGAGGCGGTAACTACACCCGCATCCTCGCCACCACAACGGCGCATCTCCACTGTGTTGGCTCAGCCACCAGAAGCCATTTTGGCCAGTCCACAAAGCGATGAACCACAATCCCCTCAGCTGTCTGGTGAGTAAACCTTAATTTAAAAAAAAAAAAATGCATTTCACACAGTGTTTTTGCACACAAAAAAAAAGCCCAAAAGCACACACTCATCCTTGTACTAATCCACACCAACAAACACATGTGGTTAACGTTACTAAGATGGGACTTCTATTTAAGATGTGATGTTGGCCATAGCAACCAATCCTATTAAACATTAATACAGCACCTTCTCGAATATAATCCCTGCAATGTTATCGGTTGCTATGGACAACATCCCATCTTAAATCCAAATTCAATCTTAGTAATTTGATCCCATGGTAAGCATTATTTCGTGGTACACATCTCAAATTAACAGTATGCGCAAAATAGGTGTGCCCACTTCTGCCTACCATATTTTTAAGCATATGTTTTGTCACTATAATTGAAAATGTTTACTGGGAAAGACTGACAGCCTTTAACAATGTATGAGTGTATTGTTGTACACATTTAATGTATTCTGTTTGTTTGGCAAAAGGAAGCTTTAAACATAATATGTCAAGGGTGGAATGTTGCATTTTTACAGTTCTACGTGTTTGGCCATTAATTTACCATAAAGATTGTTGTAATGAGTAGGGAACCAAAGAAGCCACATGTTTTTACTATAATGTCCAATATAATTTTAAGTTTAGGGCACACTCTATTTATAATGTTCTACATGCATATTAAGAAGTAATGCATGTTGACGTAAAGCACAATCAAACCAGATGCCCAACAGTAACTAAATTGTGGCTGTCTTCAACCCCATACAGATCCAGACATCATGCCCCAGGATACCCAGCAGGAAACTGATTTGCAGCAAACTTTCACGCTACACCTGCAAGCAGTTGATCCGAACCAGCCAACCACGCCGGCTGACATTACTCCACCACCCCAAACAACCCCCACCCAACAATTGAGCCCAACACCACCCCAGACAGAAATGGGACAAGACTTTTGGTCCAGTTGGGCCACACAACAGGCCCAACACTATGCCTGTCTGCAAAACCACAACCAATATCTTGCCAGTCTGCCACATCATCTACCTAGACTGAGTAGAAACTCAGGCAGACTGATTGTACAACTTAGCAGAGTGGCCAATACCATGGAGCAAATGAGAGCAGACAACAGCCAACTGATAGGAAGCTTTCAACGCATCATGGACGAACAAAACCACTATCAACAAGCCCTCATACAAATAATTCAGAACAATCAGCTAATCACAGAAAGCCTGTCCAGAATAATCGCCAACAACACAACCGCAACAACACAACTGACAGCAAGCCTCAACAACCTGAGCCAAAACATAAATTTGTTGGCAGCCCAGCAACAAGGCTCAAGCTCAGGGACAACCACACCTAGCCAGACCCTAGTTACCTCCCCAGTTAGACGATCAAGCAGAACACGGCCCAATGTGCCAACAGAATCCTTTGCGGTCACCAAAAAAACAACAAGGAAATGAGCAAGCCAGCAAAAAAACATAAAGTATTGTCAAATATAAATAACGTTTATAGAATTGTGGCCAAAAAAATTATAGTGTTTAAGATAATAAATTACTCAAATGCTATATGTGTAATGTTTAATTTGTTATTGACTGACAGTGCAATATGAAAATGTTATTGACTAATTATAAACAATATGCCTAATATCAAACAAAAACGCATCACAAACATAATTCATAACTCCATATATATTAGATTTGGGGTTAGCCAAGGTTGAGTTAGATAAATTAAGACTTACCGGTAAAATGACGCATAATCAGTTATTGGCTTACCTGCCTCCCTACATCTGTACTCACACTGTCGCAAGATGTTTCTATCTCCTCTACTTGCTGACTGTTTACTTCATCACCAACATCATCCTCCTCCTCCTCAACATGTGGCAGATGTTGACACAAACACATGTTATGAAGAAAACAGCAGCAGAACACAATCCTAGTCACCTTTGAGGGACTATACAACAAAAGTCATGCAGACTTATCCAGACACCGAAACATAGATTTCAGCACATCAAAACAGCTTTCTATCACATTCCGCGTGGACTTATGTGCATTATTGTAATTGTGTTCAGCAGGGGAATGAGGTTGGGACAATGGAGTAAGAAGCCAAGATAAGCACCCATATCACCCATCACCTGAAAGACAGATATAGCCAACATTAGGACATGTGGTTTAGGTAAATATTAAGAAACAGAATGACGATGTTGAGGTTAACACACATACACACTACAAATTTGGAACATACCTTGCAGCCATCCATCAGGCATTTGTCCGCCCTCAAATTGGTCAAAGAGGGATGACTGACTGAGGATGAAGGAGTCATGGCAGCCGCCAGGGTAACCCGCAACAACACTCATAAGTTTTAGATTTGCAACACAAACCACCTGGATATTAGTTGAGTGGGCCAGATGTCTATTGGTATAAATGTATTGGCTGCCCCTAGGTGGTCTCACCTCAACGTGTGTGCAATCTATGGCACCCAGCACATTGGGCATGCCAGCAAGCTCATAGAAAGATACCCTGACTACATGCCACTGCGACTCCGGGGTAGGGAAGCAGATAGAGGCATCTATGTGTGGATACAAAGCATCCAGAACCTGAGTGGACATTACAAAATATAATAGACAATACAATGTGTAGTATAGCCTTAATAGTGAAAGAAGTACATGCTATAGGTATTTTAAAGAGCATTCTCTAGAGGCGTACCCCACTCACACAAGGAATAGGGAAAGTGTACTCATCAAGGTATCTTTAGACCGAGAGGTGCCCTGCTCCCTTTAGAGTCCAGTTCAGTGTCTTTCGTTCTTTAAAGTGGAAACCCGTCTTGTGATTTTACCAGTGGAAGTGTTGCTTACATAATCAGTAAAGCGTACCCAACACTCACAGCAAGAGAGAAGGAAAAAGCACATCAAGGTATCTTTAAAATAGGTGTTCTGTCCAATGTAAAGCGTACCCAGACTCACAGTTTGTGATATGTTGTTACTCCCATAAAGGTATCTTTATACAGCTGGAAGAACTCCTTTTCATAGAAGGGCCAAAGTACTCAAAAAGCCGTGGTAACAGTGAAAAAAGACAATGTTATTTATAAAAGGAATACATGTATTCAATACGTTTCTACACCATTAAATGATGTTATAGCTACGTAGGGCATTTAGGAAAAAATTATACAAAGTCACATAATGCCACAGCCGGGGGACACATTTATGTAGGTCCCTGCGGCCGTGGCATTACCCCCCCAACTAGTCACCCCTGGCCGGGGTTCCCTGGAGGAGTGGGGACCCCTTAAATCAAGGGGTCACCCCCCCTCCAGGCACCCAAGTGCCAGGGGTGAAGCCCGAGGCTGTCCCCAGCACCCCTGGGTGGTGGGTGCCGGGCTGATAGTCATGTGTGTAAAAAAAAAGAATATTGTTTTTTGTTGTGGAACTACAAGGCCCAGCAAGCCTCCCCCGCTTGCTGGTACTTGGAGAACCTCAAGTACCAGCATGCGGGGAAATAACGGGCCCGCTGGTACCTGTAGTTCTACAACAACAAAAAATAGCCAAATAAAAACACAACTCACACACCGTGAAAGTAAAAATTTATTAAAACACACTTACACACTCACACATACTTACCTACATCCCACGCCGGTCACGTCCACTTGCCCAGTAGAATCCAATAGGGGTACCTGTAAAAATGAGAGACAGATTACTTACCTACATCCCACGCCGATCACGTCCACTTGTCCAGTAGAATCCAATAGGGTAGGGGTACCTGTAAAAATGAACATTATACTTACAAACTGAGAGAGAGAGAGAGAGAGAGAGAGAGAGAGTGTGTGAGGGCGGGATGTACTAAGCAGTAATATAGCGGTAAAACCTGTTACCGGCCCGATATCTTTTCCCCGTATGTTCTATTAATCCTCAGCCTACTGCGCTGTCAGTTGCTTCTGCATCTCCTGTTACACGTGACTTCTTCGGCATGGTACCTGCTGTCATAGGTAGCCTATTGTTCCACCGCGGGCACCGTATGTACGAACGTACAGGACCTGTCACCTCCAGGCATATGTGCCATCGTTTAATGATCGGAGGTGATGGGTCCCGTACGTTCGTATATACGGTGCCCGCGGTGGACCAATAGGCTACCTATGAGAGCAGGTATCGTGCAGAAGTCACGTGTAACAGGTGCAAGTGACAGCGTGGCAGGCTGGGGGTTAATTAAATACGGGGAAAAGATATTGAGCTGGTAGGACACACACATCCCCCTACCTGCTGCTGGGTAGAGCCGCACGAGACCGACACACACCACCCTACCTGCTGCTACACACACACACACACACACACACACACACACACACACACACACACACACACCCCTACCTGCTGCTGCACACACACCCCCTCCCCCCTACCTGCCGCTGCTGGACCCCCCCCCCCCCACACACACACACACACACACCTGCTGCTGCTGGACACACACACACACACACACACACACACACTACCTCTGCTGCTGCTGGACGCCCCCCCCCCCACCCCACCCCTACCGGCTGCTGCTGGACACACACACACAACACACACAAACACTACCTCTGCTGCTGGACACCCCCCCCCCCACACACACACACACACACACACATACACACACCTGCTGCTGCTGGACACACACACACACACACACACACACACACACACACACACACACACACACACACTACCTCTGCTGCTGCTGCTGGACGACCCCCCCTCCCTACCTGCTGCTGCTGGACACACACACACACAACACACACAACACACACAAACAGTACCTCTGCTGCTGCTGGGGAGAGCCGCTCCGGTCAGCGGGAGGGTGGAGGAGGGGGAGAGCCGCACATCACGGCGCTTTGGTCAGCAGGAAGACGGAGGAGGTCGGGGGAGAGCCGCACTCCCGCCTACCTCCAGCGACACTCACCGCCGGGACCCGCCACCTCCAGCACCGCATGTGTGGGATTGGACAGCAGATCCAGCACTGGATCCGCTGTCCAATCACAGGTGCCTCGCTGACATGGGGGTGGTGTCCCTGTCAGCGAGGCACTTGTATAAGTGACGCTTCCCCATCTGTTTTGAATGGGCTTTTACAGCCCAGTGCTTGGCCCCGCCCCCCGCTCAGTCCCGTTTCAATTCTGTATGAGAGGCACCTGCTGTCAGTGCCTCGCAAGCACATTAAACAGCAAAAATTATTAGAATTAATTAAAGAAGATACTTATGACACAGAATATGTGTCATAAGTATCTTCTTTATATTATTTTAATAATTAATCACAGGGGAGGCACTGCCTCCCCTGGCTGCACGTCCCTGGTGTGATTAATGTAGAATTGGAAACACATGTAAACACGCTTCTCAAAAGCAGGTCTATTTTTTTCCAGCCTTTTTTTACGATTCCCTTTTTTTTACGGCCGAAAATGCACTTTCACGGTAGAGATTTCAAATACGAATGCATAGTAAATTACCGAGTTCTATACCTAAACAGCCGCATTTGACCGATGGTGTATTCATTCGTATTTTTTAACTTTAACTTCTAAAAAAATACGAATGCCCTCATCACTGCCGAGATTTCAGTTTAGTAAATTCCCGAGATGACACTTCAAGTGAAGAAAAAACACCAAATCGGTCAAAAACGGTCAAAATCAGGAGCTTAGTAGATATACCCCACAGTGTCTCTGCGGCAGCCCTTGATGTCTTCAGATATCACTTAAAAAAGCTCTTCTGAGGGCTGCTTAACTGTTGTATGCCTGCACTGCATGGCACCAACTACAAAACTGAGCTCCTGTGCACGGAGGCGGGGTTATAGAGGAGGCGGTGCTATGCATTCTGGGAACAGTCAAAGCTTTTAGCCTGTTGGTGCCTCGGATCAAGATCCTACTCTACACCCCGATGTTATTCCCTGTGGAGCCCAGTGTACCCCACAGCAGAAAATGCCTTTCATTTTTTTGTCTATTTATTTTATTGGTTTGTCCGTTGATTTTTGTTTGATTTTCAAACAGACTGAAAGTAAATCTCAGGTTTTTAGTGTTTTCTATGAGAAAACATCAATGTTTTTCAAGTGTTTGATTTTTGGGCAAGAATAGTTTTGTTTTGACTGATCGGTTATGCATTTAGTACATCTCCGATCGGTTATGCATTTAGTACATCTCCGATTTGGAAAATTGACAAAAACACTAAACAAACAAACAAACACAAAATCAACTAGTAAGGTAAATATCTGCCCCACAGAGTACAGGGACAGATGCTGCTGGACAGGTGGCTCTGGCCCTTATTCAGGTTGGAACGCATAAGCGCATAAGTGATCCAACAGCAGAGTATAGGGCCTAATTCAGAGTTGATCGCAGCAGCAAATTTGTTAGCAGTTGGGCAAAAACATGTGCACTGCAGGTGGGGCAGATATAACATGTGCAGAGAGAGTTAGATTTGGGTGGGGTGTGTTCAAACTGAAATCTAAATTAAAGTGTAAAAATAAAGCTGCCAGTATTTACCCTGCACAGAAACAAAATAACCCACCCAAATCTAATGGTGCCCATACACTTGTGCGATGCCCCGCGACGCAACATCGCAGGGCATCGCACCGGCAGTTCAGGTGCGATGAAATTGCACCTGAACTGCCAAAGTGATTACCATGCGATCATGCGATAGATTGCATGGTAATCACATGATGGGCATGTCACCGCAGAGTACCGCTCCCGGCGGGTGCCCATCACGCATCGCAGTGCGATATATTGCATGTGTTTTTAAAAACACACGCAATCACACTGCGATGCAATAAATATTAAGTGCAGCACATACTATCTTGAGACGCGAGATTCGACCGGCGTGCCCGCACATCGCGTTGCAAGGTACCTAAAATGTGCATACAATCATTCAATTGCTCTCACAGATGCGGTCAAAATCGAAGGATTGTTACTGATATCTTACAGGTGTATGGGCTACATAAGTCTCTCTGCAAATGTTATATCTGCCACACCTGCAGTGCACACCCTCGTTCACAAGGTCACGCCCCATTTTCGGGCACGCGCTGCAGTCCCGTTTTTGAGTATGGAAATGTTGGGAGGTATGGTACCGGCATTCTGGATCTCGACAGTCAGAAGACTGACAGCAGGATCCCGACAGCCAGAATCATCGACAGGTAAGTACAGGGTTTGGGGTAAAACACAAGGGGGAGGATTAGAGATAGGCTGCTGGGGTGGGGAGGTTAGATTTAAGCTGCATGGGGGAATGATTAGGATTAGGCTGTTGGAGGGAGAGGTTAGTGTAAGACTGTGGCTTGTGGGAGGGGTGGGTTAGGGTAGGGATTAGAGGTAGGGTAAAATACTTACCGAGACGTGTCGGGATTCTGGCTGGTATTTAATACCCAACTTGATGGCACCACCCTCATGTTGTCCAATCGTTGCTGCATAAAACGAATATTTAATGAGAGGTTAAGACCCATCCACTAAATACCCCATTCACACAGGGCATAAAACTATTTGGATTACTTTTTATCTTGTGTTATCTAGTTGTCCCCATATACATGCAAGCCATATGAGCCAGCTGTGGGGGTGCTATTAATGCTCAAGCACCCTCTACTGCTACTCACAATTTTGCATATGCATACCATTTATGAGTCTTATGGTGAATGTAATGTGAGCACAGCTCTTTTCCAACCAGCTCAATTCTCACTCAGTAATAGGAGTATGTTTTAATAGAACATGCTGCTCAGCTCATGGCTGGGAAAATACTACATAGGGGGTGCCACATCTATTAACATCTACAGTTATGTACTTATTTTGGGAACCATTGTGATTGTCTCTTATTGTCTGATTTCATGTAACCACAGCCAGAAAGACATCCGGTAGACACATGGTCAACTTCCTAAGTCCCTCTAATCATAGGAAATAGTCCCTTTCTGTAACCACAGCCAGAAAGACATCCGGCAGACACATTGTCAACTTCCTAAGTCCCTCTAATCAAGAAAATAGTCCCTTTCTTAACCAGAAGCCACAAGTATGGGAATCAGAGTCCAAACATTGGGGGTAATTCCAAGTTGATCGCAGCAGGAATTCTGTTAGCAATTGGGCAAAACCATGTGCACTGCAGGGGAGGCAGATATAACATGTGCAGAGAGAGTTAGATTTGGGTGTGGTGTGTTCAATCTGCAATATAATTTGCAGTGTAAAAATAAAGCAGCCAGTATTTACCCTGCACAGAAATAAAATAACCCACCCAAATCTAACTCTCTCTGCACATGTTATATCTGCCTCCCCTGCAGTGCACATGGTTTTGCCCAACTGCTAAAAAATTTCCTGCTGCGATCAACTTGGAATTACCCCCATTGTACAGAGACTTACAGAGTTCTAGATGGCTTGTATCAGGCTCAGACAGGACTATCTCAGGTTACTATTTATGATGGGATGTAAAAGAGCTGAGGCGGAGTAGGACTATGAGGATCAGATGTCCTCTTCCTTCATAATCAAATCTTGTGACCCAAAAGTGGAGTGACACTTAAAAAGGAGAGAGTGAGACACCAGGGATTGTCTGGTGGAGGCTCATAGTCATATGTTATGTACCTTTTTATGTTATGCTATACATACATAATCTCATTGCCTATCTGTTCTTAAAATTTTGAAAATGTCTTTGTTCAGATTTGACATGGGTAACTATGAAAATACCTATGACCATCTTATTGGGGTGGGTGGAATGGGTAGTAAGTGTCAAGTGCAGGCGTTTTCTCCACTTAACTCCGAATACACTCTTCATTGGTTGGTGACTATCGGTAGATAGGCAATAAGTAACCTGACATCATGACAGTTCCATAATACCATAAATAATTTTTCAGTTATGCAAAATATTTAACCTGGTAGACCTGTTAAACTTGTGCATTGCACTATTCTGTGTCAGGTGTTAATGAATTAGGATCTTGCTACCACTGTGCTTTTTAATATATATATAATCCATTTATTATCAGAAAATATGTTCTTTATTTGCTGTTTGTTTAAATATGCTTCCGGTGCTCGGCATATATCACATATGTCCTGTAGGCGGAACCACCGCATCTACTCGTATTATTGTGTATGCACCGCAGCGCTGCAAAGTACAATAGCAGCAATGCACCCAGCTCCTTTTCTGCTGGACGCACTGCTACTATCACACCCAGCGGTGGGCAGCACCGCAGCTTCCTGGCCCATGTCCTCTGACTCCAGGTTGAACAGTTTGTGTGTGAGCTTTGCCTCCCTTGGCTCCAGGATCCACCGGATCGCGGCTCCCGCATGTCTGATGGGAGAGACGTCATGATGTCTCTGCAGACTCAGTGACTGCCACTGATCATAGTGAAGTTGTGAACAGAGGAAATGTGACTGGGTGCAGCAAAAAGGTAAGCAGCACAGCAGCTTGCCTTACATAAGTCAATGAATAATATAATAAGTCCAGGAATAACGTTGAAGAGGAGGAGGAATGATGATGAGGGAGAACTGAGGAGGAGGAATGATGATGATGATGATGATAATGAGGAGGAATTCTGATGATGATGATGATGATGATGATGATGACGATGAGGGGAAAATGAGGAGAAGGAATAGAAACATACAATTTGACAGCAGATAAGAACCACTTGGCCCATCTTGTCTGCCCCCCTTTTTTTTTACCATATTTTTATCTTAAACCTTATTTGATTCTTATTTCTTTGTAAGGATATCCTTATGTCTATCACATACATGTTTAAATTGCTCTACTGCATTAGCCTCTGATGGGAGACTATTCCACTTGTCCACTGCCCTTTCTGTGAAGTAATTTTTCCTCAAATTTCCCCTGAACCTCCCCCCTCCAGTCTCAGTATATGTCCTCGTGTCCTATTGCTCCTCTTCATTTGAAGAATGTTTCCCTCCTGGACTTTGTAAAATCCTTTGATATATTTGAAAGTTTCTATCATCATGTCCCCACTTTCCCTTCTCTGCTTCAAACTATATATACTGCTCCAAAAAAATAAAGGGAACACTAAAATAACACATCCTAGATCTGAATGATTTGTTCTTTACATAGTTGAATGTGCTGACAACAAAATCACACAAAAATTATCAATGGAAATTAAATTTATTAACCCATGGAGGTCTAGATTTGGAGTCACACTCAAAATTAAAGTGGAAAAACACACTACAGGCTGATCCAACTTTGATGTAATGTCCTTAAAACAAGTCAAAATGAGGCTCAGTAGTGTGTGTGGCCTCCACGTGCCTGTATGACCTCCCTACAACGCCTGGACATGCTCCTGATGAGGTGGCGGATGGTCTCCTGAGGGATCTCCTCCCAGACCTGGACTAAAGCATCCGCCAACTCCTGGACAGTCTGTGGTGCAACATGGCGTTGGTGGATGGAGCGAGACATGATGTCCCAGATGTGCTCAATTGGATTCAGGTCTGGGGAACAGGCGGGCCAGTCCATAGCATCAATGCCTTCGTCTTGCAGGAACTGCTGACACACTCCAGCCACATGAGGTCTAGCATTGTCTTGCATTAGGAGGAACCTAGGGCCAACCGCACCAGCATATGGTCTCACAAGGGGTTTGAGGATCTCATCTCGGTACCTAATGGCAGTCAGGCTACCTCTGGCGAGCACATGGAGGGCTGTGTGGCCCCCCAAAGAAATACCACCCCAAACCATTACTGACCCACTGCCAAACCGGTCATGCAGGATGTTGTAAGCAGCAGAACGTTCTCCTTGGCGTCTCCAGACTCTGTCACATCTGTCACATGTGCTCAGTGATAACCTGCTTTCATCTGTGAAGAGCACCGGGCACCAGTGGCGAATTTGCCAATCTTGGTGTTCTCTGGCAAATGCCAAACGTCCTGCACGGTGTTGGGCTATAAGCACAACCCCCACCTGTGGACGTCGGGCCCTCATACCACCCTCATGGAGTCTGTTTCTAATCGTTTCAGTAGACACATGCACATTTGTGGCTTGCTGGAGGTCATTTTGCAGGGCTCTGGCAGTGCTCCTCCTGTTCCTCCTTGCACAAAGGCAGAGGTAGCGGTCCTGCTGCTGGGTTGTTGCCCTCCTACGGCCTCCTCCACGTCTCCTGATGTACTGGCCTGTCTCCTGGTAGCGCCTCCATGCTCTGCACACTACGCTGACAGACACAGCAAACCTTCTTGCCACAGCTCGCATTGATGTGCCATCCTGGATGAGCTGCACTACCTGAGCCACTTGTGTGGGTTGTAGACTCCGTCTCATGCTACCACTAGAGTGAAAGCACCGCCAGCTTTCAAAAGTGACCAAAATATCAGCCAGAAAGCATGGGAGCTGAGAAGTGGTCTGTGGTCACCACCTGCAGAACAACTCCTTTATTGGGGGTGTCTTGCTAATTGCCTATAATTCCCACCTGTTGTCTATTCCATTTGCACAACAGCATGTGAAATTGATTGTCAATCAGTGTTGCTTCCTAAGTGGACAGTTTGATTTCACAGAAGTGTGATTGACTTGGAGTTACATTGTGTTGTTTAAGTGTTCCCTTTATTTTTTTGAGCAGTGTATATTGAGATTTTTTAGTCTTTCTAGGTATGTTTTGTGATGTAGGCCATGCACCGTTTGGGCATACTATGTCTCAGTGAGGACCTTGAAACAAAGGGGTTGTTGTGCTGCATGCCCACCGCACCAAAACCATGTTGAGTGGCATTGCAGTGAGAACTGGGAGGGGGACATCAAGGAGGTAGTTGGGGTACAGAGCTTCAAGTCAACATAGACTTGATATATTAAAAATAGCATTGTAGCAATCCATCCAACACAACTTAAGGGTTTATTTATGTAAGGTCAATGTTTAGCTATTTTTATTGATTTCAATTCAATGAACATTGACCTCAGTCACTGTTGGGTATAGGGGCTGAAACCCAATTACTCCCAAATTATTTTTTATATTCATTTTTAAATATTAGTAAATGTGTGTATTAGCTCTGGAAGCACAACATCAATTTTGTTCTATTTCCATTGATTTGGAATTGTTAAAAAATTAGGAAAATGTACTTGTACTAAATAAACATAGAAACATAGAATTTAATGGCAGATAAACACCACTTGGCCTGTCTAGTCTGCCCATGTACATACCCACACTTACACGCTAGGGTTAATTTTTGTTGGGAACCAATTAATCTACCAGTATATTTTAGGGTTTTGGTAGGAAACCAGAGTACCCGTAGGAAAACCATGCAAGCACACGGAGAATATACAAACTCCACACAGTTAGTGGTTTCTTTTCTTCACATGCGTCAAGCCACAATGTGGGGGAAGCCGCAGCCTGACTGACATGAGGCAGGTGTTTTGAGGTGGTAAGAGGGCACATTTTTAGAAAGCAAAGGCATGCCACATCCATTTCTGGGACTTATCAACACAAGCACCGGTGACCTCAGTTGCAGATTAACTGGCCTTGGCAGCTTAATTGCTTAGAGGTTTGATGTTGGCCGCCATGATCGCAATGGAGAATCAGTGCTGCATCTTCGGATGCATGCAGCAAAACCAAGAAGCCGGTAGTTGGTGTCCTTTTACACTGGGTGTCTTTTTGAACTGAAGAGTAAAGTGGCCTGAGGGCAAATCACCACACTACAGATGTCTGATGTTGTCTTGGTAGGGTCTGATTTCACACCTTGGAATGTCAGAAGGTGATCTACTGTAAGCTCGGAACCTCTGTCAGCACTGAAATGGCACTTACTGTATCAGGTGTCCGTTTTATACTAATCTCACAGATCTTTTGTAGGAGTTTATTGATTGCACATACTGTTTTTCAAGGATGCAGCCTTGTCCTGCCATCCTCCGTCCACAATACAGTATATTGGCATCCAGTGCTGTATGTGAGCAGTTTACTTAGAAATTAATTTAATTGTACAATTGGTTATTTAGTAAGCGCTATGTAAGTAGATAAAATGGCTGTGTGAATTGAGAATAAAGACAATAAGAGTCAGACATATAGATATAAGCGGCTTTGTGAATTTGAGAAAAAAAGTAAATAAAGTCAGACATATAGATAAAAAAGGAGATTTATGGTAGACTTACCATAGTTAAATCTCATTCTGCGAAGTACACGGGGTTTCATAGGGAATACATTGGGGGTGTA
This sequence comes from Pseudophryne corroboree, assembly GCF_028390025.1. Taxonomy (NCBI): domain Eukaryota; kingdom Metazoa; phylum Chordata; class Amphibia; order Anura; family Myobatrachidae; genus Pseudophryne; species Pseudophryne corroboree. The sequence continues at coordinate 604,903,247 of NC_086445.1, forward strand.
GAGTTGGATCTTGATCCGAGGCACCAACAGGCTAAAGCTTTGACTGTTCCCAGGATGCCCTGCACTGCCTCCTCTATAACCCCACCTCCGGATACTGGAGCTCAGTTTCGTTAACCAGTCCAATGCAGTAGAAGGTAAAAGAGATGGCAGATGTTAGTCACATAGACCCACATTTTCACGATAGGAGAAGGGACCAGCGGCTAATGCCATACCAACCCAAATAAGCTATGTGCGTCAGCTTGGGCGCCCAGTGGAACCCAGTGTACCTCGCAGAAAGAGATTTAACTATGGTAAGTCTACCATAACTCTCCTTTTCTGCAGCGGGGTACACTGGAATTCCACAGGGAATACATAGGGGATGTCCTAAAGCAGTTCCTCATGGGAGGGGACGCACCATAGTGGGCACAAGAACCCGGCGTCCAAAGGAAGCATCCTGGGAGACGGAAGTATCAAAGGCATAGAACCTAATAAACATGTTAACTGAGGACCACGTAGCAGCCTTGCGCAACTGTTCAGCGGACGCGCCTCGGCAGACCGCCCAAGAAGGTCCAACAGACCGAGTAGAATGGGATTTAATAGCAGCAGAAGCTGGAAGACCAGCCTGTGCATATGCTTGTGCAATCACCATTCTAATCCATCTGGCCAATGTTTGCTCATTCGCAGGCCAGCCACGTTTGTGAAAACCAAAAAGAACAAAAAGGGTATCAGATCTCCTGAGAGAGGCAGTCCTCTCCATGTAAATACGGAGAGTCCGTACCACATCCAAAGACCGCTCTTTGGAGGACAAACCAGAAGAGATAAAAGCCGGAAACCACAATCTCTTGGTTAAGATGGAAAGATGACACCACCTTAGGTAAATAACCGGGGCGAGTTCTAAGAACTGCCCGATCATGGTGAAAAATCGGAAGGGTGGACGACAGGACAAAGCGCTGTCAAAGTCGAAAATATTATTGTCATACGCACCAAGTACAAACACCACACAGATGGCTTCCGTGCGCGTACTTGTTCTGCCGTGCGGGCACATACTCGCAAGTTGCGTAAAACCGCTCATGCGGTGGTGCGTATTAGCGCGTGGTATGAGTAATTACGGTAGCATTTGTATTCGCATGGAAAAGCCACAAAGACACATTCCATATTTAATCCACATAGTGCACGATTTACACATAGCCTGCATGCACCACACCAGCGAGTTACACTTGCTTAAAGGGTATAATAACAAAGGGATTCACCTTTACAGGATATGAGGGGACAGCATTAGGTTAGGACTCGGAGGTGGTGTTTGGTATCCAGCTGTAAGGTATTTTAAGAGCAATATTCCGGTAGCAGTTTGCAGAAGATAGCACGCTCCTGCGCATATTAATATTATACTGTATTTACTGTACTTTGATATTTGGCGGGAACCCAGTGGAGACCAGCTGCAAGTGCACCTGGACCAGGCATCGCCCACCTATTCAAACCGACCTATGACCCCTCCTGTACTGTAAATGACCAGCCCTTTGACCTATGGGTGAAGATATTACAGTTTCTATTGCATCATGAACTGGACAAATGTATAAAAAGCCAAGCTGCCTGGCCGGACACACATTATCTGAAAGTCATCTATCTTGATTGACCGAGGACCGGGACCGGGTGGCGTTTGCGTACAAACGTATGTATCATTGATTGTAGCCTGTATCTCTTATTGTGAAATGTATTACTATTGTAACCCCCTGTTAGTAAATAACTGTTGGTGGGTTGGACCCCAACATATTTAAATTCAATTGCTGTTGTGTCCCTTTCCTGCTAAGGTTTGAGGTATATTTCAGCTATACGTGTAGCTGCATTGTGCTTACATCGTGTCGGCGTGTGTACGCAAAGTGTGTACACGGTACGGGCCTGTGTACGCTAACTGGGTAAAAAGTACGTAGGTTAAGGATTACATCCAGCAGCCGCAGCAGCTAAGGTTTTAGTGTAAAAGGTATAGCTTTTCTGTCCTGTAAGCTAATCAGCATTAACAGCGCCTAAGACAGACACCCTCCTAGCAGAGGCAATAGCCAGCAGAAACACAACCTTTAGCATAAGATATTTAAGGTCCACAGACTCAAGAGGTTCAAATGGAGACTCTTGTAGGGCATTCAACACAACAGACAGATCCCTTGGAGCCACAGGAGGGACATAGGGAGGCTGAATCCGTAAAACACCCTGAGTGAAAGTATGAACGTCAGGAATAGATGCAATTTTCCTCTGAAACCACACCGACAAGTCAGATATATAAACCTTGAGGGAGGCCAGATGAAGGCCTAAGTCTAGACCTTGTTGCAGAAAAGCCAAAAGTCTGGCAGTTCTGAATTTGTATGCATCGTAATTCTTAGTAGCACAGCAGGTGAAGTAAGAATTTCAGACCCTATAATAAATCCATGCCAAAGCCGGTTTGCGGGCCTTCAGCATAGTTTGGATAACTGCCTCTGAGAATCATTTGGCCCTCAGAAGTGAAGCCGTCAAAGCCAGCCTGGCCAGGTCCGAGCAGATTCAAGGGCCCTGAACAAGGAGGTCTGGGCATTGAGGAAATAGAAGAGGACGCTCTATCGATAGACCCTGCAGGTCTGAGAACCAATGCCATCTGGGCCACGCTGGAGCGACTAGAAGTAGGATTCCTCCTTCTTGCTTGAACTTCTGTAGTATCCTGGGCAGGAGTGACACTGGAGGGAACACATATGGAAGCCAAAAGTTCCATGGAATTCCCAGTGCATCCACGAATGCTACTTGAGGATCCCTTGTCTTTGATCCGAAGACCGGAACCTTGTGATTCTGTTGAGACGCCATCAGGTCCACATCTGGTAGGTCCCACTTGTCCACTAGGAGTTGAAAGACTTCCGGATGAAGACTCCACTCTCCAGCGTGAACTTCCTGACGACTGAGGAGACCGCTTCCCAGTTGAGGACTCCGGGAATTAACACTGCCGATATGGGTGGTCATTCCAAGTTGTTCGCTCGCTGCCGTTTTTAGCAGAATTGCGATCAGGCTAAAAACCGGCAGTTATGCGCATGCATATGGGCCGCAGGACGCACGCGCTAAGTCATTTCACACAAAACTATGCAATTTTACACAGGGCCGAGCGACGCTTTTCAGTTGCTCTGCTGAACGGTGAGTGATTGACAGGAAGTGGGTGTTTCTGGGTGGAAACTGAGCGTTTTCCGGGAGTGTGCTAAAAAACGCAGGCGTGCCAGCCAAAAATGCAGGAGTGGCTGGAGAAACGGGTGAGTGGCTGGCCGAACGCAGGGCGTGTTTGTGACGTCAAACCATGAACTAAATGGACTGAGGTGACCGCAATCTAGGAGTAGGTCTGGAGCTACTCAGAAACTGCAGGGAAATATTTAATAGCAGAACTGCTATTCTTTCGTTCGCAATTCTGCTAAGCTAAGATACACTCCCAGAGGGCGGCGGCCTAGCGTGTGCAATGCTGCTAGCGAGTGAACAACTCGGAATGAGGGCCATTGCTGGCAGAATGCGTTCCTCCCAATGAAGGATTTGTGACACTTCCAACATTGCCATGCGGCTTCGAGTGCCGCCTTGATGATTTATATATGCCACCGTGGTGGCGTTGTCTGATTGTACTTGAACAGGCCTGTTATGTATCAGAGGCAGGGCAAGAGTCAAGGCATTGAACACCGCCCGCAATACCAGAATGTTTATCGGGAGGAGAGATTCCTCCTTGGTCCACCGACCTTGGAGAGAGTGCTGCTCCAGCACCACGCCCCAACCCCGCAGGCTGACATCCATAGTCAGTAGGACCCAGTCAGGGATCCAGAAGGGACAGCCCCTGCTCAGCTGTCGGTCCTGTAGCCACCAGCTCAGTGACAGACGGACCTCCGGAGTCAAGGAGATTAGTTGAGACCTGAACCGATGAGGCAGGCTGTCACACTTCGAAAGGATCAAACTTTGCAGAGGGCGGGAATGAGATTGAGCATACTCTACCATGTCGAAAGCCGACACCATGAGGCCTAGTACTTGCATTGCCAAGTGTATCGACACTCGTGGGTGAGAAAGAAAGCATCTGATCCTGTCCTGAAGTTTCAGGACTTTCTCCGAAGACAGAAACAGTCTTTGGTTGTGTGTGGTCAGCAGTGCCCCCAGGTGCACCATGCTCCGAGCAGGGACCAGCGAAGATTTCTTCCAGTTGATGAGCCACCCATGGGCTTGCAGGGATTGTACCATCAGTTCCAGATGACGGAGGAGAACCTCTTTGGAGTTCGCCAGGATCAGCAATTTGTCCAGACACGGCAGGATCCTGATACCCTGACGGCGGAGAATAGCCATCATCACGGCCATGACCTTGGTCCTTGGTAAAAATCAGAGGGTCCATGGCTAAACCAAATGGCAGAGCCTGGAATTGATAATGTAGGTTGCCAATAGCAAACCGCAGATATTGCTGATGCGAAATGGCAATAGGTATATGTAGGTAAGCATCCTGAATGTCCAAAGATTTGAGATTGAGTATAGGTCGGAAGGACCCATTGGGTTTCGGAACTAGAAACGGAGTCGAATAATGGGGGTCATTCCAACCCGATCGCATGCTGCAGTTTTTCGCAGTGCTGCAATTGGGTCAGAACTGCGCATGCGCCGGCACCGCAGTGCGCCGATGCATGCCAGGCGGCCAACGGCCATCATTGCCTAGCGATTGCCTCTGCCTGATTTCGGGGTGCAGTCCGCCCAACTAGCCCTGTGCTAGGCGTCCCCCGCATGTCTGTGTCTACGATCAGGTCGGAATGACCCCCCAGTATCCTCTGCCTATCTGGGACAGAGGTACCTGTACTACCACTCCTGTGTCCAGGAGGGATCGTACAACCAGGTGTAGAGCGTGCGCTTTCAATGGATCCGAAGGAAGAATCGTTGTGCAGAACTGGCAAGGGGGACATCTCTTGAAAGAGACTGCGTACCCGTGAGAGACAACTTCTCGCACCCATGCGTCTGAAGTGGTCTTTAACCAGACCTGGGCGAATTGTAGAAGTCAACCTCCCGCCCTGGGATCCCTGAGGAGGAGGCCCGCCCCATCATGCAGCGGGCTTGTCTTGTTTGGAAGCAGGCTGACGGGCAGCCCAGGATTGTTTAGATTTGGGCTTAGTGGCTTTGGAAGTACGAGCCTGTCTTGGGTACGTCTGACCCTTTGCTTTTCCTGGAGGACGAAAGGAACGAAAAGTGGTACTCTTAGCCTTCGGAGCAGAAGGATTAGTACTTGGGAGAAACGCAGTATTGGCAGGCGCCAAGTCAGTTACAATTTTGTTCAGATCCTCCCCAAAGAGGATGTCTCTCTTAAAAGGGAGCACCTCCAGGGTCTTTTTGGAGTCCAGGTCCACCTTCCAGGACCTCAACCACAGAATACGGCGAGCCATATAGACGTGGTACATGCTTTGGCCACAATAACACCTGCCTCCGAGGACGCCTCCTGAATATAGAGGGAGGCGGTGGTAATATGAGACAGATATTGTCTGGCAGTGTCAGATATATCCTGAGAGAGCTCTTCCTCCAATGCCTAAACCCATGCTTCAATTCCTTTAGCTGCCCAGGAGGCTGCTATAGTGGGTCTATGGTCACATAATTCAAGAGGAAGAGGAAAATGTCCAAAATGTGGTGCACAAGAAATTACATAGTAGCTAAAATATAACTTTTATTAATATTCCAAGTAAAAGATATGCGTAAAAAGCGAAAAAATAAATTTAAAAGAAAAAGTGTAGAAGTGTCAAAAAGAATGAAAGTGTGTGTTAAAAAATCGCTATATGTGAAAAGACTCCATGAACTATTTTTTCTGAAGAAATTCAGAAAATAGAAGGAGAGCAAAGGATCTGTGCCCAGTGTATTAATATATCGTGATGTAATATCCGGTCTTGGGTACAGTATGATCTCCAAAAGGTATATATCAATCACTATTAGGTCTGTGGGACCTTATGGGTTCATTTCTCATATGATTTTATAAAATATATACAAGTGCTGCGCTTGAAGTGAGCTTAGTGAATAGATACTAAAAAATTTAAATATAAATAAAGGTGTCTGCTCCAATCAACCAACAACTCACACGGAACTTGCTAGTAAACAAATTTAATAAGCACATAAAAATGAAAATAAAAAGACAATAATAAAAACAGATACTGAAATGAGCTCAAGCACACTGAAACATTTGCTGAGTGGATCACTTAGATAAAAGTTAGTAGATAGTGTCACTTTAGTGTTGCCACAATAGACCAAATTGTGGTCTCTTTGTATCAATTGGAGATAAAAAGTAGCAATAAATACAGCCTGTTGGAGAATGAATAGAACAATAGTCTTGTGCCTCTGAACTACTGGCGTCCCAGTGCAGAGGAGAAGCCGCCGGTTATAATTACCCGTCATTTTTTCTCCATTACACAAACCAAATTTTATATATTTATATATGTATATATATAGACTTTACTATTTATGCACTCACATGTGTATTTATCGATTATTTCTCTATATATATATATATATGTATATTTATACACATTTTATTAACATATATTATTTACCATATATATTTTATTTTATTACATATATATTTTTTTTATATATTTTACGTATTTTTTTTATTTATTTTTATTTTATCACAATTATCAGTTATTTCTGTATTATTTCACCAGCTATTAATTATCAATGAATACGAACAGGAAATATCGTAATTGTGTAGGTTTATTCATTTATTTGTACTCCATTTCATTTATGTTTATTCTTATTTTCAGTTTCTGCCCACAAGTATGTTTACATTTAGTATTTATTTAAACAAATATAAATCAATGATAATTGAATGTTTTCCACTATGTTCTCTATCAATTAGGAAAACCATTTTAGCACTGATTAATTTCAAGTCAGTGTTATGTATACCTGTTGATCAGTATGGAGTTCATTATTATCATGTTATTCTGTGAGTACGATACTGACCATATTATTATGTCTAGAAGAAAATTTCATCTTGATCAATTAATTGAATTGATTGATATATCTATTAATTTATTAATTTATTAAATCCATTAAATCATTAATTTAATAATTATGCTACCATCTCTTTATCCACCCTATTTTGGTTAATGTTTTTCAACCTTATTATTATATAGTATTATGATTATTAATATTTATTTTTATTTAGCTGATAGATTTGACCATTATAATCAGGCGGAACTTGCATGTTTATTTGCTTTTCATACATAGTGTTTTTATCCTAATTATCTTATTAATTACTTAAGTATGCACACCAGGACTTCTAATGAATTTAGAGGCGGGTCCTCTTAAGGAGTTAAATACGGGCCTCCATAGTGTGAGCCCCATCGTCTTGAGGAAGTCCCGGGATACGGGACGAAACGCGTTGACGTCACTCCTTCACATTGCTCACGGACGCACTGAGTGTTGCCAGTTACCGTCACCCGCAGCGGTGTTTTTACAATCTGCTTGATCAGCTGTGGAGAACATTTATCCGGAACGCCAGCCCAGCGTGTCACTGCAGCATCACGACCGGCTCGCCAAGATTCTCTGCACTTTGCTAGTGCCATCGGCGGACGCACGGCAGCTGCTCCGGTATCTCTTGTGCCGCGCCATTGCATTTCCCGCAGGACGGGTAATTATAACCGGCGGCTTCTCCTCTGCACTGGGACGCCAGTAGTTCAGAGGCACAAGACTATTGTTCTATTCATTCTCCAACAGGCTGTATTTATTGCTACTTTTTATCTCCAATTGATACAAAGAGACCACAATTTGGTCTATTGTGGCAACACTAAAGTGACACTATCTACTAACTTTTATCTAAGTGATCCACTCAGCAAATGTTTCAGTGTGCTTGAGCTCATTTCAGTATCTGTTTTTATTATTGTCTTTTTATTTTCATTTTTATGTGCTTATTAAATTTGTTTACTAGCAAGTTCCGTGTGAGTTGTTGGTTGATTGGAGCAGACACCTTTATTTATATTTAAATTTTTTAGTATCTATTCACTAAGCTCACTTCAAGCGCAGCACTTGTATATATTTTCTATCTCTGCTTTTTGGGGGAATCAGCAGTCCCCCAGTGCGTGCAGCCGTTGTGTAGCCTTTCAATTTGTTCAATCAAGGTGCGCCAGGAGTGGGAGTGTTTCTACACCCCCAAACAATTCCTTTGCTCTCATATGATTTTATATCTTAAAATATGCCCTAATGGGTAGAACTCCCAATGTCCTCAAAAAGTGTCATGCACCTAGAGCTCTGAACCTCACAGTTAGACTAGTTGGTTGAACATATCAATTTTATGTGTTAAATACATTGATAGGTGCTAGTGCCCACTACCGAGCCTCTTGTGAATATATCCAAATACATACACAAATGATCATTCAGATGTATTGATTATGAATTTAATCCACCTATAGGGCTCCAAAAATTCCTCCTATCATGTAAGTGGTGATATAAATGGAAAATTCTCCCAATCAAAGGAGTATTAAATCTATCCTTGTACCACTGAGATGGAGGATAGTAGGTAGCTCCCAAATCTCAGGTTAAACTAATACACTGAGGGAGAGAAGTGTTGGAATGTAATAACTGTATACATACTCCTCATAGATGAGATTTCCTTATTTCAAAGGAGTATGTTATGCAAACTCCCTTATCTTGATATAGGATTTAAAAAATCCTGAGATATAATGACATATATAATTTCACTGTTTCCATATTCAGAGTGTTAGGGATTCTGGGAAATGCATATATAATTCTTACAGTATGTCTTCAACACTATCTATTTCTACCACTGCTATAGTGGGTCTATGTACAGCCCCAGTAAGTAAGTAACTAGACTTCATGCATCCCTCCACATGCTTATCCTTCAGCTCCTTCAGTGAGGTGACAGTGGTGAAAGGCACAGTAGATGACACCACAAGACAGGCGACATGAGAGTCTACCGGCGGTGGATTTTCCCATTTGTTACCCAACTCAGCAGGGATAGGATAACGAGCTAGCATCTTTTTAGACAATGAGAATTTCTTTCCCGGAGAAGACCAGGATTCCTGACGTATGTCAATTAAATGGTCAGAATGCGGTAAGACTACTTTAACAACCTTCTGACGTTTAAACTTATCAGGTTTCTTAGACGCAGTAGCGGGCTCTACCTCATCATCAATTTTTAGAATCAGCTTAATAGCCTCCACTAGGTCAGGGACATCAACCTGAGTTGTAGGTTCCTCATCAGAAGCAACTGATTCAGTGTATGACGGATCAGTATATTCCCCATCTTCATCAGAAGAATTATCTGAAATGTTAGTGGATTGTGAGGAGGAATCTGCCCGCTTAGATGACCTCTTGATCCCAGCGGGGCGTGAGGTAGGATTTTGTACCACCAAAGATTGATTTAATTGTTGGATCTGGGTAGACAGAGCATCTGCCCAGGGTGGATTAACTACAGGGTGTTAGGCGCGGCGGTGCGCCCGCTCGCTGACAGAGCAGCGGTCACGGGCGCCGCGCCTCTCTTCTTGTTTCTTCTGCACGGCACCTAGCAACGCCGGGACGCTAGGCGCACGCAAGCCGCCGGCTCCCTGGCCACGCTAGGACGCCGTGCGTGCAGGGCCGCCGGGTCCTTAGCAACGGGGACGCCACAGGCGGACCGCGTTCCCCGTTGCACTAATCAGCATTCACCTATTTTCCCCTGCTCGTGCAGCAAAGCAGCTGCACGGCATTTGTTCATTAGCCTTTGTGTTTCTATTGGAGGGTTCCCTGTTATATGCCTCCTCAGTGCCTCACACTAACGCCGGTGATAGCTTCCTGCATGCTGCTCATGTTTGGTGAACGTCTGTTCTTGGTCTGTCGTATCCGGTCCGTCCTGCTCCCTGAGTTCCTATATCTTGGAGTTCGTTAGCCGGTCTTGGGATTCCTTCTGGTCCTCATTTACCTGTGGCAGTCGGTTGGGGTTCTCACCCGGGTTTCGTGAGTGGCGGCCTTGCCGCGTGTTGCGGCCTAGGCCGCTTTAGTATTGTTTTTTTGTACTGGAGCATTGCGGAGGTTTCCGCTTCCATTGTCCTCCCCGGAACTCGGCGGTGCCGTGTAGGGGAGTGGACAAGTGGTATCTTTGGTTGTCCTTTTCCTTGGCGGCAAGCCGCGCATACTTTTTGTTTTAGGTTAGCCAGTAGCCCCTGGCCTTGTTGTTTCAGTTAGAGGGCCCCTTGTTATTACCCTGTCTCAGTTCACTCTTTGTCTCTCCTTAAGACCTGAGGGGGCATCGGAGTTGGGCAGACTTAATCCGCCCTTCAAACGCGGCTGCCATGGGCCCAAGAAACCATAGTCTCGCAAGAGTGAATTGACAGCACGGGTAAAACAACGGAGGTAGGGTGCCAGGGGCTATTCCCATTCCGTTTCCCTTTTCCCTGCATTACATCCTGCCGCTCTGGACTACTGTATAAGATCTCTCCAGTCCTGAGCCTCCAGGTAGTAACATTTCCCATTCCGTTTCCCTTTCCCAGCATTATGTCCTGCTGCTCTGGACTTCTGTATAAGATCTCTCCAGTCCTGAGCATCCGGGTCGTAACATTATCACCGGCCTATATAAAAATAAAAATAAAAAGGGGGTTTTATTTTTTGTATTGGTGGGCCTAGAAATTCGTCCTCATGAATCCAGCAGGGTTAGGTCCAAATCCCAGTCAGCTTTTGGCCAACCAGATTCAGGAGTTAACTCAGATGGTTCAGGATCTTTCTCTTTGGGAGAGATCGCAGGAAGATCTTTTGCGAGCCTCCCCGAGTGTGGTTCCTGAACGTTTTTTGGGTAGTCAGAAGGATTTTTTTAATTTTAAAGAAGCTTGTAAGTTTTATTTTCGTTTAAAGCCTCGTTCTTCCGGTACTGAGTCCCAACGGGTCGGGATTGTCATATCTTTACTCCAAGGTGATCCACAGACCTGGGCTTTTGGGCTAAAATCAGAGGATGCTGCCTTGCTATCAGTAGACGCCTTTTTTAAATCCTTAGGCCTTTTGTATGATGACCCTGATAGAGAAGCATCAGCTGAGAGCCATCTGCATGCTCTAAAGCAAGGGAAAGGTCCAGCAGAAGCATATTGTACCGAGTTTCGCCATTGGTCGAACGACTGTGGCTGGAATGACCCGGCCCTGCGCAGTCAGTTTCGCCTCGGTTTGTCTGAAATTATTAAAGACAGTCTCCTTCAGTACCCCGCTCCTGAGACTCTAGACAAACTCATGGAGCTTGCCATTAAAATTGATCGTCGTCTCCGAGAGCGGAGGGCTGAAAGAGGAACAACTTTTAGGCCTAGTCCATGTGTATACACTTTTCCTGAGGACGTCGAGGAGCCCATGCAGATGGGTTTCTCCCGGCTGTCCCCAGAGGAAAGGACCAGAAGGTTAAAATCTGGTCTCTGTTTGTATTGTGGTGGCAAGGGAAATATCGCACGTAGTTGCCCGAATAAGTCGGAAAACGCTTTGACCAAGTGAATGGTGAGGGGGTTCACTTAGGTCTGCAGTTAATCTCCCCTAAAGATTCTTTATTAGTTCCGGTAAAGATTTCCTTTGGCAGCCTCAGTTCGTTGGTGTCGGCCTTCGTCGACAGTGGAGCTGCAAGAAATTTTATGGATTTAGCTTGGGCTAAGGCTTTAGGCGTTCCAAAGATACCCTTAGATAGACGTATCACCATGCACGGCTTGGATGGGGGTCCGCTTTCCAATGGGGTTATTACTCACCGCACACCTCCAGTATTGCTGACAGTGGGGGCCCTACATTCAGAAGAAATAGAATTTTACCTTACACATTGTCCGGCAGTTCCAGTAGTTTTGGGTCACCCCCATTGCCAGATTAAGGGGGGGATGCAGGGCATACTGTACCCCGGGCCCCCCTTTGTCAGGGGCCCCCCAGCCAAAGCACACTGATATCACTAGCTTTCCCTCTTAATGTGAGAGTCAGAATGAGAGCAGGATAGTATGCTGTGCAGGCAGTGATACAGGAATATCATGTTTCATGAGCTACCGACAGAGCTTTCTGACCAGTGGAGAGGTAGGAGGTTGGAGAGAACTGTAAATAACACAAGGATTCCAGCTTCTCCTCCTCTCTATCAGGGTGTCTTGAGTCCTGTGTAAACATTTATGCAACTAAACCATTTGGGTCTAGCTATAGAGACACACACAGAGAGTCCTCCTGAGTCCTGTTCCGGTGTGTAAGTAGTACAGAGGCTGCTGCTAATATTGCATGTGACAAGATAAATTATTTAATTTTTCTATGTGTATTTTAAGGTTGTTTAAGTTGTCTTTGTTCCACTACAAGAAAATGTTATAAAATAGTTGTCTTTCAATTAGGTGGAGCTACTGTATAAACAGTACCCAGGCATTAAACTATTAGTTTAAAACTAATATACACCATTGATTTAAATTTACTATACACAATCTATACCTCCCACCATGACCCATTCCCGGAGGGACAAAATGCTTTCTACCTGGACTTCCTTCTTTATTTCTGATTGCAAACACCTGTGTTGAAATACCTTTCTTAGCAATTAAATAGTTCAACACAGATGACATCAATCATATATTTAGAGGAAAGTCCAGGTAGAGAGCATTTTGGCCCTCCTGAAATGGGACATGTTGGGAGGTATGCACAATCTAATATACATCCCCCACCTTTCACTGGGGCCTCCCTGTCTTAAGTGCCCCGGGCACCCCCAAGGCTTAATCCGGCCCTGGTCACCCCTGGCTTGCCTTTCATAATCCCACCATAGATTGGCGGTCTGGGGAGATTTCCCAATGGGGTCCTTTTTGTTGCAAGGAGTGTATTTCCCATCAAGTTCGGGTTGCGGCTGTTACCCCAGAATCTATTCCTTTGGAATATCAGGATTTTGCCGATGTTTTTTCCAAAGGTAACGCGGACGTTCTGCCTCCCCATCGGTCCTATGATTGTGCTATTGACTTAATTCCAGATGCCACTTTACCTAAGGGGAGATTATATGCCCTGTCTGGGCCAGAAACCACGGCTATGGATAATTACATTCAGGAGAGCCTGAAAAAAGGTTTCATTAGGCCCTCGAAGTCTCCATTGAGTGCAGGGTTCTTTTTTGTTGAGAAAAAAGATGGGTCGCTCAGACAATGTATTGACTTTCGGGCTCTGAATAAAATTTCTGTTAAGAACACCTATCCCTTGCCATTAATTTCAGTGCTCTTTGATCAGTTACGCTCTGCCGTCATCTTCTCTAAGATCGATCTTAGAGGAGCTTATAACCTCATCCGAATAAGATCTGGGGATGAGTGGAAGACGGCTTTCAGCACTCAGTCAGGTCATTATGAATACCTGGTGATGCCATTTGGGCTGTCTAATGCGCCTGCGGTATTTCAAGACCTTATTAATGATGTGCTTCGTGACTTTCTTGGGAAGTTTGTAGTCGTTTATTTAGACGACATCTTGATCTACTCCGAGTCTTTGGAACAACATGTTTCCCATGTGCGTCTGGTTCTTCAAAAGGTACGGGAGAATCATTTATATGCTAAACTTGAGAAATGTGATTTCCACATCACGGAAGTGTCTTTTTTGGGGTATATTATTTCTCCCCAGGGGTTTTATATGGAACCGAAAAAACTCCAGGCCATCCTTAATTGGGCGCAACCCACGAATTTAAAAGCAATTCAGCGCTTTTTAGGGTTTGCAAATTATTATAGGCGTTTCATTCATGCCTTTTCTGATTTGGTCGCTCTAATTGTAGCCTTGACTAAAAAAGGAGCAGACCCTTCCAATTGGTCGCCAGAAGCTGAGTCTGCCTTTCTGGCCTTGAAGCAGGCCTTTGTCTCGGCTCCTATTCTCAGACATCCTAACCCGGAGCTCCCCTTTATAGTCGAGGTAGATGCCTCAGAGGTTGGAGTGGGGGCTATCCTTTCTCAGGAAGATCCGGAGTCTCAGGAGTTACACCCTTGTGCCTTCATGTCCAGGAAATTCTCCTCCGCAGAATCGAACTATGATGTTGGTAATCGAGAATTGTTGGCAGTTAAATGGGCTTTCGAGGAATGGAGGCATTGGCTGGAAGGTGCTAGGCATACCATTACAGTGTTTACTGACCATAAGAACCTGCAATATATTGAGTCAGCTAAACGACTTAATGCTCGGCAGGCACGTTGGGCATTGTTTTTCACTCGTTTCAGGTTTATTATCACCTTCAGGCCGGGTTCCAAGAATACGAAAGCTGACGCCCTGTCACTTTGTTTTCTTCCAGTTCAAAATAACCATCCTGCCACCACCCCCATTGTTCCATCATCTATCATCCGGGCAGGCCTCACACAGGATTTATTAACACAGCTGGTCCAGCTTCAACAGCAGGCTCCCAAAGCTACTCCTGCTGATCGTCTTTTTGTCCCTGAATTTCTGAGAGGCTCTGTTCTAGCTGAGTTCCATGACAACAAAGTGTCTGGTCATCCAGGTATCACTAAGACCTTGGAACTAGTATCTCGTTCGGTGTGGTGGCCTAGTCTCTCTAAAGATGTTAAAGAATTTGTCCGTTCCTGTCAGGTTTGTGCTCAGTTCAAGGTTGATCGAGCGTTGCCAGTCGGGCAACTCATGCCTCTAGCCATTCCTCTCAGGCCATGGTCACATATATCCATGGATTTCGTGGTGGACCTTCCTCTTTCTGCGGGCCTTCGAGTCATTTGGGTGGTGGTAGACCGTTTTAGTAAAATGGCTCATTTCATTGCTCTCCCCCGGTTACCCTCTGCTCAAGGGTTAGCAGTTTTGTTCCTCCGCCATGTGTTCAGGCTCCATGGTTTACCCACGGATATTGTCTCTGATCGGGGTCCGCAATTCATCGCACGATTCTGGAAACGTTTTTGTACCTCATTGAATATGAAACTTTCTTTAACATTTGGATATCATCCCCAGTCTAACGGACAAACTGAACGTGTAAATCAGTCATTAAAACAGTACTTACGGTTATATTCGGCCAAACTTCAGAATGATTGGTCTGAATTTCTGCCGTTGGCTGAGTTTGCTTTTAATAACTCTTGTCATTCCTCCACCAAGGAGTCTCCGTTCTTTTCAGTGTTGGGTTTCCATCCTAGAGCAAATTCTTTTTACCCTTATGTTCCAGTCTCTTCGTCGACCTTAACTTCCCGTCTTAGAATTATTTGGAGAAAAGTTCACCTTGCCCTCAAGAAGGCTGCCTTCCGAGAAAAGATTTTTTCGGACAGGTCCCGGCGCCCATGCACGTTTAAGGTGGGAGATAAGGTGTGGTTGTCAACCCGCAACATCAGGCTCCGACAGCCCTCGGCTAGATTAGGACCCAAATTTATTGGAACGTTCCTTATCATTAAAAAGGTCAACCCAGTTGCTTTTCAATTACGTTTACCGAGATCACTAAAGATTGGCAATACGTTTCACTGTTCCCTTCTGAAACAGTATTTTTCCTCCAGGAGATTTCTTCGGAGGGCTTCCCGGAGTAGACTTCCAGTGAATGTGCAGGGGCAGCAGGAGTACTTGGTGGAGAAGGTTTTAGATTATAAGATGTCTCGGGGCCGACTTTATTTTTTGGTCCACTGGAAAGGCTATGGCCCTGAAGAAAGGTCTTGGGTGTTGGATAAAGATTTACATGCTTCAAGACATAAGAGGGTATTTTTTCAGGAGTTTCCTCAGAAACCCGGCTCTAGGGGTTCTGTAACCCCTCCTCAAGGGGGGGGGGTACTGTTAGGCGCGGCGGTGCGCCCGCTCGCTGACAGAGCAGCGGTCATGGGCGCCGCGCCTCTCTTCTTGTTTCTTCTGCACGGCACCTAGCAACGCCGGGACGCTAGGCGCGCGCAAGCCGCCGGCTCCCTGGCAACGCTAGGACGCCGTGCGTGCAGGGCCTCCGGGTCCTTAGCAACGGGGACGCCACAGGCGGACCGCGTTCCCCGTTGCACTAATCAGCATTCACCTGTTTTCCCCTGCTCGTGCAGCAAAGCAGCTGCACGGCATTTGTTCATTAGCCTTTGTGTTTCTATTGGAGGGTTCCCTGTTATATGCCTCCTCAGTGCCTCACACTAACGCCGGTGATAGCTTCCTGCATGCTGCTCATGTTTGGTGAACGTCTGTTCTTGGTCTGTTGTATCCGGTCCGTCCTGCTCCCTGAGTTCCTGTATCTTGGAGTTCGTTAGCCAGTCTTGGGAATCCTTCTGGTCCTCATTTACCTGTGGCAGTCAGTTGGGGTTCTCACCCGGGTTTCGTGAGTGGTGGCCTTGCCGCGTGTTGCGGCCTAGGCCGCTTTAGTATTGTTTTTTTGTACTGGAGCATTGCGGAGGTTTCCGCTTCCATTGTCCTCCCCGGAACTCGGCGGTGCCGTGTAGGGGAGTGGACAAGTGTTATCTTTGGTTGTCCTTTTCCTTGGCGGCAAGCCGCACATACTTTTTGTTTTAGGTTAGCCAGTAGCCCCTGGCCTTGTTGTTTCAGTTAGAGGGCCTCTTGTTATTACCCTGTCTCAGTTCACTCTTTGTCTCTCCTTAAGACCCGAGGGGGCATCGGAGTTGGGCAGACTTAATCCGCCCTTCAAACGCGGCTGCCATGGGCCCAAGAAACCATAGTCTCGCAAGAGTGAATTGACAGCACGGGTAAAACAACGGAGGTAGGGTGCCAGGGGCTATTCCCATTCCGTTTCCCTTTTCCCTGCATTACATCCTGCCGCTCTGGACTACTGTATAAGATCTCTCCAGTCCTGAGCCTCCAGGTAGTAACATTTCCCATTCTGTTTCCCTTTCCCAGCATTACGTCCTGCTGCTCTGGACTACTGTATAAGATCTCTCCAGTCCTGAGCATCCGGGTCGTAACACAGGGACAATCTGTGATTGCAATGGCACAGGAGGTCCCACAGGGGGTGTAAAACGTGACACTAGCGTATGCAACATACTGGAGAATGCTTGCCAAGGTTGCTCCTGAGTGACTACGGGAGATGCGGGCTGACTGAGAGATGTATGGCACCCAGTACACAAACCATCAGTTATAACTTCCCCCTCAGGTAAATCTGTGGTGCACGCCCTGAATGATGCTGAAGTGTCTGCGGATTTCCCGCTCTGCATGGCAGGCATGATAGTAGATGTAGCCGCAGAGCTAAACAGTACAAAATAGCTAGACAAAAACAATACCTGCAAATAACCCCCTTATGCTATGTGACACAAACAGAGGATTAAAGCGGTATGATGTGACTGAAACACACATTAAAACACACTAAATAGTATATACTGTGTAACACTATATATGAGACCCTGACGCACTTAGCCCCCCCGGGTACAGAATACAGTGATAGCAATAGGTGGGATACACTAATGAAATCCACACAGCAGCTACAGGCACACTCAGTCACAGTTACAATGCAGAAATTAATTCAGACAAACATTAAAACTGCATTGGACTAGTAAAATCACATATAAATATATGTATACACAGATATAACAATGCACAGTAGATACTGGATGTATATCTCAGAACACTTGTACTAAATGTTCAGGCAGAAGCACACTTGTTCATAACTAACACTGTCTAAAATGACATGTAGAATACTTAAGTGACTGTAAAATCACAGCGCTGATGAGGCAGGCGGCTTTACAGAGGAGACTTAGCCCAGCAGTCCTGGAGACCAGACGCAGCTATGTGAGAAAATGGCACCAAAATCTCAGTCAGGGAGTAAGGGAGAGTGAAATGCAGTTCCAGGGCGGTAACACCAGCAGTAGATGGCGCCTGGAGCTGGGGGATGGGCTACAGGTCAGCGCCTTATCCCCTCTGCTGATCCTCACCACCGGGTACTGTGGAGCCTATGTAATATGGATTTCTTAAAATCCGACCTGTGCTCCCTGCCCTGGTGGATATAGTGGGGTCCCTGTGCAGTACAGTGTCCATGCCAGCGTCGTGCTAGTCCATCTCCTGGGACCGCGACGCGATTTAGCGGCGGGTCCCTTCTGGGGGACCCTCTTACCTCCTCCCTGATGTGCAGCCACGCGATCCCGGAGAGAGTTAGCGGCGGTGTGCCTATGAACCGGTGTGCCTCCGCTGCAAGTACCCGGGAACCGTCCGCAGGAGTACGCAGTGCTGCAGGGGAGGTGATGGAGCCGCAGCGCAGCATGTCAGAATGACATAGAAAGTGCTGCAGCCCTTGAAGTCTTCTAAAAAAGCTCTCTTCAGGGCTGCCTAATGCAGCCCCCCTGTTAGGTGACCTGCTCTGCAGGCACCAACTTACAAACTGAGCTCCAGTGTCCGGAGGCGGGGTTATAGAGGAGGCGGTGCAGTGCATCCTGGGAACAGTCAAAGCTTTAGCCTGTTGGTCCCTCGGATCCAGATCCAACTCTACACCTCCTATGTATTCCCTGTGGAACACAGTGCAGAAAGCAACATGCATTAAATAATGTTTAAAGCTCTTTTTAGGTAAGTTAAAGGGAAGTACTGTACTGCAACGGCACAGTACCGGGGATGCATTGGTGGCACAGTGTGAGCTGTGTTCCACTGTCCCTGTCTTACGCTAGCCATCAGTATCTTCTCTTTTTCTCCCAGCTGGGTCGGTGTGCTGTGTTAGGCAGCGTGTGCAAGTTGCGGCGCTCGGCGATGATGTCACCCACTGCACGGGGTAGAGTGGGAGAGCTTTGATCATTGGGATAGCGTTTTTTTTCCAGTACCTTCACCAGACCTACGCATTTCGTGCCACTGATGATGATGCTTAGGAGGGGGAAATGAGAAGGAGGAATGATGATGATGATAATGAGGAGGAGGAATTATGATGATGAGGGGAAAATGAGGAGGAGGAATGATGATGAGCAGCAGGGGGAAATGAGAAGGAGGAATGATGATTAGGAGGGGGAAATGAGGAGGAGGAATGATGATTATAATGAGGAGGAGGAGGAGGAGGAGGAGGAGGAGTAAGAATGATAATGAGTAATATAGAAGAGGAATTATGAGGAGAAGGGAGAAAGAGGAATGATGATGATGATAAGGAGGAGGAATGAGGAGAAGCAATGATGAGGAGGAGGAATGATGATGAGGAGGAGGAGGCTTGGCAGCCATTTAAATGACATTCAGGACTTAATAATAAAATTACTATTGCTGTGCCAAGGATAAGGTACTAATGTAGTAGGTGACCACTACACAATAAATGTCTTCTTGTTTTTTTTGCCATCATCTTATTTAAATGAAGACAGGCTATACTGTGTGATGTAACATGACATAATGTGTATAAGGGGCTCTACTGTGGCGTAATGTGTATAAAGGATACTACTGCGTGGCGTAACATGTACAAGGGGTACCACTGTGTCATAATGTGTATAAGGGGCTCGACTGTGGTGTAATATGTATAAGGTGTATAAGGGGCTCTACTGTGGCGTAATATGTATGAGGGGCTCTACTGTGTGGCGTTATATGAATAATGGACACTACTGTGTGGCGTAACATGTATAATGTGTACTACTCTGTAGTAAAATATGAATTGCAAACTCTACTGTGCGATAGAAGTTTCATTGGTACTATTATGTGACCACACCATTCTCTGTGAAGCCACAGCCCTCTATTTTTTGTAAACGCCTTTGGCGCACACTACCTATATTTATTATATGCAGTGGGGGGAAGGGGCACCATGCCCTTATGGCACAGGTCACCAAAATGTCTAATTACAGCTCTGCACAAGCCCTTAATAAAATGGTGGAAATGTGAATATAAATGCGTTCCAATGTACCGCAAGCGATCAGGCTTTCATTCGGCTAAAGCTGGCAGTGGCTGTTAAACTGTTTTTTTGGGGGGATTTCAAATGTAAAAAAATAAACATGTATTTTGCTAACGGGAAGCAGTTATCTTCCCGACAAATGGGATCCCGGTGGGTGATACATCGATGCCGGGATCCTGAAGGTCAGGATGCCGCAATTCTGGCATCTACATAACGATGCTGCACAGGATGCCGGCGTCATAATACCGACAGCCAGAATCCTGAACGTCTGTCCAGCATCCCGCTGATGTCCTGCCAGGCGATGGGTAAGTGGAAGTTAGGTTTAGGCAGGAGAAGGGGGGTTAGGGTAAGGGTGCAGGGCCTGGAAGGTTAGGGTTAGGAACCTGGGAGGGAGGGTTAGGGTTAGGCACCAACCGGGGAGGGTTAGGTTTAGGCAGCGGGGAAAGGAGGGTTAGGATTAGGCACCACCCTGGAGGGTTAGGATTAGGCACCACCAGGGAGAGTTAGATTTAGGCACCCACAAGGGAGGGTTAGGGTTAGAGTAGGGGGCAGGGGATGGTTAGGGTAATTTAGAGGAGGCTGTCAGGATTCTGATGGATGGGATCAGGGCCGGTTCAAGGGCGCATAGCGCCCCGGGCAGGAAAGGGGGTGTGGCCTAATACAGGGGGCGTGGTCAGTTACGCCCCCTGTACATTCTAGCACCGCTTGAATGCTGAGCGATGCGCGATGACGTCATCGCGCACCGCACAGCAAAAGGTCCTCTCCACGAAGGGAAACTAGACGCTATGCGTCTAGTTCCCTTCGTGGAGAGGACCTTTGCTGTGCGGTGCGCGATGACGTCATCGCGCACCGCTCAGCAAAGTTACTCTCCACGAAGGGAAACTAGACGCATAGCGTCTAGTTCCCTTCACAGGGGACGGCAGCGGGCAGCGGGCATTTAAGGCGGATGGGGGACACAGCGGGCAGCAGTGGCGGATCTTGCCACGGTGCGGCGCCCTCCGGATGGCGCCAGCGCCCTCCGGAAGGCGGCGCCCCGGGCAAAAGTCCTGCTTGCCCGTGGCAAGATCCGCTACTGGATGGGATACTGCTGTTGGTATCCTGACCGCCGCTATCCTGTCCATCGGAAAATCATACTTAACCAGTTGCTAACACAGTATGAGACAATATGATCAGATGCAGATAGCCAAATAGATCAGTAATGTTATTATTGTTGGTAGAAGAATTTCTTCCAAAGAAGATTATATTGAAGCTGATTGCTCGGTATGTACAGTATTTCGACTGTATAAATATCAGTTCTTGGGACCTGAGGGAGGAAAGCACTGGGACTGGGTGGCGGACTCCATCCTTGCCTCCTGCATGCTGTCCTTCTATTTTGCTGAGAGGCTACCATCTTGCCACTCACTCCCCCTGCCCAGCCATTTTCTCTGCCCTGGGACCATTTTGCCTATCCGGACATTGACAGACCCTCTCTCTATCACATCTGGCAGGGCAGGCTGCTAGGCACTGTGGCGGGATCCAAGTTGTCACTGAACATGCAGACTCTTCCAAAGGGCTGAAGCAAGCTCTTCATTTATTTTATATATTTCTCTTACATCCTAGAGGATGCTGGGGTCCATATTAGTACCATGGGGGTATAGACGGGTCCACCAGGAGCCATTGGCACTTTAAGAGTTTAAGAGTGTGGGCTGGCTCCTCCCTCTATGCCCCTCCTACCAGACTCAGTTTAGAAAATGTGCCCGGAGGAGCCGGTCACAGCTAGGGGAGCTCTATAGAGTTCTCTTAGGAAAAGTTTATTTTCTTTATTTCAGAGTTTACTGGGCCAGCTCCGGACTCTACACTGACCACAAGCAGCATGTCGGGGTCTGTGGATCCAGGCCAGCATAAATTCCTCTGGCCAGTATAATCTTTATTGAGCGGGAAGACATCGCCATTGAGGGGGCGGAGCTTCTCCTCAGAGCAGACCCAGCGTTCAGCGCCATTTTCCAACCTGCAGCTCACTGCCAGTGGATGCCAGATCCCTCCTGAACGACTCCAGCTATCTGTACGGTACCAGGAGGTTGTAGAGGGGGGGGGGGGGGGGGGGAGACTGTGTTAAGGCTGTGTCACTTATTAAGGGACACAGTCAGCGCGGCTTTAGGGTCTCCCTATACTCTAACAGCGCCGTGTGTGGGTTGGCTCCGATCTCTGTGTCTCTCTGCCACTCTTGGGGGGAAACTCTGTCTGCCCAGTACCCTGTGTGTTTGTGGGGTGTTTGAGGGTGTGTGCAGTGCCGGCGCTATCCGCTCAGCAAAGGGATGCAGCGCAGGTAGGCGCCACGGTGGAGAGGCGCTCTGCCCGCTCTGCATCCCAGTGCTGAGCACTGTGTAGCAGTGTGAATACAGTCTCTTAAGCGGCACATGAGCTCGTGTTCCATGAGGCTGAGACCCCAGAGCCGGGCAGTGCTTGCTCTTACAAGTTAGGGGAGGTAGAAGCTGCCGCATCCCACGATAGAACTCCCCCTCCCCCACCAGGCTGGATGTTGCAGCTGCACCCACACTAGTCTACTACAGAGCTTACGGGGTATATGCAATTACCGGCGAATCACAGCAATTTTTCGCCCGTTTTTTAATTCGACACAATTCGACCATCGAATTCCGGCAAGTGGGTGCCGGAATTCAACATATTCAATAAAAAACGGTTTCGACAGTCCCGCTGTCGAAAAACGGCCGATTTGACGGATTTTGATCCGATTCTTAAAAAACCGGAAAAAACTGTAAAAAACCCGAAAAAAAATTGTGTGGGGTCCCCCCTCCAAAGCATAACCAGCCTCGGGCTCTTCGAGCCGGTCCTGGTTCTAAAAATCCGGGGGGGGAAATGACAGGGGATCCCCCGTATTTTTAAAACCAGCACCGGGCTCTGCGCCTGGTGCTAAAGAGTAGGGGTCCCCCGTATTTTTTACACCAGCATCGGGCTCCACTAGCTGGACAGATAATGCCACAGCCGGGGGTCACTTTTATACAGCGCCCTGTGGCCGTGGCATTAAATATTGAACTAGTCACCCCTGGCCGGGGTACCCTGGGGGAGTGGGGACCTCTTCAATCAAGGGGTCCCCCCCCCAGCCACCCAAGGGCCAGGGGTGAAGCCCGAGGCTGTCCCCCCCATCCAAGGGCTGCGGATGGGGGGCTGATAGCCTTGAGAAAATTGAAAGAATATTGTTTTTTCCGGTAGTACTACAAGTCCCAGCAAGCCTCCCCCGCAAGCTGGTACTTGGAGAACCACAAGTACCAGCATGCCGGAGAAAAACGGGCCCGCTGGTACCTGTAGTTCTACTGGGAAAAAAATACCCAAATAAAAACAGGACACGCACACCGTGAGAGTAAAACTTTATTTCACACATGTCGACACACACACATACTTACCTATGTTCACACGCCGACCTCTGTCCACTTGTCCAAGTAGAATCCACGTGTACCTGTGAATAAAATTATACTCACCTCAATCCAGTGTCCGGATCTTTTAAAATAATCCTCGTACTTGGCAAAACAACAAAACGAACACCCGGACCAAACGGACTGAAAGGGGTCCAATGTTTACACATGGGACCCCTTTCCCCGAATGTAGAGACCCCCCCGTGACTGCTGTCACAGAAAGGTCTCTTAAGCCAATCAAGAAGCGCTACTTCGTGGCACTCTCCTGATTGGCTGGATGCGCGTCTGCTGTCAGACAGCGCATCGCACAGCTCCCTCCATTCGTTTCAATGGTGGGAACTTTGCGGTCAGCGGTGGGGTTACCCGCGACCTCACCGCTGACCGCAAAGTTCCCACCATTGAATATAATGGAGAGGCTTTGCGATGCGCTGTCTGACAGCTAAGACGCGCATAGCCAATCAGCAGAGTGCCAGGACGTTGCGCTCGCTGATTGGCTGAAGGGACCTTTCTGTGACAGCAGTCACGGGGGGGGTCTCTGCATTCGGGGAAAGGGGTCCCATGTGTAAACATGGGACCCCTTTCAGTCCGTTTGGTCCGGGTGTTCCTTTTGTTGTTTTGCCAAGTACGTGGATTATAATCCGGACACTGGATCAGGTGAGTATAATTTTATTCACAGGTACACGTGGATTCTACTTGGACAAGTGGACAGAGGTCGGCGTGTGAACATAGGTAAGTATGTGTGTGTGTCGACATGTGTGAAATAAAGTTTTACTCTCACGGTGTGCGTGTCCTGTTTTTATTTGGGTATTTTTTTTCCAGTAGAACTACAGGTACCAGCGGGCCCGTTTTTCTCCCACATGCTGGTACTTGTGGTTCTCCAAGTACCAGCTTGCGGGGGAGGCTTGCTGGGACTTGTAGTACTACTGGAAAAACAATATTCTTTCATTTTTCCAAAGGCTATCAGCCCCCCATCCGCAGCCCTTGGATGGGGGGGACAGCCTCGGGCTTCACCCCTGGCCCTTGGGTGGCTGGGGGGGACCCCTTGATTGAAGGGGTCCCCACTCCCCCAGGGTACCCCGGCCAGGGGTGACTAGTTGGATATTTAATGCCACGGCCGCAGGGCGCTGTATAAAAGTGACCCCCGGCTGTGGCATTATCTGTCCAGCTAGTGGAGCCCGATGCTGGTGTAAAAAATACGGGGGACCCCTACTCTTTTTGTCCCCCGTATTTTTTGCACCAGCACCAGGCGCAGAGCCCGGTGCTGGTTTTAAAAATACGGGGGATCCCCTGTCTCCCCCCCCCCCCCGGATTTTTAGAACCAGGACCGGCTCGAAGAGCCTGAGGCTGGTTATGCTTAGGAGTGGGGACGCCACGCAATTTTTTATTTTATTTTTACCATTCCATTTAAAAATAATAAGAATAATAATAATAATTTTTTAAAAAATATATAAATAATACTTGTGCCTCCAAAATAGACAAACCAAGTACCTAATCCCTTCTAATATAAATAGATACGCTATTACCAATAAAAAAAACACCAAAAAAAGGAGACTTACCCGCGGTAGCGGTGGCAATCCACGCATCCAGCACCTCCCCAAAAAATAAGATTTTACTCACCGGTAAATCTATTTCTCGTAGTCCGTAGTGGATGCTGGGAACTCCGTAAGGACCATGGGGGGGGGGGGGGGGGGGATAGCGGCTCCGCAGGAGACTGGGCACAACTAAAGAAAGCTTTAGGTCACCTGGTGTGCACTGGCTCCTCCCACTATGACCCTCCTCCAAGCCTCAGTTAGGACACTGTGCCCGGACGAGCTGACATAATAAGGAAGGATTTTGAATCCCGGGTAAGACTCTTACCAGCCACACCAATCACACTGTATCACTCGTGATACAATACCCAGTTTAACAGTATGAAAAAACAACTGAGCTTCTCAACAGATGGCTCAACAATAACCCTTTAGTTAACAGTAACTATGTACAAGTATTGCAGACAATCCGCACTTGGGACGGGCGCCCAGCATCCACTACGGACTACGAGAAATAGATTTACCGGTGAGTAAAATCTTATTTTCTCTGACGTCCTAGTGGATGCTGGGAACTCTGTAAGGACCATGGGGATTATACCAAAGCTCCCAAACGGACGGGAGAGTGCGGATGACTCTGCAGCACCGAATGAGAGAACTCAAGGTCCTCCTCAGCCAGGGTATCAAATCTGTAGAATTTTGCAAACGTGTTTGCCCCTGACCAAGTAGCAGCTCGGCAAAGTTGTAAAGCCGAGACCCCTCGGGCAGCCGCCCAAGATGAGCCCACCTTCCTTGTGGAATGGGCTTTTACTGATTTAGGATGCGGCAGTCCACCCGCAGAATGCGCCTGCTGAATTGTGCTACAAATCCAGCGAGCAATAGTCTGCTTAGAAGCAGGAGCACCCAGCTTGTTGGGTGCATACAGGATAAATAGCGAGTCAGTCTTCCTGACTCCAGCCGTCCTGGAAACAAAAATTTTCAAGGCCCTGACTACGTCCAGCAACTTGGAATCCTCCAAGTCCCTAGTAGCCGCAGGCACCACAATAGGTTGGTTCAAGTGAAAAGCTGATACCACCTTAGGGAGAAACTGAGGACGAGTCCTCAATTCTGCCCTATCCATATGGAAAATCAGATAAGGGCTTTTACATGACAAAGCCGCCAATTCTGACACACGCCTGGCCGAAGCCAAGGCCAATAACATGACCACTTTCCACGTGAGATATTTTAGATCCACGGTTTTAAGTGGCTCAAACCAATGTGATTTTAAGAAACTCAACACCACGTTGAGATCCCAAGGTGCCACTGGAGGCACAAACGGGGGCTGAATATGCAGCACTCCCTTCACAAACGTCTGAACTTCAGGCAATGAAGCCAGTTCTTTCTGGAAGAAAATCGACAGAGCCGAGATCTGTACCTTAATGGAGCCTAATTTTAGGCCCATAGTCACTCCTGTTTGTAGGAAATGCAGAAATCGACCTAGTTGAAATTCCTCTGTTGGGGCCTTTTCAGCCTCACACCAAGCAACATATTTCCGCCATATACGGTGATAATGCTTTGCAGTTACATCTTTCCTGGCTTTAATCAGCGTAGGAATGACTTCCTCCGGAATGCCCTTTTCCTTCAGGATCCGGCGTTCAACCGCCATGCCGTCAAACGCAGCCGCGGTAAGTCTTGGAACAGACAGGGCCCCTGCTGCAGCAGGTCCTGTCTGAGCGGCAGAGGCCATGGGTCCTCTGAGATCATCTCTTGAAGTTCCGGGTACCACGCTCGTCTTGGCCAATCCGGAACCACGAGTATTGTTCTTACTCCTCGTTTTCTTATTATTCTCAGTACCCTTGGTATGAGAGGCAGAGGAGGGAACACATAAACTGACTGGTACACCCACGGTGTCACCAGAGCGTCCACAGCTATCGCCTGAGGGTCCCTTGACCTGGCGCAATATCTAGTTTTTTGTTTAGGCGGGACGCCATCATGTCCACTTGTGGACGTTCCCATCGATTTACAATCAGCGTGAAGACTTCTGGATGAAGTCCCCACTCTCCCGGGTGGAGGTCGTGCCTGCTGAGAAAGTCTGCTTCCCAGTTGTCCACCCCGGAATGAACACTGCTGACAGTGCTAGTACGTGATTTTCCGCCCATCGGAGAATCCTTGTGGCTTCTGCCATTGCCATCCTGCTTCTTGTGCCGCCCTGTCGATTTACATGGGCGACTGCCGTGATGTTGTCTGACTGGATCAGTACCGGCTGGTTTTGAAGCAGAGGCCTTGCCTGACTTAGGGCGTTGTAAATGGCCCTTAGTTCCAGAATATTTATGTGTAGGGAAGTCTCCTGACTCGACCATAGTCCTTGGAAGTTTCTTCCCTGTGTGACTGCCCCCCAGCCCCGAAGGCTGGCATCCGTGGTCACCAGGACCCAGTCCTGTATGCCGAAACTGCGGCCCTCTAGAAGATGGGCACTCTGCAGCCACCACAGCAGAGACACCCTGGTTCTTGGAGACAGGGTTATCAGGCGATGCATCTGAAGATGCGATCCGGACCACTGGTCCAGCAGGTCCCACTGAAAGATTCTGACATGGAACCTGCCGAAAGGAATTGCTTCATAAGAAGCCACCATCTTTCCCAGGACCCGCGTGCAGTGATGCACCAATACCTGTTTCGGTTTCAGGAGGTCTCTGATTAGAGATGACAGCTCCTTGGCTTTCTCCTCCGGGAGAAACACTTTTTTCTGGACTGTGTCCAGGATCATACCCAGGAACAGTAGACGTGTCGTCGGAACCAGCTGTGATTTTGGAATATTCAGAATCCAACCGTGCTGGTGTAGCACCTCCTGAGATAGTGCTACTCCCACCAACAACTGCTCCTTGGACCTCGCCTTTATTAGGAGATCGTCCAAGTACGGGATAATTAAAACTCCCTTTCTTCGAAGGAGTATCATCATTTCCGCCATTACTTTGGTAAACACCCTCGGTGCCGTGGAGAGTCCAAACGGTAGCGTCTGGAATTGGTAATGGCAATCCTGTACCACAAATCTGAGGTACTCCTGGTGAGGATAGTAAATGGGGACATGCAGGTAAGCATCCTTGATGTCCAGGGATACCATGTAATCCCCCTCGTCCAGGCTTGCAATAACCGCCCTGAGTGATTCCATCTTGAACTTGAATTTTTTTATGTATGTGTTCAAGGATTTCAAATTTAAAATGGGTCTCACCGAACCGTCCGGTTTCGGTACCACAAACAGTGTGGAATAGTAACCCCGTCCTTGTTGAAGTAGGGGCACCTTGACTATCACCTGCTGGGAATACAGCTTGTGAATTGCCTTTAGCACAGTCTCCCTGCCTGAGGGAGTTGTCGGCAAGGCAGATTTGAGGAAACGGCGGGGGGGGAGACGCCTCGAATTCCAGCTTGTACCCCTGAAATACTACTTGAAGGATCTAGGGATCCACCTGTGAGCGAGCCCACTGATCGCTGAAATTTTTGAGGCGGCCCCCCACCGTACCTGGCTACGCCTGTGAAGCCCCTGCGTCATGCGGTGGACTCAGAGGAAGCGGGGGAAGAATTTTGATTCTGGGAACTGGCTGACTGGTGCAGCTTTTTCCCTCTTCCCTCGTTTTACACGCTTGCATTTTTGAAGCCGAAAGGACTGTACCTGATAATACAGTGCTTTCTGAGGCTGTGAGGAAACCTGAGGTAAAAAATTTTCTTCCCAGCTGTTGCTGTGGATAAGAGGTCCCAGAGACCATCCCCAAACAATTCCTCACCCTTATAAGGCTCTATGTGCCTTTTAAAGTCAGCATCACCTGTCCAGTGTCGGGTCTCTAATAACCTCCTGACCGAATGGACATTCCATTAATTCTGGATGCCAGCCGGCAAAATATCCCTCTGTGCATCCCTCATATATAAGACGACGTCTTATGTTCGCAAACTAGTATCCCTGTTTGACAGGGTTACAGACCACGCTGCAGCAGCACTATCTGCAGGTCTCAGTCTAGTACCTGAGTGTGTAAATACAGACTTCAGGATAGCCTCCTGCTTTTTATCAGCAGGTACCTTCAAGTGGCCGTATCCTAAGACGGCAGTGCCACCTTTTTTGACAAACGTGTGAGCGCCTTATCCACCCTAGGGGATATCTCCCAGCGTAACTTATCCTCTGGCGGGAAAGGGTACGCCATCAGTAACTTTTTAGAAATTACCAGTTTCTTATCGGGGGAACCCACGCTTTTTCACACTTCATTCACTCATTTGATGGGGGAACAAAACACTGCCTGCTTTTTCTCCCCAAACATAAAACCCTTTTTTAGTGGTACTTGGGTTAATGTCAGAAATGCGTAACACATTTTTTATTTGCCGGGATCATGTAACGGATGTTCCTAGTGGATTGTGTATATGTCTCAACCTCGTCGACACTGGAGTCAGACTCCGTGTCGACATCTGTGTCTGCCATCTGAGGGAGCGGGCGTTTTTGAGCCCCTGATGGCCTTTGAGATGCCTGGGCAGGCGCGGGCTGAGAAGCCGGCTGTCCCATAGCTGTTACGTCATTCA
The DNA here is from genome assembly GCF_028390025.1 of Pseudophryne corroboree. Classification (NCBI taxonomy): domain Eukaryota; kingdom Metazoa; phylum Chordata; class Amphibia; order Anura; family Myobatrachidae; genus Pseudophryne; species Pseudophryne corroboree. The sequence continues at coordinate 604,932,337 of NC_086445.1, forward strand.
GCCTTTTATGTAAGGAGTTGACACTGTCGGTTTATACCTTCCACCTATCCATCCACTCTGGTGTCGGCCCCCAGGGGGCGACATCACATTTATCGGCATCTGCTCTGCCATCACATAAGCCTCCTCATCAAACGTGTCGACACAGCCGTACCGACACACCGCACACACACAGGGAATGCTCTGACTGAGGACAGGACCCCACACAGCCCTTTGGGGAGACAGAGAGAGAGTATGCCAGCACACACCAGAGCGCTATATAATTTAGGGATTAACATTGTATTGAGTGAATTTTTCCCAATAGCTGCTTGTATATACAATATTGCGCCTAAATTTAGTGCCCCCCCTCTCTTTTTAACCCTTTGAGCCTGAAAACTACAGGGGAGAGCCTGGGAAACTGTCTTCCAGTTGCACTGTGAAGAGAAAATGGCGCCAGTGTGCTGAGAGAGATAGCTCCGCCCCTTTTTCGCGGACTTTTCTCCAGCATTTTTATGGATTCTGGCAGGGGTATTTATCACATATATAGCCTCTGGGGCTATATATTGTGATATATATGCCAGCCAAGGTGTTTTTATTGCTGCTCAGGGCACCCCCCCCCCCAGCGCCCTGCACCCTCAGTGACCGGAGTGTGAAGTGTGCATGAGGAGCAATGGCGCACAGCTGCAGTGCTGTGCGCTACCTTGGTGAAGACTGATGTCTTCTGCCGCCGATTTTCCGGACCTTCTTGCTTCTGGCTCTGTAAGGGGGACGGCGGCGCGGCTCCGGAACCGAACACCAAGGCCAGTTCCATGCGGTCGATCCCTCTGGAGCTAATGGTGTCCAGTAGCCTAAGAAGCCCAAGCTAGCTGCAAGCAGGTAGGTTCGCTTCTTCTCCCCTTAGTCCCTGCAGTGAGCCTGTTGCCAGCAGGTCTCACTGTAAAATAAAAAACCTAATTATATACTTTCTTTCTAGAAGCTCAGGAGAGCCCCTAGTGTGCATCCAACCTCGGCCGGGCACAAAATCTAACTGAGGCTTGGAGGAGGGGCATAGTGGGAGGAGCCAGTGCACACCAGGTGACCTAAAGCTTTCTTTAGTTGTGCCCAGTCTCCTGCGGAGCCGCTATCCCGCCCCCCCCCCCATGGTCCTTACGGAGTTCCCAGCCAGGGGCGTATCTATGCATTGGCCAGGATGGCACTCGCCAGGGGCGCCTGCCAAGGAGGGGGCGCCGCCCAGCGGTGCCATGCCGGCCTGACACCCTCTGTCATCAGCAGCCGCTGTCACACAGTGACAGCGCCGCTGCCGTACACAGGGCACTGCTCTCTGAGCTGTGCCTGTTGCTGTGTGGACCGCTGCGGAGGAAGGGGCAGGAGATGTCTGGCCTGCCTCGGGGGGGTGGGGGGGGGGGGGGGAGAAGGGGCGTGCGGGCGTGCAGTAGTGTAGCCTCTATGGCCACAGCGCCCAGACCCGCCCCCTACTATCCCTCACTGGCGGCTTCTCACAGAGCGGGATGTGGCTGAGCGCACTGTCCCGCTGCTGTTCTCCCACAGTGGCCATGCGGCTGAGAGCCTGTGCTCACCCTCAAGGGACAGCTTTGCTTCGTCACTCCCTGGCTGCCTGCATATATTTACAGGAGGAAAGTAAATAACAGGTACCATGGGGGGCACTGTGTTTTGGGGGGCAGTATGGGGGAGCTTAATGTACTGGCTGGGTAACCCATGTAGTATTAGTAGTGTGCAAGGTTCTGCCAAACAATTGTGGTTAATTGTATCTTCCCCCATAGTGTCAAACAGTGTGCACTAATCCGGTGAGCTTGGTTTATTTAAGAAAATAATATCTGTGGATCCTATCGGTATTGATATAGGTGGCAGCGGGGTATGGTGGTTAGTCCAGGTTGCATAAATCCAGAAATCTTCACAGCCTACGATGGCCATAGCCAGGTATTGCCAGTGGTGGCTATTGCAGGGGCATACCCTCTGGTAACCAGGACGGCACAGTGGGGGGCATGTCAGGGGGAGGGTGCAGTGGGGAAATGTGATGTGGCTAAGGTGGCAGACCAGGGAGCGTGACTGCGCTACCATGTTATTGTGGACCCGCCCCCACTACACAATGCCGTGATTACTGGCATTGTGAGGCAGGGGGTGGGGCCACAATAACATGATTTAGCACTAACTGTGTCATCGTAATGCCTACTTGTGGAAATCTGCATGTCCTATGTTATCGCCATTTAAGGATAGTGATAGCAGATGCATTAAAAACAAACAAATCCTTTATTACACTATATTAAAATATTTTTTTTATAAGAGAGTTTTTTTCAGACTTCCCCCTTTCTTAGATGGTAGCAGCAACAATACAACCGAATAAAATCTTTATCTTTACTTCATACACTGAGATGAATGACAAAATGTACTGGGGTGATATAGGGGTGCAGTGTGTATGGAGGGGCAATATGGGGGAGCTGAATGTATTGCAGATAATACGGGAGTGCTATGTGCACTCGGGCAAGGGTAAAATGGAGACACTGTGTACTGGGCTTAATATAGAGTACTGTGTGTACTGGGGGTAATATGGGGGGGTGCTGTATATACTAGGGTTTTATATAGGGGTGCTGTTTGGGGTTGGGAATGAAATGCCGGCCGTCGGGATGCCAGTGGTCAGGAGGCCAGCAGCAGCATCCCAATTGTCAAAATCCTGATGTGGGTTGGTAAGTGGTCTAATCCCTACCCTAACTCTAACCCTCCCCCTACCCTATCTCTAACCTTACCTTTTAGGTTTTTAACCCCAACCTCTCCTTGCAGCCTACCCTGAACCCCCATGGGAGCGCCTAAACCTAACTGCCCTTGCCACTACCCTAAACCTAACCGTCACCCCTCCGCAGCCTAAGCTTAACTCCCCTGGTGGTGCCTAAACCTACACACACACACACCCCAATCCCAGGTGTAGTACTTACGTGGTCCGCTGTCTGTGACTGTACATTCAGGATCCCGGCGGTTAGGGTTCCGGCATCAGTGTCCTGTCCCCTTTTGGGATTCCAGTGTCTGCCTTCCATTGTGTGTAGGGATTCCGGCACCATTATGTTGTGCACCGGGATCCCGACTGTTGGGATATTAACTGCATCTCGCTGTGTGTACTGGGGGAATAAATACCATGGTAGGCACTGACACTGATGCATTCTGGAGCCTGACAGGGATAGCTGGAGGGGGGAGTTTTCACACCCACACTCTGGCATAAAAGATGTTCTTACATCTTGACGCAATTGCATCCTTCGCCTCGGTATAGAGGCGAAGCGGGAAGACTTATACCAACACAATCCCGGGCAGTATCATACATCCCCCCTAATGTGTGGCTAGACTAGGGTAGGGTTAATGGTGAAGAAGGTGTCGGTGGGGTTAGTGTCGTGAGAGTATATTATTTAAAAAAATATGACGTGGATTAGTAGGGGGGGGGGGGGGGGCGCCAGTTCCTTACTTTGCCAGGGGAGCTCAGACCCCTAGATACACCCCTGTTCCCAGCATCCACTAGGACTTCAGAGAAAGAGGAGTTTCCCATGCCTTTTCAAAGATAGCATTTCATTCTTTGGACGCCGGGAAGGTGAGGGGGGGCTTCTTATTATGTGTAAAGAAGGCCTCCTCCACCTGTTCCGGAGCTGTGACCAAAATGTGTAAAACATCCCTAACAGCCTCAATCATCAACTGCACCCCCTTGGCAAGTGATGCTGTCCCCATCAACACATCCCAGTCACCGTCTGCAGCATCAGAGTCGGTGTCCGTGTCATCTTGCATAATTGCAAGTGCACGTTTGTGAGAATGCGCCGCAGGGGACCCCGAGGAGGCAGTATCAGACCATACAACCATAGAGGACTGGAGGACCTGAGTGGCATGCTCAGTCCTAGCAACCCTATCGGAAATGTGAGAAATAGTCCCCCTTAGAGAGACTAACCATTCTGGCTCTCTAGCTGGGATCTGCGCTAAAACAGTGCAATCCTGATTACATGGAATGGAGTCTTCCTGGAAAGACAAATCCTCTGCAGCATATGAAACAGTGTCCCTAGACATGTTGTCACACACCCAGGGCCGGTGCTAGGGTGTTCGGCGCGTCCCTGCAAAAAATAAAATTGCGCCCTCTCTCCCATTTTTGATAAAGGGATAGTGCAAGCCGTACACGCAATCCATAAAAAAGGGTGTGGCCACACATTTAGTACCCAAATTAAAATTTTGCCACACAGTAGCATAATCATATTCACATTATACCGCACATTGTGCCCCTGATTTACATTACACCACATGGTAGTGCCCCTTATTCCCGTTACAACACACAGTAGAGCCCCTTATACACATAAAATTCACATTAGTAGTGCCCCTTATACATAATGCCCACATTATTGCTCTTTGTAAAGAATGCCCACAGTAGTGCTATATTTATACAAAAAATGTCCACAATACTTGTGCACCTTATACACAATACTCACAGTAGCAGTTCCGCATATAAATATAATGTCCACCGTAGTAATGTTACATAATGTAATGTTTTACTACTTAAAGCTGCATTCCCTAGCCTGTGTGTGTGTGTGTGTGTGTGTGTGTGTGTGTGTGTGTGTGTGTGTCTACATATATATATATATATAAACCACATTAAACCCGGCACTCCACCTAAAACAGATAACCAGTCTTGGTGCCCTCACAATGGATGAATAGAATGTAGCCGTGGTGCGGCACTCAAAGACAATTTTTCTTCAAATAATACTCACGGGCACCCAGGTCAATAGTTTCAACGTTTCAATCCCCACAGGATTTTTCACACTAGGATGTTTTAGCAGGGCTCTGCAAGCTGCCTGATATTTAAGGAGCAAAATGCGTTCTGCCTCTTTTGCTCTGCCCTTCTAAAACAGCCTGCCTGGTGCCCGATGCCACTGTGTGAATAGTTTCCGCGTGCACGGCATCTATTCACATTCAATGGAGAGCTTGGGGGAAGCCCAGCACCTCCGTAGGTGTCGGGCATGCCCCCTCTAGTGACACCGAGGGGTCTGGTCTGCCCCCAATAGTGACGCCAGTGGGGCTGTGCACCCTCCCAGGCTGACCACACCCCCTTATGTGCGCACAAAGTGCCCCCACAGCACTGGCGCCCTGCCTCCTAAAAATATGCTCCAATGTACAGTACAGAGCCATGGTTAAATGGTATATGTTGGGGATACCAGTGAGGGGGTATTGAGATCTTAAAGCGGTAATATGATTTCCCAGTTCAATATATAGTAAAGCCCCCCACAGTGGCATCGGAACAGGGGGGGCAAGGGGTAGCATGCCCCCCCAAGCAGGCACAGGTGCTGGGGAGAGGGGTGCTTACCTCCAGAGCCCCGCTGAGCCTCCTACTTTAAAAGTATGCCGCCGCTGCCGCAGCGTGCTGCCCCCTCTCTTGTCGTAGCCGGTTCTTCACCACTGATGCATTACTGGGAGGAGGCGGGGATGTCCTAGCAGGCCCAGCATGGCTATGCCTCCTCCCAGTAATGCATCAGTGAAGTGTGTAGAGCCAACCAGGACATGTGGCAGCAGGCTGCGGAGCCGGCAGCAGCCTCTTTACACTAGGAGTCTCCACGGGGATCCGGAGGTAAGCGCTCCCCGTGCGGGGAGAGGGGGGGTTTGAATCAAGGGGGAGTGCCAAAATTTATATTTTACAATGCCCCCCCCCAACCACAAACCACTCTTGTGCCCCTGGGCCCACATGCTACATGCTAATATGTGATATACAGCCTCAGTGCACTAATATATAATACAGTCCCCATTTTTTTAATAAATAGCACAGATTCAACACCCCTCTCCCACCCCAAACCTTTGATTGTCACTTACCTGCTCTCTACTGTCTCAGGCTGCAGTGCTGCTCTTCCTGGGTGTGAGATGTCATCATGAAGGTCTCACAGCCCTGTGTCAGGGTCACACGCAGGAGGAGGAAGGGACTGGGGGTAACCGTCAGCTTCGGGCTGGGTGCACCCCCTCTTTCCCTCACAATCGCGGCCCGCTAAGCCCTGCCCCCTCACAGGGGCGTGGCTTTAAAGCAGTAGTGCCCTCCACCTGGAAAGTACTATGCCCCAGCCAGTCCCTGCTTGATTGTACATGCCGGCCGCAGCTGTATGGGTATATGCAATTGCGGTCGAATTCCCGAAAATGTCGAAAAACGGGACATTTTCGCCCCAAAAAAAAATTCGACAATGCAATTCAGTACTTTCCGTCAAAAAAACGGACTTTCCAAATTCGACTTTTTGAAATTCGACATTTGTCAAATTCGACATTTCTGCAATGGTACAAATGCGGCAATTCGCCAAAAGTATATTCAATTGAAGTTTGGAAATTCGACAACAGTGCTCTTAGACAGTAAATTCGTCATTTTCAATCCGCCACACTTTGGTGGCGGAATGTAATAAAAAATTTTAAAAACATGTTTTTCTCCCCTCAGCTGCACCGGCTACGAAGAAGCCTTTTTCATCCACCACGTCACAGTCCTTTCGGCCCGCGAGGCCTAGAAAGAATAAGCCTTCTTCAGAGGTGGTCGTGCCAAAGGAAAGAAACCTGCTCCCGCAGATTCCCAGACCCAGAAGCCCGCTTCTGTTACCCCTAAGTCCTCCTCATGACGGTGGACAGCTAGGCCTGGAGGGGGTCAGGTGGGGGCAAGACTCCAACAGTTCAGCCACGTCTGGGTGTCGTTGGGTCTGGACCCCTGGGTAATGGATATAGTGTCCAGAGGGTACAATCTGGAGTTTCAAGATCCCCTGCCTCACCGCTTCTGCAAGTCAGGCTTGCCAGCCCTGCTGGCAGACAGGACAATTCTTCTGGAGGCCATCAGAAAATTGGTGGTGTCAGAGGTCATTGTTCCGGTCCCACTTCAGCAGTAGAACAAGGGTTATTATTCGAACCTTTTTGTGATACCAAAACCGGATGGTTCGGTACGGCCTATTCTAAACTTAAAATCTTTGAACCCTTATCTCAGGGAGTTCAAATTCAAGATGGAATCTCTGAGAGTTGTCATCTCAGGACTGACAGAGGGGGAGTTCCTGGTTTCTCTGGACATCAAGGATGCTTACCTCCACATTCCCATTTGGGCGCCGCATCAAGCATATCTCTGGTTTGCTCTGATGGACGATCACTATCAGTTCCAGGCGCTACCGTTTGGCCTCTCCACAGCACTGAGGATCTTCACCAAAGTGACGGCGGAGATGATGGTTCTCCTCCGCAAACAGGGGGTGAACATAATTCCATATATGGATGATCTCCTGATCAAGGCGTCGTCCAGGGAGAGGTTGTTGCGGTCCATCGCGCTCACTACACAACTGCTCAGGAGGTACGGTTGGATCCTAAACCTTCCAAAGTCTCATCTGGAACCGACAAGGCGGCTGTCTTTCCTGGGAATGATCCTCGACACGGAAGTGCAGAGGGCAATTCTCCCAGTGGAGAAAGCGTTGGTGATTCAAGCAATGGTCCGGGATGTCCTAAAGCCTACCCGGGTATCGGTTCATCAATGCATACGCCTTCTGGGGAAGATGGTTGCGGCCTATGAGGCTCTGCAGTACGGCAGGTTTCATGCTCGTCCTTTTCAGCTGGACCTATTGGACCAGTGGTCGGGCTCTCACCTACACATGCACCAGAGGATACATACCTGTCTCCGAAAGCCAGGATTTCACTCCACTGGTGGCTACAACTTCCTCACCTTCTGGAAGGCCGAAGGTTCGGAATTCAGAACTGGATCCTTTTAACCACAGATGCAAGTCTAAGAGGTTGGGGAGCAGTCGCTCTAGGGGAAACCTTCCAAGGAAGGTGGTCGAATCAAGAATCTCTTCTCCCAATAAACATCCTGGAGCTAAGGGCCATGTACAACGCCCTTCTGCAAGCAGCACACCTTCTACAGGATGGGGCAGTTCAGGTGCAGTGGGACAACGTGACCACAGTGGCCTACATAAACCGACAAGGCTGAACGAAGAGCAGGGCTGCCATGTCAGAGGTGTCAAGAATCCTCCTCTGGGCAGAAAGGCACGCTGTAGCGATGTCGGAAATCTTCAAAGAGTAGACAACTGGGAAGCAGACTTCCTCAGCAGACACGATCTCCATCCAAGGGAGTGGGGCCTCCATCCGGAGGTGTTCGAGGAGGTAACCGGTTGGTGGGGGGTTTCTCACATAGACATGATGGCCTCCAGCCTCAACAAGAAGCTGGGGAGATACTGTTCCAGGTCGAGGGACCCGCAGGCAGTGGCGGTGGACGCACTGGTAACACCGTGGGTGTTCCCGTCAGTGTATGTGTTCCCTCCACTTCCTCTGATTCCAAAGGTCCTTCAGCTGGTAAGAAGAACAAAGGTTCTGGCAATCCTCATTGCTCCGGACTGGCCAAGGAGGGCTTGGTATGCGGATCTACTGGAACTTCTGCTGGAAGATCCATGGCCCTCATTCCGAGTTGTTCGCTCGCTAGCTGCTTTTAGCAGCATTGCACACGCTAAGCTGCCGCCCTCTGGGAGTGTATCTTAGCTTAGTAGAATTGCGAACGAAGATTTGCAGAATTGCGAATAGAAATTTCTTAGCAGTTTCTGAGTAGCTCCAGACTTACTCAGCCATTGCGATCAGTTCAGTCAGTTTCGTTCCTGGTTTGACATCACAAACACACCCAGCGTTCGCCCAGACACTCCCCCGTTTCTTCAGACACTCCTGCGTTTTTCCCATAAACGCCAGCGTTTTTTCACACACGCCCAGAAAACGGACAGTTTCCGCCCAGAAACACCCACTTCCTGTCAATCACACTACGATCACCAGAACGATGAAAATTCCTCGTTATGCCGTGAGTAAAAAACCTAACTTTTGTGTAAAATAACTAACCGCATGCGCTCTGCGAACCTTGCGCATGCGCAGTAAGCGACTAATCGCAATATAGCGAAAATCGGCAATGAGCGAACAACTCGGAATGACCACCCAAGGCCCTTACCTCTTCGGGAATATCTGCTGCTGCAGGGGCCGTTCGCCTATCAAGACTTACCACGGCTACATTTGACGGCATGGCTGTTGTATGCCAGATCTTAGCTCGGAAGGGTATTCCGAGTGAGGTCATTCCTACCCTGATTCAGGCTAAGAAGGGGGTGACGTCTAAACATTACCACCGTATTTGGAAGAAATATGTTTCTTGGTGTGAAGCCAGGATGTTTCCTGCGGTGGAGTTTCAACTTGGACATTTTCTCCTTTTCCTGCAGGCAGGAGTGGATATGGGCCTGAGATTGGGATCCATCAAGGTCCAAATCTCTGCTTTGTCCATCTTCTTTCAAAAACAATTGGCTGTCCTCCCTGAGGTTCAGACCTTTTTGAAAGGTGTTCTGCACATCTAGCCTCCCTTTGTGGCGCCCACGGCACCCTGGGATCTAGATGTGGTGTTGCAGTTCCTACAATCAGCATGGTTTGAGCCTCTACTGGAGGCTAACATCAAGATTCTCACGTGGAAGGCGGTCACTCTGTTGGCGTTGGCTTCTGCTCGACGCGTGTCGGAATTGGGGGCTTTATCTTGCAAAAGTCCTTATCTGATCTTCCATGACGACAGGGCGGGACTTAGGACACTCGTCAGCAGTTCCTACCTAAGGTTGTATCGGCTTTCCATATCAACCAACCTATTGTGGTGCCAGTGGCTACTGACTCCTCAATTGCTTCAAAGGCCTTGGATGTTTTACGGGCTTTGAAGATCTATGTGAAGAGGACTGCTCGTCATAGGAAATCTGACTCTCTATTTGTCCTCTACGATCCCAAGAAAATTGGGTGTCCTGCTTCTAAGCAGTCGATTTCGCGCTGGATCAAGTTCACTATCCAGCATGCGTATTCTACGGCAGGATTGCCATGTCCGAAATCGGTTAAGGCCCACTCTACTCGTAAAGTGGGTTCTTCCTGGGCGGCTGCCCGGGGTGTCTCGGCCTTACAGCTGTGCCGAGCTGCTACTTGGTCTGGTTCGAACACGTTTGCCAAGTTTTACAAGTTCGATACTCTGGCCTCTGATGACCTCAAGTTTGGTCAGGCCGTATTGCAGGAGCCTCCGCGCTCTCCATCCCGTACTGGGAGCTTTGGTACATCCCCATGGTACTAATATGGACCCCAGCATCCTCTAGGGCGTAAGAGAAAATAGGATTTTAATTACCTGCCGGTAAATCCTTTTCTCGTAGGCCGTAGAGGATGCTGGGCGCCTGCCCAGTGCTTCGTTTTCCTGCCTTGGGTTTATGGTTCAGTGTTACCTAGTTCCTAGGTAAGTTCTGCGTTATTTATGTTTCAGCTGTTGCTGAGTTGTTCCGGCATGTTGGCCGGATTCGCATGTTTGTGTGAGCTGGTATGAATCTCGCCACTATCTGTGTAATTCCTTCTCTCGAAGTATGTCATCTCCTCGGGCACAGTTTCTAGACTGAGTCTGGTAGGAGTGGCATAGAGGGAGGAGCCAGCCCACACTCTTAAACTCTTAAAGTGCCAATGGCTCCTGGTGGACCCGTCTATACCCCCATGGTACTAATATGGACCCCAGCATCCTCTACGGACTACGAGAAAAGGATTTACCAGCAGGCAATTAAAATCCTTTTTTATTTTTTTTATTTTTTACATATTTTACTTTTTCCTTGGTTTTAGCCCCCAACTAGCCATTTGTGCCAATATATGCTGATTGGACGTTTGTATTGCTGAACTCACCTCTGCGCTGCCCACTGTCTTCTGTACTCGATTTAACATATTAATCTGTTTTCCACCAGGGAGAGTGTGCCCCAGCTGCAGATCAGTTTGATTAAGTTGCTGTTCGATATTTTTATAATGTTTGTTACCATTTACTTCTATCCACCATACGCTATGCCTGTATGCTGTACATCCACTATTTGCATAACCTGCTAGCAGAAACCTATGGAGTTTGCCCAGTTGGCTGCCTCATTTGGTTGCTATGTGGTCTGGGCAGGTTGTACTTCATGTGGATATATTCCCATAGGGTATATGTATCATACTACTACATGCATTTCAGTTTTTCCATATATGCATTGGGTGCCTGTATGGCTTATCACCCACATTGTAACCTTCGTAGTCTGTCCAACAGTGCTGCCTCACCTGGTATGCTCGTGGAAGGGATGAAGAATACATGGACTTGACGGTTATGTTGGGACCCTACTACTAACGTTAGGATGCTGCAACCACCTGTTTTGTGTCATCACAACCAGGTGTAACCTATACCACCAAGGGTAATCCTACATAGTGCACCCAAGACAGCTGCCTCATTGGTACCTTTTGCCCATGGAAGTCATTACCTAAAATGTATGCACCAACGAACCCTGCAATATGTTTATTATGTTCTCTAGGTTTGTTGTCTTAACTATTTCTATGTGGTTTTCTACTTTTCTAAATCCTTTGTACAATGATGTATTAAGCCTGAAGAAGTGATAAAGCAGTGATAAGTGCAAGGTGATAACGCACCAGCCAGTCAGCTCCTAACTGTCAATTTGCATATTGGAGCTGATTGGCTGGTGCGTTATCACCTTGCACTTATCACTGCTTTATCACTTCTTTATACATTCTCCAGGCTTAATACATCTGCCCCAATGTACCATGCTTATGATGTCTGTAAAGCGACTTTGAGTACTGCTGGAGAAAAGCGCTATATAAATAAAATTGTTATTAATTATTATTATTATTATTATTATTATTATTATTATTATTATTATTATCCTAGATGATGCATGCTCTAAAATGTCTTTCTGCTCTCTTACATCAAACTGTAACACATCACTAGTTTTTGTGAGGTAATTAAAACAGATTGAGTTGCAAAACACATTTAGAGTGTGTACTGTACATGTCTATTGAATATTGATGTAATTGTACATAAAATTGTTAGTTTGGAAACAATAAGGGGTATATGTATTAAAAATTGTGGAAGTCCTGCAATTTTCTTCAGAGTACATCACAGCGGGCATAATTATTTCTTACATGATTATTCCCGTTATGTACTAAATATAACTCGCAGGGACAGCAGTACAGGTACACCACCGATTATCCAGGCACCTCTTTTAAACCGGACACATCAGATGAGTTGGGCTATGTGGCTGGAGTTAGGCTGTGGGGGACACGCTGTATAGAATTAGGCTTAGTGGTGTTGGGGGGAGGGGGGGGTTGTGAGGATGCTGCCAACCCCACCTCTAAAGATACCACCGATTATCCGTCAAAACCGATAATCTGGCACAGTGCTGGAACCGAGGGTGCCAGGTTATCGCTGGTGTAACTGTAGTAATAACCATAGGCGTGCACAGAAGTCAGCACAGGGGGTGCCGCAATGTGACCTCCCTCCCTGGTGACCTGGACTAATCCCAGGTGAGTAGTATATGTTTTGGAGTGAAGGAGGACTGGGGAGGAGTTAGTCCATGACCCGGCAGCAGGGGGTTCCCATTGCTGCACCCACTGTGCTGGCTTCTGTGCATGCCTATGGTGATAACCGTTGTTCCTGTGAGCTACATCCCCGGCATATTGGAGAAGATAGGCATACTTTAGAAAGACTCCTCATGGGAAACTGAGACTGCACGTGAGCACAGTACAATGTGATTGGTTGCACTGGGCAACATCTCCACTTCTAATAGCCAGCACTTTAGTAAACATACCCTAAGACACTTTATATCTATTGAGGCATATAAGATCCCTCTCTCTGAATATGCCTCAATAGATATAAAGTGGTTTATGCCATCAGAGGATGGCGTAAACTAATCAGACCAAATTCCAAAAAGCTTCACTCTTTGGAGTTTGATACATAGGGGTCAAACCATAGGCCCTCATTCCGAGTTGTTCGCTCGCTAGCTGCTTTTAGCAGCATTGCACACGCTAGGCCGCCGCCCTCTGGGAGTGTATGTTAGTTTAGCAGAATAGCGAACGAAAGATTAGCAGAATTGCTACTAAATAATTCCTTACAGTTTCTGAGTAGCTCCAGACCTACTCCTACACTGCGATCAGCTCAGCCCATTTCGCTCCTGGTTTGACATGACAAACACGCCCTGCGTTTGGCCAGCCACTCCCCCGTTTCTCCAGACACTCCCGCGTTTTTACCTGACACGCCTGCGTTTTTTAGCACACTCCCGGAAAACGCTCAGTTACCACCCAGAAACGCCCCTTTCCTGTCAATCATTCACCGATCAGCAGTGCGACTGAAAAGCGCAGCAGGATCCACAGCAAAACTGCTAAGTTTTTAGTTAAATAACTAAGCGCATGCGCCCTGCATGCCTTGCGCAAGCGCATTTTGCAACAAATCGCAGCATAGCGAAAATCGTCAACAAGCGAACAACTCGGAATGACCACCATAGTCCCTAGTGATAAGAATGAGGATTGAGGTCTGCAGCAGTATGCTTTTAGCAGATTTCAGTGAAATCTCCAAAATAAGGCTGCTATTAACATTATGCAGATGAAAAACCGGTTTGATAAATAAACCCCTAATGGTTTGTGTGACCAGCATAGTTTATATTTGGCTGCAGCCATCGGTAGTGTGTCACACGTTATTGCCTGCAGATAGTTCTCATCTCCCTTTGAAATTCGCTCTGTAACATGACATTTCAGTGTAAGAAAGCCACATCAGATTAACCCTCTTTACACTGCCCAGGAATGAAAGAGGAAACACCCTAAACATAATCCCGCTAAACTGATTTAAATGTTACATTTTTCTAATTGTATTTTAAGTGTTGAGCTTTACATAATCTGAGACCTAGAACATCAAATACTTAAATGGTAACCCTTTTATTGCCTACACCTCTGCCTGCAGAACAGGTGTAGAATACATGACTGTGGATACAACAAACAACTATCTAATGTAAATTCATATTCCCATTTCCTTTTTCAGTCACTAATGTTGCCTTCACACGCATATTCTCTACAGATTGTGCAGATACTTCACCACATACTGTAAACAGTGCTCTGACTTCTGATCCAGCTGTACTCACACTCATCCATAGCTGGGTAGATAATTGCTTAGTGCTCTGTGCACACACCCATAGCTGTGCATGGTGAAGGTCTCTCAGCAGTGAAAGAGTGCGCTCTCCCCACACACCTGCCGCCTGCACTCTGCTGCGTCCCATGTGACCGTCACAGCCCCGGGTGACAGGTGAGCGTCTCCATCCTGCTTATCCAGCACTATTCCTCCTCCGGCCCCGGGGTATCAGGCAGTCTCTCTCACTGTCCCGCACCCCCATCTCACCTTCTGCCCGGCTGCACCGCTGAGCCCCAGCAGTCAGTGCTAGTGACCCCAGCCACTATGTCATCTCCCACCGCGGAGTCCCCCACTAGGAAAAAGCAGGGTCTGAGGAAGAGGCTGCTGAAACTTTTCTCCAGGAGTGAGGGGAACATAAAGGAGAAGTCCAGGACGCGCAGTGAGGGAGACAGGAGCCCGGCAGCCCCTAGGGAAGACCGCCCGGAGCGCAAGGGCAGGAGTAGCTGGAGTGAGAAGAGGGGACGGAAGGACAGGTACAGTAAGGGGAAGAGGAGAAGGATGGGGTATAGGGGCAAGAGAAAGAATTGGAAGGATGTCATATGGAAGAACTGGCGAATATTGCCACTGTGTCACAACTGTAAATATTCACGTATAAGCAACTGCCAAAGAGCTACAACTCCCAGCAAGATAGGGATGGAAAGATATGCTGGGACTTGAAGTTCTTGAACAGTTGTTATCTCTTTGGCGCTATATGGGGATATACGTGCGGCATGTCGACATTCAGAATGTTGACACTGTAGTGGTAGGGTTGTGGTTAGGTTTAGTAAATTGTCAAATCGATGGAAAAATGCATTGCAGGAATGCCGACTGTCAACATTCATAATGTCAATATTCAGGTATTGTCAACATGTTAGTGTTAGCATTGTGAATGTCGACATGCTGTCTATGTCAACAGTCTAACCATGTGTACCTTCTGGTGTTGACATTCTGAATGTTAACTTTTTATACCACCCCTGCTAAATGCATTCACATAATGTGCCATTTTATGACTACTGTATGTATACATGGTGATTGTACTGATAAGAGGCATCATCAGAGACAGAATAGATAGAACTAATTTGGAAACAGTTGTCAGGTGCAAGTTACTAGTCCTGCCTCATTCAAACCATTAAGGTAATGTTTACTGCATTGTGGTCATGTGTATTGTATATTGTCATGTGTGCTGCGTTGTGGCCATGGGTATTGCATTGTGGCAATGTGTTCTGTATATTGTGGTAATGTGTACTGCGTTGTGGCCATGGGTACTGCATTGTGGCCAGCGCACTTCCGTGTGAACTGATGAATTCGTTATGTTCTGAAAGTCTTTTATTTGTATAATTAGGTCGGCATATTTGCTTATGCACCACAGTGTGTAAACAGCAGACTCATCTAGAATACACTAATAAATATTTTACAGTAATGAGTAATGTCATTACAGTTGTAGATTGTATCAATTGTATTGCAAAGGCTACTAAAAGTCTGCTAATAATATAATATTTACATTCATGATCGTAATGTCAATAGGGGTTGTCCACTTATTCTGGTAGATGTCTGTCTTTCAACTTCATAATGTCATAACTCTATACAAGGATTACCAATGACATTATAGCACCCTGTTAGATGAAAGAAACATTCTGAGAATGTACGTAGAACATCAATTAAGTATTATTGAAGCTTCTTGTGGAGTCTGGTAACACCCATTGGCCTGTGAACAGAAGCAACCCCTTATGTGACATTTGACACAACAGCACATTTTGTAAAGGGGAGTGTTACCTTTCTTGTTTCTGGAGGTTTTTGTGAATTAATTACGGCTTGTGCTTTCATTCGTATCATTTCAGGTGATTTGCTTATGTACCTCCCACAGGAGCACATTTATTTAAAAAGTTTCAGAAGACAGTAAACTATTTGCCTTTTGTAGGGTGTCAGAACAACTGTGACTAGTAATCAAAATGATTTCATTAGAAAACATCCATTAACATAAAATAACAAAAATTTTTAATTTGTTTCTCATTGCTTGCTGCCATATTTATTAAATACCTCACTATTCAAAATAATTTAGTTAATTATATGATGCAAAGTACACACCTTTGCAGTTTACCCACCAGTCTGATTATAGCTGACATAATCGGGGTAATTCCAAGTTGATCGCAGCAGGATTTTTGATAGCAATTGGGCAAAACCATGTGCACTGCAGGGGAGGCAAATATAACATGTGCAGAAAGAGTTAGATTTGGGTGGGTTATTTTGTTTCTGTGCAGGGTAAATACTGGCTGCTTTATTTTTACACTGCAAATTAGATTGCAGATTGAACACACCCCACGCAAATCTAACTCTCTCTGCACATTATATCTGCCTCCCCTGCAGTGCACATGGTTTTGCCCAAATGCTATAAAAAATCCTGCTGCGATCAACTTGGATTTACCCCCATTGTACATACCAAACGACTTTAAACAACTTCCTTAATGATATACAATAGCTCTGATGTGTTGCAATCCCTGGCATGCAATAACATATAACATTTTAACTCTCTAGTGTGAAATGAAGTAAGTGGAGACCTTACTGGTTGTGGCACCTACTTACAAGATATTAGACTTAATGTATGCTTAATAGATTTCTAGGAACACTTTACATACTGTATGTACAAAGTGCTTATTTGTTAATAATGTCTGATCATTATGTGAAGCAACTCCCTATGCTTCTATTGCAGTGGTTTCCAAACTTTTTTGAATCACGGCGCCCTAGAATATCAGAATTTTTTTCACGGCACCCCTAGGCCAAAAATTTCTTACTGAGAAATTTAGAAAGAAATATTACATTAAGTAGATCGAGTTTATATGTCATCCTTAGGGTCAGTTGTGTGGTGAGGGACAAGATTTGCTTCTGTTTGGCCACATATTTTATGACTGGCAGCCACCAGCACTGGTTTTGCCTATTATATTGACCATGAATAATTTGAATTGGTCCTGGACCACCAACCCAGGGCACCCCTGCAAGTGTCCCGAGGCACCCCACAGAACCACGGCACACAGTTTGGGAACCTCTGTTCTAGTGTATACTACACAGCCCAGTGCTCCTGTGATGAGTGACATCATGGCAGGTTAATAGGTTGACAATCAATGGGTGGAATTCAAATGGTTGAAAAGTCGGGTTTCTGTTTTTTCATGTCTTTTAGATAGGAAAAAACAGACTCCCAACTGACTTTCCAAACATTTGAATCTCCCCCAATAAGTCGACCACTATTGGTCAACATTGACATGGTTGACAAAAAAGGTCAACACATTAAAATGGTCAACACGGGACAGGTCGACACATGAAAATGTCAATCATTAAATTTGTAAACATTTTTGGGTCTTTTTTTTTTTTTGCGTAACATGACCAGGAATCCCTATTATTTACCATGTCCAGATTGTGTCATCCTAATTGTATACATTCCAATAAAATATACATGACATAAATGCTCCTCTGATATTAGCTTGTGAATGGTGACATAGGGCAGTTAGCACTTTAAAGGCTAAAGAAATGGTGTGAATTTAGCCACCCATCTCTCAGATATGTGGAAGGTTTATTTTGACTTTTCAAAGTTTTGATGCTTTTACTTGTGTTTGTATATTGTCTGAGAGTACTATTCTTTTGCTTGGTGTACTCAGCATAACCATTATGGGACAGAGGCTACACACATCACGTTTATAGTAATCAGTGCATTCGCCATTGCCACAAGAAACTGCACAGATACACCATGAGGGAGAATTATTAAGGGTGGTCTGCAGGTTTGTATAGTTTGCAAATTTCCAGCGTTTGCATGCGGTTTTCAGAGCCAAATATAAATCTGACAGATGTGGTATGTTGTGGTTTAACAAACCTTTGAACCAAATTCTGTGTTAATTCAAACTGCACAGTAAATGGGAATTGTCCAGTTTCACCCTGCAATGTACCTGTCTGGAGTCCTGGCGAGGTGTACTTTGCACCACTTCATATTCCACAGTGCCTTACAATGTGAAAAGAAACATAAAATAGCAACAATAAAATGACGTGAACTGAATTCATAATACTATATGAGCGGAATACTGCATATCTAAGCGTGTCATGGCAACCACAGGCCTTCATACAATTTAACTTATAGTTCTGCAACAGATAATGAACGTATCCCTGGTTTACAGACTTAGGGGTAAATTTACTAAGATGGGAGTTCTATTTAAGATGGGATGTTGCCCATGGCAACCAATCAGATTCTACCTCTCATTTATCCAGCACCTTCTAGAAGATAATACCTGAAATCTGATTGGTTGCTATTGGCAACATCCCATCTTAAATAGAACTCCCATCTTAGTAAATTTACCCCTTAGAGTTTTTTTAGGGGTCTATTTACTAAGCCTTTGATGGAGATTAAGTGGATGGAGATATAGTACCAGCCAATAGGCTCCTGTCATTTTTCAAACCCAGCCTGTGACATGGTAGTTAGGAGCTGATTGGCTGGTACTTTATCTCTGTCCACTTCATTTCCATCCAAGGCTTAGTAAATAGACCCCTTAGTCAGTCTTTTCAGAAGACATGTATGTATTATGCTCTATTATCAGTTATGTCAGGCTCACTACAGTGGTGCAGTAATTACTGTAGCTGCTGCAGTGCATAGGGAAAATGATTACTCCACCATCGCAGCTTTATTTTCTTGTGACTATGTTTTCTCCTGATAAGTCCATTTTCTGTCTTTCTCTGTATAGACATTATTGCTGTTGCAATATTGTCATCGCTGATTGCTGTTCATATGGCAAAGGCCCGTGCCACCCATGCCAGCCCTAAACATTATCACAGTGACATGCCACTTAAACAAGCTCTTGCTTAAGCACAGTTTCCTGGACAGCTGTATTCCTTACTTCCCGAACATATTTTCCTGCTTTTATTTCTCCTTTGGATTGACCTTCTTAACCCTCAGTCAGGCGCAGCTGGCCTGACAGGCGCCGCAAAGCTGTTCTCGCTCCCCTCTCCGCCCCAAGGGGGCGCAGGGGCCTGTCCCTCCTAGTACCTTCCTATCCCTAGGTGCTGTTCAAAAACCCCCTAGTCAGTTTTCCCTCCGCCTGCGTGGAGTGCAGTAGTGCCCCTCCTGGCCTCTCAGGCATACTGCGCCCAAACTCCTCCGACTTTTGAAGGTTCGTTTTTCCTTTTATTTTCATCTATTAATTGTTTATTTTGCTCATTTTATGAATGAAAATTACAAAGGTTGTGTATAATTTGCAGAAATATGTAGGTTTGTCCAGGGTGGCCTCTCAGGCACACTGCGCCCAAACTTATACTCATGTTCATGTTTTCTCTTTTTTGCTTCTGATTTTTTGCTGAAATGGCCCATGAAACCTACAATTTCTCTCTTTGTACGTCCTAGTGAAGGTCACTGATCACTTTAAGAGCGTTAGAATTGAGTTAAGTAGGTGCTAATGACGATTTTCTAACAGGCGCCTGTCAGGCGCACTGCACCTGGACGCGGGAGTCCCAGAGGTGTGCCTGATATATTTAGTGAAATGTCTAATATTTTATAGACTAGGACATTAATTAATTCTGCCCTTAATATAGCTCCGATATATTGTGCTTTCTTTCCCCTGGCCCCCCTTCACCATAGTTTTCTATGAGGAAAGTATATAATTTCACTTTGCGGATCTTGTTTGCATTGGATGCTAGCCCTTTGACTGCAATAGGGCTGCCCTGCTGGAGAGGGATCTTGCAATCCCTCTTCGATGGGCTGCAGGACAGGCGCTCCCTCAGGCCTCGCTGCAGGATGTCCGTCTGCACATCATGGCTTTTTCTACATTGCGCTTGTGGAGTTGGAAAGACACACCTGTGCAGTAGCCGCAATGGGGCCCGTAAGTGGAAGTTACGTGATTGTGGAAGTGAATACTTTTCTGATCGCTGGGATGGGCTCTTATTGGAGCCATGTCCCAATGATTTTTATTAATATTTTTAGCAAATAAAGAATCCTTATTGTCATGATATGCCCCTGAGTTTATATTCGATATCAGAATATAGTAGGGCAAGCACTGAGAGGGGTATTTATATGCTGCTTAACACTAATCAGTAAGAACACATTTCTGTCATGTCGCATCCATTTTGTAGGAGTGTCGGCCGCAGAGTCTGCGTCGTCGGATGCAGACTTCTTTTGTCCAGGGAGTGTGATTCCTACGGTCAGTCTGAGCAAGCTCCGGCTTATGAAGACTGGCCAAGGGCAGCAACCATCACCAATCTTCGGACGCAACACTCGGATCGCAGACGCTGGCAGGAGGCATCTGTTTCATGTTAGTCGCACAGTATTACAAAGCTGCTTCCTTGTGGCTGTGCAATACCGCCCACATCAAAATCAGACCTTTTGTACATAATGTATGCCAATTAATAATTGTGTAATTTAGCTTTTTTATTATAGATCTTAATATGTGTGGGCAATTTGCCCGTGTTACCTGAAACATTGAAGCACAGGCCTGTTCTGACCCTGAAGTCAGAATATTTCTGTATGCAAAACAGAAATCCAACATTGTTCAAGCATGTAGCTAATTTTTCAGACATTAATGCATTCCAGTCCAAGTATTCATTATGTTTTCAGTCACCTCTCCTCAGTATGTGCTGCAAATATATGTATGCACTGGTAAATATGGAATACATGTTTTTTACCGGTGGCCGGGATCCCGGCTGTCATGATCCTGACAGTGGGATCCCAGCCACCGGTATGATGGCAGCTGGGCAAACGCTAGTAAGCTTGCTGTGCTCGCTCATGGACACCACCAGAGAGGGAGAAAAGCCTGTGGTGCTGGTATTCCGGCGGCGGCATTTCACCATCCAGCATTGGCATTGTGACCGCCAGGATCCCGATAGGCGGTCTCGTGATTGCCTTCCGTAAATATAACCTATAAACAAACCCCAGGGTTCAGGAGCAAATTAATTCCTCAAACAACCTTCAGAACCAAACAAGGTGGTTTGTCTACATCTTTGAGTTCCAGGTTTCTGTGCATTTCAGTTGAATGGGCATCTTTTCCTTATAGGTGCATATAAGTGATGATTACTATAACTATTATACACTTATATATGACACACAGAGCATGTTTCACATCACCTCATTCACATCAGTCCCCATCCCTTTATAGTGTACGATTGATATTCCCTACCACATGCACATGGGATGTAGTAATAGGGATGTAGTAATTTACCATGTCAACACTTATGATGTGGATATTTTTGAAATGTTAACATTGGGGTCGATTCAATTCGGCAACAGATGAATAGCGCCGGGAATTAGCTCCTGACGCTATTCAATTCAGCTAAAGTTAAGTCGGCGAATGCCCGTTCTCGCCGACTTAACATGTAGTTTTGTCGGGAGAACGGGCATTTTCCAACTTAACTTAACTACCCGACAGATTCCTGACAGAATCCGCCTCGCGCCGGCCGCGCGGCAGCTCTCTTGTCGGTTTTCTTCTCTCACCCCCCTGGGGTGAGAGAAGAATTCCCAACAATTGCGGGTAACTAGTAGCTGAATTGAATAGCGTCGGGAGCTAATTCCCGGCGCTATTCATCTGTTGCCAAATTGAATTGACCCCATTGAATATGTTGACATGTGAAATGTCGACATTCTGCACGAACTGGCAACTGATGATTAGGGTTAGGCACCAGGGGGCGTATTAAGGTTTAGGCTGCTGGAGGGGTGAGTTGGGGTTAGGCTGCAGGAGAGGGGGCTAGGCTTAGGCACTGGGGAGAGGGTTAGAGTGCGGAAGGGCATGTTAGGGTTAGGCACTAGGGGGAGGGTTACGCTGTGTAAGGGGAGGTTAGGCACTAGGAGCATAGGCTTCACTGGGTGTGGTGACACCTGGTGCGCGCTCTGCCCTACACCCCCATGTCAGAGGCGCGGCCGCCCAGGAAAGGGGTATGGCCTAATTAAAAGGGGATCATCACTTCGAGGCATGTTCGGCATCGCCTGAGATGATGGCTGTCCCCGGAGATTGGACAGTGTGTGTGCCGGCTCTTCATCTGTGACAGGAGCCAAGTGCTGCAGGAGAATATCACTCCGCAGCACCAGGCTCCTGTCACTGCAGAAGAGCCGGCAGTTTGGTGGCCATCCCCAAGGGTGCGAGCTCAAATGTAGACGCCGCCAGCCGTTTGCGCCCAAACGGAGCTACATTAGAATATCTCTGTTTGACGCCATCTAGTGGCTGCCGGTGGTAAAAACATTAGAATCTCTCCCTGCGAGTTGAAATGTGTTCCATGGCTGCATGCGTGTCCGAACGGAGCAATTGAAGTGCTCCATTTGGTGCCATCTAGTGGCAGCCACAGCGAACAACAGTTGAATTGGCCCTGATGAATGTTGATGTGGTCAATGTCAATATACCAAGTATGTGATATTCTGCATGTCAACAAAATATACCACATCGCATACACACACCAGTGGCGTCACAAGGCAGGTGCGAGGGCCACACTCGGGTTTTACCCTCTGAGGATGTGACACCAAAATGACTGTGCTGAAGTGTGACATTCTCCTGCTGCAGACTGCATCCAGGTGCAGCCGAGCATCTCTAGAGATGCTGGGCACGCCCCCGGAGTGATGCCATTGGAACCCTCAGTGAGACCGCGCCCCATTTATGTAAGGTTGAGCCCCCTTTTTGGCGTGCGGAGGGATCCAGACTGCGCACTGGCTGTCACAGACCTGGTGACGACACACACACATAATATGTCAACCTATAGGGCTCTATGTACTAGGACAATAATGCCCAATTTCATCGGATTTCTGGCATTCAGCCCGATATATCGGGTGAAATCGGGCATTTTGGAGGTGTTTCCGTTCCGATGCGCGTTCCCGGATCGGATCCTCCAGATTGAATTTGCTGCACATTTATGTCCGATGCCGCAGGCATGGCTGGGATCACCCAAAATACATTACATGCAAAAGGACAGAATACGATGTATCTTGGGCGATCCTGCCCCCCCGGGAGGCTGCCGGGGTGATCGCCCCCACGACATGTCAGACAGACATGTCGCATAAGTGTATGGGGCCCTTAACAGTAACTTATTGGAGTGTGAGAGGAAACGAGAACACCTAAAGGAAGCCTGTGCAAAATCCACATAGTGTCATGGTCAATAAATTGAACCCATAACCTCAGGGCTATGGAGCCGAAATGCTAACCACTATGCCAACTGTGTTGTCCCATTTTTAATTATATATGAAATATGTATATTTATATGAAAAAATGAGCCAGACTGCATGTCAGTTTAGTTTTTATATTTTAACCTGTTGTGTCAGTGCCACAACACGCCTTAGCCATAGACCACTTTCAATGAATACTGCAAGATCTGATACATAAATTGTTGATATTTGATTAGTAATTTCCTGAACACTGAAAATGGTGTAACAGTTTTCAATAATTAGAAACCTTGCCATTGAAATACTGGTGTACTTGTCTTGTTTTGGCAAATCCCAGATTTCATCTGAAATAGTACTGCATAGTGAAACTAAAGTATATAAGGATAGTAGAGGCTAAAGAGCACCTGCATAAACTGTAAACATTAAACACGTCAGTAAGACTAATTGACTCACTCTTTCAGAATCCATCTAAAGACCATAGTTTTGCCTGAAGCCAAAAGCTTGCATGATGTTAAAATATGCTGCAGGTTAAGTTGGGTAAACCACTACTGTATTCTGCTCTCTGAGTGGGTTACGTATATTGTCATCCCTCTCCCAAAGCCTCTGCCCTATACCAAACAAGATTTATTTAGATTTATGATGGAACTAGTTACCAGTCCGTCAAAATGACAGGACAACATAACAGTAATGTCAGTGCCGGTGGCTGTGTGCGCCCGAATGGGGCAACACTTGAATTGATTCGTTGGGTGCTATCTAGTGGCTGTCGACGTGCAAAATACTTGAATTCCCCCCATAGAGTTGAGGAGCAGTGTTAGCCTTTTCTTATATAGGGTATTTGGTGGATTATTTAATTATTTTTTTAGATAATTTCTCATCAAAAACAAACTCCTAAAATCTTCAAAAAAGTAAACTCCTTAATGACAGCACACTGCCTTTTCCCATTAGGTAACATGCACCATGGTCCTTAGTCAAGCTTCAGTTGCAATTTTGCAAAATCGCAAATTGGCTGGTTACCGGACGACTACTCATGCGCTGCGGCCACAGCGCGCATGTGCAAAGGCAAAAATGAATTTGCAATGTGATCACAGGCCCAACAAAGTGCGATCGCATAATGATTGCCAGGAAGGGACCATTAGTGGGAGGTAACATGGCGTTTCTGGGGAGTGGTTGGGCTAACGCAGGCGTGTCAAAGCCATTTTCGGGGAAGCATCTGACATTAGTTGTGATTGCTCCGATTGAAAACATGGTGTTGCTGCGACTGCAGCCGCGTATATCCTGCGTAGGCATGGGTCAACTGGTATTCCTGATGGTGGCCGATGGTTCCCAATTTCTGCAATTGCATCCTACTTAGGCAAATGCGTATGCAAATTTGCAAATGCAGCGGTGGGCGTCTTTTTCCTTTCTGGCCGGTTCTTCACATGTGTTTTTAGTAGAAGCAGGATTGAGAAAAACTCACAATTTTTGTCTCAATAGCGATCCAACCTGAATTAGGCCCCATGTTTTGTAAATGACAGCCCGTGACTCAAGAACAACAGTCAGCAACTGTTTTGAATGGTTCCTTACAGCTCAATCATTTTATTCTGCAAAAAGAACCAGCTTACTGCACTCTTCAGAGTAAAACAATAAATAACTTTACTGTTTGTTTCAGCTCTTGGAGTTGGTATGAACAAACAATTGCTGCTGTATATGAATATATTTGTTATGTACTTAAACATCACTGCTGACATGTTCTAATAAACAAATAGTGAAAAACAAAGTAGCTTACAAAAACATGATGAAAAGAACAAAGTTAAAAAGTTTTCTAGCCCCTGTAATGTTCCTCAAAGTATAGAAAATGACAAATATTAAAGGCCGGATTCAGTTTATACTCAATACTGTGCAAGCAAAAGGGCTTGTAGCCTCGGACTTTTATGCCTGGAGCTATTCAATTGTATATATATGTTTAAAAACCCTATGTTCATTTTAATATACATATTATTAATATACATTTTAAAGTATTCACCAAAAGTTTCTTCCTCATATCCCCTGCAGAAGATAATATAATAGGGTGTGAGAATCAGGAAGTGAGAGATTTTGTGAGAGTTCTCCTGTTTTTTTTTTAAGTGGCAATCATTTACATAGCAAAATCCTAAATGATTGCCACTTTAAAAACAAAACAAAAAACCCTCCCCTCACAAAATCTCTCATATCCTGATTCTCACACCTTATTACATTCCACCCCCAGGACTCAGTCAATAAAGCACCATTACTGTACCTACTGAAATGTACGAGTATCTTGCTCCTCCACTTTCTACATAATCATGTGACTAAAGTACAGTACACGTGAAAAATAACTATATTCTGTCATACACTGTATCACATGCCTGGATGAGAAAGGAAATACTTGGAGCTTAAAGAGCCCCTTAAAAAGAGAAAGCCACACGTTATTTATATTGCTTTCAAAAGCATAGGCAGGAAGAAATACAATTGTATTTCCACTTTCAAAAATTGTGTGATTATTGTTCTCAAGCAGAATATCAGCATAGCTGGATAAAAAGAAAGTTTTGAGATCAGCACTAAAGTAGCTGGAACATAAAGTTCATACTTTCTATTCATTGCTAATGAACTGGAAAGGGCTGAACTATAAGTTATGTCGCCAATTATTGCTATTAAGTGACAAAGAAAGTTTTAGTCACTAAAATTTCCTTTGTTTTCTTAAGTAAGTCTGCAGCTATACTTCGTCCTGGGAATTGTCACTATATACACACAGTCAGCAGTCGTATTGTTCTTTTGCTAGAAAAGCCTTGTTGTCTAAGTAATGCAGGAATGAAGTCATCACACACACAAATTCTGGTGACTTTCATTGGCATTAGATCTTTATTCAATGGTTGGAGATTTTGATTGTACTGTATCTTACCAGACGTAGACAATCATGGATTTGCATTGTATAGTTGCCATCTGACCACAAATACTAGGCCAGTTATATGATTTCAATGATGATATGTTCAAGCCCAAGCCTGTTGTTACATAGCGGTGATAAATTACAATTATGCAGACACTATAGTTTCTGTATAATTTTATGACAATCCAGCTTGATAAATATGCCCTTAGTGTATGATATGTTAATAGATTTTGTGGTGTATATTTAGTTCCATTGCATCATATCTACGGGTGGAAGGTTATAACAGATCTAGTTTTATTGTGTGTGTATTGGAATTATTAAATCTCTGTTCTGTATCTTCAGTTTCCTGCAGTGTACAGTAAAGACGTATACAACAACCACTGTATCCTGATTACTAACAGGTTTATTTAAACATAAGTCACAGACTTAACAGATTCAGGGCCTAATTCAAAGTTGATTAAAAAACAACATTTTCCTCTAACGGGTAAAACCATGTGCACTGCATTTGGGGCAGATGTAACATGTGCAGAGAGAGTTAGATTTGGGTGGGTTATTTTGTTTCTGTGCAGGGTAAATACTGGATGCTTTATTTTTAAACTGCAATTTAGATTTCAGTTTGAACACACCCCACCCAAATCTATCTCTCTTTGCACATGTTATATCTGCCCCACCTGCAGTGCACATGGGGGGTGATTCAGATCTGATTGCTGCTGTGCGTTTTCGCACAGCGGACGATCAGCGGTAGACTGCCCATGCATATGCACCGCATTGTGCACACGTATCGGCAAAAAACAGGCAACAGACAGCGACAGGATGGTGCAAAAATAACAATCGCACAGCCATTTGCATGCTGATTGACAGGAAGAGGCCATTTATGGGTGGTAACTGACTGTTTTCTGGAAGTGTCAGGGAAAACGCAGGCGTTCCCAAGCGTTTTCAGGAAGGTTATTTGACGTCAGCTCTGGACCCGATCAGTCTGTTCTCATCGCACTGTAGGAGTATGTCTTAGGCTGCACATAGACTGCACACAGTGGAAAAATCAATCAATGGTGAGTGAGGTGCAAATGGATTTGCAGCTGTCCGCTGACTGAGGGATTTTTTTGCAGCTCGGCGTACACATGCGATCCATACTTGGCGAACATACACTCCCCTTGGGCGGCGACTATCTGAACGCAGCACAACAAATTTAGCAGCCTAGCGATCAGGTCTAAATCGCCCCCATGGTTTTGCCCATTAGAGGAAAATGTTGTTTTGCAATCAACCTTGAATTAGGCTGTCAAACCTCGTATATACGTAAACGCACAGCAGCGATCAGGTCTGAATTAGCCGCTCGAATAGATACAATTTATTAATTTGCTCTGTAATAATATTCTTGAATATTTTCTATTTGTTCTCAATTATTTGAGCTTTTTTTTTACTTTAAAGCAATTAAATACCATGCACTGATTTTTAAGCAACAAAAATACAGCATGGACGGGATGCAATGGAGTCTGAAATTGACGGAGGTGCGGGATACCATGCCTTGAAAGTGATTGCCCCTTTAACAAAAAGTTTGAGATCGGCCGGCATTCCACGCCTCCGGCAATCTCGGACTCCATTATATCCTGCTGCGTATGTTAAATATTGCGTTTTTTTCTGCATCTGCAGTGCTCTATGGGTACAACTTTGTGTCATTAAAATACTAATGCAGCAGCAGGCATCTCTAGGAGATAGAAGAAGAAAAAAAGAGATTTTTTCCGTACCAGATAGTATATATATTATCTTAGGGAACAATGGTCTTTCTATCAAGACAATTATGTCTCCATCTTTTCTATGGTCACCAATATTGGGTGCTGCCCTCCAATTCTCAAATAGATTAACAATACAAGAAAGAAAAAAAGAAATTGGATTTAAATGGGTGCACTCTGTCCCTTTAATTTATTACTGTTTAAAATACAACTTATTTATTTACTTAAAAACAGGTATCATCAATACACCACATTTTAACCACTTGTAGGGTTTTTAATTGTTTATTGATGACTAATTAGCCTATTATAGGCTAAATAAAGCGAATTATAAAAGAAAAGAAGAAGAGAAAAAAGTGAAAGGAAATGTATATATTTGTGAATAAAGTATTAAAATTGTTTTTCCGTGTCATGTCCTTTCTTGTGGATTTCACTCACAAATAAGATTCCTTGATAATAATTAGTTGCTAATTTCCTTTCCTGTCGAGACGAGTATTTATTATATATTCTGTTGAATGCTAGGGATTTTAGTTTCTAACCACAAAACATTTAGTTGGTACTTTGTAACAATATAGCACAGGTGGTTCTATGGTTTGTATTAAATTCGACAGTCAGTGAAGACAGTTATTTATATTAGAAAAATGTTACATAAGCCCTTTACATGTATGTATCCAAAACCTTGTGGTTATTAAGTATCTTGGCTTTGTTTGGTATAGGGCAGGCATGTCCAAAGTCTGGCGCGGGGGCCAATTGCGGCCCGTGCTCTCATTTCCACCAGACCACAGCCTCTGTGCAGCCCTCAGCTCTCAGGCACACTGCCTTTGCAGACCGCTGCACCCCGCCGCACTTACACTCCCCGCCCGTTGCTGTCACCCAAGCTACTCAGTGACTGATAGCTATCTTTCCCTCCTCTGCGTGCAGACTATAAGCTGGTCTGCTGATGATCTGGTGAGACAGGAGGGCTGGTGTTGCCTCTCCCGCTGAGACAAACCCAGCCTTCCTGTAAATATGAATCTATAAAAAGGGAGACACCAGGGAGGGTGGCCATCTTTACTGCAGCTCCGCAGCAGTGTGCGGTGATCAGTGGTCTCAATAAGTTCAGTGCTTCACTCCCTCATAGGTGTTCTGGGCTAAAGCATTTTCACTTGTAAGTAGTTCTCCAATGTGTTTCTGGCAGCACTGCCGGGGGCATATCATGTGTATCTGGCAGAACTGCTGGGGGCATATAATATGTATCTGGCAGCACTGCTGGGGGCATATAATGTGTATCTGGCAGCACTGTGGGGGCATATAATGTGTATCTGGCAGCACTGTGGGGGCATTTGTGTATCTGGTAGCACTGCTGGAGGCATATAATATGTATCTGGCAGCACTGCTGGGGACATATAATGTGTATCTGTCAGCACTGTGCGGGCATATAATGTGTATCTGGCAGTACTGTGGGGGCATTTGTGTATCTGGCAGCACTGCTGGGGGCATATAATATGTATCTGGCAGCACTGCTGGGGACATATAATGTGTATCTGGCAGCACTGTGGGGGCATTTGTGTATCTGGCAGCACTGCTGGAGGCATATAATGTGTATCTGGCAGCACTGCTGGGGGCATATAATGTGTATCTGGCAGCACTGCTGTGGGCATATAATGTGTATCTGTCGGCACTGCTGGGGGCATTTGTGCATCTGGCAGCACTGCTGGAGGCATATAATGTGTATCTGGCAGCACTGTGGGGGCATATAATGTGTATCTGGCAGCACTGTGGGGGCATTTGTGTATCTGGCAGCACTGCTGGGGGCATATAATATGTATCTGGCAGCACTGTGGGGTCATGTAATGTGTATCTGGCAGAACTGCTGGGGGCATATAATGTGTATCTGGCATCACTGTGGGGGCATTTGTGTATCTGGCAGCACTGCTGGGGACATTTGTGCATCTGGCAGCACTGCTGGAGGCATATAATGTGTATCTGGCAGCACTGTGGGGGCATATAATGTGTATCTGGCAGCACTGCTGGGGGCATATAATATGTATCTGGCAGCACCGTGGGGGCATATCATGTGTATCTGGCAGCACTGCTGGGGGCATATAATGTGTATCTGGCAGAACTGCTGGGGGCATATAATGTGTATCTGGCAGCACTGTGGGGGCATTTGTGTATCTGACAGCACTGTGGGGGCATTTGTGTATCTGGCAGCACTGTGGGGGCATTTGTGTATCTGGCAGAACTGCTGGGGGCATATAATGTGTATATAGTCAGATCACTTTCTTATTGTAGATACTGATTCTCTTTCAGTACTATGATTGCATTTCATTTGTTACATGCAAATAACCTCATATCAATGCTACACTTAGGGGGTCATTCCGAGTTGATCGCTCGCTAGCTACTTTTTGCAGCGCTGCGATCAAATAGTCGCCGCCTATGGGGGAGTGTATTTTTGATTTGCAAGTGTGCGATCACATGTGCAGTTGAGCTCTGCAAAAACAGTTTGTGCAGTTTCTGAGTAGCTCAGAACTTACTCAGCCCTTGTGATCACTTCAGCCTGTCCGGTCCCGGAATTGACGTCAGACACCCGCCCTGCAAACGCTTGGACATGCCTGCGTTTTTCCAAACACTCCCAGAAAACGGTCAGTTGACACCCATAAACGCCTTCTTCCTGTCAATCTCCTTGCGATCGGCCATGCAAATGGATTCTTCGTTAACTCCATCGCTCAGCAACGATCCGCTTTGTACCTGTACGACGTGCCTGTGCATTGCGGTGCATACGTGTGCGCAGTAGTGACCTGATCGCTGCGCTGCGAAAAACGGCAGCGTGCGAACAGGTCTGAATGACCTCCTTAGTGTTGTGTGCATCCCCAGCTTAGCAAGCACGTTACGATTATGTGGCCCATCTGCCCGATATCAAGGGATTAGCCAGATAATTGTAGCATGTATGTGGCCGATCGATCCGAAAATATTGATCAGTTGGGCATGCTGGATTGTCCAGCATGTCCTTCTGGTTCAATACTTTCTAAGTGTCCGGTCAGCAGCATCGGGCAGTGTATGCTCTGCTGTGGCCAACATTTCCCCTGTTCCTTCACATGGGAGCGGATGTGAGATCTCACAGTGTATGCCTGTGCTATCTGCACGATCAGAAGAAATGACTTTCGGCCTGACAGGCATTTTATCTGACCATGTATGCCCAGCATTTGTTGTTATAAGTTCACTAGCTCATTAACTCTGCATGTCTGTACTGAGGTGATTAGTGGATAGAGTGGGTCTCCCTCTAGTGGCAGTCTAAGTTCATGCACCTGTCCTTTGAATGATTTCCAGACAAACTATTAAGGGGGGTACACACTGAGAATAGACTAGACTGCTTAGAAGTTAAGCACGGATCTCTCGTGTGTATTCCCACAGCAATAGCAATGTGCGGTCCCGCGTGTCGCTATCGCCCGTGCTAGATTGACCTGCATGCCGACACAATCTAGCAGGTCGCTCATTTCACCGCTGGGTGAAAAGAAACACTCCCAGAAAACGGTCAGTTGACACCCATAAATGCCCTCTTTCTGTCAATCACCTTGTGATCGACTGTGCGAATGGAGTCTTCATTAAATCCATCGCCCAGCACCGATTCTCCTTGTACCCGTACGAAGCGCCTGCGCATTGTGGTGCATGCACAGTTTTGCTGAGTTTTAACCTGATCGCAGCGCTGCAAAAAGTTGCTAGTGATTGATCAACTCTGAATGACCCCCTATGTACTAAGCCTTGGAGAAAGGCAGAGGCGTCACCAGGTGTGGTGACACCCGGGGCACACTCTGTACTATTACACACACACGCACACACACACACACACACACACACACACACACACACACACACACACATACCCCGCCCGCCTGCCTCAGCCCGCTGAAGCAGCATCTGAAAAGGAGGTGTGGCCTAATGTAAAGGGGCATGGCCTCACAGGTCTTTCTCCTTTGCTCCTTGGGCATTTCCAGCTTCCCCGAAGATGCTGGATGCCCCCAGAGACTCTTATCGTGACAGGAGCTGAGTGCTGCAGGAGATTATCTCACTGCAGCACTCGGCTCCTGTCACTGCAGAAGAGCTGGCACTTTGGTGTCACCCCTTCCGAGGGGGACACCCGGGTGCAGGCCGCACACCCCGCACCAACCTTCTGGCGCCACTGGAGAAAGGTAAAGTGGATGGACATAAAGTACCAGCCAGTCGGCCCCTAACTGCCGCGTCACAGGCTGTGGCACAAGTGTATTAAGCCTTAAAAAGTGATGAAGTGGAGATGGATAAAGAGTGATAAATGACCAGCCAATCAGCTTCCTAACTGCCATGTTACTGGCTGTGTTTGAAAAGTGACAATTAGGAGCTGATTGGCTGGAACTTTAACTCCATTAACTTTATCTTTCTCCAAGGCTTAGTAAATAGGCCGCCCTAACCACCACCAAGTTGCGCTCTGCCACAGCTGTTGAAGTAACTGAGACTTAGCACTCGGAGTGACAGTAGGCAAACTGGGTGCTGCAGTATCACTCCAGCTACCTCTTAAAACAACTACTACACCACCACATAACTGACCTTGATGATGACAGGTAGGTACAATTTACTTAATTTAATCTTTTTCTCCAAATTTATCAATAAAACACTTTTTTTTCTTTTCCTCTTTTTATAAGGGCTCTATTCATGTAGAAAATGATGTGGCTACTAGAATATATCTCTATATATCGCATCTGCATATGTATCGATGCAACACAGTGCCGTAACTAGCCATTCTAGCGCTGTGTGCAAGAATCAGCATCGGCGCCCCCCCCCCCCCATACACAAAACAAGGCCAGCGCGTAGTCTTGCGCCAAAAATATAGCGGTGTGGCTTCATGGGGAAGGGCCGTGGCCACATAGCTCCTTATTACGGCAGGTAGAGTCCCCTTTTACACATTACGGCAGGCAGACTCCCCCTTTCTACACATTACACCAGTATAGTCCCCTTTTTACACATTACGGCAGGTAGAGTCCCCCTTTTTACACAGTACGGCAGGTAGAGTCCCCTTTTTACACAGTACTGCAGGCAGAGCTCCCTTTTACACATTACGGCAGCAGAGTCCCACCTTTTACACATTACGGCAGGCAGAGTCCGCCTGTTTACACATTACGGAAGGCAGAGTCCCCCTTTTTTACACATTAGGCAGGCAGAGTCCCCCTTTTTATGCATTACAGCAGCAGAGTCCCCTTTTTTACACATTTGGCAGGCAGTCTCCTTTCTACACATTAGGCGGCATAGTCCCCCTTTTTGCACATTAGGCAGCAGCCCCCCTTTTTTACACATTAGGCAGCATAGTCCCCATTTTTACACAGTAGGCAGGCAGCATAGTCCCCCTTTATTTACACATTAAGCAGCATAGTCCCCCTTTTATACACATTAGGCAGCATAGTCCCCCTTTTTTAACACATTACAGCAGCATAGTCCCATTTTTTTACACCTTAAGCAGCATAGTTCCCTTTTTTTACACATTTAGCAGCAGTTCCCCTTTTTTACACATAGGTAGCATAGTCCCCCTTTTTTACACATAGGTAGCATAGTCCCCCTTTTTTACACATTAGGCAGACAGTGAGCAGTGCACTCACCTGTCTGCGTCCTCTTTCTGGGAGTGCGGGCGGTCACGGCAGCGACAGGGGATGTACCTGTGCGGGTGATGGTGGTATAGACCCGGCGCAGTTGCTGCTGCCAGTCTGTTCAGCTTCGTCCAACTGGCTCCCGGCATCCCAGGTGAGGAGGCGCGTCCCTGGCTTGCGGTGCCGCTGACTTGTACTGCTGCTGGAGTTGAGGAGAGGGGGGAGCGGCCGGACCACACGGTAACACAGACAGAGCTGCCTGCTATAATGCATTAGCAGCGATGTGTCCGGCATAGAAGGTGCCGGGCGCAACGCTAGTATTATATATTATAGCAGGGAGCGAGGCATTTGATGGCGGCCAGTGGTGGTGGATGTGGATGGTGCGCCCACGGCACCATCTGCCCATACCTAGTTAAGGCCCTGGGGTGTCAGGGAGAAATGGATGAGAGGGGAGAGAGATGCAAGAGAGAGTGTCAGGAGAGAGAGAGAGGAGCAAGAGTGAGTATTATGAAGAGAAAGAGAGAAAGGCAAGGTCAGTCAGAGAGAGAAGGAAAGGGGGGAAGCCATTAGATAGTTACGCTACTCACTACAGCACAGCCACAAGTCTCTCATGGGGGCGGGCTCTTCACGGCATTAAGCCCCGCCCCCTAAATAACCTCGAATCGTGCCACTCCCCTCCTACATACTCAGTGTGTGCTTGCAGATGCTGCTGGGATGGGGGGGAGGCAGGATAGTAGTTGGACCCCCACCCCCTTTCCCCGGCTTGTGTGTATAGAGAGGGGAGGGAGGGTTCAGCCCCCAGCTGAACAGCGCTGCACATTTGGTAGGTTGGCAACTTTCCAGGAAGCACAAAGCGTCCCATTGTACCATGGGGTGGATGGGGGACGGGATAGAAAGGTCCTCTCCTCTGGTGGACCGGACGGCTACCTCACCTCCTCCCTGATTGTGACGGCCAGTACGTCGCCTGCCAGCGTACTAAATGAGTCAGGCTGACTCATTAGTACTTGGCTGTCTTGCATAATGCCGCGGGCACTTAATTGCAGCTTGTTCTGCCCCAGCTGTCTCTGTTGCAGCGCGATCAGAGCCGAGCTGAGAGCTCCGATCACAGATAGCAGCCAGAGCGGAGCCGCCGTGCACCCGTCAGCTACACCACAAAACCAACCATCTGCCCGTATAATCAATGAAAGAGGGAGGGAGCCGGGACTCCTGCGCTCCTCTCCTCGGGCAGCACTGTATCTTCAGTATATGGCGGCGCTGGCTGGTGGGCGGTAGTGTAGCGTGGCCCGGCAGGTGCATGCAGAGATTTTTCCGCCCCACATCGCATTGCGCTGTGTGCAAAGTCCCTCTCGCCCATAGCTAGTTACGGCTCTGATGTGATATATAGTAATGTAGCCATTCATACCCATCTGGCAATGTTTTCCAATAAATGGCCCCTCTGTGATTCCAGGAAGCAGCAAAAACAAATTTGGTGTCCAATAAGTCTTCTTCAAACTGTGATGGTAGTGCCTTGCACTCTAACATCTGCCCACATCACAGAGCAGAGGCTGGGCACAAGGGGGCATATTTATTATCACTAAAATGTCACAATTTCTACACTCCGCAGGAATGGGGGAGTGCCGCGGGAGAGACAGCCAGAGAGACACAGGAGCCGCCAGGCGGCCGGTGCGCAGGGGGAGTCATCGGCTGGCGGTGCGGAGGGGACAGTGGCTGGCCGGGATACAAGGTGGGGGGGCAGCAGCTAACCGGGACACATACTTAGGTTGCCGGTGGAGGTTGGGAACGACCCAGGACACATATGAGAGGAGGTGGGGGGGAGTTAGGTGCTGCGGCTTCAGTGAGAAAATTGTCACTTTTACGAAAAACTGACTTCTCAAAAAGTGATAATTTTCTCACGCAGGCATGATGAATCATGAAAAAAATGTGTGAGAATACAATGAGAATTAAAAAATAAAAATTCTCATTGCACAATTTTTTCATGATGAATATGCCCCAAGGGGTGGAGCACTGCGAAAGGAGTAGGGATGGCCTTTGATCATCGATGATTCCTAATCATCATTGGTTTATGTCCGATGTCGAATGCTTTTGCCATCGATGGGAGAGAACCAGATGGTTTCCCTACATCGATGGCATAGCATAAATGAATATATTTTTTTTCTTTAAGGTGCCAGGACTCGGATCATAGCTCCGCCCCTGACACCCATGAAGCCCTGCCCCCAGGCTGTGATTGATGGTCTCCCATATCGATGGTCTCCCATATCATATTTGGTGACCATCGATGGCCACTCACAGTTTCGGCATCAATGGAACACACCGATGGCCATTTCTAGGAAGGAACAGGAGTAGTGAACTTTACTGCTCCTCTTCCTCTACAGAGGGCTGCTTCAGCTCATTTCACCATCTCCAGATGGCACTGTGAAATTTAGAAGCAAAATGGAAACAAGAAATTTATGTTCTTCACTGAATTGCGCTCCCCATAATAGTGTATGCTAAAGTTATATTTACACTAAGCAGGGGCATCACTGGAGAAATGTTCTCTATAGTATACCTCTTCTTGAATCCCAGGAAGCAGTGAAAATCTGTGTTTTCTGAAGTGTTTTGTAAAACAGGGATTTTTCACTTCTGCATGAATAGACCCTTAAATCTCTTGGCAACCAACAGCACCGGCTAGTATAATGGTCCTTCAAGTTTTACTTTTTCATACATTACCATCCCCATGGACTATGATTGGGAATAGTATACTGCCTGAAGCATGGCGAGTGAAGCGAGCCATGTGAGGGGACGTGTTGCACTAATTGGAGTTCCCGGTCAAACACCACCCAAAAAAGTTGAAAAAACCCATGTCGACTTTTTCCTGTGTCAACCTTTTTCATGTCAACCTACTGTCCATGTCAACCTTTTTCCTGTGTCAGCCTACTGCATGTTGACTCACAGTGCCAGATACACATTGCCCCACAGTGCCAGATACACATAGGCCCCCAGAGTGCCAGATATACATAGCCTCACAGTGCCAGATACACAAATGCCCCAGAGTGCCAGATATACATAGCTTCACAGTGCCAGATATACATAGCTTCACAGTGCCAGATACCCATTGCCACACAGTGCCAGATACACAAATGCCCCCAGAGTGCCAGATATACATTGCCTCACAGTGCCAGATACACAAATGCCCCCACTGTGTCAGATATACATTGCCCCCCAGTGTCAGATACAGAAATGCCCCCACAGTGCCAGATATGCCTCCAGTGCCAGATACAGAAATGCCCCCAGTGCCAGATACACATGTCCCCCCAGTTCCAGATATACCCCCAGTGCCAGATACACATGTCCCCGCAGTGCCAGATATGGCCACAGTGCCAGATACACATGTCCCGCCAGTGCCAGATATGCCCTCAGTGTCAGATATGCCTCCAGTGAAAGATACACATGTCCCCGCAGTGCCAGATATGGCCACAGTGCCAGATACACATGTCCCCCCAGTGCCAGATATACATGTCCCCCCAGTGCCAGATATGCCCCCAATGTCAGATACACATGTACCCGCAGTGCCAGATATGCCCTCAGTGTCAGATATGCCCCCAGTGCCAGATACACATGTCCCCGCAGTGCCAGATATGGCCACAGTGCCAGATACACATGTCCCCCCAGTGCCAGATATACATGTCTCCCCAGTGCCAGATATGCCACCAGTGCCAGATATGCCCCGCAGTGCCAGATATGGCCACAGTGCCAGATACACATGTCCCCCCAGTGCCAGATATACATGTCTCCCCTGTGCCAGATATGCCCCCAGTGCCAGATATGCCCCCAGTGCCAGATACACATGTACCCGCAGTGCCAGATATGCCCCCAGTGCCAGATACACATGTCCCCCCAGTGCCAGAT
The DNA here is from genome assembly GCF_028390025.1 of Pseudophryne corroboree. Taxonomy (NCBI): domain Eukaryota; kingdom Metazoa; phylum Chordata; class Amphibia; order Anura; family Myobatrachidae; genus Pseudophryne; species Pseudophryne corroboree. The sequence goes on from NC_086445.1 coordinate 604,969,460, forward strand.
ATGCCCCCAGTGCCAGATACACATGCCCCCCCATTGCCAGATATGCCCCCAGTGCCAGATACACATGTCCCCCTAGTGCCAGATACACATGTTCCCGCAGTGCCAGATATGCCCGCAGTGGCAGATACACATGTCCCCCCCAGTGCCAGATATGCCCCAAGTGCCAGATACACATGTCCCCCCCAGTGCCAGATATGGCCACAGTGCCAGATATGCCCCCAGTGCCAGATACCCATGTCCCTGCAGTGCCAGATATGCCCCCAGTGCCAGATACACATGTCCGCCCCAGTGCCAGATATGCCCCTAGTGCCAGATACACATGTACCCCCCACTGCCAGATATGCCTTCAGTGTCAGATATGCCCACAGTGCCAGATATGCCCACAGTGCCAGATGCACATTTCCCCCCAGTGCCAGATATGCCCCCAGTGAAAGATACACATGTCCCCCCAGTGCCAGATATGCCCCCAGTGCCAGGTACACATGTCCCCCCAGTGTCAGATATGCCCCCAGTGCCAGGTATACATGCCCCCCTATCCCTGCTGCTCACCGCTGCTGCTGTCCTGTGTGTGTGTGAGGGGAGGAGAGCGCAGCCTGCGCCTCTCCTGCCCGTCAGTTGGTGCGGGTGTCTTTCTTCAATTCAGCGCTGATCCGTGAGCCAATCAAAGCTCGCGGTCCGGCAGCCTTGCCGGCTGAATTGAGGGAAGACACTGAGGGGCAGGAGAGCGAACGCTACGCTCTCCTCCCCTCATGCAGCGGCGGTGAGTGGCGGTGATCAATAGAGGGAGGGAGCGAGCGGCGAGTAGCGTCGGCCCGTTGGCGTACCCACGGCTAAATTCTTAAGGGTAAGCCGTACCAGGGACGTGCAGTCAGGGGAGGCAGGGGAGGCAGTGCCTCCCCTGTGATTAATTATTAAAATAATATAAAGAAGATACTTATGACACATATTCTGTGTCGTAAGTACGTTCTTTATTTAATTCTAATAATTTCCTGTGCTTAAATGTGTTTGGGAGGCACTGATAGCAGTGCCTCCCAAACACAATGCAGACGGGACAGAGCGGGGGGCGGGGCCAAGCACTGGGCTTTAAAAGCCCATTCAAAAAACTCCTAAAAGCGGCACTGAAAAAAGTGCCTCGCTGACAGGGACACCATCCCCATGTCAGCGAGGCACTTGTGATTGGACAGCGGATCCAGTGCTGGATCCGCTTGTCCAATCACCCAGACGCGGCGGGTCCCGGCGGTGAGTGTCGTAGGAGGTAGCCGGGATGGTCCTGCAGTGTGTCCGGCTCTTCCCCCCGTCCTCCTCGCGCTGACAGCAGCCTCGGTGTGTGGCTCTCCCCCCCTCCTCCTCTGCCCTCCACTGAGCGCTGACAGCAGCAGCGTGTGCGGCTCTCCCCTCGTCCTCCTCCCGCTGACAGCAGCCACGGTGTGCGGCGTCTCCCCCTGTCCTCCTCCCGCTGTGCAGTGTGCGGCTCTCCCCCTGTCCTCCTCCCGCTGCGCAGTGTGCGGCTCTCCCCCCGTCCTCCTCCCGCTGCACAGTGTGCGGCTCTCCCCCCGTCCTCCTCCCGCTGACAGCACCCGCGGTGTGCGGCTCTCCCATCCCACTGACAGGAGCAGCGGTTTGCGGCTGTCCCCCGACCATCTCCCGCTCACAGCCAGCAGCAGGTTAGTCAGAGAGTCTCTCTCTCTCCTCCCCCCCCCACCCAGACGCGGCGGGTCCCGGCGGTGAGTGTCGTAGGAGGTAGCCGGGATGGTCCTGCAGTGTGTCCGGCTCTTCCCCCCGTCCTCCTCGCGCTGACAGCAGCCTCGGTGTGTGGCTCTCCCCCCCTCCTCCTCTGCCCTCCGCTGAGCGCTGACAGCAGCAGCGTGTGCGGCTCTCCCCTCGTCCTCCTCCCGCTGACAGCAGCCACGGTGTGCGGCTCTCCCCCCGTCCTCCCGCTGCGCAGTGTGCGGCTCTCCCCCTGTCCTCCTCCCGCTGTGCAGTGTGCGGCTCTCCCCCCGTCGTCCTCCCGCTGCACAGTGTGCGGCTCTCCCCCCGTCCTCCTCCCGCTGATAGCACCCGCGGTGTGCGGCTCTCCCATCCCACTGACAGGAGCAGCGGTTTGCGGCTGTCCCCTGACCATCTCCCGCTCACAGCCAGCAGCAGGTTAGTCAGAGAGTCTCTCTCTCTCTCTCTCCTCCCCCCCCACCTGTGGATTGCTCTCTTTCTCCTCCCCCCCTCCACCTGTGGATTGCTCTCTCTCTCTCTCTCTCTCTCTTTCCTCCCCCCCACCTGTGGATTGCTCTCTCTCTCGCTCTCTCTCTCCTTCCCTCCCACCTGTGGATTGCTCTCTCTCTCTCTCTCTCTCTCTCTCTCTCTCTTTCTCCCCCCCCCACCTGTGGATTGAAGTTTAACGTTCATGTTTACAGGTACCGCCCGGCCCTATTGGATTCTACTGGACAAGTGGACGTGACCGGCGTGGGATGTAGGTAAGTAATCTGTCTCTCATTTTTACAGGTATCAGCCCTATTGGATTCTACTGGACAAGTGGACGTGACCGGCGTGGGATGTAGGTAAGTATGTGTGAGTGTGTCAGTGTGATGTAAGAAATTTTTACTGTCACGGTGTGTGAGTTGTGTTTTTATTTGGGTATTTTTTGTTGTTGTAGAACTACAGGTACCAGCGGGCCCATTATTTCCCCGCATGCTGGTACTTGAGGTTCTCCAAGTACCAGCAAGCGGGGGAGGCTTGCTGGGCCTTGTAGTTCCACAACAAAAAACAATATTCTTTTTTTAACACTCTTATTGCTATCAGCCCGGCACCCACCGCTCAGGGGTGCTGGGGACAGCCTCGGGTTTCACCTCTGGCCCTTGGGTGCCTGGAGGGGGGGACCCCTTCATCTAAGGGGTCCCTACTCCTCCAGGGAACCCCGGCCAGGGATGACTAGTTGGGGGGGTAATGCCACGCCCACAGGGACCTACATAAATGTGTCCCCCGGCTGTGGCATTATGTCCCTGGCTAGTGAAGCCCGGTGCTGGTTTTAAAAATACGGGGGACCCCTACGTCTTTTGTCCCTCGTATTTTTGGAACCAGGACCGGACTAAGAGCCCGGTGCTGGTTGTCTAAATACGGGGAACCCCTCTTCAATTTCCCCCCCAGTATTTAAACAACCAGGACCGGCTCAAAGAGCCCGAGGCTGGTTATACTTAGGAGGGGGGACCTCACGCAATTTTTTTAACATTTTTTAACCCATTCAGACCCTTCTCCATTAACTTAATGGAAGCCCTGGACAACAGAATTGCATTCATGTCCTCCTCCCACTCCCTTCCCAGTCCCAAACACTAATTTTTTTTCTATAAAAATTTTCAATATATCACAAGTATGATGAGCAGGCAGGCAGCGGGCATTGGCGGCATCGGAGTGAGATGCAAATTAGTGGCGGAGGGCTGGGTCAGTTGATTGTGGGCGAGTTTGTAAGCCGGCTCGGGCAGTAGCGGGCATTGGCTCGGCGGCAGTAGGGGTCATCGGCAGGATTCGGCGGGCATTATGGCTGTAGTGCCTCACCAGCCACTGACCTCACCGCACGCCACTGCGCCGTACCCACCCGTACCCGCCCACTTGCACCGCTGGATAAATGCATATCACCAGTGCCATTGAGAGGTGATGGTTGGGTAAAATGTGCACAGATCTGGTTATGCTTTGGGGATCACAGACGTGGCAGATTATATATAACTGTCCAAAGAAATACGGTGTCCACCATGCCCATATGCCCTGTGCAGAGTAGGATTGAATGAAATGGGTGCTGACTACACAGACAAATGGCAGAGCTTGTGGGTTCTAATTAGCCAGCACAGTAATACCAATCCAAGGCTGGTATGGGCTGTGATCGGGATGCAGTCAATTTACCTACAATCAAAATCCCGACGGTCAAAATCCCGACAACCATTGACCGACGGTCAAAATACTGACATGGTCAAAATACCGAAGTTTAAAATACCGACCGGTCAAAAAGTCTAAATGAGTTTTTCATGATCTTTTCATTGAAAACGAATTATTCACACTTTACCATCCCAGTGGACCTGGAGGGGGAATATAATAGTGCCCGAAGCATGCTGAGCGGACGCAGTACACTTATACGGTGTACACAACTAAAAAACAATGAAAAATTTGTGTCGACTTTTTGACCCATCAATATTTTAAATGTCGGTATTTTGACCTTGGGGGTCATTCCGAGTTGATCGCTCGCTGACGATTTTCGCAGCGCAGAGATCAGTTAAAAAAACGGCAAAACTGTGCATGCGTATGCACCGTAATGCGCACGCGCGTCGTACGGGTACAAACAGCATCATTGCTGTGCAATGCTTCTAGCGAAGAATCCATTCGCACAGCCGATCGCAAGGAGATTGACAGGAAGAGGGCGTTTATGGGTGTCAACTGACCGTTTTCTGGGAGTGGTAGGGAAAACGCAGGTGTGTCCAGGCGTTTGCAGGGCAGGTGTCTGACGTCAATTCCGGGACCGGACAGGCTGAAGTGATCGCAGCGACTGAGTAAGTTCAGATCTACTCAGAAACTGCAAAAAACTTTTTCGTACCGCTCGGCTGCACATGCGATCGCACACTTGCAAAGTGAAAATACACTCCTCCGTGGGCGGCGACTATGCGTTTGCATGGCTGCAAAAAGTAGCTAGCGAGCGATCAACTCGGAATGAGGGCCCTTGTCAGGAATTTGACCGTGTCGGGATTTTGACCGTCTGTCAATTGTTGTCTGTATTTTGACTGCCGGGATTTTGATTGCAGGTATTTCATACTAAACCCCTGTGATAACACCCCACAAGGCTGTATGCAAACCTTTCAGGCAGAGAAGGGAAAGGAACCTCTAAAAGCTATAGTAGCAGAGTTTCTTCTCCATTGCCTTGCATGGTGGCACAAGCATCAATAATATGAATGTGGCATCACTTAATGCCAAGTCATGTTGACAGAGAAACACAATAAGTTTTTGATTATTACAGCAAATATTGAACATGATCTGGCAGCCAAGGATACTGTATTGTTGTCAGATCAGTTATGAAAATCTGGATGTCCATGACATAAAGAGCAGCTCCTCAATCTGCAGTCTACCAGCTGCCGCTGCCTACAGATGTATGAAGACCCAGGAGCCCTCTGTCTCTCATACGCCATGTCTTCAGCTCTCTTTTTCATGTCTCTCTTTCTGTGTGTCTTTATCCCCATGCCTCCGTCTCTCTATGTTACTCTCTCTCTCTCTCTCTCTCTCTCTCTCTCTCTCTCTACCCGTGCCTCTTTCTCTTCTCAGCTCTGGTTAATATATGTATAAGACAATGGAGGAGGACTAACTTAGTGGAGGACAAGATAAAACTAATAAAGCATACTGAAGAATATCAATTGACAATCACCCGTAAGAAATCACGGTTCCTGTCAAATGAAATCATGGCGGCAAACAATAGGCCAGCTCAACTCTTCCGCACAGTAGAGATGCTTTGCAAGCCAGCATGCCTGCAGCCTAATGAAGCACTCTTCCAAGCAAGATGCAACGAGTTTGCAAACTTCTTTGCAGATAAAATATCCACCATCCGGGCTGGAATGTCAACAGTGCCATCAAAGGAGTGCCAAATTATAAAGCCTGCCAATCTAAGCCACCTGCCTTCATGGACCAGCTTTGACCCAATAGATGTAAAGGGCATTGCTAAAATTTGTTCGGATTTTGCATCCCACTACCTGTGATCTGGACCCTGCCTCAACCAAGCTTCTAATAGGGTGTACGGATATAACTAGTCCTGTCTTAGCAAAAATTGTTCAATGCTCTTTGCAGACAGGCATTTTTCCTGAACCCCTAAAGGAAGCAATTGTTAGACCTCTACTTAAAAAACCTAATTTAGATCCCGACTGCATGAACTACAGACTAGTATCAAACCTTCCTTTTCTAGGAAAGGTTTTTGAGAAAGTGGTTGCAAATCAACTGGAAACCCGCCTAACAACCCATGATATTTATGATCCATTCCAGTTAGGATTCAGGAGAAGACATAGCACTAAAACAGCCCTGGTGTATGTGTTAAATGATATTCTGATTGCAAGAGACAGAGGTGACTGTTCCTTCTGGATCTCTCTGCAGCATTTGATAGCATGGACCATGGGCTTCTGATTGAGCGCCTGATAAATTTCTGTGGACTGGATGGCACAGTCCTAAGCTTGTTCAAATCATTTCTCACAGGCAGGTCACAGAGAATTTTGTCTGGAGTATACTAATCACCACCAGTGCCATTGCCATGTGGTGTCCCACAAGGTTCTATACTATCCACCATGCTTTTTGCAGTATACAGTACATGCTACCACTGGGTGAAATAATCGGGCGCCATGGACTGGTCTACCACTGTTATACAGATAATACACAACTGTGCTTGTCCTTTGCTCCGGGCACTGAGAACCCAATAACAACCCTAAATGGCTGCCTAGCTGAGCTCCAGGAGTGGATGAGTGTCAGTTGGCTGCGACTAAATCCAGATAAAACAGAGGTCCTTATGAGGACCGCAACATCAAAGGACAAGACTGCAGCATAGTTTGCCAAGTGTACTTACGCTTGGGGATTCAGAATTACAAACCACTAATCATGTGCGGAATCTTGGCGTTGTCCTGGATGGTGGCTTGACACTTAAACATCAGATATCAGCCACAATCAAGTCCTCATTCTTTCACCTGAGGAACATAGCCAGAATCAATAACTTAATCCCCTCAGAAGATCTGCCAAAAGTCATACATGCATTTGTATCATCTCGATTAGACTACTGCACAGGTTCTCAAACTCGATACTCAGGAACCCACACAGTGCATGTTTTCCAGGTCTCCTCACAGAATCGCAAGTGAAATAATTAGATCCACCTGTGGATCTTTTAAAATATGTCAGTGAGTAATGAATGCACCTGTGCACCTGCTGGGTTACCTGCAAAACATGCACTGTGTGGGGTCCTGAGGACCGAGTTTGAGAACCTATGGACTACTGCAATGCCCTCTACCTTGGTCTCCCAGCAAAATAATTGCACCGCTTACAGCCGGTTCAAAACACAGCTGCCAGGCTGTTAACAAACCAGCCCCATTTTAGCCACATAACACCCATCCTCTACTCCCTTCACTGGTTGCCTGTAAGATGGCAAATCATCTTCAAGATTGTCTTACTGAGTTTCAAAGCACTACATGACCAGGGCCCAAGGTACCTGAAGCAGTTTCTGATTCCATACTGCCTCACTCAATAACTGCGATCTGTAGATGAAGGACTTTTAGCAGTACCTAGAATCTCCCGTAATTCATTGGGGGGTTGAACTTTTAGCCATGCAGCTCCAACTCTGCAGAACTCACTTCCCCGCACAGTTCGAGAGGCCCCCACTCTGGAATCCTTCAAAAACAGACTCAAGACTTTCCTGTTTACTCAAGCATTTCCATAATCTCACTTTAGTATCTACATGCTTCTGTAATTTTAGCTTTCCTGTACGTCATTGTTTCTTTACTATATTATGTTCATGATATCTATTAAGCGCCTTGAGTCCTATTGGAGAAAGAGCGCTATATAAATAAAATTTTATATATATATATATATATATATATGTATATATATATATATATATATATCTTGTATATCGATACCTTATATATCTGGAAACCCCTACAAATCATGCATTTGTCCATGGCCCCCCTGTGCATTGCTTTGCCTATGGGTCTATAGTACTGCCATTAAGGCATTGTGTATAAGGGGCACTACTGTGGGCATTCTGTATAAAGGGTATTACTGTGTAGCATAACATGCATAAGGACTTTAGGAATTCCTCAGCCCCAAGACCTACGATCACTGAATGCAGTGATTCCATCTTGAACCAGTGAAACATCAAGTAGGTATTTTAGGTTCAAAATAGGCCAGACTGAACCATCCAACTTTGGAACAATAACGCACCGGAGCTAGGGCAAGGACTTCATAAGCAAGAAGCTTGTCTATAGCTAGCTGCTATCACTGACCTGGTTTGAGGAGGTTGTGGACTCGGGGTTTCCTCCGATGACCGGGAAGTGGAACCGCAACTGGGCCGCAGCAGAGATGGCCGGATGTAAGTCTTCCTCATGCAGGATCAGATCGGCGGACAGGAGGCACGTGCGGACGCTGAAGGTCTCCTGAAAGAGAGAACTTGACAGGTGCTGGTGAATCACAGCAAATACTAGGTGCTGGAGGCACGGAGGTGCTTGGAGGCACGGAGGTGCTGGAGGCATGGAGGTGCTTGGAGGTGCTGGAGGCATGGAGGTGCTGGAGGCACGGAGGTGCTTGGAGGCACGGAGGTGCTTGGAGGCACGGAGGTGCTGGAGGCACGGATGTGCTTGGAGGCACGGAGGCACGGAGGTGCTGGAGGCACGGAGGTGCTTGAAGGCACGGAGGTGCTTGGAGGCACGGAGGTACTGGAGGCATGGAGGTGCTTGGAGGCACGGAGGTGCTGGAGGCACGGAGGTGCTGGAGGCACGGAGCACTGGAGATCACAGGTACAGTAGCACGATGATACTCAGGCGCCGGAGCACTGCCCGGCGTCTGAATTTAAACTTCCTGCCAGGACCTGATTGGAGGACGGGCCGATGACGTCACCCGCAGCTCCCGAGGACGTCGGACGTGGACGCCGGCTAGACGGAGCGCCGGACGCCGGGACCCGCCAGCGAGGACGGCCGCACGGAGACCCAGCGCGCCCGGAGAGGTAAGTGAGAAGAACGCGGTACCGTGACAGTACCCCCTCCTCTAGGAGTGGCCCCTGGACACTTTCCCGGCTTCGTAGGATGTCTAGCATGGAAGATCCGGACTAGTCGAGGAGCCGAGACCTCAGAAGCCTTTATCCAACTTCTCTCCTCAGGACCATATCCTTTCCATTCCACCAGATATTGCAGATTCTTGTGAAGGTAACGCGAGTCTAGAATATTTCTGATCTCGAAGTCTGTTCCTGTTTCAGTCTCCACTGAGGTGGGGCTAGAGGTCTTTGAATGGAAACGACTAAGGACGAGAGGACGAAGAAGAGAAACATGGAAGGCGTTAGGTATACGTAGGTGCGAAGGTAAACCCAGCTTGCAGACCACAGGATTCAGGACTTGTAGCACAGGGTAAGGACCGATGAATCTTGGAGCAAACTTCATGGTGGGCACCTTCAACCGGAGATTACGTGTGGACAGCCATACCCTGTCGCCAACCTTGTATTGTGGAGCGGCTCGCCGTTTCCTATCCGCAAAGAACTTGTACCGGACTGAAACCTTCTTAAGATTAGCATGAACCTTACTCCAAATTTGTCTGAAGTGTAGTAGAGTGGACGTTACGGCTGGAACCTCTTCCTTCGGAAGGCTTGGTATTTCTGGAACACGTGGATGGAACCCATAGTTGATGAAAAATGGAGATTCACCAGTGGAAGAATGAAACAAATGATTATGGGCAAACTCCGCCCAAGGTAACAACTCCACCCAGTTGTCCTGTGAAGGGGAGAGATAAAGACGGAGGAAAGTCTCTAGATCTTGATTGACTCGTTCCGTTTGTCCATTCGTTTGGGGATGATAAGCGGACGAAAACTTAAGTTTAATCTGTAGAGTCGAACAGAGGGCTTTCCAAAACCTTGCGGTGAACTGTACCCCACGATCAGAGACTATTTACTGTGGCAACCCATGCAACCGAAAATGTTCTTGGATGAACAGTAGAGCTAGTTTCGGGGCTGTCGGTAGACCAGTCAAAGGAACGAAGTGTGCCATTTTCGAAAAACGGTCGACGATTACCCAAACGGTGTTGCAACCCTTGGAACGGGGCAAGTCAGTGATGAAGTCCATGGAAATATGAGTCCAGGGTTTCATAGGAATGGACAGAGGACGAAGCAATCCAGCAGGGGGTAAATGGGAAGATTTATGCTGTGTACACTGGGGACAGGAATTAACGTAATCCTGTACATCCTTCCTCATGGAGTCCCATCAGTAAGATCTTTGCAGAAACTTGTACATCTTCTGGGCGCCGGGATGACCGGAGAATTTGGAGATATGGGCCCACTGAAGTATCCTCGACCGGAATTTGACCGGAACGGACATTCTTCCAGGAAGAGGGCCTGGAGTAGTCGAGGCAGCAGAGACACAAATTGGATTTTGAATTAAACTCCGTTCAAAGGAATCCTCATCATCTGTGGGAGTTTGTGAACGGGACAGTGCATCCGCTTTGGTATTTAAAGTTCCGGCTCGGTACTTGATAACAAAAGAAAATCGAGTGAAGAAGAGTGCCCATCTAGCTTGGCGAGGATTCAAGCACTGTACGGTTTTGATATACAACAAATTTTTGTGATCAGTGTAAATGGTAGTCACGTGTTTGGCCCCCTCTAAGAGATATCTCCACTCTTCCAAGGCAGATTTAATCGCCAAGAGTTCCTGGTCTCCAATAGTGTAATTCCGTTCAGCCGGAGAGAATTTACGAGAGTGAAAGCCGCACGGATGTAATTTCTTATCTGAGGCATACTGAGAGAGAACGGCCCCAACTCCGACCGAGGATGCGTCGACTTCTAGGAAGAAAGGTTCCTCGAAATTTGGTTGTTGGAGTACTGGAGCGGAGATAAAAGCTGATTTCAAGTGGGAAAAGGCTTCTATGGCTTCGGGAGGCCACAACCCCGGATTGGAACCCTTTCTCGTTAGGGCGGGTGCAACAATGGTGGAGAAACCTCTAATGAACTTTCTATAATAGTTCGCAAAACCCAGGAACCTTTGTATTGCTTTCAAGGAGAGTGGCTGTGCCCAGTCCCGAATGGCAGAGAGTTTCTCCGGATCCATGCGAAGCTCCTTCCCCGAGATAATATAACCGAGGAACGGTATTGATGTTACTTCGAAGGTACACTTAGACATCTTGGCATAGAGATGATTCTCACGTAGACGGCGGAGTACCTCTTTGACTTGTATTCTGTGTTCAGCAAGGTCTTTTGAAAAAATCAGGATGTCATCCAAATACACCACGACACTTAGGTATAACATGTCTCGGAAGATTTCGTTGACGAATCCCTGGAAGACAGCAGGAGCATTGCTAATACCGAACGGCATCACCAGATACTCATAATGCCCATCCCGGGTATTGAAGGCGGTCTTCCATTCATCTCCCTCTCTGATGCGTATAAGGTTATAGGCCCCCCTCAAATCGAGCTTGGAAAAAACATGGGCAACACGAACTCTATCAAATAGCTCTGTGATTAGAGGCAAGGGGTATTTATTTTTGATGGTAATATCATTTAAGCCGCGGTAGTCGATACATGGTCTTAACCCTCCGTCCTTTTTTTTCACGAAGAAAAAGCCCGCTCCAGCCGGGGAAGTAGAGGAGCGGATGAATCCCTTGTGAAGATTGGTTTTGATATAGTCAGACATAGCCTGTGTCTCTGGGAGGGACAGAGGATAAATGCGACCCCGAGGCGGCATTTTCCCAGGGATAAGGTCAATGGGGCAGTCCCAAGCCCTATGGGGTGGTAACTGGTCGGCTGCTTGTTCCGAAAACACATCTCTAAATTCTTGGTACGCCTCTGGAATAGGTTCCTCCTCCGCCTTAGAAGAAACACGAAGCGGACAGACAGGGGTGAGACAGTTAACGTGACAAAAAGAACCCCAAGACCGAATTTGTGCGGTCTTCCAATCGATATGGGGATTGTGACTTTTGAGCCAAGGTATTCCGAGAACTAGATCGTGATGCATTTCCGGGATCACCAGGAACTCCAAATATTCTTGATGTAGAGCCCCGACCTGTAGTTTAACTGGAACCGTGCGTTCTGTTATGATACCCTTGGATATCCTAGTACCATTGATGGCTGTCAAGGAAATAGGCCGTTCGACGGACCGTACTTCCAAATTCAGGCTTTGGACACAGAGGGAAGAAACGAAATTCCCCGCAGCTCCAGAGTCCAACAGGGCTTCAAAAGACTTGGAAGTAGCCTTGGTGATTAACGTTACAGGAAGTAAACAGTCCGAAGTGGGAGAAGATTTGGTCGTAACCCCCAACTTGACTCCTCCGGAACAAGCTAGGCCTTCTCGTTTCCCGGACGGGATTTGCAGGACTTGATGAAGTGACCCGCAGCTCCGCAGTACAGGCAGAGCTTACCCTCATGACGACGCTGCCGCTCCTCCGGGGACAATCGGGATCGGTTAATCTGCATGGGTTCGTCCGGACTTGGAACCACCGCTTGCTTTGCAGGAGGAAGCCGGAACCTAGAACGATCCGATCGACTACGTTCTCCTCCACGTTCCTGCATCCGGAGATCTACCTTGACACAGAGAGAGATCAATTCCTCTAAAGAATCCGGAAGCTCTCGAGTGACCAACTCGTCCTTCAGGCGATCAGAAAGACCGTTCCAGAAAGCAGCTCTCAGAGCCTCATTATTCCAACGAAGTTCAGAGGCAATGGTTTGGAAATGAACCACATACTGACCCACGGATCGGGATCCTTGACGGATGCGGAGTAAGTCAGAAGAGGCCGAGGTCATCCTGCCGGGCTCGTCAAAAATTCGTCGAAAAGACGTGATAAATTCGGAGTAATTGGAAACCAGTGAATCAGAACGTTCCCATAATGGAGACACCCAATCCAAGGCAGATCCTTCCAGCAGAGAAATAATATATGCTACCTTGGACCGGTCTGTAGGAAAGTTGTGAGCTAGTAGCTCGAAATGTACCTCGCATTGGTTTAAGAAACCACGACAATACTTAGGATTCCCATTATAACGGGATGGCGTAGGCAGCTGAAGGCGCGGAGTGGCACCGGCCGATGGTTGGACATTGCTGGAGGTGGCAAGTGGTGCAGCTACTAGAACTGGTGCCGGAATTACTGAGGATAGAGACGCCTGAATCTGATCCAGACGTCCGGACAACTCCTGGAGGTACTGCATCACCTGACCTTGTGCCGCTTCCTGACTTTGTACACGGGAAGCCAGGTCCTGGATGGCACTTGAGTCCGTGTTCCGATTCCCCGGGTCCATGTGGCCTGAGTATGCTATCACTGACCTGGTTTGAGGAGGTTGTGGACTCGGGGTTTCCTCCGATGACCGGGAAGTGGAACCGCAACTGGACCGCAGCAGAGATGGCCGGATGTAAGTCTTCCTCATGCAGGATCAGATCGGCGGACAGGAGGCACGTGCGGACGCTGAAGGTCTCCTGAAAGAGAGAACTTGACAGGTGCTGGTGAATCACAGCAAATACTAGGTGCTGGAGGCACGGAGGTGCTGGAGGCACGGAGGTGCTTGGAGGCACGGAGGTGCTGGAGGCACGGAGGTGCTTGGAGGCACGGAGGTGCTTGGAGGCACGGAGGTGCTGGAGGCACGGAGGTGCTTGGAGGCACGGAGGTGCTGGAGGCACGGAGGTGCTTGGAGGCATGGAGGTGCTTGGAGGCACGGAGGTACTGGAGGCACGGAGGTGCTTGGAGGCACGGAGGTGCTTAGAGGCACGGAGGTGCTGGAGGCACGGAGCACTGGAGATCACAGGTACAGTAGCACGATGATACTCAGGCGCCGGAGCACTGCCCGGCGTCTGAATTTAAACTTCCCGCCAGGACCTGATTGGAGGACGGGCCGATGACGTCACCCGCAGCTCCCGAGGACGTCGGACGTGGACGCCGGCTAGACGGAGCGCCGGACGCCGGGACCCGCCAGCGGGGACGGCCGCACGGAGACCCAGCGCGCCCGGAGAGGTAAGTGAGAAGACCGCGGCGCCGTGACAGCTGCAACACCCTCTGCTTCTGCACAGCAGACCCATGGTGAATAATAGAACTGGAGGAGAACAAATAAACTCTATCTTGTAACCTAGATCTACAATATTGTGGACCCAGATGTCCAAACAAGTCTGTAACAAAACTGCCTTAAACCTCAGGAGGCAAGCACCCACTGTGGGGTCCCCCAGGTGAGACAGTAGACCATCATGCTGTGGCTTTTTCTGGAGGCTTGGGGTCCAGACAATGGGCAGGACTGGGCTGGCATCCTTTGGACTTACCTCCTCAAGCCACAGCTGATGCACCTCTGGGCTTTACACAAAAGCAGTTGTGGGCATGAAAGGAGCGAAACGATGGTCCCGAGTAGGACTGTCATGGTGGGGCTGAGGGTAAGAAAGTACTTTTTCCTCCTGTAACCAAGGCAATCCATTTGTCCAATTCTCAACCAAACAAGAACTCCCCCACAAATGGCAGAGCCTCTAGGGCCCTCTTCGACTCAGCATTGATCTGCCAAGTCCTCAACCAGAGTCCAGCGAGCAGCCAGTGCAGATGCAGATATCTTGGTACCATTGCTGAAAGTGGTCCTGGAGAACTGGTGGAACTCAATTCCTCTACCACCTACCCCCTCCCATTAGGCAAAGCCAGGGCTAGTATTAGGGTTTAGCCCCCCCCCCCCCCCCCCGGTAGCAAAAAAAAAAAGGATGGATGTGGTCATACAATAGTACCCCTAATTCAAATTTTGCCACACTGTAGAACAATCTTATTCACATTACACCACTCGTAGTGCCTCTGATTCATATTACACCACATAACTGTAGTAGTGCCCCTTATTCAGGTTATAACACACAGTAGTGCCCCTTATTGCATTATATCAAACATTAGTGCCCCTTATTCATGTTACATCACTCAGTAGTGTCCCTTATACACATTGTCCACAGTAGTATTACCCCTTACACATAATGCCCACAATATAATGCCCACAGTAGTGCCCCTTATACACATCTCAGCTTCTGACATCCCAGCAACTCACTGCCCATGTCAACCCAGCAGCTCCATGCCCTGTGTCCCTTCAGCAGATTCCCTGCCACCATGGCCGGATTAAGGGAGGGGCGACCGTCTCGGGGCCCTCACACATTAGGGGCCCCCACACAGGGACGTACTGCCTTGCTGGGACGTACTGTGCTGCCATCCACTACTGCACCTGTCAAACTATATGACAGGCAGAGGCACCAGTGCACACAGTAAGGGCGCCCACACAATGTGAGTACCTGGCTGGGACATGCGGGGATGTCAGATGCCGGCCGCCGTTGTGCCTTTCAAACTATATGACAGGCAGCGGCGCCGGTGACCTTTGCAGTGTGGCACTATTCTTCAGTCTCCGTCTCTGCTCCTCCACTCTGCAGCTGTCAGCATTGTCAAGACTACAGTAGTCTGATAATATGGCTCCCATGGGCTGCCGTTATGCCACCCTGTGACCCTGGTATCAGACCTGCTTTGTAAGTAGATCTCCAATAGCCACAGGTGGATCCAGAGGGAGGGGAGGGACACGGGCCCTTCTGTCTTTTCTGGAATTTTGAAGGGCGAGGGGTGGGGGCATACGCAGCCTGGCCCTAGGAGAGCCAGACAGTCACCAGGCACTAGGACCCAGCAGTTTGCTGGAGCCCTAAAATCAGCATATCCACATGTGCTGCACTGTCTGCTTTTAACAGCAGGAAACCCAGCCAGCACCGCACACACAGGAGAGGACCCCCGCAGCCACGAAAAACAGCAGTGACGGCCAGCCAGGTGAGTGGCTAATGGGGTAAGGGGAAAAGTAATATGAGTGCTGGCAAAACTGGATTGGGAGGGTAGATGTGCATTGTCACCCTGTGTATGTATCTTCCTCTGTCACCCCACATACATGACCCTCTGCTGCCCTATGTATATACCCCTCTGACACCCTGTGTATGTCCCTGTCACCCTGTGTATGTCACCCTATCACCCATGTATTAGTGCCAATGTCATCCCATGTACAGTATATGTGTTACTGTCACCCCATGTATATGCTCCTCTGTCACTTCACCCGCCATAGGTTACTGTTCACAGTAGATGATAACATAGCCCAGCACCTGACAAGAAAGGTTCTTTTGGCAAAGCATCTACCATGCCACTAATCTCCCCCTTCCCCTCTCATGGTACCTATGCCCCTCATTTTCTTCTGGAACCGCCCCTGCTGTATCTGGGTGGCATAATGTGCAAGCGGCACTACAGTGGGTGTTATGTGTATAAGCAGCACTACTACTCTGAGCATTATGTATAAGGGGCGCTACTACAGTGGGCATTATGTGCATATGCTGCCCAATGGCATATCGACCGCCGGGATTGGGACTACATCCCCGTGATGGTCAGGCTTTGTGTTTGAATGTTGGGGGACCCCACACCTTCATTGCCCCGTGCCCCCACCAGCCTTAATCCGGCACTGCCTGCCTGTCTCTTTAGCCCCCTCTCATCTTGTCTTCATAGAGCACAGAGCCTGCTCCTCTTTGTGGCTCTTCTTCACTTCAGCAGCGGTAATGGCATGATATCACATACGCCGTGCCAGAAAAGGAAGTCACTGGGACCTGAGGAGGGGATGAATGCTGTCCTACAGACACAGCTTATGTAAGTACCAGGAGGGGGCGGGCCGCAGGCAGAGGACCACGGAGCTGCCGGGACCTGGGAAAGGTAGCTGCAGTTTGTCAGTGACACTAGCGCCGCTCGGATCATCTATTGACAAGGATGGTGGGGCGGGCTTTTCTGGTGGAGTTACTGTGCAGGGCAGTGGAGGAGGTAGAACTAGTTCCACCTACCATTACTGGTGTTGTGACTGAGTTCCATCCCGTCTCCCCCCCCCCCCACCCCCCCCCCACACACACACACACTTTAACCTCTGCTTGGAACTAACCTGACTGACATTCATGGAGGCATTTATCAGATATATGGCCGACTCCCTAACATGCTCAGCTAGGGAAATCAGATAGTTCACGGAATAATGGATTAAGGCCTTCCACCAGTTGTTCCACCCAGTTTTCAATGGCTTTATTAACCCATGCGCTGTTCAAGGCCGGCAGAAGAGTCATACCTGCTGCCATGTAGATGGATCTCACAGTGTTCTTCAAATTTTTATATGAGCTATCTCACGAGGACGTGGCCACCAGGACAGGAAGCGCTGTCTTCTTGAACAGTCGGGACTCAGATGGATCCACCTGAGGTGGAGTTTTCCACTTAGCCCTATCTATGGAAAAAAAGGGAAAAGGGTAAGGAAATGTCTTGATGTCTGAAACTGTCAGTTGTCCCTCTAAATGAGGGGAAGTAGGAAAAGTAGCCGCTAGTCTCTTCTTGCAAAAAAGAGACACATCCTGAGACTCTGCTATATCAGAGTCAGAAATCTTAAGAACTTGAAGGATCGCCTTAATAAGGGCCTCTACCATCCGGCTCTAGCGATAAGGATTCCTCCACCTCCGATTCTTCTCTTTGCTCACTTTCCTTCCCCTTGGAGGAGAAATCTGCATCCGAGTCATCCTTGGATTGAAGGACTGCAGAAAGATGTCTCTTCTGGATGGGGCATTTGGCAAGGCTACCAGAGGTCTTCATCCTGTCTCCAGTTTCTCTAAGGTCGAAAAGACTTGGGATAAAGCTTCAACTGAACGGGCTAAACTCTGAGCTAAACCAGATTTGTACGTCTGTGCCGAAGGCTGGGAATCCGAACTGGACCCTATAGTCGACTCACTCTCCTGGCGGGAAGCAGCCAGTTTATGGGACCTAAGAAGGAGTATCAGCAGGGGCAGGAGTCGGCACAGCGGGAGCTGAGCTCTCAGATTCACAAGTGTCACATAATGCTCTGTCCTCAGAGTGAGCCTGTGACAACTTCTTACAATTGGAAAAGGCCTTCTGGGATGCATTTCCCTTGTCTGAAGTCCCTTTGCCTGCCATATTGCACACAGTGTAATCTACACAGTGGATCACTTAGGCAGCACAACAGCAATCCACAAACAGTTATCAAATGACTGAAGTAGAGCTTATTCAGACTCTTAGCATGTTATAAAACAACTCCCAATATACAGTGTCTTGTGCTCCTGCACTACACCCTCCCACAGTGCAACTCACGGGCCCTGGGGTGAGGAAGGGCATCCCTAAATGCTGAGGAGCTGCCCAGATGTTACAACTCTGAGAAAATTGCGGCTGACTGCGTGCAGGGCATGCCAGCAGTGGAGGAGGGTACTGCCCCTTCCTAGGCTCCTTGCGCTGGTCTCTCAGTGGGGCTTCGGGATTAGCCACACCACCACTTAGCCCCACCCCCTGCTTGGCACCCATGAGTATTTGAATTTAACGAGCGCCCTGGTCTCCCGGTGAAGCACTGACTGTGTATTACAATCTATGGCATGCCAACACGGTCATTCAGCATACCTTCCAACATTTTACACATAAAAATCGGTACAAATCCGAAAAGGGGGCGTGGTCACGGGTAAAGGGGCGTCAGCACGCCCCTTTTCCTATACTTACAATGGAAGTTTGGAGAGCCAAAAATTGGTACAGACCATAAAAAAAAGGTACTGTACCTGCCAAAAAGGTACAGTTGGAGGGTATGATTCAGCATGCGCACATTTGGCGCTACTGCATAGGAGTGCGCTACTATTGGCTCGGGGGCATCCGCGTCTTTACTTACATGGTACACCATCCCCCTTGCTAACCAAGGGGAATGGGCATACTCACCACTGCTCTGCCGGCAGGTGTGTGCAGAGCCCACAAGGTCCGATGACTGTGGTCAGGAATCCGGACACTGGCCTCAACAGACAGCATCTAGTCTGCCTGTTGAAGTCTTGATTAAGCTCAGAAATAGATTAAATTAAAATAAAAAGTAAAAAGGCTGGAGACAGCATCAGAAGCACCCAATTCTATCGAGAACTTAATCTAAACTGGGTCAGGTGGGGTATAAAGGGGAGGGGCCAACTTATTTCTAAAGAAATCTAAAATGCCAGGCTCCACTGATCACCCGTTTATACCCCAGTGTAACTCCAGTGTCCCCTATTATACTCTGTGGTACTTCCTTTGACAATAATCCATCTTCCAAAACAGTAAAAAGCAGGATTCTATGTGTAGGTTTTGAAAAACAAAATACTGATTTAAATGCTTCCTACTGTATGTTTAGGAAGAATATGAAGCCCAACAAGGCCTACCATTTTATAAACTAGACAGTGTGCCGCAATAAAGGGCCCGATTCAGACCTGATCGCTATGCTGCAAATGACCCTGTCCTGCGACCAGATAGTCGTCGCCCAGGGTGAGTGGAAATTCGCTCCGTGCAAGTGTGCGATTGCATGTGTACGCTGTGCGAAAATTCCCCTCAGTCAGCGGACAGCTGAAAACCATTCGCATCACATTCACCATCTAATGTTTTTTCCATTCTGTGCATTGTGTGTGCAGTCTGGGGGTAATTCCAAGTTGATCGCAGCAGGAATTTTGTTAGCAATTGGGCAAAACCAGGGGGGTCATTCCTAGTTGTTCGCTCGCTAGCTGCTTTTAGCAGCATTGCACACGCTAGGCCGCCGCCCTCTGGGAGTGTATCTTACCTTAGCAGAATTGCGAACGAAAGATTAGCAGAATTGCGAATAGAAAATTCTTAGCAGTTTCTGAGTAGCTCGAGACTTACTCCTACACTGCGATCAGCTCAGCCCATTTCGTTCCTGGTTTGACGTCACAAACACGCCCTGCGTTCGGCCAGCCACTCCCGCGTTTTTCCAGACACTCCTGCGTTTTATCCTGGCACGCCTGCGTTTTTCCGCACACTCCCAGAAAATGGTCAGTTTCCACCCAGAAACACCCACTTCCTGTCAATCACACTCCGATCACTTCAACGATGAAAATTCTTCGGTCGGACGTGAGTAAATCTACTAAGTTTTGTGCTAAAATACTTAGCGCATGCGCATTTTTGCCTTAATCGCTCCGTTGCGAAAATCGGCAATGAGCGAACAACTCAGAATGACCCCCAGAGTTAGATTTGGGTGTGGTGTGTTCAATCTGCAATCTAATTTGCACTGTAAAAATAAAGCAGCCAGTATTTACCCTGCACAGAAACAAAATAGCCCACCCAAATCTAACTCTTTCTGCACATGTTATATCTGCCTCCCCTGCAGTGCACATGGTTTTGCCCAACTGCTAAAAAAAATCCTTCTGCGATCAACTTGGAATTACCCCCTCTGTGCGTAGCTCAATATTTACTCCTCCAGTGCAAAGAAATCAGGCTGATCGGGGCCCGGAGCTGACGTCACACACCCACCCTGAAAACGTTTGGGAATGACTACGTTTTTCCTGACACTCCCAGAAAATGTCCAGTTACCACCTACAAATGTCCTCTTCCTGTCAATCACCTTGCGAACGCCCGAGCCTTCAAAATTTTTGTACCATCCTGTCGCTGTTTAGGGACGCGCGTGTGCATTGCAGTGTATATGCATGCGCAGTAGTTCAATAATCGCCTCTGTGCGGAAATTCACAGCAGCGATCAGGTCTGCATCGGGCCCTAAATGAGGGCCAGTATGTTTTTTTAATCTCACACAAAATGTTGAAAGTTTTGGCTTTAGATCCCCCCTCATCTGTAAAAAAAAATTAGTTTCTGTGCACTTTTTCCATTATTGTCTGATAATTCAGACAATAACTAGGGGGCATGTTGTTAAAAGAGGAGACCCCCTCTTTTAAGACTGGGTTGCCGCATGTGTGTATGCATGCGGAGGTTATTCCATTTATCCATTGCCACTGGCGTAACTACTGTGGGTGCAGGATATGCAGTTGCTATGGGGCCCAGACTGCCTCAAAGGTCCACAGCTCCCCCTGCATTCAGTCATGCATGGAGCAGTGACACCAGGGCAGTGCAGCCAGTGGGACATGCAGGTGCCTGAGTATGGAGGCTTACCTCAGACGGTGAGGCATCATCCAGCGTGGAGAATGATCTGGCGGGCATATGAGGAGTGAAGTGGGCACAGGACCCTGAGAGGAGGAGACAGTGGTCGGCGGTTAAGTAAGAGCAGGGATGGACAGTTGAGGAGGAGACAGAGGTGTCAAATGAGCGGTGTGGAGCTGGGGAGGTGAGGAAGATTGGGGCAGGGGGCAGCTGGTCGGACACGTCACTGGTGGGGAGCACCACGTCAGCAACAGCATGGATGGGACACCAGCACTCAGCATTACAGGCCCCACCCACATAGAGCAGCACTGAGTGCCTGCCACCCCAATCCGTGACCTCAGCATGCAGGCAGCTGGACCACTACCACCGGCATCATTTATGCAGGGTATGTACTGTGGCATCCCATCCCCCCCTGCTATACACTGTACAGTGTGAGAACTGACCCCCCCCCCCCCAACATGTGCTCTGACCCCCCTACCACCACATACATCTTGCTCTGTGGCCCCCTACTATGCGCTGTGCAGGCCTGCAGGGTGAGCACTGCCCCCTTCCCCCCTCCATACAGCATGCAGGATAAGCACTGACATCCCCCCTTTGCCCAATATGGACTCTGAACCCTTCCCCCCTATACACCTTGCAGGGTAAGTTTTGACCCTCACCATCCAATATGTGCTCTATGTCCCCCAAGTATACACTGTGCAGGGTGAGCACTAACTCCCCCTCCCATACAGTATGCAGGATAAGCACTGAGACCCCCTTCCAATATCTGCTTTGACCCCACCCCTTCCCTCCCATACACCTTGCAGGGTGAGCACTGACCCTCACCCCGATTATGTGCTCTGTGACCCCCCCCCCCCCCCATACACAGTGTAGGATGACTACTGACCCTCACCCTCAATATGTGCTCTGATCTACCCATACACTGTGCAGGCTGAGTACTGCCCCCCCCCCCCCCCCCCCACACACACACACACACTATACAACTGCCCGTCATCCCCCAATATATGCTCTGACACCCACCCACCCCTATACTGTCCTGGTTGAGTACAGTGACCCCTCCCCACACTATACACAGTGGCGCTGAGAGAGGGGGGAGAGGGTACAAATTACCTGGGCCCAGGTCTGAAGGAGGGGCCCTGTGGATGCCCAGACCCACACCTCCTTTGATTAGACCATGCCTCCTGAAAAGTACCTGGGCCCAGCCAGGCTCTCTACTGCCCTAGCTGGGAGGCATGCCATGCTCCTGTGAGTGGGTGTTTCTCATGTGCTAGATACGCCCCCAAAAAGGTGTGGTCATTCCCCCTGCATGCTGTTGTCACACTTCCTCCAGGGGGACCCCAGAAAGTTGTTGTACCGGGGCCCAGGATTTCTCTTGGCAGCCCTGACTATACACTGTGCACTGAGTGCTGACCCTCATCCCCTAATATGTGCTCCGATCCCCCACCCCCATACTATGTGCAGGGTGAGCACTGTAACCCCACCCCACAATATTTATCCACTGTGATAAACCCCCCCCCCACACACACACACACACTATGCTGTGCTGGGTACTGACTCCCTTAATATGGGCTCTGTACGACCCTTCCACCTCCCAACACACACATTATACACTATGCAAGATGAGTACTGACACTCCCCCACCCACCCCAGTCTGTTCTCCATGCCCCCCCAATACATTTTGTAGGGTGAGTACTCTACACCCCAAATTCACCGGCCTTGGCAGCTTGCATTCAGCATCCATAGCAGTACGGACAGAGGCGGAACTACCGGCAGTGCAGGCAGTGCACTGCACTGGGGCCCGCCTCTGTCCAGGGGCCCAAGCATGTAATGAGTCAAACTGACTCATTACATGCAGCTGTGCGCTGCAGGCAACCGCTGCCCGCAGCGCACAGCCGCCCGGAGATAGGAGCTGAGCAGCGGTACAGACGGGGGAAGGAGGAGGGAGCCGGAGGACGGAGCCGCAGCAGCGCTTTGTTACTGGTGGAGGCGCTGCTGCTGCTGCTCCTCTGCTTCCCTATAGGCTGTCTTCCGAGAACAGCCTATAGGGAAGCAGAGGGGCAGCAGCAGCAGCGCCTCCACCAGTAACAAAGCGCTGCTGCGGCTCCGTCCTCCGGCTCCCTCCTCCACCTCCTCTACTGCCCGGGAATCGTCGTCTGACGCAGCTGCACCGAGGAGCCTGAGGGTATGTATAATTCTTCTTTCTTTCTTTCTTTCTTTCTTTCTTTCTTTCTTTCTTTCTTTCTTTCTTTTTCTTTCCTTCTTTCTTTCTTGTGCCTGCCTGCCGCAATGTGTAAAAAGGGGGGACTACCTGCCGCAATGTGTAAAAAGGGGGGACTGCCTGCCGCACTGTGTAAAAAGGGGGGACTGCCTGCCGCAATGTGTAAAAAGGGGGGACTACCTGCCGCAATGTGTAAAAAGGGGGGACTGCCTGCCGCAATGTGTAAAAAGGGGGGACAGCCTGCCGCAATGTGTAAAAAGGGGGGACTACCTGCCGCAATGTGTAAAAAGGGGGGACTGCCTGCCGCACTGTGTAAAAAGGGGGGACTGCCTGCCGCACTGTGTAAAAAGGGGGGACTGCTTGCCGCAATGTGTAAAAAGGGGGGACTACCTGCCGCAATGTGTAAAAAGGGGGGACTGCCTGCCGCACTGTGTAAAAAGGGGGGACTACCTGCCGCAATGTGTAAAAAGGGGGGACTGCCTGCCGCAATGTGTAAAAAGGGGGGACTGCCTGCCGCAATGTGTAAAAAGGGGGGACTACCTGCCGCAATGTGTAAAAATGGGGGACTGCCTGCCGCTATGTGTAAAAAGGGGTAATCTGCCCGACGCAATGTGTAAAAATGGGGGACTGCCTGCCACTATGTGTAAAAAGGGGAATCTGCCTGCCGTAATGTGTAAAAATGGGGACGCTGTCTGCCGTAATGTGTAACAAGGGCACGCTGTCTGCCGTAATGTGTAAAAAGGGCACGCTGTCTGCCGTAATGTGTAACAAGGGCACGCGGTCTGCCGTTATGTGTTAAAAGGGGTAATCTGCCCGACGCTATGTGTAAAAATGGGGAATCTGCCTGCCGTAATGTGTAAAAAAGGGGGGCTGCCTGACGCTATGTGTAAAAATGGGGAATCTGCCTGCTGCTATGTGTAAAAAGGAGGAATCTGCCTGCCGTAATGTGTAAAAATGGGGACGCTGTCTGCCGTAATGTGTAACAAGGGCACGCTGTCTGCCGTAATGTGTAACAAGGGCACGCTGTCTACCGTAATGTGTAAAAAGGGCACGCTGTCTGCCGTAATGTGTAACAAGGGCAAGCGGTCTGCCGTTATGTGTAAAAAGGGCACGCTGTCTGCCGTTATGTGTAAAAAGGGCACGCTGTCTGCCGTTATGTGTAAAAAGGGCACGCTGTCTGCTGTAATGTGTAAAAAGAGGAAGGTGTAAAAGGGTCTCTACCTGGTGTAGTGGTGCTACTGTGCGGCGTAATTTGAATAATGGAGACTACTGTGTTGGTATTATTTTGTGGCCACACCCCTTCCCCACGAAGCCACGCCACTATGTATTTTTGCGCGCGCCTATGGCGCACACTGCCCCCGGGGTGGACTTGGATGGGGGGGGGGGCCCAAAGCATTTTGTCGCACCTGGGCCCACCGCTTGCTTGTTCCGCCACTGAGTACGGACGATGTAATGGTTAGGGTGGGGGTGGGCATTAAAAGATTTTGCTATGGGGCCCACAAAAGTTCTAGTAACGCACCTGATCACTATCCTTTCTATGAAGTTGTTTTTCCTTAAATTTCCCCTGAACTTACCTCCCTTCAGTTTCAGCGCATGTCCTTGTGTTCTACTGCTTCTCTACTTCTCTTCCTTTAAAGAATGTAAAGAAACATTTGACATCTGAATTTGACAGCAGATAAAAAAAGAAAATTTCTGTAGCTCTGGGCAATATTGTGGGTCATTCCGAGTTGATCGCACGCTGCAGAATTTCGCAGCGCAGCGATCAGGTTACTACTGCGCATGCGTATGCACCGCAATGCGCACGCTCATCGTTGCTGTGCAATGCTTCTAGCGACGAATCCATTCACACAACTGATCGCAAGGAGATTGACAGGAAGAAGGCGTTTATGGGTGTCAACTGACCGTTTTCTGGGAGTGGTAGGATAAACACAGGCGTGTCCAAGCGTTTGCAGGGCGGGTGTCTGATGTCAATTCCTGAACCGGACAGGCTGAAGTGATCGCAAGGGCTGAGTAAGTTCAGACCTACTCAGAAACTGCAAAAAACTTTTTCGGCCCGCTCGGCTGCACAAGCGTTCGCACACTAGCAAAGCGAAAATACACTCCCTTAGAGGCGGCGACTATCTGATCGCTGCTCTGCAAAAAATAGCTAGCGAGTGATCAACTCGGAATGAGGGCCATTGTCTGGGGGGGAAAAGACTGCTAAGGGAGCCACATAAGTTCAAATAAGAGATTCCCCTCTTTCATATGTGAGTAACCCCACATTTATAGGTATAATTATGGGTGTGATAGCCTCCAATCCACATATGGAAAACATTTATTTTCCGTAGGTTCATTTTGTCTGGTTATATAGCTACTAGTGGGCCACATACTTTGAAAGGGGGGACTTCCTGTTTTGTAATATGGGCACCCACTTGGGTGGAGCTGTCAATATATGGAGGTTATGTGGCACATATGCCCTTGCTCCTTATACAGAAAATGTATGTTTTCCATAGCATGGGTTAATATTGCATGGTGATGACTGAGTACTAAGCAGAAAGAACTCTGCCGGAAATTAGGGTAAATTGTAACAATTTAGACTCATTGGAATGTGAACAGAAAACAATTTACTCTACAAAGTAACAAAACAATTAAAATGCAACAGGTAATAAAATAGTAAAAATTGCCTACAAACTGCTGGTGTGATATGTAAATCTCCAGGTGAGTTAAAAAGCAATAAAATCTCAGGAAACTACTGAGAGCAGTAAGTAATTGTAAGCAGTAAGGCCCTCATTCCGAGTTGTTCGCTCGCAAGCTGCTTTTAGCAGCTTTACACACGCTAAGCCGACGCCTACTGGGAGTGAATCTTAGCTTCTTAAAATTGCGAACGAAAGATTCGCAATATAGCGAAAAGACATCTCTGTGCAGTTTCTGAGTAGCTCGAGACTTACTCAGCATCTGCGATCAGTTCAGTGCTTGTCGTTCCTGGTTTGATGTCATAAACACACCCAGCGTTCGCCCAGACACTCCTCCGTTTCTCCAGCCACTCCCGCGTTTTTCCCAGAAACGGTAGCGTTTTTTCGCACACACCCATAAAACGGACAGTTTCCGCCCAGAAACACCCACTTCCTGTCAATCACATTACGATCACCAGAACGAAGAAAAAAACGTGAGTAAAATTCCTAACTGCATAGCAAATTTACTTGGCGCAGTCACAGTGCGGACATTGCGCATGCGCACTAAGCGGAAAATCGCTGCGATGCGAAAAAATTTACCGAGCGAACAACTTGGAATGACCCCCTATGTCAGAATTTGTCCAACCCTTGCAGATTTCCAAATCCTTAGGGAAAGAGTAAATACAATTCAATTAGGAGTGATATAACTGTATTGTACTGCAGTCTTGGGTCCTAATTCCGTTATGTATGTTGTGCCAATATTTACGCAGCTGAGCGATTATCGGAAGACTGTGCATGCGTCACGGCCACACTGCACATGTGGCAAGGTAAATTTGCAATGAGATTTTATGATATTTCTGGTGGGCGTTTCTATTTATTCCTGGGTGGCTGCTTCACTTGCGTTGTTTCTCAAGTCCATAGGCTGAAATATCGCAGCTGTGTAGGCTTTAATGTACATATCAGAATCGGGCCCTCAGTGTAGTACAACAGTGTTATATCACTTCTAATTGAATTGTATTCAATATATCACTAAGGATTTGGATATCAGCAGGTGTTGGACTGACTAAATTGTTACAACTTTTCCAGCACTGGTCTTTCTTCATGTTTTTTTTTTTTTTATCTCACACAGCTGTAAGGTATCAGAGGGTTTTGTATGCCCGGGATCATTTTTCGTGTTTTGTGTTTTGGTTTTGGATTTGGTTCCGCGGTCGTATTTTGGATTCGGACACGTTTTGGCAAAACCACCCTTTCGGATTTCTGTCGGATTCGGATGAGTTTTGGATTCAGGTGTTTTAAAAAAAACAAAACTCAAAAACAGCTTAAATCATAGAATTTGGGGGTAATTTTGATCCTATAGTATTATTACCCTCAATAACCAAAATTTCCACTCATTTCCAGTCTATTCTGAACACCTCACACCTCACAATATTATTTTTAGTCCTAAAATTTGCACCAAGGTCGCTGGATGACTAAGCTAAGCGACCCAAGTGGGCGGCACAAACACCTGGCCCATCTAGGAGTGGCACTGCAGTGTCAGACAGGATGGCACTTAAAAAAATAGTCCCCAAACAGCACATGATGCAAAGATAAATAAAAAAAGAGGTGCAAGATGGAATTGTCCTTGGGCCCTCCCGCCCACCCTTATGTTGTATAAACAGGACATGCACACTTTAAACAAACCAGTCATTTCAGCGACAGGGTCTGCCACACGACTGTGGCTGAAATGACTGGTTGGTTTGGGCCCCCACCAAAAAAGAAGCAATCAATCTCTCCTTGCACAAACTGGCTCTTCAGAGGAAAGATGTCCACCTCATCCTCATCCCCCGATTCCTCACCCCTTTCGCTGTGTACATCCTCCTCCTCAAAGAGTATTAATTCGTCCCAAAGAACATTAGTTTGTCCATCCATCTCACATAGTGGTTGTGGCAAGCGCGGTGTCTCAGCAGCTTGTTTTTATTTCTTTGGTTTATTAAATCACCTATTTGGGTGAGGCACTGTATAAGTAGTGATAAAGCTAACTATTTATCGTATAACACAAGCTATTTACTAATACCTTCAAGCCGTAATGGCCGCTAAACCACGTGCACGTGCTACGCACTCCGTACGCTATTTGCGTACAAAGACCTCGCACGTGGTACGCAAGTTACGTACACACGCTACGCTGAGTGTACGGAATACACACAGCGAGCGTACACACAGACAGTACTTTTATAAACTTTAAACAGAATATGCTTATACTGTAAACCTTAGTACTGTAATACTGTAATGATATAACGCTTCTTAACCTTGTTAATATAAAAGCTGCTTGAACGACTGAGACGCTCAGTATAACCTTAGCAATGTAATGATAAACACACGATACCTTGTAGGTTCCAAAACCTTTATCTAGATTATTTTAGTATGTAAAAAGGGGAAAAACAGTTACAGCTTATACACTACAAAACTAACATTAATACCTAAACAGAATAACTATACATAAATATACAATAGCGGCACAATCGCAAACAATAACATACAAAGAGAAAGAGTATATGGCTAACACAGGCGGAGAACAAAGATGGTCACAGAGAAACTTACACACGTGGGAATGATCGCTAGCGCAGTCCTGGAAACCAGCTCTCAGTTAGTCAATGATGATAACCTTGTGGAGAGAAGAGAAGTGAGCTGGCCCAGGCTGGCTGCCTTATATACACAACATACAGTACACTACAAAGGGCCCTACAATCTTATTGTTCTTTGGACACAGGTATGTCTCTCTGCATTATAACTAGTGATGAGCGGATTCGGTTTTAGGTCATAGGTGGATTTGAACAGGTGGGCTGTGACTATTTCAAACTGCTAAGGTGGGAGGTATCCTCAGGATTCCCGCCGCATGGATAATGAACTGTAAATACAGTAAATGTCCATAAACTACTTTTAATCATATCTATACGCCGGAGCGATTAATCTCTTCCTAACCAACACCGGAATATTCCTGATAGAATACTCTTCAGTTAGGTACCAGACACCACTATTCAACCTGTGTCAGACCCTTCGTATCATGAAAAAGAGGAATTCCCAAGTCCCTGAACCATTTACATTAACCATACTTACAGATATTATTAAAGGGAATATTACCTACAAAACACACTATGTGGGTTAAATATACTATAAACAAGTCGCCCGCTACAAGCCCATAAACTCTACCGTAAATACGCATATACCGCGCGTACTCGCCGGAGCGAGCGTACGCAATTTGTGGACATGTGCACGTACAGCAGACTATATGCACGAGCAGCGGGCATGTGCATTGGGGTTAGTACAAGGCAATGTGAAACATGATATTTTTCGACTTTGACAGTCCACCCTTTGGCAGTCATCAATAACTGCCACTTCCTAAACAATTCAAACAGAAAAATATATGTCATCGTATAAACACCTTTTTATGATTGGGCAAAGGGAGGAGAAGAGAAGGTGGGAAAGATGTGACCTAGTGAGACAGTAAAAGCATGTGTGTATGAAATCCATGTCTGAGGGGTCATGTATCATTGTGCCGTATGTGTTTTAAATCAAGCTTCGAGGTATTGCGAAGTATACATTTGAATCCTTCTTATCCCGTATTAAGGGTCTGTGGATGGGCTGTCAAACTCTACCGAGCTCTTTTCGGCTTTTGGTTGCAACAAATGGGGTGCACATTAGTTGATGATACATGAAGGGGGAGAGTATGTGGATGCTAATATGTGAGAATTACCTGTCGACTATGTGGGATACTACCTGGAGGTTGTAGGGATGAAGTTAAGAAACAATCGTTATAAATGCGGTCATAAACTATGTGAGTTTTAATGTACAGTCGCCGATTGAGGTCTTGTTGATGTCTTGTCTTGATGTACATGTTGTCTGATGTCTCGGTGCTTTTGCTGTAAGTGGCGAACAAAAGCTGTTCCAGTGTCCATAAAATTACAGTCTCTAAAGTATTGGGTTTCCCGTAGATAGTTAAAGTCACTAAAAGTATTGGGTGTCTGTGACACAGTTCATC
The DNA here is from genome assembly GCF_028390025.1 of Pseudophryne corroboree. Classification (NCBI taxonomy): domain Eukaryota; kingdom Metazoa; phylum Chordata; class Amphibia; order Anura; family Myobatrachidae; genus Pseudophryne; species Pseudophryne corroboree. Next base: position 604,998,951 of record NC_086445.1, read on the forward strand.
AATGGTCTGTATAAAAGAGGTTGTCAAATTCTTCTTCCAAGCGGATGTCTTTGTACCTTGGAGGAAAACAAAGGAGAAACGGGTGAAAGAAACGGACCGTGGAATCACATTTTCATCACAACATTGTCTCTATCGTTGGGTCATAAATTAAATTAGTTCTTGTTATTACAGTGTCCTCGCTCCTCAGACTCATCACTCTGGTACTACCTTTACACTTCGTTAAAGTCCGACCGCTTCTAAATATCAGACCAACCAATATGACGACTCCCAGAATACACAAGAGGAATTTCCCTACATCCATTATAATACCTTGGGCCCATTCTCCTAAACCAGAGAACCAATTTCGTGGGTTCAACCATGACACCCAACCGGTCAGCTCATTACCCACAGCAGCGAGAGTGAGATTATGCCTCCTTCGAAACTCCCACTTCAATTGCAAAATGTCATCCATCTTTTGGTCTATGACCTCGGCCGGGTCCTCAGTGCTGTTTGTAATATACGTGCAGCACTTTACACCATATTGAGTTGCTAGGGTAACACAATACCCGCCTGTCACCGCTGTGAGATAATTGGGAATCATCCTATGCTGAACCAGCTCTGTTTTGTAGGCTTGGAACTCTCTCCCAGTATACCTGAACGTGTCGTCATACATTTCGGTGATATTGTCTAACAAGTTCGCTAGCGTCGATATATATCTATAATTTATCACTCCTCTGGCGGTACGAGTGATATCTAACGCGAGTAGGAATTGAATCCCGGTGGATTCATGGATCAAATCAGAGGCCGGATGCTCTGTCCTTTCTATCAGGTGCCGTTTAACGACGTGCTCGTAGTGAGTGTGAGTATAAGGAGCTTGGGCACCGCGGTGAATGTCTTTCATTTTGATATGGGATACAGTCATTACTTCAGGCAGTACTTTTCCAATGTAACACAATCCCTCTGAGTTTGGGGCAAGCCACTTATACGCCTTCCTCCCGCATATGAAATATGCATCATCGGGGAGAACATATGGGACGGAGTATGACATTACCATGTTACAAACTTTCCATGTGAAATCTCCTAACCCTAATTTTCCCATCTGTCTAGTACACGTATCTGGTTGTACGATATGTGCACAGTATCCTGGTGATACTTCTCCAACTCGCATGGTCCTACTTCCTAGAGTATATCTAAACCGGAAAAATTTTCCACTGTCGGTTATCTGGCGTATAAGCTTTGAATCTATAGGCATTCTATCGGCTCTATGTGAAAATGTCATGGTTTGATTACTCCATGACACTTCCCAATTTCCCGGCTTTCGGGGATTGTAAATGTTAAAGCATAATAAGGACCTATCCACATGATATTGGTGGAGCTTCAAACTAGGAGGACTAGGGATATTAAACCTCTTGTCCACCGGCCTCCCACCACTTAACTCAAGTACCTCTCCTACAGTTAAAGGGAATGGTACTAGTCCTGATTTGCTATGACCTTGAGGTACTTGAGAGCACACCCAACAGTCTGTCTGGTTTAACACTTTACCCATTAAGGAGTGATAGTCACTCAATGGATGCCTGTCCATGTGGATATTAAAACTGGACTGACATTTCTTGATGCACCCATCCTCAACTATATTGTCACAATGCCTACAGATGCAGTTCTCTTCAGCTAACAATCCTTCACAATTCCTTCTATTGTCAATGCTACCAGATCGTTTTCTGATACTCGCCTTTACTCTGTGATTGTGTTGCTCTTGGAAATCTACGCCTCCATCCTGGTCATCAGAACCCATTCCAGACCCTTTCTCGACCTCCATGGTACTCTCACCGAAACAGACTGCTCTGGTCAACAACAGGGTCAACAGGAAAATCCGGATCACAGTCTCTTGGGGTAAGTCCATCTTATAGGAGGAAAAGGAGAAGAATGAGAAGGGGGGAGGTAGAAAATGAGGGAGATGGGAAGTGGAGAAAACAACAAAAGGGAAAAAGAAATCTAGCTCGATAACCGCCTCCGATCTTATTATTCTCAGTGCTCAGGTGCCGTCTCAACCTTCCTGAAACAGACACTCTAACGATACAATTTCCTCTACCATCTGTTCTTTGTCGCGGGACCTCTCTGGATCAGCAACCTTCTTACAATGAGACGAATGGACCCAAGTCTCCCTCTCGGCAACCTTCAATGCTGTTGTGCTGGTTAATAAGACTTGATATGGTCCTTCCCATCTGTCAATAAGGCAACCTGAGCGTAGAAAATTCCGTATCATTACATAATCCCCAGGTTCAATGTCATGACAATTACTGTCTGGCAGATCAGGAATCACCAACTTCAGATTATCATTCTGATTCCTCAATTGCTTACTCATCTTAACCAAATATTTACGGTTACTTCATTGTTACACTTCAAATCATCCTGGGGGTTAATCATAACATGGGGTTGTCGACCAAACAGAATTTCAAAAGGAGACAGATTAAGAGGGGACCTGGGAGTGGTTCTGATGCTGTATAATACGATTGGTAAAGCTTCGGGCCACAACAATCCTGTTTCGGCCATTACCTTGCTTAATTTGTTTTTAATAGTGCTGTTTACTCTTTCCACTTTCGCACTCGCCTGGGGGCGGTACGGAGTATGCAGCTTACTATTAATTCCCATTAACTTACACATTGCTTGAAAAACTTCACCTGTAAAATGGGTACCCCTATCACTTTCAATGATTCTAGGGATACCATACCTGCACACAAATTCCTGCACAAATTTCTTTGCAGTAAACACAGCGGTATTTGTGGCCGCGGGAAATGCTTCAACCCAATTTGAAAACACGTTAATACAAACCAATACATACTTTAAATTTCTACAAGGTGGCAATTGTATGAAATCGATTTGTATTACCTGGAAAGGGCCATCTGTGGGAGGGATATGGGATGGCTCTGTTGGTATTGCCTTTCCGATATTCTTCCTCAAGCAGGTGAGAAATGTCATAGCTCTTTTACCCGCATGGGAAGAAAATCCTGGGGCGCACCAATAAGCTCTTACCAATTTACACATTCCTTCTTTGCCTAGATGAGTCAGCCCATGTGCCGCTTCCGCTAGACTTGGAAGGTATGCTCTGGGTGCCACTGGCTTACCCTGTTCGTCTGTCCAGAGTCCTGAGGACTCCTGGCCATATCCTTTTGGCCTCCAAACTGCCTTTTCCCGTGGGGAACACAAATTTTGCATTTCACACAATTTTTGAGTATTGACGGTACTGAATACCATCAGTTGTGTGATGTCTGTCTGTATGGGGGTACCGGCTGCTGATTTAGCAGCTTCGTCTGCTCGGCTGTTACCAAGTGATACCGGGTCTTGGCTATATGTGTGAGCTTTACACTTGATAACAGCCACTCTGTCGGGTTCCTGTATCGCTGTTAGGAGTCTTTTGATGTGGGCTGCATGCGCTACGGGTGTGCCAGCTGCCGTCATGAAATTTCTGAGGCGCCATAGGGCCCCGAAATCATGGACTACTCCGAAGGCGTACCTAGAATCCGTGTAGATATTGGCTGACTTGCCTTTAGCCAATTCGCATGCTCTTGTTAGGGCAACCAGCTCAGCAACTTGTGCTGAGTGTGGTGGGCCTAAGGGTTCCGCTTCTATGGTACCTTGGTCATCTACGACTGCGTATCCAGTACACAAGTCTCCCGAGTCCGTCTGTCTGTGACAACTACCGTCAGTGTAGAAAGTAAAATCTACATCTTCCAGTGGGTTGTCACTGATGTCAGGCCTTGCCGTGAAATTTTGGGTCAAATATTCCATACAATCATGTGTGTCATCTCCTGCACTAAATCCTCCTTCACCATCACTCTCATCCTCCACCCTTTGTGCCTGTCCAGGCACACCTGGGAGATATGTTGCAGGATTTAATGCACTGCATCTCCTTATGGTGATGTTTACCGGGGCCATTAATGCCAATTCCCATCTTGTAAACCGCGCTGATGAGACGTGTCTGGTTTGGGCAGAATTCAGTAAAGCTGACACTGCATGTGGTGTATGAATTGTGAGGTTGTGTCCTAGGACTACATCTTCGCTTTTACTTACTAGCAATGCTATTGCTGCAACACTTCGCAAACATGTGGGGAGGGATCGCGCTACCGTGTCTAGCTGAGCGCTGTAGTAGGCTACCGGCCTGCTGGCATCACCATGCTTCTGGGTTAAGACACCTGCCGCACACCCAGCATTCTCCGTTCCGTACAGCTCAAAGGGTTTCCCATAATCTGGCATACCTAATGCTGGTGCCTGCGTTAGGCACTGTTTAAGTCTTTCAAATGCCATCTCAGACTCGTCTGTGTGCGAAATCCGATCTGGTTTGTTTGATGAGACCATCTCCTGCAAAGGCAAAGCCAGTATGGAAAAACCTGGGATCCAGTTACGGCAATACCCACACATTCCTAAAAATGTTCTAATCTGTTGCTGGGTTTGTGGCAGAGTCATGTCATGAATTGCTTGAATTCTATCAGCGGTGAGGTGTCTCAGTCCTTGTGTCAGACAGTGTCCCAAATATTTTACCCTGGTCTGGCATAATTGTAACTTATCTTTGGAAACCTTGTGTCCGGTGTCTGAAAGATGAAACAAGAGTTGTAGGTCATCTATGTACTGTATTAATATTGATCCGCTCTCAGGTTGAAAAGACTGTAAACAATCATGCAAGGCCTGTGAGAAAATACTTGGACTGTCAATGAAACCTTGTGGTAAACGAGTCCAGGTGTACTGAACTCCTCTGTATGTGAATGTGAATAAGTATTGACTGTCAGGGTGCAGAGGTACCGAGAAGAAGGCGGAGCAGAGGTCAATCACAGTGAAAAATTGGCAGTGGGAGGGATTTGCATAAGGATGACAGCTGGATTTGGCACTACGGGGAATTGACTCTCAACTATTTTGTTGATCCCTCTTAGATCCTGCACTAGTCTGTAACCCCTCCCCCCTCTCTTTTTAACAGGGAAGATGGGACTATTGGCAGTGCTGGACGTCCTTACCAGAATGCCCTGTTGTAGCAAGCGCTCTATTACAGGGTAAACTCCTAACTCCACCTCTGGCTTCAGAGGGAATTGTGGGATTTTTGGAGCTATCCTACCATCTTTTACTTGTACTACTACAGGAGCTAATTTGCCATCAATCCAGTGTCTTGTCCATCCTTGGTCCAAAGTGATTCCGGTATCTGGGAAATCATTTCCTCTACCTTGAACGGACACCTATTTACAACAACAGTGTGTGACATTAATCTTGTTGGGGAATCTAGCATATCCTGTACTTCCCGAGCGCGGCTCTCGGGTATGTCCAAGAACACACCTTCAGGAGTACAATATATGACACATCCCATTTTGCACAGTAAATCTCTCCCAAGGAGATTAGTCGGAGCCGATGCAGCCAGCAGAAAAGAATGTTTGGTATGCAAAGGCCCTATCGTAATCTCTGCAGGTTTGCTTAAAGGATAGTGTTGTACTACTCCTGTTACTCCCATGGCTGGAATTGTTTTACCAGTGGTTCTCATGCCCACGGTAGAATTTATCACTGACTTGGCCGCCCCCGTATCTACAAGGAAATTTAGAGATCTACCAGCTACATCAATTGTGACCTCGGGTTCACTTCCAAGGCTCGCAATTAATTTCACTGGCTGCAGATTACAGGTGTGGCCCCACCCCTATGGTGTGTGGTGACCTCCCTGCATCGCACTGGCAGCTATTACCTGTGAAGGGGGTAAATGGGAACTATCAGAGACTTGCCAGTCTCTTCTTGGGGAATACCTTCTTGTTTCCCCTGCGTGTGGCTCATAACTCCGTCTCTGCGGTCCTTGATCCCAATCTCGCATGTCATGTCGGTGTCTAGGGGTTTGATATGATTTTTGTGTATTTTTTGATCTACATTCCCGTGCAAAATGTCCCTCTTTGTGACAATGATAACAAACTACCACATTTGACATTGACTTACCCACAGGGGTCTGAGCCTTATGCTGAGCTGGCCTTGTGGTAAGGGCCTGTATACTTACGGCCATCAGCTTATCACTCTGCGACTCCCTGTGTTTGGTGATGTTCCGATCATGATCAATAGCGGCCTCTCTCAAAGTAGCCACCGACAAACCTCGCCAACATGGTTGGGTGGTCTGTACCCTCGTCCTCAATACTTCCTTTAAACCATCCATTAACACAGAGACTGCTACTTCTCTATGATTCACATTTGTCTTAATGTCTTCTATCCCTGTATACTTAGCCATTTCCTGTAGTGCCCGATGAAAATAATCAGCAGCTATTTCTCCCTCTTTTTGCTTGATGGAGAAAATGTTGTTCCACTTAGCAACAGCTGGGAAATATACTCCTAACTGCAGATTGATTCTTTTTAAATTATCTTGGTTGTACTCATCCGTAAGGGGTACCTCTTCATTTAATTTACAGTCAGCGATAAATTTCACTGAGTCGACATTGGAGGGTAAACATGCCCTCAGCAATATCCGCCAATCTTTGTTATTGGGCTCTGCAGAATTACCTAGCTCTCTAATGTATTTCTGGCTTGCAACTAGATCTTTCCTAGGATCAGGGAATTCAGACATCATTGATCTTAATTCTGTTCGGGAAAAAGGGCAGTGCATGGCGATGTTCCTGACGGGAGTGGCTCCCGATGCGTCAGTTTTCCCATTTGGGACCGCAATTACCCTGACAGGATTAAGTTCAATAACGTCATTCTGAGTAGATTCTACAGAATGTGGTGTAATGGTTTCTGCATAGTGTACAGTGCCGTACTTACCAGTTGATACGACCTCACCTGTCCCTCCACTAGGGGCCTTTGATACTACTCTTACTGGTTGGGCCGTGCCCACTGTAGTCTCTTGTATGGTGGCTGCTAGAGAGAGTGACGATATTGTGGTGGGCTCATCTTCCTGGTCGCAATCCTGGGGAAAGTTTAAAACAGGGTACAGCTTGCACTGGTTAACATTAGCATCAATAACCTTATTTACGTTACTCTTAACATCTATACATTTACTAAGTGCATGTTTATCAAACCCCAGTGTGCCATTCTCTGTAACCACTTTCTCTCCTGTTATGTATGGTGGTGGTGGTGCGGTGGCTATCAGTTTCCTGATAGGGTTTGAACCAGCCGCTTGAGCCAATCCTCTTTGTATTTCACCCTCCTGTTGCCATAATTGTAAATAATCATAATGTCTGATCCGTCTCTTCGCAGATTTAATTAGACATATCCTCCTTAGATTTTGTAACACCTCGGGACTAAAACTGCCTACTCGTGGGAACTTTTCCCCATCATGCACAGTCATTCTTTCCCATTCATCGCACAAAACCTCTGTGTGTGACCCGTATTTTTCACACATGATATACCTTGCCGACCCTATTGGCCGGTTTACTAAATCAACCTGAACCAGGGTTGATCGCCCCCTACCTGAACAACTGGCCCCCATCTTTGTAGGTGTTGCTTTCACTACCTCTGACCTTCAAATCAGGGTCTTCAGCGAACCCTTACAAAAACCAAGTTGTCCGGGGTAGGCCGACGGTGAAAGTTTACCGAGTACCTTCACACACTCGCCCACGTCGACCAATACGCCCACACACTGCCTTAGCGCTGGCATACTCAACCCAAGGCCCCTGCGACCTGAACCTCTATTTACTGGAACATGTGGGTGTGATCCGCAGAGCACTTACCCTTCCCAGTAAATATCAGTTGCTGGAGAATTTCTGAGTGATCAGCAAACCTCCCTTAAAATAAAAAAAATTACACAAATCACGTTAGAATGTACAAATAGCGTTTATGACCCCACTAGCGTACGCAAATGGTACTGGGTCAAGTTACAAACTAATGCACACACTTACATGCGGTACAGTCGCACTGTGTATAAATAACTATTATTTATACGCCTTACGACCAGCGGAATCGATAATTGCGGCTGCAAATTCCTTTCAGTTTGAGCTTGATGGCCTATATGGGTATTGCACCAACCCTCCCGGAGTTGTGCCTCTTGACTCTATCTATAGCGGACTTCCTAGTCTGCTGTACCTAGACCTCCTGGTCTGTCTCTCTGGACCTCCTGGTCTGTGACCTCCTGGTCTGTGTCTACAGTAGACCTCCTAATCTGCTATACTCTAATGCTCTTATTACAAGACTAACAAGGGATGCCTCCCAAACCACCACGTGCTATCACTCGCACGGATGTACCTCTATGAGAACTCGATTTCCTAGGTTCCAACCAAAAATGAGAAGCTTATATATATATATGCACACACTCTTTCACCTCATATACTCTTTACTTTCTTTTCTGTACAGAAAATTCCTTTCATGCAGTAACACAGGCTAGTCCCAGAGGAGTTGCAACTAGAGAAGGATTAAAATTTTGGACACTGAGATTAACTTGCGCTATTATCGCGTTGCCTCCGTATCGCCTACTAAACCAATACTATCGTGTGATTTGTATTAAGTGGGCGTACCCATACGCTCCGTTGCGTAATATACGCTACGTGTATCGACCTTTGCGTCGCGTACGCTTGTCCCGCCCTTTGTTAGGGACACGTGTACACAGGCCAGACACGTCCACAGTAACACAAGTAACACGTTTCTATCAATGCAAATGATATTTAACTGTAATCATTTACCGAGCACCACACAGATCTCCCTTGTATCTTAGGCAAGGCCTTGTGCGTGTTTTTACAAATTACTCCCTTACGTATTAATATTACTTTTAACTACCAATAGCAACAAATCTTTCTCAGCACGTTATCAATGATAAATGGCAAACAGGAAAGTGAGATATGTGAACGTACACAAATGAAAAATGCAGGTGTGTGCGTGTATTTCGTACGCAATGTGTATCAAACAGAAATAAACAGTTTTAAAAGACAATAGCGTACTATTCTTACCTTCCGGTTCCGGATTCCACCAGCACTCCTACAACTAAGCGAAGCAGACGCTTATCTGATCAGCACTACCGTATCCCCAACCACCAACACGGATACAAAGGGATACTACCTTCCCACCCTTTGCTGACAGATAAAGTCTGCTTGTGTTCGCTAGTGCGGATATGTGGAGGACGGACGAGCCCTCAATTGATAAAGCTAACTATTTATCGTATAACACAAGCTATTTACTAATACCTTCAAGCCGTAATGGCCGCTAAACCACGTGCACGTGCTACGCACTCCGTACGCTATTTGCGTACAAAGACCTCGCACGTGGTACGCAAGTTACGTACACACGCTACGCTGAGTGTACGGAATACACACAGCGGGCGTACACACAGACAGTACTTTTATAAACTTTAAACAGAATATGCTTATACTGTAAACCTTAGTACTGTAATACTGTAATGATATAACGCTTCTTAACCTTGTTAATATAAAAGCTGCTTGAGCGACTGAGACGCTCAGTATACCCTTAGCAATGTAATGATAAACACACGATACCTTGTAGGTTCCAAAACCTTTATCTAGATGATTTTAGTATGTAAAAAGGGGAAAAACAGTTACAGCTTATACACTACAAAACTAACATTAATACCTAAACAGAATAACTATACATAAATATACAATAGCGGCACAATCGCAAACAATAACATACAAAGAGAAAGAGTATATGGCTAACACAGGTGGAGAACAAAGATGGTCACAGAGAAACTTACACACGTGGGAATGATCGCTAGCGCAGTACTGGAAACCAGCTCTCAGTTAGTCAATGATGATAACCTTGTGGAGAGAAGAGAAGTGAGCTGGCCCAGGCTGGCTGCCTTATATACACAACATACAGTACACTACAAAGGGCCCTACAATCTTATTGTTCATTGGACACAGGAATGTCTCTCTGCATTATAACAAAAGGTCATAGGTGGATTTGAACAGGTGGGCTGTGACTATTTCAAACTGCTAAGGTGGGAGGTAGCCTCAGGATTCCCGCCGCATGGATAATGAACTGTAAATACAGTAAATGTCCATAAACTACTTTTAATCATATCTATACGCCGGAGCGATTAATCTCTTCCTAACCAACACCGGAATATTCCTGATAGAATACTCTTCAGTTAGGTACCAGACACCACTGTTCAACCTGTGTCAGACCCTTCGTATCATGAAAAGAGGAATTCCCAAGTCCCTGAACCATTTACATTAACCATACTTACAGATATTATTAAAGGGAATATTACCTACAAAACACACTATGTGGGTTAAATATACTATAAACGAGTCGCCCGCTACAAGCCCATAAACTCTACCGTAAATACGCATATACCGCGCGTACTCGCCGGAGCGAGCGTACGCAATTTGCGGACATGTGCACGTACAGCAGACTATATGCACGAGCAGCGGGCATGTGCATTGGGGTTAGTACAAGGCAATGTGAAGCATGATATTTTTCGACTTTGACAGTAGTTTTCCCTGTTATTAATTCGTCCCCACTGGAATCCACCATCACAGGTCCCTGTGTACTTTCTGGAGGCAATTGCTGGTAAATGTCTCCACGGAGGAATTTATTATAATTCATTTTGATGAATATCATCTTCTCCACAGTTTCTGGAAGTAACCTCCTACGCCGATCGCTGACAAGGTGACCGGCTGCACTAAACACTCTTTCGGAGTACACACTGGAAGGGGGGCAACTTAGGTAAAATAAAGCCAGTTTGTGCAAGGGCCTCCAAATTACCTCTTTTTCCTGCCAGTATACGTACGGACTGTCTGACATGCCTACTTGGATGCTGTCACTCATAAAATCCTCCACCATTCTTTCAATGGTGACAGAATCATATGCAGTGACAGTAGATTACATGTCAGTAATCGTTGGCAAGTCCTTCAGTCTGGACCAGATGTCAGCACTTGCTCCCGAATGCCCTGCATCACCGCCAGCGGGTGGTTTTGGAAATGTTATCCTTTTCCTGGCAGCTCCAGTGGCGGTAGAAAATGAATGAGGAGCTGTTGGCGGGTCACGTTCCGATTGACTTGACAATTGTCTCACCAGCAGGTCTTTGAACGTCTACAGATTTGTGTCTGCCGGAAAGAGAGATACAACGTAGGCTTTAAACCTAGGATCGAGCACGGTGGCCAAAATGTAGTGCTCTGATTTCAACAGATTGACCACCCGTGAATCCTGGTTAAGCGAATGAAGGGCTCTATCCACAAGTCCCACATGCCTAGCGGAATCGCTCCGTTTTAGCTCCTCCTTTAGTCTCTTCAGCTGTTTCTGCAAGAGCCTGATGAGGGTAATGACCTGACTTAGGCTGGCAGTGTCTGAACTGACTTCACGTGTGGCAAGTTCAAAGGGTTGGAGAACCTTGCACAACATGGAAATCATTCTCCACTGCGCTTGAGTAAGGTGCATTCCCCCTCCTTTGCCTATACCATAGGCAGATGTATAGACTTGAATGGCCTTTTGCTGCTCCTCCATCTTCTGAAGCATATAGAGGGTTGAATTCCACCTCATTACCACCTCTTGCTTCAGCTGATGGCAGGGCATGTTCATGAGCGTTTGCTGGCGCTCCAGTCTTTGGCACGCGGTGGCTGAATGCCGAAAAGTGGCCCACAATTTTTCTGGCCACCGACAGCATCTCCTGCACGCCCCTGTCTTTTTTTCAGAAAATTATGCACCACCAAATTAATTGTATGTGCAAAACATGGGACGTGCTGGAGTTTTCCCACATGTAATGCACACACAATATTGGTGGCGTTGCCTGATATCATAAATCCCCAGGAGAGTCCAATTGGGGTAAGCCAATCTGCGATGATGTTCCTCAGTTTCTGTAAGAGGTTGTCAGCTGTGTGCCACTTATGGAAAGCGGTGATACAAAGTGTAGCCTGCCTAGGAACGAGTTAACGTTTGCGAGATGCTGCTACTGGTGCCGCTGCTGTTGTTGCTGTGGGAGGCAATACATCTACCCAGTTGGCTGTCACAGTCATATAGTCCTTAGTCTGCCCTGCTCCACTTGTCCACATGTCCGTGGTTAAGTGGACAGTAGGTACAACTGCATTTTTTAGGACACTGAGGACACTTTTTCTGACGTCTGTGTACATTCTCGGTATCGCCTGCCTAGAGAAGTGGAACCTAGATGGGATTTGGTACCGGGGACACACTACCTCAAGCAATTCTCTAAGTCCCTGTGAACTAACGGTGGATACCGGACGCACGTCTAACACCAACATAGTTTTCAAGGCCTGAGTTATCCGCTTTACAAAAGGATGACTGCTGTGATATTTAATCTTCCTCGCAAACGACTGTTGGACAGTCAATTGCTTTCTGGAAGTAGTACAAGTGGTCTTCCGATTTCCCCTCTGGGATGACGATCGATTCCCAGTAGCAACAACGGCAGCGCCAGCAGCAACATCAGCAGTAGGCGTTCCACTCAAGGATCCATCGGAGGAATCCCAGTTAGGAGAGGACTCGTCAGTTATGCCAGTGACAAGGCCTGCAGGACTATTGGCGTTCCTGTCTAAGGAGGAAATTGACATTGAGGGAGTTGGTGGTGTGGTTTGCAGGAGCTTGGGTACAAGAGGAAGAAGGGATTTAGTTGTCAGTGGACTGCTTCTGCTGTCACCCAAAGTTTTTGAACTTGTCAATGACTTCTGATGAATGCGCTCCAGGTGACGTATAAGGGAGGATGTTCCTAGGTGGTTAACATCCTTACCCCTACTTATTACAGCTTGACAAAGGCAACAAACGGCTTGACACCTGTTGTCCGCATTTCTGTTGAAATAATTCCACACCGAAGAGGTGATTTTTTTTTTGTATTTTGACCAGGCATGTCATTGGCCTTATTCATCCCACGGACAACAGGTGTCTCCCCGGGTGCCTGACTTAAACAAACCACCTCACCATCAGAATCCTCCTCATCAATTTCCTCCTCAGTGCCAGCAACACCCATATCCTCATCCTGGTGTACTTCAACAGTGACATCTTCAATTTGAATATCAGGAACTGGACTGTGGGTGCTCCTTCCAGCACTTGCAGGGGGCGTGCAAATGGTGGAAGGAGCCACCTCTTCCTGTCCAGTGTTGGGAAGGTCAGGCATCGCAACCGACACAATTGGACTCTCCTTGGGGATTTGTGATTTAGAAGAACGCACAGTTCTTTGCTTTGCTTTTGCCAGCTATCTCTTTGCATTTTTCTAGCGGGAGGATGAGTGCTTCCATCGTCATGTGAAGCTGAACCACTAGTCATGAGGAACATAGGAGAGGGCCTTGGCCGTTCCTTGCCACTCCGTGTCGTAAATGGCATATTGGTAAGTTTACGCTTCTCAGACGATTTTAATTTAGATTTTTGGGTAATTTTACTGTACTTTTGCTTTTTGGATTTTACATGCTCTCTACTATGACATTGGGCATCGGCCTTGGCAGACGACGTTGATGGCATTTCATCGTCTCTGCCATGACTAGTGACAGCAGCTTCAGCACTAGGTGGAAGTGGATCTTGATCTTTCCCTATTTTACCCTCCACATTTTTGTTCTCCATTTTTTAATGTGTGGAATTATATGCCAGTAATATATCTGGAATTAGACGGCGGTAATGTCTGGAATTAGATACCACTAGATAGATACCAGATACCACTGTGACTGGAATGATGATGACCTATGCACAGTGACAGGACACTACCACAGCACCCTACAGCAGCAAGATGCAGCACAAGACACTGGTCTAGTATATTAGTAATGTACTGTGGTATTACTGAGCACCACAATGCAGCACAAGACAATGAGCAGTGGTACTGAGCATTATGATGATAATGATACTGAGAATTGACACTGAGCAGCAAGATGCAGCACAAGACACTGGACTAGTATATTAGTAATGTACTGTAGTATTACTGAGCACCACAATGCAGCACAAGACAATGAGCAGTGGTACTGAGCACTGATGATGATACTACTGAGAACTGACACTGAGCAGCAAGATGCAGCACAAGACACTGGACTAGTATATTAGTAATGTACTGTAGTATTACTGAGCACCACAATGCAGCACCAATGAGCAGTGGTACTGAGCACTAATGATGATGATACTACTGAGAACTGACACTGAGCAGCAAGATGCAGCACAAGACACTGGACTAGTATATTAGTAATGTACTGTAGTATTACTGAGCACCACAATGCACCACAAGACAATGAGCAGTGGTACTGAGCACTGATAATGATACTACTGAGAACTGACACTGAGCAGCAAGATGCAGCACAAGACACATGAACTAGTATATCAGTAATGTACTGTAGTATTACTGAGCACCACAAAGCAGCACAAGACAATGAGCAGTGTTACTGAGCACTGATGATGATAATAATACTGAGAACTGACACTGAGCAGCAAGATGCAGCACAAGACACTGGTCTAGTATATTAGTAATGTACTGCAGTATTACTGAGCACCACAATGCAGCACAAGACAATGAGCAGTGGTACTGAGCACTGATGATAATACTGAGAACTGACACTGAGCAGCAAGATGCAGCACAAGACACTGGACTAGTATATTAGTAATGTACTGTAGTATTACTGAGCACCACAATGCAGCACAAGACAATAAGCAGTGGTACTGAGCACTGATGATGATACTACTGAGAACTGACACTGAGCAGCAAGATGCAGCACAAGACACTAGACTAGTATATTAGTAATGTACTGTAGTATTACTGAGCACCACAATGCAGCACAAGACAATGAGCAGTGGTATTGAGCACTGATGATGATGATAATACTGAGAACTGACACTGAGCAGCAAGATGCAGCACAAGACACTGGACTAGTATATTAGTAATGTACTGTAGTATTACTGAGCACCACAATGCAGCACAAGACAATGGGGGTCACTCCGAGTTGATCGCTAGTGAAAAATGTTCGCAGCGCAGCGATTAAGTGAAAAAGCGGCACTTCTGCGCATGTATATGCAGTGCAGTGCGCACGCGTGACGTACTTTCACAATGGGCGTTGTATTTTTACACAAGGTCTAGCGACGCTTTTCAGTCTCAATGGCAGCCGCAGAGTGATTGACAGGAAAGGTGCGTTTCTGGGTGTCAACTGACCGTTTTCAGGGAGTGTTTCAAAAAACGCAGGCGTGCCAGGAAAAATGCAGGCGTGGCTGGCCGATCGCAGGGTGTGTTTGTGAATCCAGAACTGAATGGTCTGAAGTGATCGCAAGCGCTGAGTAGGTCTGGAGCTACTCTAAAGCGGCACAATTTTTTTTGTAGCCGCTCTGCATTCCTTTCGTTCGCACTTCTGCTAAGCTAAGATACACTCCCAGAGGGCGGCGGCTTAGCGTTTGCACGGCTGCTAAAAACTGCTAGCGAGCGATCAACTCGGAATGACCCCCAATGAGCAGTGGTACTGAGCACTGATGATGATACTACTGAGAACTGACACTGAGCAGCAAGATGCAGCACAAGACATTGGACTAGTATATTAGTAATGTACTGTAGTATTACTGAGCACCACAATGCAGCACAAGACAATGAGCAGTGATACTGAGCACTAATGCTGATACTATAGAGAACTGACACTGAGCAGCAAGATGCAGCACAAGACACTGGACTAGTATATTAGTAATGTACTGTAGTATTACTGAGCACCACAATGCAGCACAAGACAATAAGCAGTGGTACTGAGCACTGATGATGATACTACTGAGAACTGACACTGAGCAGCAAGATGCAGCACAAGACACTAGACTAGTATATTAGTAATGTACTGTAGTATTACTGAGCACCACAATGCAGCACAAGACAATGAGCAGTGGTACTGAGCACTAATGATGATGATACTACTGAGAACTGACACTGAGCAGCAAGATGCAGCACAAGACACTGGACTAGTATATTAGTAATGTACTGTATTATTACTGAGCACCACAATGCAGCACAAGACAATGAGCAGTGATAATGAGCACTGATGATGATACTACTGAGAACTGACACTGAGCAGCAAGATTCAGCACAAGAGAGACACTGTACTTGTATTACTGAGCAGCAATAAGCAATGATACTGAGCACTGTGTCACGATCCGGGTATCTGGACGCCATTATTTGCCATTTAGATGTCTCCTGAGGCTGGCTCAGCGTTCCAGGGCCGGATCTCACCTGTGTTACTGATGTCCATCTCTACATCTCCCTCCTGTCACTCCGAGAAGCTGTCACAGCGGCATCACGTTTGGCGTCTCCAGCCTCTGCGGCCTCCGCCGCCGCTCCTGTGTTTCCGGATTACTGATTGTCAGTGTGGCGTTTCATGTCTGCCGCGATCCCCGCTGTCATCCATGTGGTTCCAGTGTGCAGGTTTCCAGTGTGCGTCTCCTGCCCTCCGCGGTCTGCGCCGCCATTACTGCCGAATCTCCACATGGTTTCTCAAACTAACTTTCCCTCCAAGTGCTAACATGGGCGCAGCCATGTTGGTTTCAATCACATGCCTCAGTTTCCACCAATCCGCTGCCTCTGGAATCTGCATAATTGCCCAGCCAATGCCTGCCTTGCTGCAGGTATAAGTATCCTGTGCCTGGGCCAGGGAGGGGTCAGTGCTTTGGTTGTCAAACCTTGTTCCAGTCTCTCTCTCTCTCCTGTGATTGTTTCTCCAGGTTTCCAGCTCCTGTTACCAGCAGCCACTAAGAGACCCGCACCTGCTTTCCATCTTGCGGTGCAGCCTGACTCTGCAGTCCTCCGTGACTACTCCAGCTTCCAGCTACAAACCATCTGCTTCCAGCGATCAGCTTCCAGCAGTATCCAGCTTCCTTAAAGTGCCGGTGTTGTTCCAACGGATACCTCCATACCAGCAGTGTCCACAAACCATCGGTAACCACCTTTCATCTTTCCAGTATCCACGCTCCCTAGCTTCATCATATCACCTGGCTGGTTCCATCCAGCATCCACTCCGTGTTTTCATCATCTGGCTGGTTCCATCCAGCATTCACAGCAGTCCTTTCAGCCACAGTGATCCAGCTCCAAGAATTACATCTGCTGACGTGTTCCTCGGCTATCCTCACTACTACAGACAGGCCTGGTAAGGACAATCCATCTATGGGACTTTAACATCTGATCCATATCCTACCAGTGCTCTGTGGCTCCAGCCAAGGTCTTAGTGATCCAGGAACTGTACCTTTTTATCACTGCTTGTTCTTTATTCACTGTTGTGCAAAATACGGAGTTTGTTAATAAAACTTTTATTGACTTTTAAACCCTGGTTGTCATGGTCACACCTTCGGGTGATCCTTCTTCACTACACTTACATGTCCAGGGGTCTGATTAAACCTTCTAGGTTTAAGTTTATCCCAGCCCCTACAACTGAGGCTTCCTCCTGTCAGCCCAGACCCTCAGTTGTGACAGTAAGCACTGAACATATGAATCCAGCCGGAGACCAGGATCAAGAGGCCAGGCCAATGCAAGAACTGGCAGCCAGACTCGAACATCAGGAGGCTGCACAAGGCCACATTATCCGCTGTCTCCAGGATCTCTCTACTCGGCTGGATGGGATCCAAACGACCCTCCGTGGATCTGGCGCATCCGGTGCGTCCACCACAGTGACACCAGCTGTAACCCCACCCACCTTACCTATTTCTGCTCCACGTCTTCATCTTCCAACGCCAGCAAAATTTGATGGATCTCCAAGATTCTGCAGGGGATTTCTCAATCAATGTGAAATTCACTTTGAGCTACAACCCGGCAGTTTTCCCAGTGACCGTACTAAAATTGCATATATTATTTACCTTCTTAGTGGCTCAGCCCTTGACTGGGCATCACCTTTATGGGAGAAGTCCGATACCCTGCTGTCCTCCTATACTGACTTTGTAACAACATTCAGGCATATCTTCGACGAGCCAGGCCGAATAACTTCAGCTTCTTCTGAGATTCTCCGTTTACGCCAAGGAACGCGTACTGTGGGACAGTATCTTATACAGTTCAAGATCCTGGCATCCGAACTGGCATGGAACGACGAAGCCCTATATGCTGCATTCTGGCATGGCTTATCAGAACGCATCAAGGATGAGTTAGCTACCAGAGACTTGCCCTCTAAGTTGGATGAGCTAATCTCTTTATGTACAAAAGTTAATCTACGGTTCAGAGAAAGAGCAACTGAGTGGGGAAGATCTTCTACTCCAAAATCTTCTGCTCCTCCTCCTCGTCAACCGTCTCCATCCAAAGATGAACCCATGCAAATTGGTCGTTCCCGTCTATCTCCTGCTGAGCGCCGAAGACGTCTTTCCGAGTCCCTCTGTCTTTACTGTGCAGCTCCGTCTCACGCAATCAATGCTTGTCCCAAACGTCCGGGAAACTTCAAGTCCTAGCTCGCCAAAGAGAGGGCCGGCTAGGAGTAATGCTCTCCTCTCCATCTCCTCATGATTGTAATCTCCCAGTCTCGCTTCAAATTGCTCAACGTTATAGGAACGTTATTGCCCTCCTAGATTCCGGAGCAGCTGTGAATTTCATAACTGAAGCATATGTTAAACGGTGGTCCCTACCCACTGAGAGACTTTCCTCATCCATTTCCTTGACTGCCGTGGATGGCAGTAAGATTTTTGATGCAGTTATTTCTCTAAGGACTCTACCAGTTCGTCTGAAAGTAGGAGTTCTTCATTCAGAATTTATTTCTTTTTTAGTGATTCCAAGAGCCACACATCCAGTGGTTTTGGGCCTTCCATGGCTTCGCCTCCACAATCCATCGATTGACTGGAAGACTACGCAAATACTAGCATGGGGTCCCTCCTGTGCTGAAACCTGTTTGTCCAAAGTGCTTCGTGTTTGTTCTTCCTCCTCTAGGTCGTCTGATGTTCCACCTTCTCCATATCAAGACTACACGGACGTGTTCAGTAAAGCTTCTGCTGACATCCTTCCTCCTCATAGGGAATGGGACTGTCCAATTGATCTCATCCCAGGGAAGGTTCCACCTCGAGGCCGAACTTACCCGTTGTCCATACCAGAGACGCATTCTATGGAAGAATACATTAAGGAAAATCTGGCGAAGGGTTTCATCCGACCTTCTTCTTCCCCAGCAGGTGCAGGTTTCTTCTTCGTGAAGAAGAAAGACGGTGGCCTGCGGCCGTGCATCGACTACAGAGGCTTGAACGACATTACCGTTGAGAACCGATATCCTTTACCCTTGTTTACAGAACTCTTCGATAGAGTTAGTGGAGCAACCATCTTTACAAAGTTGGATTTGAGGGGTGCCTACAATCTCATCCGGATCCGAGAGGGTGACGAGTGGAAGACCGCCTTTAACACCCGTGATGGACATTATGAGTACCTCGTCATGCCCTTCGGATTAAGTAATGCTCCAGCTGTCTTCCAGCATTTCGTGAATGAGATCTTCAGAGACATCTTATATCGCCATGTCGTGGTTTATTTAGATGATATACTCATCTTTGCCAATAGAGGAACATCGTTTCTGGGTAAAAGAGGTTCTGTCTCGTCTCCGAGTCAATCATCTCTATTGCAAATTAGAGAAGTGTGTTTTTGAAGTCAAATCCATTCCGTTTCTAGGCTACATTGTGTCCGGTTCCGGACTAGAGATGGATCCTGAGAAACTACAAGCAATCCAGAATTGGCCGATACCCTTAACCCTCAAAGGGGTCCAGAGGTTTTTAGGATTCGCCAATTACTACAGAAAGTTTATACGAGACTTTTCCACCATTGTGGCGCCTATCACTGCGTTGACTAAGAAGGGTGCTAATCCGTCCAAGTGGTCTGAAGAAGCTATGCAAGCTTTTCATCTTTTAAAGCAACGATTCATCTCTGCTCCGGTTTTGAAACAGCCTGACATCGACTCTCCTTTCATCCTAGAGGTGGATGCCTCCTCCGTTGGAGTAGGAGCGGTGTTATCCCAGAGAGCTAAAGATGGTCATCTACATCCTTGCAGTTTCTTCTCCCGGAAGTTCTCCCCAGCTGAGCGCAACTATGCCATTGGCGATCAGGAGTTGCTGGCAATCAAACTCGCTCTAGAGGAGTGGAGATATCTGTTGGAGGGAGCTTCTTATTCAGTTACCATACTCACCGACCACAAGAATCTTTTATATCTGAAAGGCGCACAATGTCTTAACCCTCGTCAGGCCAGATGGGCACTTTTCTTTTCCAGGTTCGACTTTAAACTCCAGTTCTGTCTGGGCTCTCAGAATCGCAAGGCCGATGCCCTTTCCCGCTCTTGGGAGCAAGAAAATGAGTCGGAGTCTTCTGACAAGCATCCTATTATTAATCCGTTGGCATTCTCCACGGTAAGGATGGACTCTACGCCCCCACCAGGGAAAAGTTTTGTGAAACCGGTATTAAGGAAGAAGCTCATGCATTGGGCCCATGCTTCCCGTTTCGCCGGACATACAGGCATTCAGAAAACCCTTGAGTTTATCTCTAGGTCTTATTGGTGGCCAACTCTGAAGAAGGACGTCATGGAGTTTATTGCATCTTGCCCAAAATGTGCCCAGCACAAAGTATCCCGCCAGTCACCTGCGGGGCAACTGGTTCCATTATCCGTTCCCCGTCGACCATGGACCCATTTGTCGATGGACTTTGTTACAGACGTGCCTATGTGCAACAAGTTTAATACCATCTGGGTGGTAGTTGACCGATTCACCAAGATGGCACATTTCATTCCTCTCACCGGTCTTCCGTCAGCTTCCAAGTTGGCTCAAGTGTTCATTCAAGAAATCTTCCAACTTCACGGTCTTCCTGAAGAGATCATCTCTGATAGAGGAGTACAATTTGTAGCCAAGTTCTGGCGAAGTTTGTGTCAAGCCCTCCAAGTCAAATTAAAGTTTTCTACAGCTTACCATCCTCAGACCAATGGTCAAACTGAGAGGGTGAATCAGGACTTCGAGGCCTTCCTCCGCATCTATGTATCTTCCTCTCAAGACGACTGGGTTCAACTCCTTCCCTGGGCCGAGTTCAGCCATAACAACCAATATCATTCCTCATCTTCTTCAACACCATTCTTCATTAACTATGGATTCCACCCTAAAGTTCCAGAATTCCAGCCGCTTCCAGCAACTTCGGTACCAGCAGTGGATATCACCTTACGCCACTTTTCAAATAACTGGAAAAATGTGCGAGCGGCTCTGCTCAAAGCATCTTTTAGATACAAGAAGTTTGCGGATAGGAAGCGCAGAGCAGTTCCTGCTCTCAAGGTGGGTGACCGTGTGTGGTTGTCTATGAAGAATCTGAGGTTAAGAGTTCCCAGCATGAAGTTTGCACCTCGTTACATCGGTCCTTTTCGAGTTGAACAAGTCGTCAATTCTGTTGCTTACAGACTCCAGTTACCTCCCTTCTTGAAAATACCTAGGACATTCCATGTTTCCCTTCTGAAACCACTGATTCTGAATCGCTTTCATTCTGCACTACCTCCGGCTCCTAAAGTCCAGACTCAACGGGGAGTTGAGTATGAAGTTGCCAAGATTCTGGATTCACGTTTCCGTTACGGTCAGTTGCAATATCTTATCGACTGGAAGGGCTATGGTCCTGAAGAACGCTCTTGGACCAATGCTTCGGATGTCCATGCTCCTGCCTTGATCCGGAATTTCCACTCTAAATTTCCTCAGAAGCCTAAGAAGTGTACTGTGGCCACTCCTAAAGGGGGGGGGGGGGGGTGTGCTGTCACGATCCGGGTATCTGGACGCCATTATTTGCCATTTAGATGTCTCCTGAGGCTGGCTCAGCGTTCCAGGGCCGGATCTCACCTGTGTTACTGATGTCCATGCTCTACATCTCCCTCCTGTCACTCCGAGACGCTGTCACAGCGGCATCACGTTTGGCGTCTCCAGCCTCTGCGGCCTCCGCCGCCGCTCCTGTGTTTCCGGATTACTGATTGTCAGTGTGGCGTTTCATGTCTGCCGCGATCCCCGCTGTCATCCATGTGGTTCCAGTGTGCAGGTTGCCAGTGTGACGTCTCCTGCCCTCCGCGGTCTGCGCCGCCATTACTGCCGAATCTTCACATGGTTTCTCAAACTAACTTTCCCTCCAAGTGCTAACATGCCTCAGTTTCCACCAATCCGCTGCCTCTGGAATCTGCATAATTGCCCAGCCAATGCCTGCCTTGCTGCAGGTATAAGTATCCTGTGCCAGGGCCAGGAAGGGGTCAGTGCTTTGGTTGTCAAACCTTGTTCCAGTCTCTCTCTCTCCTGTGATTGTTTCTCCAGGTTTCCAGCTCCTGTTACCAGCAGCCACTAAGAGACCCGCACCTGCTTTCCGTCTTGCGGTGCAGCCTGACTTTGCAGTCCTCCGTGACTACTCCAGCTTTCAGCTACAAACCATCTGCTTCCAGCGATCAGCTTCCAGCAGTATCCAGCTTCCTTAAAGTGCCGGTTTTGTTCCAACGGATACCTCCATACCAGCAGTGTCCACAAAGCATCGGTAACCACCTTTCATCTTTCCAGTATCCACGCTCCCTAGCTTCATCCTATCACCTGGCTGGTTCCATCCAGCATCCACTCCGTGTTTTCATCATCTGGCTGGTTCCATCCAGCATTCACAGCAGTCCTTTCAGCCACAGTGATCCAGCTCCACGAATTACATCTGCTGACGTGTTCCTCGGCTATCCTCACTACTACAGACAGGCCTGGTAAGGACAATCCATCTAAGGGACTTTAACATCTGATCCATATCCTACCAGTGCTCTGTGGCTCCAGCCAAGGTCTTAGTGATCCAGGAACTGTACCTTTTTATCACTGCTTGTTCTTTATTCACTGCTGTGCAAAATACGGAGTTTGTTAATAAAACTTTTATTGACTTTTAAACCCTGGTTGTCATGGTCACACCTTCGGGTGATCCTTCTTCACTACACTTACATGTCCAGGGGTCTGATTAAACCTTCTAGGTTTAAGTTTATCCCAGCCCCTACAACTGAGGCTTCCTCCTGTCAACCCAGACCCTCAGTTGTGACACACTGATATTGAGATTTGCCACTGAGAGTACGTAGCCACGTCCTCTCTGCTCTCTCCACAATGCACGAGTGAAAATGGCGGCGACGCGCGTCTCTTTATATGGAATCCGAATCTCGCGAGAATCCAACAGCGGGATGATGACGTTTTGCCTCGTTCGGGTTTTCCGAGTCAGGCGGGAACAACCAAGCCTGCCTTGGACCCGTGTAAACCACGTGGAGTTCGGGGGGGGGTTTGGTTCTCGGAGAACCGAACCCGCTCATCTCTAGTTCTTACTAGAGATGAGCGGGTTCGGTTCTCTGAGAACCGAACCCCCCCGAACTTCACGTCCCAAGCCCGGATCCGAGCCCGGCTCGGGACTTCCCGCCAGACTCGGAAACCAGAACGAGGCAAAATGTCATCTTCCCGCTATCGGATTCTTGCGTGTTTTGGACTCCATATAGGGAGCCGCGCGTCGCCGCCATTTTCACTCCAGTCCTGGAGAGTGTAGCGAGAGGATGTCTCTCCCCAGTGTCTGTCTGTGCGGGAAAGTGGTGTGGCGACCTGCTCTTATATGTCATTCCAGTGCTGTCTTGTGCTGCATCAGTCCAGTGGTGGTTTCTTGTGTTGCATCAATCCAGTCACAGTGGTGTGTCCTGTGCTGCCATAAGTCTAGTGCTGCTGTATAAGTCCAGTGCAGTGGTGCTGTGTTATGCTGCCATAAGTCCAGTGGTGGTGTCCTGTGCTGCCATACGTCCAGTGGTGGTGTCCTGTGCTGCCATAAGTCCAGTGCTGCTGCTGTATAAGTCCAGTGCAGTGGTGCTGTGTTGTGCAGCATCAGTCCAGTGGTGTTGTCCTGTGCTGCCATAAGTCCAGTGGTGGTGTCCTGTACTGCCATAAGTCCAGTGCTGCTGCTATATAAGTCCAGTGCAGTGGTGGTTTCCTGTGCTGCCATAAGTCCAGTGGTGGTGTCCTGTGCTGCCATAAATAGAGTGCTGCTGCCATATAAGTCCAGTGGTACTGCCGTATAAGTCCAGTGATACTGCCATATAAGTCCAGTGGTACTGCCATATAAGTCCAGTGGTACTGCCGTATATGTCCAGTGGTACTGCCGTATATGTCCAGTGGTACTGCTGTATAAGTCCAGTGGTACTGTTATAAAAGTCCAGTGGTAGTGCCTTATAAGTCCAGTGGTACTGCCTTATAAGTCCAGTGGTACTGCCATATATGTCCAGTGGTACTGCCGTATAAGTTCAGCCCAGTGGTACTGCCATATAAGTCCAGTTATTCTGCCGTATAAGTCCAGTTCAGTGGTACTGCCGTATAAATCCAGTGGTACTGCTGTATAAGTCCACTGGTACTGAAGTATAAATCCACTGGCACTGCCGTATAAGTCCAGTGGTGCTGTCCTGTGCTGTATATTATTTACTCCAAATAAAGGGGTTATTAATATTTAATCCAAATAATTTTTACAGGGTTTGCCCTGTGTGCTGTAGGGGTACGCTCTCCTGTGCCGCATATTGTTATATAACAGAAAAATAATGGAGAATAAAAATTTGAAGGATAAAATAGTGAAAGATCAAGAACCACTTCCTCTTAGTGCTGAAGCTGCTGCCACTAGCCACGACATAGACGATGAAATGCCATCAACGTCGTCTGCCAAAGCCGATGCCCAATGTAATAGTAGAGGGCATGTAAAATGCAAAAAGTCAAAGTTCAGTAAAAAGACCCCAAAAAATAAATTTAAATTGTCTGAGGAAAAACATAAACTTGCCAATATGCCATTAACGACATGTAGTGGCAAGGAACGGCTAAGACCCTGGCCTATGTTCATGACTAGTGGTTCAGCTTCACATGACGATGGAAACCCTCATTCTCCTGCTAGAAAAATTATAAGAGTTAAGCTGGCAAAAGCACAGCAAAGAACTGTGCTTCTAAGAAGGTATCACAAATCCCCAAGGACAGTCTAAGTGTGTCGGCGGTTGCGATGCCTGACCTTCCCAACACTGGACGGGAAGAGGTGGCACCTTCCACCATTTGCACGCCCTCTGCAAGTGCTGGAAGGAGCACCCACAGTCCAGTTTCTGATATTCATATTAAAGATGTCACTGTTGAAGTACACCGGGATGAGTATATGGGTGTTGCTGGAGCTGAGGAGGAAGTTGACGAGGAGGAGTCTGATGGTAAGGTGATTTGTTTAAATCAGGCACCGGGTTGACAGCTGTTGTCCGTGGGATGAATAAGCCCATTGTCATGCCTGGGCAAAATACCAAAAAAGCCACCTCTTCAGTGTGGAATTATTTCTCCACAAATCCGGACAACAGGTGTCAAGACGTGTGTTGCCTTTGTCAATCCGTAATAAGTAGGGGTAAGGACGTTAACCACCTAGGAACATCCTCCATTATACGTCACCTGCAGCGCATTCATCAGAAGTCATTGTCAAGTTCATAAACTTTGGGTAAGAGTGTAAGCAGTCCACTGACATAAATCCATTCTTCATCTTGTACCCAAGCTCCTGCAAGCCACACCATCAACTTACTCGTCAATTTCCTCCTCAGTCAGGAACGTCAGTAGTCCTGCAGGCCATGTCACTGGCATAACTGACGAGTCCCCTCCTAACCGAGATTCCTCTGGAGGATCCTTGAGTGGTACGCATACTGCTGCTGCTGCCGCTGCTGTTGTTGCTGCTGGGAGTCGATCGTCATCCCAGAGGGAAAGTCGGAAGACCACTTGTACTACTTCAACTAAGCAATTGACTGTCCAACAGTCCTTTGCAAGGAAGATAAAATTTGACAGCAGTCATCCTGTTGCAAAGTGGATAACTGAGGCCTTGTCAGCTATATTGGTGTTAGACATGCATCTGGTATCCGCCATTGGTGCAGTGGGATTTAGACAATTGATGGAGGTAGTGTGTTCCCGGTACCAAATCTCATCTAGATTCCACTTCACTAGGAAAGCGATTCCCGGACTGTACAGGGACATTAAGAAAAGTGTCCTCAGTGTCCTGAAAAAATGCAGCTGTACGCAGTGTCCACTTAACCACGGACATGTGGACAAGTGGAGCAGGGCAAACTAAGGACTACATGACTGTGACAGCCAACTGGGTAGATGAATTGCCTCCAGCAGCAACAACAGTAGCGGCACCAGTAGCAGCATCTCACAAACGCCAGCTCGTTCCTAGGCAGACTACGCTGTGTATCACCGGTTTCCGTAAGAGGCACACTG
Organism: Pseudophryne corroboree; assembly: GCF_028390025.1. NCBI lineage: Eukaryota > Metazoa > Chordata > Amphibia > Anura > Myobatrachidae > Pseudophryne > Pseudophryne corroboree. The sequence goes on from NC_086445.1 coordinate 605,024,967, forward strand.
CTGACAACCTCTTCCGGAAACTGAGGAACATCATCGCACAATGGCTTACCCCACTTAGACTCTCCTGGGGATTTGTGATATCGGACAACACGACCAATATTGTGCGTGCATTACATCTGGGCAAATTCCAGCACCTCCCATGTTTTGCACATACAATTAATTTGTTGGTGCATAATTTTTGGAAAAATTACAGGGGCGTACAGGAGATGCTGTCGGTGGCCCGAAAAACAGCAGGCCTCTTTCGGCATTCAGCCACCGTGTGCCGAAGACTGGAGCGCCAGCAAACACACCTGAACCTGCCCTGCCATCACCTGAAGCAAAAGGATATAGGCAAAGAAGGTTGAATGCACCTGACTCAAGTGCACTGGAGAATGATTTCGTCTAGTGCAAGGTTCTGCAACCCTTCGAACTTGCCACACGTGAAGTCAGTTCAGACACTGCCAGCTTGAGTCAGGTCATTCCCCTCATCAGGCTTTTGCAGAAGCAGCTGGAGAAATTGAAGGAGGAGCTAAGACGGACCGATTCCGCTAAGTATGTGGGACTTGTGGATAGAGCCCTTCATTCACTTTGCCAGGATTCAATGGTGGTCAATCTGTTGAAATCAGAGCACAACATTTTGGCCACCGTGCTCGATCCTAGGTTTAAAGCCTACGTTGTATCTCTCTTTCTGGCAGACGCAAGTCTGCAGAGGTTCAAAGACCTGCTGGTGAGACAATTGTCAACTCAAGCGGAATGTGACCCGTCAACAGCTCCTCATTCATTTTCTACTACAACTGGAGCTGCAAGGAAAAGGATAACATTTCTGAGCCCACCCGCTGGTGGTGATGCAGGGCAGTCAGGAGCAAGTGATGACATCTGGTCCGGACTGAAGGACCTGCCAACGATTACTGACATGTCTACTGTCACTGCAAATGATGCTGTCACCATTGAAAGAATGGTGGAGGATTATATGGGTGACAGCATCCAAGTAGGCATGTCAGACAGTCTGTATCTATACTGGCAGGAAACAAAGGTAATTTGGAGGCCTTTCACAAACTGGCTTTATTTTACCTAAGTTGCCCCCCCCCCCCCCCCTCCAGTGTGTACTCCGAAAGAGTGTTTAGTGCAGCCAGTAACTTTGTCAGCGATCAGTGTAGGGGGTTACTGTCACCATTGAAAGAATGGTGGAGGATTATATGGGTGACAGCATCCAAGTAGACATGTCAGACAGTCTGTATGTATACTGGCAGGAAACAAAGGCAATTTGGAGGCCTTTCACACGCTGGCTTTATTTTACCTAAGTTGCCCCCCCCCCCTCCAGTGTGTACTCCGAAAGAGTGTTTAGTGCAGCCGGTAACCTTGTCAGCGATCGGCGTAGGAGGTTACTTCCACAAAATGTGGAGAAGATGATGTTCATCAAAATTAATTATAAATTCCTCCAGGAAGACCTTTACCAGCAATTGCCTCCAGAAAGTACACAGGGACCTGTAATGGTGGATTCCAGTGGGAGCAAATTAATACTCTGTGAGGAGGAGGATGTACACGCTGAAAGGGTTGGGGAATTGCAGGATGAGATCGACATCTTGCCTCTGTAGAGCCAGTTTGTGCAAGGAGAGATTAATTGCTTCTTTTTTTGTGGGGGGATTTATTGCTTCTTTTTTTGTGGGGGGATTTATTGCTTCTTTTTTTGTGGGGGCCCAATCAAACCAGTCATTTCAGCCACAGTCGTGTGGCAGACCCTGTCGCTGAAATAATTGGTTTGTTAAAGTGTGCATGTTCTGTTTATACAACATAAGGGTGGGTGGGAGGGCCCAAGGACAATTCCATCTTGCACCTCTTTTTTTTCCTTGCATTATGTGCTCTTTGGGGCCTAGTTTTTAAAAGTGCCATCCTGTCTGCCACTGCAGTGCCACTACTAGGTGGGCCAGGTGTTTGTGCCGCCCACTTGGGTCGCTTAGCTTAGTCATACAGCCACCTCGGTGCAACCTTTTGGCCTAAAAACAATATTGTGAGGTGCGAGGTGTTAAGAATAGACTGGAAATGAGTGGAAATGAATGTTATTGAGGTTACAAATACCGTAGGATCAAAATTACCCCCAAATTCTTTGATTTTAGCTGTTTTTATGTCTTTTTAAAAAATCATCCAGATCTAAAACCAAAACCCGAAAGGGTGGTTTTGCCAAAACCAATCCAGATCCAAAACACAAACGAGGATCCAGATCCAAAACCAAAACACAAAACCCGAAAACTGCCCGCCGCACATCTCTAGTTCTAACATTTGAAAAAGTGCCCCCCACCCCCGCTTTCTTAAATTTGTGCTCTTTAATTATTTGTAGCTAGTTTGGGGGAGATCTGCCCCCGTGCCTGGACTACATTATTTTTCTGTAGTGAAGGGAGTTCATGTCTGGCGATCAGTGTGATCTCCAGATATTAGCTTTTATGTTAACACATGGGGATCTATTTACTAAGCCTTGGAGAGAGAGATAAAATGGAGAGATATAAAGAACCAACCAACCATCCTCTGTCAATTTTCAAACACAGTCTTTAACATGGCAGTTAGCAGCTGATTGGTTGGTACTTTATCTCTCTCCATGACTTAGTAACTGTACCCATTTTGGAAAGTTAGCTCCTCCCCTTTGAAATAAGGATGTCCCTTCTCTCTAGATTGTGGGGTTGGGGAGATAGAGGGAATCTGGCCACACTTTTTTTTATTTACAAAAGTGACGGCTCAGACATTTTTGTTCTTTAGCCCCTCACTTCTTGTGGTATAGCTGGAGGATAAGCTCACTCGTGCTTTGCATCGAAGTGGTTAGGAAGAATGCATACAAACTCTATTGCAGCTGGTACCTAACAGCCAGGGACGTGCAGTCAGGGGAGGCAGTGCCTCCCCTGTCATTAATGATTACAATAATACAAAGATACTTATGACACATTCTGTGTCATAAGTATATGCTTTATATTATTATAATCATTTTTACAATGTAAAAACAAGCTTAAATTAGTTAAGGAGGCACTGAAAGCAGTGCCTCCCACTGCCAATACTAAAGGGTCGGAAGCGGGAGGCGGGGCTAAGCAACGGGCAGTAAAAAGCCCATTTAAAAAAGCGCTGTAAGCGGCACTAGTATAAGTGCCTCAGTGACAGGGGCGTGCTTTCAGCCCATATGAAAGCATGCCCCTGTCACTGAGGCATATATGATTGGCCACCATATTTCCCTGGGGTTCAGCCCACCTTCACTGAAACGGACTCCTTATTGGAGGCCCCTGCACTGCTCACCTCTCTCTCTCATTGATTGCTGCTCTCACTGCCGCTAGTTAGTGTGACGTAAAGGTAAGGGCTGGCGTCACACTTGGACACCGCAGCCCGACATACAGTACTTGAGCCGCCGCCGCCATCCACGGAACTACGTATTCCTCCCCTCCACAGGTCAGTGCCCCGCCCGCTGTAGTCTGCAGCGCAGCCAGAGAGCCGGCCAGTGTGTATAACCAGCCATCCCCCGTTGCCGTGCTGAGCGCTGCTGTGCACTGACCATGGGCTGCCCTGCGCTCTGTGTTTCAGAGAGCAGGGCAGCCCATGGTCAGTACACAGCAGCGCTTGGCACGGAGATGTGCGCACTGTGTGTATAAGGGGGTGGGTCATTCGGGTGTCAGTGCTGCGGGACAGGGGCCATTCTCTGGGGTGCCAGTGCTGTGGGACAGCCGTGCTGTGGGGTGCCAGTGCTGCGGGACAAGGGCCATTCTGTGGAGTGCCAGTGCTGCGGGACAGCTGTTCTGTGGGGTGCCAGGGCTGTGGGACAAGGGCCATTCTGTGGGTTGCCAGTGCTGCGGGACAGCTGTTCTGTGGGGTGCCAGGGCTGTGGGACAGGGGCCATTCTGTGGGGTGTCAGTGCTGCGGGACAGATTCTGGTCTGTGGGGTGCCAGTGCTGCGGGACAGAGTCTGTGGGGTGCCAGTGCTGCGGGACAGAGGCCATTCTGTGGGGTGCCAGTGCTGCGGGACAGAGTCTGTGGGGTGCCAGTGCTGCGGGACAGAGTCTGGTCTGTGGGGTGCCAGTGCTGCGGGACAGGGTCTGTGGGGTGCCAGTGCTGCGGGACAGGGTCTGTGGGGTGCCAGTGCTGCGGGACAGAGTCTGTGGGGTGCCAGTGCTGCGGGACAGAGTCTGGTCTGTGGGGTGCCAGTGCTGCGGGACAGGGTCTGTGGGGTGCCAGTGCTGCGGGACAGGGTCTGTGGGGTGCCAGTGCTGCGGGACAGAGTCTGGTCTGTGGGGTGCCAGTGCTGCGGGACAGGGTCTGTGGGGTGCCAGTGCTGCGGGACAGGGTCTGTGGGGTGCCAGTGCTGCGGGACAGGGTCTGTGGGGTGCCAGTGCTGCGGGACAGGGTCTGTGGGATGCCAGTGCTGCGGGACAGGGGCCATTCTGTGGGGTGCCAGTGCTGCGGGACAGGGGCCATTCTGTGGTGGTGCCAGTGCTGTGGGACAGCCGTTCTGTGGGGTGCCAGTGCTGAGGGACAGGGGCCATTCTGTGGGGCACCAGTGCTGTGGGACAGAGTCTGGTCTGTGGGGTGCCAGTGCTGTGGGACAGGGTCTGTGGGGTGCCAGTGCTGCGGGACAGGGTCTGTGGGGTGCCAGTGCTGTGGGACAGGGGCCATTCTGTGGGGTGCCAGTGCTGCGGGACATAGTCTGGTCTGTGGGGTGCCAGTGCTGCGGGACAGGGTCCGTTCTGTGGGGTGCCAGTGCTGCAGGACAGTGTCTGTGGGGTGCCAGTGCTACGGGACAGTGCTGCGGGACAGGGTCTGTGGGGTGCCAGTGCTGCGGGACAGGGTCTGTGGGGTGCCAGTGCTGCGGGACAGGGTCTGTGGGGTGCCAGTGCTGCGGGACAGGGTCTGTGGGATGCCAGTGCTGCGGGACAGGGGCCATTCTGTGGGGTGCCAGTGCTGCGGGACAGGGGCCATTCTGTGGTGGTGCCAGTGCTGTGGGACAGCCGTTCTGTGGGGTGCCAGTGCTGAGGGACAGGGGCCATTCTGTGGGGCACCAGTGCTGTGGGACAGAGTCTGGTCTGTGGGGTGCCAGTGCTGTGGGACAGGGTCTGTGGGGTGCCAGTGCTGCGGGACAGGGTCTGTGGGGTGCCAGTGCTGTGGGACAGGGGCCATTCTGTGGGGTGCCAGTGCTGCGGGACATAGTCTGGTCTGTGGGGTGCCAGTGCTGCGGGACAGGGTCCGTTCTGTGGGGTGCCAGTGCTGCAGGACAGTGTCTGTGGGGTGCCAGTGCTACGGGACAGTGTCTGAGGGGTGCCAGTGCTGCGGGACAGTGTCTGTGGGGTGCCAGTGCTGCGGTGCCGTAGCACTGAAACCTCACAGACCCTCACAGACCCTGTCACTCAGCACTGACACCCCACAGTCCAGACCCCACAGCACTGACACCGTGGGGTGTCAGTGCTGTGGGGTCTGGACTGTGGGGTGTCAGTGCTGTGGGGTCTGGACTGTGGGGTCTGGACTGTGGGGTGTCAGTGCTGAGTGACAGGGTCTGTGAGGTTTCAGTGCTACGGGACAGGCTCCGTGGGGGGGTGATTACTGCATATGTGCTGAGGTATAAGGGAAGGGGGGTAGGATGATTCCTGTGTGTCTGCTGGGGTATAACGGGAGGGGTGATTACTGCGTGTGTGCCGGTGTATAAGGGCATCAGCCGATTACTACTGCTGTCTCGATCAACCGGCCTGCAGCTGTTATCCTGCCTCCATGCTTCCATGCAGACCCTCCACTGCTCTCCTTAACCCTGGGCACCTCTGATGCCCAGACCCTGGCTGCTGCTACTCCCCAGGCTTCGCGGGCATTGGTGGTGGCATTTGACTGGGAATTAGCTGTGGGGGCGGTAGCTGGCGGTGACTTTAACAGGCATTTGCAGCTGGCATGGGCAGCAGTACAGTAGCGGGCACTGGCAGCGGCCATAGCGGCGGTGGTAACAGGCATGCCTCACCAGCCACTGACCTCACCGCACGCCACTGCTAACAGCAGACAAACTTCTAAGGTAATGTTAGATCTCTCCTATCCTTGCTCATTTTATGTCCCGATTGGACATATCTTCATGCTACCCACAAGAGACTGACATGCATACAGCAAAACCAGTGTTGCATATCCTCACCATGTATCTAATCACTTGGGGGCCTATTTATCACCATGCGCATCTAATGATGCGGATGACAGGTGATAAACTCGGCCAAACTCGCACTGCGATAATTGAGTACATCGCATAGATGTATCAATTATCGCATGCAGGGATAGAGCAAGCCCTGTCCCTGCGATGCCTCTCAGCAGCATCATCGGGGTATTTTGCGACACCAACCGTTGCTAACGCCACTTGCCCCCCTGTCGCTACTACCCCCGCGCTGCAGATGAGCCCCCCCCCCCCCCCCCCCCGGTTTATATTTACCAGTCGCAGGAGCCGGTGTCTGCTGCTTTCAGGAGGCTTTCAGGCGCCGGGTCCTTCTTCTGTGCTGTGACCCCTGGTGCTGTAAAGTGTGCTGCCATTTGGCAGCATCACTTTACTGCACCCGGGGTCACAGCCATGCTGCGTATGCAGGGGGTCGTCCCTTATTTCTCGGTCTACGATGCGATCGCAGTTGAATTGTGATCATATCGTTAGGAGGGACTTTGCATCCTGGGAAGCCTTGCACTGGGGTTGTCTTCAGGTTGCCGGCAGCTGGGCTCCCGGTGACCACCATACCGGCGCCGGAATCCCGACCGCCGGCATACCACATCTTTTCTCCCTCTTGGGGGTCCACGACCCCCCTGGAGGGAGAATAGATAGGGTGGCGCGTGTAGTGAGGCCGCAAGGGGCTCATTTGCGCTCGCCCAGCTGTTGGTATGCCGGCGGTCGCGATTCCAGCGCCGGTATGCTGGTCGCCGGGACCCGACCGCCGGCAAACCGTACTACACCCTTGCACTGTGTAGGGCGGCCCCCAGCATACTATCGTACTCTGTAGTAGATTTTGATTTTTAGCAGACTCTGCAACTGAACCTGAATAAGGTCCATGGTTCAGTTTTATCATTATGATTTCCAGTACATAGATCTCAGAGGGAGCAGGAATTTTAGAGATGCGTGAACAGAAATGCTCCTGTCAGCAGAGCAGGAAGCTGATCAAATATTTTTTAACAAAAACATACGAACTGTCACTCAATTATATAACAGGCATATATTGCCTCAGAAAGTATTCTAAAAGTTTTGTCAAATGTGAATATACCTGTATTCATCAACAGTTAATTCTGTTTAGTGCCCACATATTCTGCAGTGCTTTACAACAAGTAATATTGGTCATGTACATCAAACCTTGCCCCAGTGAGCTTACAATCTACATACCCTACCACGTTTAAACACACATACGCAAGGTTTAATTTTCTTGTCAGCATACAATTAACCTACCAATATTTTTTGGGGATATTGTTGGACTAAACAGGAACACCTGTAGAAAATCTACGCAAACACAAGAAGAACATAAAATTGACACACAAATCAGGCTTTGGTGGGAATTAAACCCAAGATATCAGTGCTATGAGGTAGTAATCACTGGCAAATTTATAATGGGTGCAGTGTGTACGGTGCACACGGGCCCCCGAGGTCATGGGGGGCACACACCGTACACCCTGCACCCATTATTTGTAATACTTACCCTCCAGTGTCCCACATCGAAGCAGCAGCGCTGCAGGAGTCACTGGGAAAATGGTGTGGCACGATTTTCCCGGTGTTTTGCACATGTGCAGTAGTAAAATCACTGGGAAAATGGCCACCACGCCATTTTCCCGGAGATATGCACATGCGCTCTAGAATCTGGGAGAGCGCTAGGGTCCCCACAATGCTGCCGCCGGCTAGAGCCTGCACATGGGCCTCCTCCTCTCTAGATACGCTCCTGGTAGTAATGCTAACTAACCACTACACCAACCATAATGGTAATGCAGAGAAAATGTTTCAAGATTACTCTGTAAAAGCAAGTTAAAGAAATGTAAATATACGTGGGCCCATAACAATTTTAGCAATGACTGTCCCTATAGCCACCCACAGGCATTCATGTATATTTCATTGTCCTTGAAATTTGATCTCGGCTTTCTGTTTTGAGAAAAGGACTTTTTTTTTTTTTTTACAACCTTCGCTAATCACTTGATGGCCATCAATTGGGTTTACTCAGGTCTGGTATAACCAGTTCCCCAAACAATAAATGACTCTAATGGCATCCACTGCACTAATCCTGCCATTCAAACTGATTTTTCTACTATGCTGTTATTTCTCTTTACTGAAATCTCTAGTTTAATTGCATTTAATTATAGCTGTACAGTCCAAAGTAACTATTTAGGGAACTGTCACCATGAAATCACATTTTATAATTCACTAGTGTATCTAAACTGCCTGCATATACCTGTACCTGCACTAACTTGTGTACCATAAGAAAAAATTGGTATGGAAATGAGAGCAAAGGCACAGAAATTCTAGAATGTTACTAATTATTTTAGGGAACCTTATTATTTGCTTGGAAATGTAATGAAAATATGCCTGCCAGTATGTACAGTATATGTATAAAATCCAAGATGCAGGTGCACACTTAAGCCAAAAATATCTGTTGACCACTTCAAAAACATAGCTTTTGAACACTGACTTTTAGAATAAATATGAGGTTCTTAGGGCATATTTTGATCAAATTGTTGATGCCCGTCTTACGCGTTTTTGCTCACATTCCACAAGAAAAGAAAAACAGCAAGTCAAACCTATAGTAGCAATTACTGTAATGTGGCACAATTTGAACTGGGGCACTGTAATGTGACATAATTTATTTTGAACAGGAGGGCACAGTATGAACAGAGGGCACTGTATGCCATTATTTGAATTAGGGATACTGTGTGGCATAATGTGTACTGGCAGCCTTACAATGTGACATCATGTAAACTTGGGGACTATGATGGTTCAGAAAATAAACTAGGGCACTACAATGGGGCATATTATTAACCAGGGAACTATGCTGGTTCAGAAAATAAACTAGTGCACTACCATAGGGCATAATATTAACTAGGGCACTTCTATGGTTCAGAAAATTAAATAGCGACCTATCATGAGGTATACAATTAATAACTGCTGTGGAGAGGTGTCTCTCAAGAAGCACTGGGACAGGGGTCCCTTCAGCATGTTGGGGCCCACAAACTTCTGGTTACACCCCTGGCTACAGCACTAGTCACTGATCAAGTGTGCTTAACACCCTACTTAAAACAGATTCTAGGGGAGCGTGGCCTAACCAGCTACCTGAGAGGACATGCTTTTTGAGAGCTCCTGCTGGCCCTGCATTTAATTTAATTATATCTCCGGCATTCCCTCTGATTATACCTGCCGGCGGCTGTGCGCTGCATCCGGGACCCGGGGAGGCTGGAGAGAGGCCCCCCTGTCACTTTTCAGCGCCGAGGCCTACGTCTTGTCCCGAAGCCGGGACCTCGAGTTTGGGGCCTACCCGGACGCGAGCTCCAGGATCGGAGCGCGGCCGCACCGGGACCCCTGGCGGCTCCCCCTTGCCTCCGGATCAGCTCTCCCACTGCCCCTTACCTGCCCCAGACCATCGGGGGTGGCGGCGATCAGACCCTCGTTTCCTACCCTCCGGAGCCGCGGCTGCGGCCTCCCAGCTCCTGCATCCCTCCCGGCGGCGGCCATCTTGCTGCACCCGGCCCGCCAGTTGGCCGCATCCTCCCGCTCCCACGAGCGCCGGCTGTTCCCCTTGAGCCCCCCTGCCATATAGGCACCCCCCTCCTTTGGAGCCCCTGGGAGTTGAGGCCTACATGAGATCCGGGAACCGGGGCCTAAATTAGCTGTGCACTCCCACCCCTGAAGAGCCCTGCCGGTGAGGAGGCCTGTAAATAGCCTCTACCACTACACTTGCAGCTGTGGATGCTGTGCTGCTGGCTGTTACCTGGGTGTCTGGCTTCTCCTCCCTGCTCGCTGGAGGTCTGCTTCCTGGGCACTGCAGGCAATGATGGCCGAATACCGGGCCTCTGGTGATACCATTCTTCTGATGTAGTCCAGATCATTTATACACCACAACCTTTGACCTTTATGCTTACCTAACCTCTCGCTATATATTCTTCGGGATCTGTGGTCTCTCCAGCGCTCTCGCCTCGTCTACGGAATTACATCTCTTCAGAATGCCTCCGAAAAAGGTTAAAGGGGTGCTGCCTCCTAGAGTATCTTTTCCATCTCAAAAAGCATCTCCTGGCCCCTCTACTGCACGGAAGTCCCCTGCAACCACCTCTGCGACAGATACTCCCTGCAGCCCTGCTTCTGTACCGGGGTTTGACCCTGACTCCGACGCTCCTCTCACGGTCAAAACTCTGCATCAGGCTCTATCAGCGTTTAAAACAGAGTTGACTCAAGATCTCACAGCGGCTGTTCGAGAGGTTAAGACGGAATTGCACGCCATAGGAGAACGTACAGACCATCTGGAACGGAAAGTAGAGGAACTGGTCTCGTCTCATAATGACCTCATAACGGCCCATGACCAACAGCAGAGTGACCTTGAGGCGTTTAAAGTTAAGATTGCGGATATCGAGGACAGATCTCGGCGTAATAATATCAAAATTCGAGGCATTCCCGACTCCGTGCAAAATTCTGAGTTGGAGGATTACGCCACCGCGTTATTCAGGAAGCTTTTGCCCAGGGCTGATCTCAGGGAGCTGCTCATAGACAGGATCCATAGACTGCCTAAACCGCGCTTGGTTCCTCCCTCGCTCCCACGAGACACGCTCATGAGAGTGCACTTCTTCACAACGAAAGAACGCATCCTGAAGGCGGCTAGAGACTCAGATTCTGATGCGCTTGGCGGGTTACAGCTTTTTCCGGATTTCTCTGCTTTGACTTTGGTTAAAAGACGATCGTTTATCCCTATCACTCTGGCGCTTCGTGACCAAGAGATCACCTATCGATGGGGCTTTCCAGTAAAGCTCATCATCTCGTATGAAAATAAATTCTACACAGTTGCTTCATTGGAAGCTGGAGTCAAGTTGCTATCGGAGTGGGATATCCCTGTCACGATGCCTCCTGGATCTAAGAAACAGTCAACTCTCCAATCGGAGTCGTTCGTCGCCTGAAGTCGTCCCTTTGAGTTTGGACTTTGACTATGGACATTACTCTGTACCGTTATTACGGATGGGACTCAGTTATTCGCTTTGATGTGGTCACGTGAGTTACCCTGTTAGTAGGTATGTTGCATGAGTCCCGGCTCTGTGTTTATGGTTTAGCGCATGCGTATATGTTTTCTGTTTTCTTTACATGGTTGGTAGGCATATTTGTATTTGTCCATGTCTCTCTTTTTCCTTATCTAGGTACATAGGTGGTGGTGGCGTTAGGCCACATGTTCCCCCTTGTTAATGTACTACTGCATTTTTTTGCTTTCCTTGCAGTAGTTATACCGACCCGATGTACTGGGTTGTTTTGGTTTGTTCTTACCCTTTTTTCTCCCGTTATTACCCCCCTTCCTCCCCTCCCCCCCTCTCACGACACAGTAACTAACTGTATGAGACAAAAAATGTTCATATATGTATATCAAAATATCTTACCACTCATGGCGTGCTTTAGACTGCTTCGATGATTCAGGTTCTGTCCATGAACGTTAAGGGGTTAAGCTCCCCTAATAAGCGAAGGTTGGCATTGGGCTATTTTGCTAGGCACAAGGCGGATATTGTTACACTGGAGGAGACACTCTTTTCATCTTTAGCGCCTCCTATGTTTAAGGATCGTAGGTCCCCTGTGGGTTATTTTGCAAACGGCCCTTTTAAGAGGAACGGTGTGGCTATATTGTTTAAAAACTCCGTCTCCTTCACTTTACATTCCCAGGTTGCCGATAAAAATGGCCGCTATCTTATCCTGAGTGGCCTTTTAAATGACAAACCGGTCACCTTGGTTTCAGCTTATGCCCCTAACTCAAATCAAGTAGCTTTTTTACGTAAACTCTGTTTAGCTATCCAGAAGAACCGTACATACTCGATTCTCCTCACGGGGGACATTAATTTGGTCCTTGACCCTAGGTTGGACAGATCTCCCAGGCCCTCTTCCTCCTCTTTAGCCTCCTCTAACGCCCCATGCCTAGCCTTCCGCAATCTCTTGGCTGAATTTGACCTCTACGATATTTGGCGAGTGCAAAACCCTACTGGCCGTGAGTACACCTACTATTCTCCTGTTCACAACTCCTATTCTCGTATTGACTTTTTGTTTTCTGATAAATGGACCCTCCAATTTGCCAGATCCGCAGATATCCTTCCAATAACCTGGTCAGACCACGCCCCGCTGATTCTTAAATGGGATCTTACTAGTCAACATGCCCCGCCCCGACCTTGGAGACTTTCTCCTCACTTACTGGCCAACCCCGTATCTAAAAAAATTATAGTAGACAGCATCACGTCTTACTTGGAATTTAATTCCCCTTCGGACACGTCCACTCTGAATTTCTGGTGCGCGCTGAAAGCCGTTGCTAGAGTGGCGGCAATACAGGCAGGAGCCCAGCTTAAAAAACTCCATCAGCAACGTCTGAATGATTTGGAGCGTAAATTAAAGGAATTAGAGGAAAAAAATCAAGCTCGACCCTCGAGATCCCTCCAGAAAGAGTTAGCTGACACTAGGTGCCAGCTTCAGACATTGCTTATGGCGCGCTCCCAGGCATCATTAAACAGGATGCGTCAGAAATTTTACCTGGCGGGGAATAGACCGGGAAAACTGCTTGCTCGTAAGCTTAGAGCGCAACAAGCTAGGAATAGAATCAAGCTTATTGTGTCCCCATCGGGCGCCAAAATAACTAACCCTTTGGAGATATCGAATCAGTTTGCTGACTTCTATTCCCAACTCTATAATCTCTCGACTGACCCTTCTACCCTGCAGCCTACTCTTTCCTCTATTAACTCCTTCCTTGCTGATTTGAGACTTCCTTCCATTGCCGACGATCAATTAGAAATGCTGAATGCCCCCTGGTCCACCACGGACACTCTAAGGGTGATTAAATCCCTTCCTAAAGATAAGGCGCCAGGCCCCGACGGCTTTATTAATTATTTTTTTTGTTTCACTCCAGGACCTCCTGGCTCCCTCTCTGGTAACAGTTTATAATTAAATCACTTCCCAGGGCACTCTCCCAAGGGAGATGCTGGAGGCTCGCATTGTCACGATTCCCAAACCAGGTAAGGACTTGACTTCTTGCCAAAACTAACGCCCCATTGCGCTATTAAACGGAGACGTTAAAATATATGCTAAATTAATAGCTTCCCGATTGAATGCCCTTCTCCCCTCCCTGATACATCCCGACCAGGTCGGATTTATCCCTGGAAGGCAAGCGTCTGACAATACCCGTAGGGTATTTAACCTCGTAGACTCCTTAGCCCCGGAACAAGGCCTTCTTCTGTTATCTCTAGATGCGGAGAAGGCTTTTGACCGCATAAACTGGACCTACATACGGGAAGTATTATTGAAATTTGGCTTCCGCGACCAAATCCTGTCATCCATACTAGCCTTGTATAGCTCTCCCTCGGACCTGGTCTTTAGTAATGGTTTTCTATCTTCCCCCTTTCCAATTTACAACGGCACCCGTCAGGGCTGTCCTCTCTCCCCTCTCATTTTTGTCCTGGCAATTGAGCCTTTGGCAGCTAAGATTCGAGCGGACCTACAGTTCCCAGGACTCCAGTTCGGTACCACCTCCCATAAACTCTGTCTATTCGCGGATGATGTTCTCTTATTTGTAACCAACCCTTGCACCGCCCTCCCTCATTTACATAATATTTTAGAGAGGTACTCTGCAGCATCCTATTACAAACTAAACACAACTAAAACTGATGCCCTGTCTATCAATCTCACTCACTCCATGGCCCCTTTGCGTGCTAAATACCCCTACAATTGGCAAACGACCTCAATACGGTACTTGGGTATCTCTATCCCCCCATCCTCCTCTTCTGTATTTGAAGTTAACCTCCCTCCTTTACTGACCTCGTTACAGTTGTCCACTAAATCGTGGCTTAACTATGAGTTATCTTGGCTGGGACGCCTGGCCACTTTTAAAATGTCGTTGCTTCCCAAATTAATGTTTTTGTTTCGTACAATTCCTTTTGTTTTCCCCAAGAAATATTTAGATAAGGCAACTACTATTCTCGCCAATTATATCTGGTCTTTGCGTCCGCCTAAACTGTCCCGCGCCAGGATGTCATTACCGAGGAGAGTTGGTGGCCTGGACATGCCGAACCTCTCCCTATACCAAGAAGCCTGCCTCCTAGCCCAGATTAAAGCTCTCTCTAGTGGTATATATTCGGAGTGGACGTATCTGGAGGAATTAGCATGCCCCAGATTTCCCTTGAGGGATCTCTAATGGCTACCTAAATCTATGCGACCATCGGACCTACGCCTTCTCCCCGCAACCCGAGCTATGCTGTAGGTCTGGGACAGATTGACCATAGGCTTATCCCCTTCCCTTCATAACCTGTCTCTCTCTACGCACAGTTGCCGCCCTAGTCCCTAATCTCAATTTGGCAGGTTGGCGTTCTAGGGGGATTGGTCTCCTGGGAGATCTGTTTAATGGGACCGTGCTTAGCTCCTTGTCTGCCATTCAAGAATGCTTTGCTTTACCTGACTCTGAGAGGCTCAGATACTATCAAATACAACATTGGTGGAACAGCCTTCACCTTGCCCCCTCCCCACTGCCCCCTCCTATGTCACAGGTCCTAGGCCGTCTTTCTAATGATTCCTCTACAGGTGAGATCTCCTTCTGATACAAAACACTACTAACATTGATTCCCGTTTTTAAAACTAGAGCCCAAATCAGGTGGGAGATGGATATTGGATGTACCCTAACCAACCCTCAATGGCAAAACATTTTTATGTCGTCCTTTGCAATGTCTAAATGTCTAAATCATTCCGAGATGCACGTCAAGTTACTGCATAGACTATATCTCACGCCTGATAGGTTGCACACAATTTGGCCTGCATGCTCGAAGTTTTGTTGGCGTCTTTGCGGTGAGGTGGGCCATTTTTTTCATATTTTTTGGACCTGTCCCTTTATTAAGTTGTACTGGGTCGAGGTGTTTGGGCTAATTAATAAAGTGCTTGGACTCACCCTGTCCCCCACCCCCCTCATTGCTTTATTGAATGTCTACCCACGTTCCGTGGGTGCTCATTTACAGTACGTTTTAGGTCATATTTGCCTCGCAGCCCGTGCGGTCTTAGCCCAGAATTGGAAACAACCCATACCCCCCCCCCCCCCCTTAATGAAAGTCATACACAAATTTCAGAAGCACTTTTTGATGGAGACTGAGTATATGCCTTGCTCCCTTTCTGCCAAGTCCCCTCTAGTACGTTGGTAGCCCTGGCTTCTCTTTGTCACTGAGGGTGAAGGAGCGAATTTGGTACTGCGACCCCCCTCCCCGGACATCCATCCTCATACCCCTCCCCCTGATGGTGACCTCTCCCCTTCCTGAGTCTGGGATTGCTTTGCGCTCAAGGTTGCAATTTGTATTATTGTGGGCTCAGTGCCTCCTTTGCTCTCTTTTATTCTGTATTTCTTACTGTATTACATCCATTGTGTTTTTTTTCTGATACACATGTTTGATTGATTTTGAACTGTATGTATATGTATACATGTTGTCTCATCTATGCATTTACTGCTCCCCCCCCTTCCTCCCTCTTCTTCTTTCTGTACCCTGTTTTGCAAAACAAAAAAATTGAATAAAAATTATTGATGTTAAAAAAAAAAAAAACAGATTCTAGTAGGTCTTCTGACACATTTCATTTGATATGAGATGTTTTCAAAGCATTGGAAGCCTTTCCTTGTTTACACCTGCTCGACCTTATCCTGAGTTTCCTGACATTCTTGACTAGTAACTTGCATCATGAGTGCTATTATCCAGTTATAACTATACTTGTGTATCTGCAGATCCTGCCAATTTCAATTCACCTTAGTCCAGTGGTTCCCACATTTAGTCCTCATGGCACCCTAACAGTCCAGGTTTAAAGGATATGCATGGTTGAGCACAGATGGTTAAATTAAGTTGAATTCTTACTAATTAAGTCACCTGCACCCAAGCATGGATAGCCTTAAAACCTGGACTGTTAGGGTGCCTTGAGGACCAAGTTTGAGAACCTCTGCCTTACTAATTTGTAGTCTTTGAATTGTGTCTTCTTTACTTAGCGTAGACTATACTGAGTTAATTGAATTGTTTAATGGGCGCCCACCACTAGAGGGCACCCACCGGCAACATTTAAATTGTGCTGATGTTCACATTTTCCAGGTCACCCAGCAGGTGCAGAGGTGTACTTATTACTCTTTGACACATTTTAAAAGATCCACAGGTGGAACCAATTATTTCACTTGCAATTCTGTGAGAAGACATGGAAAACATTCACTATGTGATGTCCTGATGACCGAGTTTGAGAACCTGTGGCAGTGGTTCCCAAACTCAGTCTTCAAGGCACCCTAACAGTCCAGGTGTTAAGTACACTGCTCAAAAAAAAATAAAGGGAACACTAAAATAACACATCCTAGATCTGAATGAATGAAATATTCTTATTAAATACTTTGTTCTTTACATAGTTGTATGTGCTGACAAGAAAATCACACAAAAATTATAAATGGAAATCAAATTTATTAACCCATGGAGGTCTGGATTTGGAGTCACACTCAAAATTAAAGTGGAAAAACACACTACAGGCTGATCCAACTTTGATGTAATGTCCTTAAAACAAGTAAAAATGAGGCTCAGTAGTGTTTGTGGCCTCCACGTGCCTGTATGACCTCCCTACCACCCACACAAGTGGCTCAGGTAGTGCAGTTCATCCAGAATGGCACATCAATGCGAGCTGTGGCAAGAAGGTCTGCTGTATCTGTCAGCGTAGTGTCCAGAGCATGGAGGCGCTACCAGGAGACAGGCCAGTACATCAGGAGACGTGGAGGAGGCCGTAGGAGGGCAACAACCCAGCAGCAGGACCGCTACCTCCGCCTTTGTGCAAGGAGGAACAGGAGGAGCACTGCCAGAGCCCTGCATAATGACCTCCAGCAAGCCACAAATGTGCATGTGTCTACTCAAACGATCAGAAACAGACTCCATGAGGGTGGTATGAGAGCCCAACGTCCACAGGTGGGGGTTGTGCTTACAGCCCAACACCGTGCAGGACGTTTGGCATTTGCCAGAGAACATCAAGATTGGCAAATTCGCCTCTGGCGCCCTGTGCTCTTCACAGATGAAAGCAGGTACTCACTGAGCACATGTGACAGACGTGACAGAGTCTGGAGACGCCAAGGAGAACGTTCTGCTGCCAATGCATCCTCCAGCATGACTGGTTTGGCAGTGGGTCAGTAATGGTGTGGGGTGGCATTTCTTTGGGGGCCCGCACAGCCCTCCATGTGATCGCCAGAGGTAGCCTGACTGCCATTAGGTACCAAGATGAGATCCTCAGACCCCTTGTGAGACCATATGCTGGTGCGGTTGGCCCTGGGTTCCTCCTAATGCAAGACAATGCTAGACCTCATGTGGCTGGAGTGTGTCAGCAGTTCCTGCAAGACGAAGGCATTGATGCTATGGACTGGCCCTCCCATTCCCCAGACCTGAATCCAATTGAGCACATCTGGGACATCATGTCTCGCTCCATCCACCAACGCCACGTTGCACCACAGACTGTCCAGGAGTTGGCGGATGCTTTAGTCCAGGTCTGGGAGGAGATCCCTCAGGAGACCATCCGCCACCTCATCAGGAGGATGCCCAGGCAATGTAGGGAGGTCATACAGGCACGTGGAGGCCACACACACTACTGAGCCTCATTTTGACTTGTTTTAAGGACATTACATCAAAGTTGGATCAGCCTGTAGTGTGTTTTTCCACTTTAATTTTGAGTGTGACTCCAAATCCAGACCTCCATGGGTTAATAAATTTGATTTCCATTTATAATTTTTGTGTGATTTTGTTGTCAGCACATTCAGCTATGTAAAGAACAAAGTATTTAATAAGAATATTTCATTCATTCAGATCTAGGATGTGTTATTTTAGTGTTTCCTTTATTTTTTTGAGCAGTGTATATCCATGATTAAGCATAGGTGGCTTAATTAGTAACTCAGTCAGTTTGATTATAAAGTCTATGCACAAACATGGATATCTCTAAAACCTGGACTGTTGGGGTGCATTGAGGACCAGGTTTGGGAACCACTGCCCTATGGACTATACGAGGGGTGGCCAACCCGCAGCTCTCGAGCTGCATGCGGCTCTTTCATCTGCCACTGCCCTGCCCCCCCCCCCCCTTCCCCCGTGCTGCTGCTTTCTGTGAGGGGAGGAGAGCACAGCGTGCGCCTCTCCTGCCCCTCACTCTCCGGTGGCGGTCCGTGAGCTAATCAGAGCTTGCGGACCAGCAGCTAAGGCTGCCGGACCGTGAGCTTTGAATGGCTCACGGACCGGCGCCTAATTGAAGAGAGACACAGCCGCCGGAGAGTGAGGGGCAGGAGACGCGCGCGCTGCGCTCTCCTCCCCTCACAGACAGCAGCAGCGCGGTGAGCAGCACGGGGGAAGGTGGGGGTCATGTATATCTGGCACTGGGGGCATTGCTGGCACTGTGGGGACATGTATACCTGGCACTGGGGTCATCGCTGGCACTGGGGAGACATGTATATCTGGCACTGTGGGGACACTGGCATTGGGGGCATAGCTGGCACTGTGAGGACATATATATATCTGGCACTAGGAGCATAGCTGGCACTGTGGGGGCATATATATCTGGCACTGGGGGCATATCTGGCAAGGGGGCATAGCTGGCACTGGGGGGAAATATATATCTGGCACTGGGGGGACATGTATATCTGGCACTGGGGGCAGAGCTGGCACTGTGTGGGGACATGTATATCTGGCACTGGGGGCAGAGCTGGCACTGTGTGGGGACATGTATATCTGGCACTGGGGGCATATCTGGCACTGTGGGGACACTGCATTGGGGGCATAGCTGGCACTTTGGGGACATATATATCTGGCACTAGGGGCATAGCTGGCACTATGGGGACATATATATCTGGCACTGGGGGCATATCTGGCACTGGGGGCATAGCTGGCACTGGGTGGGAAATGTATATCTGGCACTGGGGGGACGTATATCTGGCACTGGGGGGTCATATGTATCTGGCACTGTGAGGCATATATGTATCTGGCACTGTGAGGCATATATGTATCTGGCACTGTGGGGACATATGTGTATGTGGCAGTGTGGGGACATATGTTTCTGGCAGTGTGGAGGCACCCATTTTATGACCTTTTTATATGTATGTGGCACTGTACTGGGACATTATATGTATTTGGCACTGTACAACATGACTAAAAACTGAGTTATGACACAAGGTCATACTCCTGCAAACGTCATAACGAAAGGTGTGTGCACAAAATGGGGTGTGGCTTTGTGAAAACTAGGCCACGCCCCCATTTGTTTTTGCGCGCGCATGATACTGGCTCTTGCCCTTGACTACAGATCTTTTCTGGCTCTTTGCCTCTGACTGGTTGGCCACCCCTGGACTATTCTAATATATTTTCTGTTTGGTTTCCTGCTCCTTTATATTGCACCCTGTTCCCCAGGCTGTGCATCCCTACTCTCTGTAGTAGTCTGTTGTGCCTGTTCACTGTTCTGTGTCATTTTTTGATTTATTGTTAGCACTCTCACTTGTGTCTAGTCAGAGCCGGATTAAGGCTCTGCGGGGCCCGGGGCACTTCAGAGAGCTAGGCCCCTAATTAAAAGGCAGGCAGCTGATTATATATATATATATATATATATATATATATATATATATATATATATATAAAGTTCTGGCATGGACCAGCACTCCCACTGTTAGTGAAGTAATATGCCCTGGTGCCTTCTGGTATCAATAAGTAAGGCGAAAGCGGTAAAGCAAACAGCGGCACTCAGGGTCTTAAGCAATGGAAAAGTGTATTGAAAATCACTTCATGAATCCCAACGTTTCGGGACACGCAAGTCCCTTTGTCCTATTCACCTGGACAAAGGGACTTGCGTGTCCCGAAACGTTGGGATTCATGAAGTGATTTTCAATACAGTTTTCCATTGCTTAAGACCCTGAGTGCCGCTGTTTGCTTTACCGCTTTCGCCTTATATATATATATATATATATATATATACACACACACACACACACACACACGTATACATACATACACATATAAATACAAATACATATACACACACGCATATACAGTATGTTTACATATACTGTATATGCACACACAGATATATACACAGATATAGATATATACATATATATATATATATATATATATATATATACACTAACAAACATTTATGCACATATGTATAGACACAAACGTGATGTGAGGCATAATAATACAGCCAGCCAGCCTTACTTTTGCTGGCAGGCTGCTGTAGCACAGGAGACAGGAGAGTGAGTGTTCGTTCCTCTCCTTCTCCAAACACTGCTCCGTACTGCTGCCATTCCCTACACTACATTCTCTCATACAGCCTGCGCGCTCAGACGGTGACTGAGCCGCAGGGTGTTACACTATTGGACAGCTGAGCCGTCGCTCAGCTGTCCTGTACTGATAGGCGGCGCCGGAGCCACGGCTCAGGTGTTAGGTTGCCAGGGCAACCAAACGGGAGCCGGGAATGCAGCGCAGTGCCGCAGATCGGTAAGAGCTCCGATCTGCGGCGGGGGGCACTTTTAGGAAGGGGGGCCCGGGGTACATACCCCCCGGGCCCCCCCCTTAATCCGGCTCTGTGTCTAGTTTACTACCGTTGTGAGCAGGGCCGGTGCAAGGTCTCTATGCACCCTAGGCAAAGCTTCAACCCGGTGCCCCCTAACCTGCAACCCCCCTGCAGGAGTTGCATCAGGGCTATGAGGAGCAGCCGTGGGGGTGCCCCTCAGGAGCCATAGTTACATTCGCATCCTATGTGCCTTCACATGACTTGGTGTTACTTATGTCGGCACAGAGGAAGCGCTGAAGCATTATGTGGTACAGCCTGATAGTGGTAGCTGCACCTGATTAGACCCGCAGCAGCAGCCAGCGCAGTGTAAAAGGAGGAGGCCGCATACAGAGTCATCCTTCAGTTTTCAGCTAGATGAATTCAGTGGCGCCCTCCAGGAGCTGGTGCCCCTAGGCAGCCGCCTAAAGCTGCCTAATGGTAGAGCCGGCCCTGGTTGTGAGACTATACTGTATCACAATCCTGGGATTTCAGTATCCAGATAATCTCTCCTGTAGCAGTTGTGACTGAATGCAAGACCCAAAGTAGTATGAGCTTTTTATATCTTTTGTACATCAAGATTTTCTGGGAGTTTGATTGTTCTTTGATGACCTATAGGTATGTAGGTTATGTTGCTTTTATGTCTTCTTCTTTATTATCTCACTTGATTCAATTAATAAGACATTATTTGTATGTTATGTTTGTCACCTACAGTACAGTTCCCCATTGCTAATACTGGTAGCTATACTATTATTATTACATACCTCCCAGAAGGACTACATGATCTGGACTACATTGTTCCAAGCTGCCTGGGAGTTGGGAGTGTTACAGGTGCCCTCTGCGTATGCCTCTGTTACGGGAGCATGGCCGCTAGGCACTAGGACCTGGAGCGCCAGATGGTGGAGGCACGATGTCCAACCTGTGCCTTCTGCACAAGCACGGCACCTCGCTGCATGTTTTCCTAATGGAGATGCCCTTGAGAGTGTCTCCAGTGATACATTATATGTCCACAGAAACCACAAATGTAAAGAGAGATAAAGTACCAGCCAACCGGCTCATAACTGTCATTTTTCAAACACAGCCTATGACATAGCAGTTAGGAAGCTGATTGGCTGGTCATTTATCACTCTTTATCCGTCTCCACTGTATCACTTTTTAAGGCTTAACACATTTGGGCCTATACCACCACTGCATTATTCCTAATTTATCCCGCTGCCACCAATATTAATCATCTGCCATATGGACTAACCTCCATTTGCACACTGCTGACACCTACCACCATAGTGTCTGCCAATAGAGAGGCATGACTCATTCATACTGCGTTGCATAGCAGTGCAGCGGTGACTTGACATTGGTGCTTGCAGCATAAAAGGGGTGATAAGCAAGGGGCTAGAAAGAGCATACCTCCAACCTTCCTGATTTTGGCAGGTCAGTCCCGCTTTTCAGGCAGTGTCTGTGAGTGTGAACCATTAGTTTTACTAAGCCAGGACCATGAGCCCCTTACTCGTGTACCCCTACCACCTGTTACCCCATGATGGTGCCCATGCCTAAGACATTAATAAATCTGGAAGAAATGTAGTAAGCCAAAGGGGACATCTGATTACAGGCCATGCTATGCAGTTATCTGCATTGCATATTCCTCTATCATAGGGGGCTATTCAGCATCACATGAAAATTACTGAAACTGCAGATCGGACGATTATTGGGCATCTGAGTATGTGCTGCATCTGCAGGGTTTCACAATGTGATCGCATCGCGTCACATAGTGATTGACAGACGCCGGTGATGCAGCTTTGGTGGGTAGTGGTGCGGGAAACGCAGGCATGTCATGGCTGCTTACAAGGCGGCCGGGTGACGTCGCCTGCGTTTCCTGCATTGGGAAAAATGGCGGGGTGTGCCTGCATACGCAGCCTGTCTGTGTATACAGGTGGCAACCGGTATTCCCCGATGCTAAAGATTCTGGGCGGCCTTGCCCTGTGTTGGGCAGCCCCAGCATGCGATTTTTACCAATAGCAGTTTTGCGATTTTAGCAAAACTGCTACTGATGCTGAATAACCCCCACAGTCCATAGTTTTTTGTCAATGGCTCTAGTCTATTTTAAAATACTATTTAACAAATTAACACTGTATTAACTAGCTATGTGGGGATTTAGAAGGCCTCAGAGATGTTTGCTTATGTGTAGTACATTTAGCTTGCAAAGATGTCTTGTACCAGCATAAATTTTATCTCTGATCAATGTCTGCATGTCCACAAATCATCTGGGAAGGACATGTGTAGGCAGGGTCTGCAACAAATATAACATCATACATGAAAATATACTTTTTACCATACTGGGCCTGTTGCAAAAAACATGTAGAAACTCTAATTTTCACATGTGTAACAGGCCCAGTAGTCACAATGGCCCCTGAATGTATTTGTTCTGCAGTGCTATAGATAAAACATTCAGAGGCACTGAGAAGGTTGTGGTGGTAGTGGGGGGTAGTTGTCAGGGGTGTAGTATGGCTAACCGGCGGGCCGGGATCCCGGCGGGGAGGGGCGAGTGCAGCAAGCCCCTTGCGGGCTCGGTGGCGACCTGCGGTCGCCACGGGTTCTATTCCCACTCTATGGGTGTCGTGGACACCCACAAGTGGAAATAGTCCCTGTTGGTCGGCATGCCGACCATCGGGATAGTGAGGGGTCGGGATGCTGGAGGAGGTCATGTGACTGTCGGTCTCCCGACCGCCGGTCACATGAATACCACCCGTTGTGGGTGTAGTATGGCTGACCGGCGGTCAGGAGATCGCCGGTCAGCATACCGACGCCGGGATCCCGGCAGCATACCGACGCTCACTGCGCTCGCCACGCTGAGGTCGCCACAGGTTCTATTCCCACTCTATGGGTGTCGTGGACACCCACGAGTGAAAATAGTCCCTGTTGGTCGGCATGCCGACCATCGGGATAGTGAGGGGCCGGGATGCTGGAGGAGGTCATGTGACTGTCGGTCTCCCGACCACCGGTCACATGAATACCACCCGTTGTCAGTGGTGGTCACAAGTATATGGGCCAAAGCTAGTTGGAGAGGCTTGGTGGTGGCCTGGGTCAGTTGCTGAGGGGACTCTGTCTATATTGTCTCCCTTTGCAGCACTGTTGAGGGGGACAAATGTCCTCTCATGCAGCCATCAGCATCCACTGTTCAGGGCCACAAAACAAGCAATTTTTTCTAAATTGTTTTGGAGGGGACACGGTCATGGCTTCCCGGATCTGACCATGTTCCCCCCCAGTACTTGGGCTCATGGCCGCCTTGCTAACATTATGCCAGTTTATTCATTTAGTGAAAAAATAAACTACAGCATTTACAATATGATGACTTTATTTTGTCATTTATTTAGGGTTTTACTCTTACCCAGGGGCGGATTGGTATGGAAAACCAGCCCAGGAAATTTTTGAAGCAGCCCTAAATGGGGTAGGGGTAGGGGGCGGAGCCTGTGGATGGGGCAGAGCCTGATGGTATTTAAATTACTCACAATGACACTGTCGCTGCCACAATGCTGAAAGTACTGGAAAGATCTGAGTGCATCTCAGAGTTGTCCATGTTTGCACACCCAATCCATGGCACCCTAGGCTGCAGTCTGATTATTCTCTTTCCTCAAACCCTGGACACATTTTCTCTTCCTTCACCCTGCTCCTTCCCTCACATCCCAACCATATCCCCTCCTCCATCACTTTTCTTCTCTCACACTCTGGCCAAATTCTCTTCTCCATCATCATTTTCCTTCTCTCACACCGGACTCCATTCTGTTGTCATCATCCTGCTCCTTGTCTCACACCTCATACACAACCTCTCCTTCATCAAGTTGCTCCTTCCCGCACACTCCGGCCCCTCCTTTGTTCCTTCATCCTGCTCCTCCAGTACCATCCTCCTCCCATTCTCCCCTCCATTACCCTTTTTAGAGCTGACACACCTGCTTTTGGACATATCATTTTTTTTAGAGCTGACCGGATACATCCCACTGAGCCTGCGCAGGCTGCCTGTCACCATAGGCAAAACTATACATTTAATAGTAAGAGGTTCCAGTTTCAACACACGGGGCCACCGAGTCTCGTTTCTAGAGTGGGAGTGAAAAAGCAGAATAGTGTGGCCACTTTCAGAAAAGGATGCTAAGAAGATTTTGAGATTGGCTGCACAGTGGCAGTGTGTGCTGAGTGGGCTTCCTTTCTGTCCATGGTTGCTCCAGGGCCCCTCAAACTATAGTCCCCACAATTCACATTATGCCAAATAGTAATGCCCACAGTTAATTGTATGCAAAACAGTTGTTGCCACAATTCACATTATCGCCAAGTGTAGTCCCCACAATCCACATTATCGCCAAGTGTAGTCTCCACATTATGCTCAATCCACCATTTCCCCCTGAAGAGAGAAAGTCCAGAGCCAGCACAACATCCACCCACCCCTGCCGAGGTATTAATGTCACACATCTGTCAGTGCAGTACACTCAACATTCCTCCCATTAATTCAAAACAATAGTTTGGATTTTCTGCCACCTACACACAGGTCTTCTCCTCTGGTTTTTGTGCCGGGTCTTGTCACTAGATTGTGAACATATATGTTTGTGCTTAGAGCGGTTTTATGTACTGTCCCCTCTCCTCTACAGAATACCACATATCAGGGTGCGCTGGGAGCTGATAATTATATTAATACTGCCTCCCAATACAATACAATCTGCAGTCTTACCAGAGGGTCTCTTAACAGCCTGCTTTCTCATGTTGGTCACAGTGCTCATCCCCAGGGGTGTAGTATGGTATGCCGACGTCCGGGATCCCGGCGGCCAGCATACAGGTGCCGGAATCCCGACCGCCGGCATACCGACAGCTGGGTGAGTGCTAAAGAGGCCTTTGCGGGCTCAATGGTGCACTACTCGCGCAGTGCTATTTATACTCCCTCCAGGGGGGTTGTGGACACCCAAGAGGGAGAATAGGTGTTGGTATGCCGGGTGTTGGGATTCTGGCACCGGTATACTGAGCGCCGGGATCCCAACAGCCAGCAAACTGAATACCACCCGTCCACAGTGCTCACTGCTCCAGCCTGGAGGAGGAGCGGGTTCTGAAGCCCTCTTCCACTGCACTGTGTTGAAGAGCCAACAGTGAGTAAAGGCAAGGGGCTGGACCGTGCGGCTGTGGTCATATGGGACACGTAGCTGCACAGCCGGGCTAACCTATCTGGCCCTCACCTCTGCTGCCAGCTGCTGCTCACACAGCTATGCTGCAAATGTACAGCTCAGCCTCTGATATCAGTGCCTACTAAGGGGGTCATTCCGAGTTGATCGCTCGCTAGCTGTTTTTTGCAGCCGTGCAAATGCATAGTCGCCGCCCACAGGGGAGTGTATTTTAGCTTTGCAAGTGTACGATCACATGTGCAGCCGAGCTCTGCAAAAACAGTTTGTGCAGTTTCTGAGTAGCTCTGAACCTACTCAGCTGCTGCGATCACTTCAGCCTGTCCGGTCCCGGAATTGACGTCAGACACCCGCCCAGCAAACACTTGGACACACCTGCGTTTTTCCAACCACTCCCTGAAAACGGTCAATCTTCTTGCGATCGGCTGTGCAAATGGATTCTTCATTAAATCCATCGCCCAGCAACGATCCGCTTTGTACCCGTATGACGCGGCTGTGCATTGCGTTGCATACACAGGCGCAGTAGTGACCTGATCGCTGCGCTGCGAAAAACTGCAGCGTGCGATCAGGTCGTAATGACCCCCTAAGTGTGGGAATTCAAGGTATTTCTCACTGAGCAGGATCCCTTTCTTATTTGCAGCCGCAGCCTGCTGTCACGCACAGAAAGAGGGATCTGGCCCAGCGGGAAATACCCCTCATTCCCACTGACACTTACTGCTGGTCTTACCGCTTACACTTCTACAAGTGTATCCCTGGAAAGAGATGATTAATGGCCCCCAAGAATTTCTTTTTTTTAATTCGCACCCATGTCTAGTTTTCTGCCTGGCTGAAAATGCAATCAGAAAAAAATTCAATGACACATGCGCTTGTAAAATATAAAAAAAAAACCCCACAATTTCAATTTATTAAAATAATAATATCATATACCCCACAGTCGAATGGACAAAGAATATATTAAAAATCCCCAACATATATGAAGTAAAATATAATATGAGCTTTTATACAAAACACCACTCCCCAGGAGGCTTAAGGGGGGTACTGACGGGAGAGATGTGTGCTGAGCGATCTTAACACAGACCGCTCAGCACACATCTCTCACCCCGCTCAGCACAGCGCGATGTGCTGAGCGAGGGGGAAAGCCGACGGGGGGCCGCTCACTTCACACAACGGTGAAGTGAGCGACCCGCTAGATTGAGCCTGCATGCAGGCTCAATCTAGCATCGGCGATAGCGATGTGCGGGGTCGCACATCGCTATTGCTGGGGGGCATACACACGCAGATCCGTGCTTAAAATCTAAGCAATCTAGCAAGATTGCTTAGATTTTAAGCACGGATCTCTCCGTGTGTACCCCCCTTAAGTGTCCATATAGCTGCAAATAGTAATCACTCTAATGCTGATTGTAATGGATCACTTATGACTACAGCGCTGTAATTTATAACTATGTGCACAGAGAGAATGTTCTGACTGAAAATCTCACAGCATAGTGATAATTAAGACTGTTTATCTTGCAGTGTTCATAAGTGCTGTATTGCTCTCCTTATTACAGTAGGATGTTCCTGGCTGTTGGTTAGATCCTGTGAGCACAGCTCTGGCTTGGGACTCCATGAGGGCAAAGATGATTACCTGCACATGCAGGTCAGCTCTCTGTCAGTGATCCAGACACTCTCCTTATTAGGATGTTCCCGGCTGCTGGTTAGATCCTTTGAGCACAGCTCTAGCATGTGGGACTCCAGATAGACGCAGAGGGCAAAGATGATTACCTGCTCATGCAGGTCAGCTCTCTGTCAATAGTCCAGACACTGTAGGGGCCGTAATGTAACGCGTTTCCCCGCCTTCAATCGCTCAGTCAGTGGCTTCCTCAGACATAAGACACATTTGTCCCAGCTGTGGTGCTTTTATACCAATAATACCACTTTCTGCACATGTGCTGATTATTCCACAACACATTCCCTTGCTTGGGCTGACAGAACAGCTGCAACTTTGTTGCTCATTAGTTAATTAACCACAGACTATTTAGAATCCTAAGATTTCATAGTACAAAAACACTCCAAAGGCTTTATTTTATAAATATCTTTATCTTAAGCTTATATTAGCTTCATATTCCATAGTGTCCTATCAACAAATATATATAACATTTTTCACAAAAAATAAAAGCATGTATAGTATGTCATACACAGATACAGATTGTCACTGAGTTTCCCTTTATGTACCTTAAATACATTTTAACCCTTTCCCGTCGGTGAAAAAGTACAATGCTATTAAGAAGCTTTCTTTGCAGTGTAAAATTACTTCTGCTCAGCAAGCTTTTTTATAATGATCACCCTATAGATTGTAAGCTTGCGAGCAGGGCCTTCCTACCTCTATGTCTGTCTGTTTTTACCCAGTTTTGTTCTATTACTGTTGTTCTAATTGTAAAGCGCAACGGAATATGCTGCGCTATATAAGAAACTGTTAATAAATAAATAAATTCTTAGATCCCAATAGATAGGCATTTTAATTTCTCCATAAAATAATTTATCTACCCATATCTCTATAACAGAAATATATCATAGTCATTCACAGAGTAGAGAGATCACAAAGGAAAAGAAATCCACATGTATAATCTTAGGGTCTGTACACACGGTGAGATATTTTCTTTAGATTTTGACTATATAGTCAAAATCTCAAGAAAAGTTAGTGCTGATCGCAAGGTGAACGTCACCTTGCGATCTTGATTCGATCCCGATGCGTGGTCCCGCCAGGTCGGCATCGCAAGAAAAGATAGACTATGCAGACAAGTCAATCCTTGCTAGATCGGTGTACTATCTAGTTCTTCTCACATGGCAATGACATCTCACATAAGCCAAAATCTCACATAAGCCAAAATCGTAAGCACACATAGTCCATAACTCCAGAAAAGTTAGTGAAAATCTGTGCTATCTGGGCTCCGGGGAGTTCAAGGGAAATCGCAAGTAAAAATTGGGCATAGCAAGGATCTCACCGTGTGTACACACCCTTATATAGATAGAAAGTTTACAGCTAGAGGTGTCAGGATAAGAAGTAGTGTAAATCTCAATTATGAAGTCTCCATATTCAAAACATGACATATCTTATAATGATCCACATTTTAACTAGAGATGAGCGGGTTCGGTTTCTCTGAATCCGAACCCGCCCGAACTTCATGGTTTTTTTCACGGGTCCGAGCAGACTCGGATCCTCCCGCCTTGCTCGGTTAACCCGAGCGCGCCCGAACGTCATCATGACGCTGTCGGATTCTCGCGAGACTCGGATTCTATATAAGGAGCCGCGCGTCGCCGCCATTTTCACTAGAGATGAGCGCCTGAAATTTTTCGGGTTTTGTGTTTTGGTTTTGGGTTCGGTTCCGCGGCCGTGTTTTGGGTTCGAACGCGTTTTGGCAAAACCTCACCGAATTATTTTTGTCGGATTCGGGTGTGTTTTGGATTCGGGTGTTTTTTTCCAAAAACACTAAAAAACAGCTTAAATCATAGAATTTGGGGGTCATTTTGATCCCAAAGTATTATTAACCTCAAAAACCATAATTTACACTCATTTTCAGTCTATTCTGAATACCTCACACCTCACAATATTATTTTTAGTCCTAAAATTTGCACCGAGGTCGCTGTGTGAGTAAGATAAGCGACCCTAGTGGCCGACACAAACACCGGGCCCATCTAGGAGTGGCACTGCAGTGTCACGCAGGATGTCCCTTCCAAAAAACCCTCCCCAAACAGCACATGACGCAAAGAAAAAAAGAGGCGCAATGAGGTAGCTGTGTGAGTAAGATTAGCGACCCTAGTGGCCGACACAAACACCGGGCCCATCTAGGAGTGGCACTGCAGTGTCACGCAGGATGGCCCTTCCAAAAAACCCTCCCCAAACAGCACATGACGCAAAGAAAAAAAGAGGCGCAATGAGGTAGCTGTGTGAGTAAGATTAGCGACCCTAGTGGCCGACACAAACACCGGGCCCATCTAGGAGTGGCACTGCAGTGTCACGCAGGATGGCCCTTCCAAAAAACCCTCCCCAAACAGCACATGACGCAAAGAAAAAAAGAGGCGCAATGAGGTAGCTGACTGTGTGAGTAAGATTAGCGACCCTAGTGGCCGACACAAACACCGGGCCCATCTAGGAGTGGCACTGCAGTGTCACGCAGGATGTCCCTTCCAAAAAACCCTCCCCAAACAGCACATGACGCAAAGAAAAAAAGAGGCGCAATGAGGTAGCTGTGTGAGTAAGATTAGCGACCCTAGTGGCCGACACAAACACCGGGCCCATCTAGGAGTGGCACTGCAGTGTCACGCAGGATGTCCCTTCCAAAAAACCCTCCCCAATCAGCACATGATGCAAAGAAAAAGAAAAGAAAAAAGAGTTGCAAGATGGAATTATCCTTGGGCCCTCCCACCCACCCTTATGTTGTATAAACAAAACAGGACATGCACACTTTAACCAACCCATCATTTCAGTGACAGGGTCTGCCACACGACTGTGACTGATATGACGGGTTGGTTTGGACCCCCCCCCAAAAAAGAAGCAATTAATCTCTCCTTGCACAAACTGGCTCTACAGAGGCAAGATGTCCACCTCATCTTCACCCTCCGATATATCACCGTGTACATCCCCCTCCTCACAGATTATCAATTCGTCCCCACTGGAATCCACCATCTCAGCTCCCTGTGTACTTTGTGGAGGCAATTGCTGCTGGTCAATGTCTCCGCGGAGGAATTGATTATAATTCATTTTAATGAACATCATCTTCTCCACATTTTCTGGATGTAACCTCGTACGCCGATTGCTGACAAGGTGAGCGGCGGCACTAAACACTCTTTCGGAGTACACACTTGTGGGAGGGCAACTTAGGTAGAATAAAGCCAGTTTGTGCAAGGGCCTCCAAATTGCCTCTTTTTCCTGCCAGTATAAGTACGGACTGTGTGACGTGCCTACTTGGATGCGGTCACTCATATAATCCTCCACCATTCTATCAATGTTGAGAGAATCATATGCAGTGACAGTA
Source organism: Pseudophryne corroboree (assembly GCF_028390025.1). Lineage (NCBI taxonomy): Eukaryota > Metazoa > Chordata > Amphibia > Anura > Myobatrachidae > Pseudophryne > Pseudophryne corroboree. The sequence goes on from NC_086445.1 coordinate 605,055,821, forward strand.
GACGACATGTCCGTAATCGTTGGCAGGTCCTTCAGTCCGGACCAGATGTCAGCATCAGCAGTCGCTCCAGACTGCCCTGCATCACCGCCAGCGGGTGGGCTCGGAATTCTGAGCCTTTTCCTCGCACCCCCAGTTGCGGGAGAATGTGAAGGAGGAGATGTTGACAGGTCGCGTTCCGCTTGACTTGACAATTTTGTCACCAGCAGGTCTTTCAACCCCAGCAGACCTGTGTCTGCCGGAAAGAGAGATCCAAGGTAGGCTTTAAATCTAGGATCGAGCACGGTGGCCAAAATGTAGTGCTCTGATTTCAACAGATTGACCACCCGTGAATCCTTGTTAAGCGAATTAAGGGCTGCATCCACAAGTCCCACATGCCTAGCGGAATCGCTCCGTGTTAGCTCCTTCTTCAATGCCTCCAGCTTCTTCTGCAAAAGCCTGATGAGGGGAATGACCTGACTCAGGCTGGCAGTGTCTGAACTGACTTCACGTGTGGCAAGTTCAAAGGGCATCAGAACCTTGCACAACGTTGAAATCATTCTCCACTGCACTTGAGACAGGTGCATTCCATCTCCTATATCGTGCTCAATTGTATAGGCTTGAATGGCCTTTTGCTGCTCCTCCAACCTCTGAAGCATATAGAGGGTTGAATTCCACCTCGTTACCACTTCTTGCTTCAGATGATGGCAGGGCAGGTTCAGTAGTTTTTGGTGGTGCTCCAGTCTTCTGTACGTGGTGCCTGTACGCCGAAAGTGTCCCGCAATTTTTCTGGCCACCGACAGCATCTCTTGCACGCCCCTGTCGTTTTTTAAAAAATTCTGCACCACCAAATTCAAGGTATGTGCAAAACATGGGACGTGCTGGAATTTGCCCATATTTAATGCACACACAATATTGCTGGCGTTGTCCGATGCCACAAATCCACAGGAGAGTCCAATTGGGGTAAGCCATTCCGCGATGATCTTCCTCAGTTGCCGTAAGAGGTTTTCAGCTGTGTGCGTATTCTGGAAAGCGGTGATACAAAGCGTAGCCTGCCTAGGAAAGAGTTGGCGTTTGCGAGATGCTGCTACTGGTGCCGCCGCTGCTGTTCTTGCGGCGGGAGTCCATACATCTACCCAGTGGGCTGTCACAGTCATATAGTCCTGACCCTGCCCTGCTCCACTTGTCCACATGTCCGTGGTTAAGTGGACATTGGGTACAACTGCATTTTTTAGGACACTGGTGAGTCTTTTTCTGACGTCCGTGTACATTCTCGGTATCGCCTGCCTAGAGAAGTGGAACCTAGATGGTATTTGGTAACGGGGGCACACTGCCTCAATAAATTGTCTAGTTCCCTGTGAACTAACGGCGGATACCGGACGCACGTCTAACACCAACATAGTTGTCAAGGACTCAGTTATCCGCTTTGCAGTAGGATGACTGCTGTGATATTTCATCTTCCTCGCAAAGGACTGTTGAACAGTCAATTGCTTACTGGAAGTAGTACAAGTGGGCTTACGACTTCCCCTCTGGGATGACCATCGACTCCCAGCGGCAACAACAGCAGCGCCAGCAGCAGTAGGCGTTACACGCAAGGATGCATCGGAGGAATCCCAGGCAGGAGAGGACTCGTCAGACTTGCCAGTGACATGGCCTGCAGGACTATTGGCATTCCTGGGGAAGGAGGAAATTGACACTGAGGGAGTTGGTGGGGTGGTTTGCGTGAGCTTGGTTACAAGAGGAAGGGATTTACTGGTCAGTGGACTGCTTCCGCTGTCACCCAAAGTTTTTGAACTTGTCACTGACTTATTATGAATGCGCTGCAGGTGACGTATAAGGGAGGATGTTCCGAGGTGGTTAACGTCCTTACCCCTACTTATTACAGCTTGACAAAGGGAACACACGGCTTGACACCTGTTGTCCGCATTTCTGGTGAAATACCTCCACACCGAAGAGCTGATTTTTTTGGTATTTTCACCTGGCATGTCAACGGCCATATTCCTCCCACGGACAACAGGTGTCTCCCCGGGTGCCTGACTTAAACAAACCACCTCACCATCAGAATCCTTCTGGTCAATTTCCTCCCCAGCGCCAGCAACACCCATATCCTCCTCATCCTGGTGTACTTCAACACTGACATCTTCAATCTGACTATCAGGAACTGGACTGCGGGTGCTCCTTCCAGCACTTGCAGGGGGCATGCAAATAGTGGAAGGCGCATGCTCTTCACGTCCAGTGTTGGGAAGGTCAGGCATCGCAACCGACACAATTGGACTCTCCTTGTGGATTTGGGATTTCAAAGAACGCACAGTTCTTTGCGGTGCTTTTGCCAGCTTGAGTCTTTTCAGTTTTCTAGCGAGAGGCTGAGTGCTTCCATCCTCATGTGAAGCTGAACCACTAGCCATGAACATAGGCCAGGGCCTCAGCCGTTCCTTGCCACTCCGTGTGGTAAATGGCATATTGGCAAGTTTACGCTTCTCCTCCGACAATTTTATTTTAGGTTTTGGAGTCCTTTTTTTTCTGATATTTGGTGTTTTGGATTTGACATGCTCTGTACTATGACATTGGGCATCGGCCTTGGCAGACGACGTTGCTGGCATTTCATCGTCTCGGCCATGACTAGTGGCAGCAGCTTCAGCACGAGGTGGAAGTGGATCTTGATCTTTCCCTAATTTTGGAACCTCAACTTTTTTGTTCTCCATATTTTATAGGCAGAACTAAAAGGCACCTCAGGTAAACAATGGAGATGGATGGATTGGATACTAGTATACAATTATGGACGGACTGCCACGGTTAGGTGGTATAAAAAAACCACGGTTAGGTGGTATATATTGTAATACAATTATGGATGGACGGACTGCCTGCCGAGTTCCGACACAGAGGTAGCCACAGCCGTGAACTACCGCACTGTACACTGGTTGATAAAGAGATAGTAGTATACTCGTAACAACTAGTATGACTGACTATGACGGTATAAAGAATGAAAAAAAAACCACGGTTAGGTGGTATATATTATAATACAATTATGGATGGACGGACTGCCTGCCGACTGCCGACACAGAGGTAGCCACAGCCGTGAACTACCGCACTGTACACTGGTTGATAAAGAGATAGTAGTATACTCGTAACAACTAGTATGACACTATGACGGTATAAAGAATGAAAAAAAAACCACGGTTAGGTGGTATATATTATAATAATACAATTATGGATGGACGGACTGCCTGCCGAGTTCCGACACAGAGGTAGCCACAGCCGTGAACTACCGCACTGTACACTGGTTGATAAAGAGATAGTAGTATACTCGTAACAACTAGTATGACTGACTATGACGGTATAAAGAATGAAAAAAAAACCACGGTTAGGTGGTATATATTGTAATACAATTATGGATGGACGGACTGCCTGCCGAGTTCCGACACAGAGGTAGCCACAGCCGTGAACTACCGCACTGTACACTGGTTGATAAAGAGATAGTAGTATACTCGTAACAACTAGTATGACTGACTATGACGGTATAAAGAATGAAAAAAAAACCACGGTTAGGTGGTATATATTATAATACAATTATGGATGGACGGACTGCCTGCCGACTGCCGACACAGAGGTAGCCACAGCCGTGAACTACCGCACTGTACACTGGTTGATAAAGAGATAGTAGTATACTCGTAACAACTAGTATGACACTATGACGGTATAAAGAATGAAAAAAAAACCACGGTTAGGTGGTATATATTATAATAATACAATTATGGATGGACGGACTGCCTGCCGAGTTCCGACACAGAGGTAGCCACAGCCGTGAACTACCGCACTGTACACTGGTTGATAAAGAGATAGTAGTATACTCGTAACAACTAGTATGACTGACTATGACGGTATAAAGAATGAAAAAAAAACCACGGTTAGGTGGTATATATTGTAATACAATTATGGATGGACGGACTGCCTGCCGAGTTCCGACACAGAGGTAGCCACAGCCGTGAACTACCGCACTGTACACTGGTTGATAAAGAGATAGTAGTATACTCGTAACAACTAGTATGACTGACTATGACGGTATAAAGAATGAAAAAAAAACCACGGTTAGGTGGTATATATTGTAATACAATTATGGATGGACGGACTGCCTGCCGAGTTCCGACACAGAGGTAGCCACAGCCGTGAACTACCGCACTGTACACTGGTTGATAAAGAGATAGTAGTATACTCGTAACAACTAGTATGACTGACTATGACGGTATAAAGAATGAAAAAAAAACCACGGTTAGGTGGTATATATTATAATACAATTATGGATGGACGGACTGCCTGCCGACTGCCGACACAGAGGTAGCCACAGCCGTGAACTACCGCACTGTACACTGGTTGATAAAGAGATAGTAGTATACTCGTAACAACTAGTATGACACTATGACGGTATAAAGAATGAAAAAAAAACCACGGTTAGGTGGTATATATTATAATACAATTATGGATGGACGGACTGCCTGCCGACTGCCGACACAGAGGTAGCCACAGCCGTGAACTACCGCACTGTACACTGGTTGATAAAGAGATAGTAGTATACTCGTAACAACTAGTATGACACTATGACGGTATAAAGAATGAAAAAAAAACCACGGTTAGGTGGTATATATTATAATACAATTATGGATGGACGGACTGCCTGCCGAGTGCCGACACAGAGGTAGCCACAGCCGTGAACTACCGCACTGTACACTGGTTGATAAAGAGATAGTAGTATACTCGTAACAACTAGTATGACTGACTATGACGGTATAAAGAATGAAAAAAAAACCACGGTTAGGTGGTATATATTATAATACAATTATGGATGGACGGACTGCCTGCTGACTGCCGACACAGAGGTAGCCACAGCCGTGAACTACCGCACTGTACACTGGTTGATAAAGAGATAGTAGTATACTCGTAACAACTAGTATGACACTATGACGGTATAAAGAATGAAAAAAAAACCACGGTTAGGTGGTATATATTATAATACAATTATGGATGGACGGACTGCCTGCCGACTGCCGACACAGAGGTAGCCACAGCCGTGAACTACCGCACTGTACACTGGTTGATAAAGAGATAGTAGTATACTCGTAACAACTAGTATGACACTATGACGGTATAAAGAATGAAAAAAAAACCACGGTTAGGTGGTATATATTATAATAATACAATTATGGATGGACGGACTGCCTGCCGACTGCCGACACAGAGGTAGCCACAGCCGTGAACTACCGCACTGTACACTGGTTGATAAAGAGATAGTAGTATACTCGTAACAACTAGTATGACTATGACGACGGTATAAAGAAAGAAAAAAAAATACCACGGTTAGGTGGTATATAATTATACAATTATGGATGGACGGACTGCCTGCCGAGTGCCGACTGCCGACACAGAGGTAGCCACAGCCGTGAACTACCGCACTGTACTGTGTCTGCTGCTAATATAGACTGGTTGATAAAGAGATAGTATACAACAATATACTACTATACTGGTGGTCAGGCACTGGTCACCACTAGTCACACTGGCAGTGGCACTCCTGCAGCAAAAGTGTGCACTGTTTAATTTTAAATTAATATAATATTATGTACTCCTGGCTCCTGCTATAACAACCTGCAGTGCTCCCCAGTCTCCCCCACAATTATTATAAGCTTTTATACATTGATGTGCAGCACACTGGGCTGAGCTGAGTGCACACAGACTGAGTCACACTGTGTGACTGCTGTGTATCGTTTTTTTCAGGCAGAGAACGGATATAGCAGAGAACGGATATATTAAATAAAAGTTAACTTAACAACAACTGCACTGGTCACTGTGGTAAACTCTGTCTGCACAATCTCTCTCTCTCTCTCTCTCTTCTAATCTATTCTAATGGAGAGGACGCCAGCCACGTCCTCTCCCTATCAATCTCAATGCACGTGTGAAAATGGCGGCGACGCGCGGCTCCTTATATAGAATCCGAGTCTCGCGAGAATCCGACAGCGTCATGATGACGTTCGGGCGCGCTCGGGTTAACCGAGCAAGGCGGGAAGATCCGAGTCGCTCGGACCCGTGAAAAAAAAAGTGAAGTTCGTGCGGGTTCGGATTCAAAGAAACCGAACCCGCTCATCTCTAATTTTCACACGTGCATTGAGATTGATAGTGAGAGGATGTGGCTGGCGTCCTCTCCATTTAGATTATAAGAGAGAGAGATTTACTGGAGCTTAGGACTAGGAGGAGTACTGTAGAAGTGTAGAGAGTGCAGAGAGTTTACTAGTGAGTGACCACCAGACAGTGCAGTTTATTTAATATATCCGTTCTCTGCCTGAAAAAAGCGATACACACAGTGACTCAGTCACATACCATATCTGTGTGCACTGCTCAGGCTCAGCCCAGTGTGCTGCATCATCTATATATATTATATATCTGTCTGACTGCTCAGCTCACACAGCTTATAATTGTGGGGGAGACTGGGGAGCACTGCAGTGCCAGTTATAGGTTATAGCAGGAGCCAGGAGTACATAATATTATATAGTGAGTGACCACCAGACAGTGCAGTTTATTTAATATATCCGTTCTCTGCCTGAAAAAAGCGATACACACAGTGACTCAGTCACATACCATATCTGTGTGCACTGCTCAGGCTCAGCCCAGTGTGCTGCATCATCTATATATATTATATATCTGTCTAACTGCTCAGCTCACACAGCTTATAATTGTGGGGGAGACTGGGGAGCACTGCAGTGCCAGTTATAGGTTATAGCAGGAGCCAGGAGTACATAATATTATATTAAAATTAAACAGTGCACACTTTTGCTGCAGGAGTGCCACTGCCAGTGTGACTGACCAGTGACCTGACCACACTGACCACCAGTATAGTTAGTAGTATACTTATATTGTGATTGCCTGAAAAAGTTAAACACTCGTCGTGTGACTTCACTTGTGTGTTGTTGTTTTTTTTATTCTATAAAAATAAAACTCATTCTGCTGACAGACAGTGTCCAGCGGGTCCGTCATTATATAATATATAATATATACCTGTCCGGCTGCAGTAGTGATATATATATATTTTTTATATCATTTATCATCCAGTCGCAGCAGACACAGTACGGTAGTTCACGGCTGTGGCTACCTCTATGTCTGCACTCGGCAGGCAGTCCGTCCATAATTGTATACCACCTAACCGTGGTTTTTTTTTCTTCTTTATACATACATACTACTACGACATCTCTTTATCAACCAGTCTATATTAGCAGCAGACACAGTACAGTACGGTAGTTCATGGCTGTGGCTACCTCTGTGTCTGCACTCGGCAGGCAGTCCGTCCATAATTGTATACCACCTAACCGTGGTTTTTTTTTCTTTCTTCTTTATACATACATAGTTACATAGACATCTCTTTATCAACCAGTCTATATTAGCAGCAGACACAGTACACTACGGTAGTTCACGGCTGTGGCTACCTCTGTGTCTGCACTCGGCAGGCAGTCCGTCCATAATTGTATACCACCTAACCGTGGTTTTTTTTTCTTTCTTCTTTATACATACATAGTTACATAGACATCTCTTTATCAACCAGTCTATATTAGCAGCAGACACAGTACAGTACGGTAGTTCACGGCTGTGGCTACCTCTGTGTCTGCACTCGGCAGGCAGTCCGTCCATAATTGTATACCACCTAACCGTGGTTTTTTTTTCTTTCTTCTTTACACATACATACTACTACGACATCTCTTTATCAACCAGTCTATATTATTAGCAGCAGACACAGTACAGTACGGTAGTTCACGGCTGTGGCTACCTCTGTGTCTGCACTCGGCAGGCAGTCCGTCCATAATTGTATACCACCTAACCGTGGTTTTTTTTTCTTTCTTCTTTATACATACATAGTTACATAGACATCTCTTTTTCAACCAGTCTATATTAGCAGCAGACACAGTACAGTACGGTAGTTCACGGCTGTGGCTACCTCTGTGTCTGCACTCGGCAGGCAGTCCGTCCATAATTGTATACCACCTAACCGTGGTTTTTTTTTCTTTCTTCTTTATACATACATAGTTACATAGACATCTCTTTATCAACCAGTCTATATTAGCAGCACACACAGTACAGTACGGTAGTTCACGGCTGTGGCTACCTCTGTGTCTGCACTCGGCAGGCAGTCAGTCCATAATTGTATACCACCTAACCGTGGTTTTTTTTTCTTTCTTCTTCATACATACATACTACTACGACATCTCTTTATCAACCAGTCTATATTATTAGCAGCAGACACAGTACAGTACGGTAGTTCACGGCTGTGGCTACCTCTGTGTCTGCACTCGGCAGGCAGTCCGTCCATAATTGTATACCACCTAACCGTGGTTTTTTTTTCTTTCTTCTTTATACATACATAGTTACATAGACATCTCTTTATCAACCAGTCTATATTAGCAGCAGACACAGTACAGTACGGTAGTTCACGGCTGTGGCTACCTCTGTGTCTGCACTCGGCAGGCAGTCCATAATTGTATACTAGTATCCATCTCCATTGTTTACCTGAGGTGCCTTTTAGTTGTGCCTATTAAAATATGGAGAACAAAAATGTTGAGGTTCCAAAATTAGGGAAAGATCAAGATCCACTTCCACCTCGTGCTGAAGCTGCTGCCACTAGTCATGGCCGAGACGATGAAATGCCAGCAACGTCGTCTGCCAAGGCCGATGCCCAATGTCATAGTACAGAGCATGTCAAATCCAAAACACCAAATATCAGAAAAAAAAGGACTCCAAAACCTAAAATAAAATTGTCGGAGGAGAAGCGTAAACTTGCCAATATGCCATTTACGACACGGAGTGGCAAGGAACGGCTGAGGCCCTGGCCTATGTTCATGGCTAGTGGTTCAGCTTCACATGAGGATGGAAGCACTCAGCCTCTCGCTAGAAAAATGAAAAGACTCAAGCTGGCAAAAGCAGCACAGCAAAGAACTGTGCATTCTTCGAAATCCCAAATCCACAAGGAGAGTCCAATTGTGTCGGTTGCGATGCCTGACCTTCCCAACACTGGACGTGAAGAGCATGCGCCTTCCACCATTTGCACGCCCCCTGCAAGTGCTGGAAGGAGCACCCGCAGTCCAGTTCCTGATAGTCAGATTGAAGATGTCAGTGTTGAAGTACACCAGGATGAGGAGGATATGGGTGTTGCTGGCGCTGGGGAGGAAATTGACCAGGAGGATTCTGATGGTGAGGTGGTTTGTTTAAGTCAGGCACCCGGGGAGACACCTGTTGTCCGTGGGAGGAATATGGCCGTTGACATGCCAGGTGAAAATACCAAAAAAATCAGCTCTTCGGTGTGGAGGTATTTCACCAGAAATGCGGACAACAGGTGTCAAGCCGTGTGTTCCCTTTGTCAAGCTGTAATAAGTAGGGGTAAGGACGTTAACCACCTCGGAACATCCTCCCTTATACGTCACCTGCAGCGCATTCATAATAAGTCAGTGACAAGTTCAAAAACTTTGGGTGACAGCGGAAGCAGTCCACTGACCAGTAAATCCCTTCCTCTTGTAACCAAGCTCACGCAAACCACCCCACCAACTCCCTCAGTGTCAATTTCCTCCTTCCCCAGGAATGCCAATAGTCCTGCAGGCCATGTCACTGGCAATTCTGACGATTCCTCTCCTGCCTGGGATTCCTCCGATGCATCCTTGCGTGTAACGCCTACTGCTGCTGGCGCTGCTGTTGTTGCTGCTGGGAGTCGATGGTCATCCCAGAGGGGAAGTCGTAAGACCACTTTTACTACTTCCACCAAGCAATTGACTGTCCAACAGTCCTTTGCGAGGAAGATGAAATATCACAGCAGTCATCCTACTGCAAAGCGGATAACTGAGGCCTTGGCATCCTGGGTGGTGAGAAACGTGGTTCTGGTATCCATCATTACTGCAGAGCCAACTAGAGACTTGTTGGAGGTACTGTGTCCCCGGTACCAAATACCATCTAGGTTCCATTTCTCTAGGCAGGCGATACCGAAAATGTACACAGACCTCAGAAAAAGAGTCACCAGTGTCCTAAAAAATGCAGCTGTACCCAATGTCCACTTAACCACGGACATGTGGACAAGTGGAGCAGGGCAGGGTCAGGACTATATGACTGTGACAGCCCACTGGGTAGATGTATGGACTCCCGCCGCAAGAACAGCAGCGGCGGCACCAGTAGCAGCATCTCGCAAACGCCAACTCTTTCCTAGGCAGGCTACGCTTTGTATCACCGCTTTCCAGAATACGCACACAGCTGAAAACCTCTTACGGCAACTGAGGAAGATCATCGCGGAATGGCTTACCCCAATTGGACTCTCCTGTGGATTTGTGGCATCGGACAACGCCAGCAATATTGTGTGTGCATTAAATATGGGCAAATTCCAGCACGTCCCATGTTTTGCACATACCTTGAATTTGGTGGTGCAGAATTTTTTAAAAAACGACAGGGGCGTGCAAGAGATGCTGTCGGTGGCCAGAAGAATTGCGGGACACTTTCGGCGTACAGGCACCACGTACAGAAGACTGGAGCACCACCAAAAACTACTGAACCTGCCCTGCCATCATCTGAAGCAAGAAGTGGTAACGAGGTGGAATTCAACCCTCTATATGCTTCAGAGGTTGGAGGAGCAGCAAAAGGCCATTCAAGCCTATACAATTGAGCACGATATAGTAGGTGGAATGCACCTGTCTCAAGCGCAGTGGAGAATGATTTCAACGTTGTGCAAGGTTCTGATGCCCTTTGAACTTGCCACACGTGAAGTCAGTTCAGACACTGCCAGCCTGAGTCAGGTCATTCCCCTCATCAGGCTTTTGCAGAAGAAGCTGGAGACATTGAAGGAGGAGCTAACACGGAGCGATTCCGCTAGGCATGTGGGACTTGTGGATGGAGCCCTTAATTCGCTTAACAAGGATTCACGGGTGGTCAATCTGTTGAAATCAGAGCACTACATTTTGGCCACCGTGCTCGATCCTAGATTTAAAGCCTACCTTGGATCTCTCTTTCCGGCAGACACAAGTCTGCTGGGGTTGAAAGACCTGCTGGTGACAAAATTGTCAAGTCAAGCGGAACGCGACCTGTCAACATCTCCTCCTTCACATTCTCCCGCAACTGGGGGTGCGAGGAAAAGGCTCAGAATTCCGAGCCCACCCGCTGGCGGTGATGCAGGGCAGTCTGGAGCGACTGCTGATGCTGACATCTGGTCCGGACTGAAGGACCTGACAACGATTACGGACATGTCGTCTACTGTCACTGCATATGATTCTCTCAACATTGATAGAATGGTGGAGGATTATATGAGTGACCGCATCCAAGTAGGCACGTCACACAGTCCGTACTTATACTGGCAGGAAAAAGAGGCAATTTGGAGGCCCTTGCACAAACTGGCTTTATTCTACCTAAGTTGCCCTCCCACAAGTGTGTACTCCGAAAGAGTGTTTAGTGCCGCCGCTCACCTTGTCAGCAATCGGCGTACGAGGTTACATCCAGAAAATGTGGAGAAGATGATGTTCATTAAAATGAATTATAATCAATTCCTCCGCGGAGACATTGACCAGCAGCAATTGCCTCCACAAAGTACACAGGGAGCTGAGATGGTGGATTCCAGTGGGGACGAATTGATAATCTGTGAGGAGGGGGATGTACACGGTGATATATCGGAGGGTGATGATGAGGTGGACATCTTGCCTCTGTAGAGCCAGTTTGTGCAAGGAGAGATTAATTGCTTCTTTTTTGGGGGGGGTCCAAACCAACCCGTCATATCAGTCACAGTCGTGTGGCAGACCCTGTCACTGAAATGATGGGTTGGTTAAAGTGTGCATGTCCTGTTTTGTTTATACAACATAAGGGTGGGTGGGAGGGCCCAAGGACAATTCCATCTTGCACCTCTTTTTTCTTTTCTTTTTCTTTGCATCATGTGCTGATTGGGGAGGGTTTTTTGGAAGGGACATCCTGCGTGACACTGCAGTGCCACTCCTAAATGGGCCCGGTGTTTGTGTCGGCCACTAGGGTCGCTAATCTTACTCACACAGCTACCTCATTGCGCCTCTTTTTTTCTTTGCGTCATATGCTGTTTGGGGAGGGTTTTTTGGAAGGGACATCCTGCGTGACACTGCAGTGCCACTCCTAGATGGGCCCGGTGTTTGTGTCGGCCACTAGGGTCGCTAATCTTACTCACACAGCTACCTCATTGCGCCTCTTTTTTTCTTTGCGTCATGTGCTGTTTGGGGAGGGTTTTTTGGAAGGGACATCCTGCGTGACACTGCAGTGACACTCCTAGATGGGCCCGGTGTTTGTGTCGGCCACTAGGGTCGCTAATCTTACTCACACAGCTACCTCATTGCGCCTCTTTTTTTCTTTGCGTCATGTGCTGTTTGGGGAGGGTTTTTTGGAAGGGCCATCCTGCGTGACACTGCAGTGCCACTCCTAGATGGGCCCGGTGTTTGTGTCGGCCACTAGGGTCGCTAATCTTACTCACACAGCTACCTCATTGCGCCTCTTTTTTTCTTTGCGTCATGTGCTGTTTGGGGAGGGTTTTTTGGAAGGGACATCCTGCGTGACACTGCAGTGCCACTCCTAGATGGGCCCGGTGTTTGTGTCGGCCACTAGGGTCGCTTATCTTACTCACACAGCGACCTCGGTGCAAATTTTAGGACTAAAAATAATATTGTGAGGTGTGAGGTATTCAGAATAGACTGAAAATGAGTGTAAATTATGGTTTTTGAGGTTAATAATACTTTGGGATCAAAATGACCCCCAAATTCTATGATTTAAGCTGTTTTTTAGTGTTTTTTGAAAAAAACACCCGAATCCAAAACACACCCGAATCCGACAAAAAAAATTCGGTGAGGTTTTGCCAAAACGCGTTCGAACCCAAAACACGGCCGCGGAACCGAACCCAAAACCAAAACACAAAACCCGAAAAATTTCAGGCGCTCATCTCTAATTTTAACCCCCCAAGAGATAACAGACTCCCAACGTACAGAAATAAGTTTTACCCAAATGCCCTTTTTTTACCCTACATACAGGCATTAGACATTGTTCAGCTCCACAGTGTCATTAAGTCCTTTGGGGATCAAAGTGGAGAGACAATAGATCCAGTAGGCCTCCCTCCTGCATAGCCTACCGAATCTATCACCCCCTGTCCCAGTATTCTTGATCTGCTCAATTGCGTGCACAATAATGTTATCCAAGGTACCACCTTGGCAAAGTAGGACATGTTTTGAAAGTGGGTGGGATCTAATCCCTCCCAAGATATTCCTTCTATGTTCCATATGTCTCACATGTAAATTCCTTGTGGTGCGGCCCACATATTGCAGGCCGCATCCACAACTAATCACATATACGACATATGTAGTTTTGCAGTTGAGAAAACCTTTGATCCCAAATTCTTCTTTACTTACTATTGATTTAAAAGTAAAAAAATGTTTTGGATTATTCATACATGTCCTACACCCTATATTGCTACATTTGTGGAATCCCGGTGGTGCCATGGGTAACCAACCCAACTCTTTGCATTTTCCAGTATTGTCCCTATTCCCCTTCTCTACAAAATGGCTATTAACAAGTCTATTTTTTAAATTCTCCCCTCTCCTAAAAATAACTTTGCCCTTGAGATCTAGGGAGGTCCTAAGTACATCGTCTTGTTGCAATAAATGAGTATTTTGCCTTATAATTTTCTCAATTTCTTTCGAGCAGCAGTTGAACTGTGTAACAAAACAGGCAGATCTGTCTTTTTTAGTTTTTATATGTTTCTTTTTAGAGACTACCAATAGCCTATCTCTATCTATATTATCCACACAATTTGCTGCTGCCTTAATTACTTCCTCAGGGTAATGTAGCTCTAAGAACAATTTTGTGAGACCCTCTGATTGTTTTTCATACGCTTGTTCTGTTGATCAATTGCGTTTTACTCTAATCAGTTGGCTCTTTGGAATAGTGTCCTTCCAGACCCTCGCATGCGCACTTCTATAGTGCAGGTATCTTCCCTGGTTCACTGGTTTAACATATGCTTCTGTCTCAAGGTAAAGGGATTTTTGCAGGGTATACCAGGTGCTTTTTCATTGTTCTGTTTATTCTGCCTGGCTGAGCCTGGTCTGTTTTCTCAATCTGGGATTCCACCATCCAGTTTTACCCATTCTGTAGAAGTTTTGAGATCCTTCAGGCAACAAACTTGCTTAGCAAAAACAAAAACAATATGCCTTTGACAAAGTCTAATTTTAACATTAGTAGGACTGGGAGGTGATGTGTGAGATTTTAATCTCCTATACCTTATGGTGGTTATGGTGATGTTATTCTATTAGACATGTTAAAAATAAAGTTTTGTGACATTCTACTTGTTCATACAATATGCTTTCAGTAAAGTCATCTTGTTGGACTTTTTATAGGATGTTGACTAAGGGGTATATTTACTAAAGTGCGGATTTATAGAAGTGTAGATGTTGTCCATAGCAAACCAATCAGCTTCTAGTTATTATCTTCTAGTACGTACTAGATAAATGATAAGTTAAATCTGATTGGTTGCTAAAGGCAACATTTCCAATTCGATTAACCCGCACTTTAATAAATAGAGGCATATTGCCGGCTAAAATTGCCATCTAAAATCCCCATGGTGCAAGGATAGGCTATTCAATTAAATAGTCTTTCTTCCAGTGCCTAAAAATCTTGGGTTCATGCACAGAAACCCACTGATTCCGTGTAAACCATGGAATCAATGAGTTTTCCCTGTGCGCAAATACTCAATTTTGCCACTTTCTGTTATGACTCTGCCAGCTGTAATGTTCTGACCTGCAGCAAATACTCAATTTTGCCACTTTCTGTTATGACTCTGCCAGCTGTAATGTTCTGGCCTGCAGTGCCTCTTGGCTGCCAGGGGTGCTGCTGTAATGTTCTAGCTTGCAGTACCTCTGGGCTGCCAGGGGTGCTGCTGTAATGTTCTGGCTTGCAGTACCACTGGGCTGCCAGAATGGTGCTGTTGTGTTCTAGCTTGCAGTACCTCTGGGCTGCCGGAGATGCTGTTATCTGAGAGTAGTCCCAGCTGGGGTAGTCAGCTGGAGCATGCTGCTGTCTTGATTACCTGTTCCAGCTGCAGCACATTGTGTGTGTTTGTGTGTGCTGTAGTGATTGTTCCTGATTTATGTTAATTATGAGCTAGCCCTAAGAGTCAGGGCCAGTTATAGTTTTGTTACAGCTCATGTTAAGTTATGTTATTCCTTGTCTGTTCCTAGCCAGTTTGTTTGTCACAGTTTTGAAGTTCCTGTTTGCTTTGACCTGTTCTGGAATCCCTGCCGTAACCGGAATCTTGAACTGTGCCTGCACCTCATTTAAGAGACTGTACCCTTGCCTTTGGTTTGTTCCTCCAGGTGAAGTAACCTGATTATGTGTGCCTATGTCATGCTTCTTCAGTTATCCTGTATGCCTTGTTTGGAATTATGCTTCAATACAGTTTTATTTTAAACCATTATCCTATCATCTGTCGTCTGTGCAACTCTGGCATTAATCCGTGTAACATTGTAACACTTTCTCGTGGGCTTTATGCAGCAGGTAATGGAGCTTCAGTCCAACACTGGACATTCATGTGCAGGTTAATCCTGGCTAATTGAATTGTGCAGATGTCTGTCTAAATGTCTGTTACAGTAACTAACAAATATGTCAAGTGAAGTATATCACCTATATACTTACATTTTTGTAAAAGGTTACATTTCTGAAATATTTATACCATGCCTGAAGGATCAGTATGGATTAGCACACATGTGACCTTATTACGTGTCTTTGACATCAAAGTGACTACTCTACATGCAAAAGGTTGGAAAAACTGTCAGAAATATGCTCTGTAAATTTAGTTTTGTTTTTTTTTTTTTATAATTATTTCAGTAGAAAATTATAAAACTTCTCAGTGTTTAAGAACAACATCTGGAAAAAAAGCAAAATAAATATAATGTTCCCCCAGCAAACTGCCAAAAACCAGTAACATGGTAGCATTCTATATGTAGATAAAATGCAGAAGCTATAAGTACACACATTTGCAAAAATAATAATAATAATAATAATAATAATAATACATTATAAGCTAATTCTAAACAATGAGAGTCCATGTATTGGTACATACGTACTGTACATTCTAGTTTATTTTTTATTTTTTTTAAATTGCTAATCTACTAGGAGGTACCTGAAGAGCCTCCAACGTGCCACTAGAAGGACCAGCAATCCCCACCAGCTATGGATTCCATATATGCGTCTCTAAAAATTATACACAGGATAGAAGTTGTTGTTTTTCTTGTCTAGACAACCCCTTCCTTTCAAGCACCTGTTTCAACTAGTCAGTTGATTTAAGCAACTTCCTCTAAGGGTTGTCATCTTCTGAGAGGCATATATGTTATCAATTGGCTGGAAGTGCTTTTTTTTTATTTGTGCCTACTATTGTTTCCCGTTTGGTGTTTCTTTCCTTTATGTCTCAATTTCCCCTATGTGGGGGCAGGGCCGTCTTTTCGTATGGGCTCAATTGGCACTTGCCCAAGGGCCCCAGTAGTATAAGGGCCCTATGCTGATAGCTGCGGGTCAGCTCTTTCCAGGGGTACCAGATTTTTTAAAATCGGCCCTGGGGAACCAGAGATATCCAACTTCAAAGCAGTGGTCCCCATCCAAGCCTGTTAATTGCTCTCCCCCCCCCAGATATCTCAGGCTCTGTCTGACTAGAGTAGTTCGGAGGATATACTCCAAAAGTTGGGACTCTCCCCTTTTGGTGGACACTGGCAGCTTGTCTCTACTATGCCCAGAACCATGGATATCAGCCTTCCAGCAGCTGG
The DNA here is from genome assembly GCF_028390025.1 of Pseudophryne corroboree. Lineage (NCBI taxonomy): Eukaryota > Metazoa > Chordata > Amphibia > Anura > Myobatrachidae > Pseudophryne > Pseudophryne corroboree. Next base: position 605,072,608 of record NC_086445.1, read on the forward strand.
TCCCTACTCCAGCTCCACATGCCTGGTATGCAGTTTTATAATTTCGTTGGTGGATTGCTCTGGCTCCTGGTCTCTGATCCCCAAGTACCCAGTACTTCTTGAAAGGTGGGACTCTCTACTTTTATATCCCATTGAAAGCTAAGAAATCTATTTCCAGGAATTTGAGATATCTGCAATCAAGCAAGCTGCCCTCTCACCAGAAATTATTAAGCCCACTCCACTATCTACCCCTCCCCTGCGTATTAAACACCCCCTACCGCCCTGGAAGTCAAGTACTGGGGCCCTTTCATTCAGTGCAATGCCCCCTTCTACAGTTTAGTGTTCTCCCTCTCACCGCATCTCCCACCATCTGTGCAGTAAAGGAGTAATTAGCAAAAATTACTGCTCCAGGTTCTACATGCTGAGTGGAAGATAGAATACCCACTACCGCCCGCGGGTCATCAAAGCTGCAGCTGATAGCACCCCCCACCCCTACTGCTGGAGGATGGGTAGGGGCCACAGTGGATTACTGTGCCCAGGGGCCTACACTGCTGTTAAGACGGCCCTGTGTGGGGGATATTTACTAAAGTGTACTTTTGCAAAACCACTTTTTTATTTATTTTCACGTGCAGTTTACTAACCTCATATAGGGGTATATGCAATTCCGGACGAATTGCGTCTTTTTTTCGCCCGTTTTTAAATTCGACACAATTCGACCGTCGAATCCCGGCCGGCGAGTGCCGGAATTCGACATATTCAATAAAAAACGGATTCGACAGTCCCGCTGTCGAAAAACGGACCAATTGACGGATAAGTGCGTCCTGGATTCGACTTTTCGGATGCCACAAAAATGGTTAAAAAACCCTAAAAAAAATTGCGTGGGGTCCCCCCTCCTAAGCATAACCAGCCTCGGGCTCTTTGAGCCGGTCCTGGTTGTAAAAATACGGGGGGGGAATTGACAGGGGATCCCCCGTATTTTTAGAACCAGCACCGGGCTCTGCATCCGGTCCTGGTGCACAAAATACAGGGGACAAAAAGCGTAGGGATCCCCCGTATTTTTAACACCAGCACCGGGCTCCACTAGCTGGAGAGATAATGCCACAGCCGGGGGACACTTTTATACCGGTCCCTGCGGCCGTGGCATTAAATCCCCAACTAGTCACCCCTGGCCGGGGTACCCTGGAGGAGTGGGGATCCCTTAAATCAAGGGGTCCCCCCCTCCAGCCACCCAAGGGCCAGGGGTGAAGCCCGAGGCTGTCCCCCCCATCCATGGGCTGCGGATGGGGAGCTGATAGCCTTGTGAAAAATAAAAGAATATTGTTTTTTTGCAGAAGAACTACAAGTCCCAGCAAGCCTCCCCCGCAAGCTGGTACTTGGAGAACCACAAGTACCAGCATGCGGGGCTAAAACGGGCCCGCTGGTACCTGTAGTTCTTTTGCAAAAAAAATACCCAAATAAAAACAGGATACGCACACCGTGAAAGTAAAACTTTATTACATACATGCCGACACACACATACTTACCTATGTTCACACGCCGACTCTGTCCACATCTCCAAGTAGAATCCGGGGTACCTGAAAATAAAATTATACTCGGGCTTCACCCCTGGCCCTTGATTTAACGGGTCCCCACTCCTCCAGGGTACCCCGGCCAGGGGTGACTAGTTAGTGATTTAATGCCAGGGCCGCAGGGACCGATATAAAAGTGTCCCCCGGCTGTGGCATTATCTCTCTGACTAGTGGAGCCCGGTGCTGGTGTTAAAAATACGGGGGATCCCTACGTCTTTTGTCCCCCGTATTTTTTGCACCAGGACTGGGCGCAGAGCCCGGTGCTGGTTCTAAAAATACGGGGGATCCCCTGTCAATTTCACCCCCCATATTTTACAACCAGGACCGGCTCAAAGAGCCCGAGGCTGGTTATGCTTAGGAGGGGGGACCCCACACTTTTTTTTTTCTGGATTTTAACCCATTCCCACCCCTTCCCACTGAAAACCATGCTCTCTCTATTTTAGTCAGTTAAAAAAAAAATATTATTAAAAATAAATATATAAATAATAGTTGTGTCTCCTAATAGACAAACCAAGTACATAATCCCTTCTAATATAAATAGATATGCTATTAGCAATAAAAAAAACACAAAAAAACCCATGTTTTTTAAAATTTTTATTAGATTCCGCCAGCAAAGTGAGGCGGAATGAAATTTACAAAATTACTGTTGAAAAGCACTGTTGTCGAATCGACATTCTTCAATTGAATATACTTTTGTCGAAAAGCTGCATTTTTACCATTGCAGACATGTCAAATTTGACAACTGTCGAATTTGAAAAAGTCGAATCTGAAAAGTCAATTTTTTTGTCGAAAAGTACTGTATTGCATTGTCGAATATTTTTTTTGTGTCGAAAATGCCCCGTTTTTCGACATTTGCGGCAACTCGACCGCAATTGCATATACCCCTTAGTGGCATATTTACCAAAAAATCGCTGACATAATATTTTTTTTCAATGTATATCACAATGGGGATGACAATTTGTACTAAATGTAAGTCGCAGGGACAGCTGGAAATGATAACCACTGTCCCTGCGAGTTACATCCCAGGTATATCAGACACAGCCGACTGTAGACTTTGGTGCTCTATCTATCTATCTATCTATCTATCTATCTATCTATCTATCTATCTATCTATCTATCTATCTATCTATCTGTGACATGCGGTGAGGTCTGTGGCTGGGGAGGCACTGGATGAATCACTGGCCGCCGCCTTCCCAGGACTTCTGAAGTCTTCCGTCTTCACCTGGGGGGCCGCCGCCTCCCCAGGGCTTTGCTTCCCAGCGTCTTCTGTCTTCACCTGGGACGGCGGCGGCCTTTAGGCAGCTCTTTTGCATGGCCACCGCCTCCCCAGGACTTCCACGGCGTCTTCTGGCTTCACCTGGTGGGCAGCGGCCGTTAAGCTCTTTTGCATGGCCGCCGCCCATCCAGGACTTCCATGGCATCTTCTCTGCTCCTCTTCCACCGTCGGACTGGCCGCCGCTCCCTCGCGCTGACTTATAAGTCAGTCAGAGGGGGCGCAGTGATGACGCGGCGAGCCGTGATTGGTTCGTGGTGGCCATCTTGAATTTCACAAATGGCACCTCAGCACCATTTTTTAAATTGGCACCATTGCCAAACTAAAAATACTGACTTGCAGCCAGGCAGAAACTGGATCCTCTCGGCTCCAGACCTGCCGCTAACGCCCGCACCTCCACCGCCACTATGCCCGCACCGCCAACGTCCGCACCGCTGCCGCCGCCACATATGCCCGCCCCGCAACCTCCCAGTGTTGATTGACAGCGGATCCAGTGACGGAGCCGCTTGCCAATCACATCCCTCCTCAGTGACAAGGAAGTGCTTTTATGGGTAATAATAATATGTATCTTCTTTGTATTATTTTAATCATTAATGGAATCATTAATGGCAGGGGAGGCACTGTCTCCCCTGCCTCCCCTGACTGCACATCCCCGCTATCTATCGAACACTGCAAGAAAATAGATTTGGATACAAATCCTCCTTATACCACATTTGTGCACTTAACTTAAGATATCATTGTTATTCAGTTACAATACCCTTTATTAAATAAAACACATTTCAATATACTGCCATACCCAGGATTCAAACCCATAACCTGTTGCAGTCCAGTCAACCACCATCTACTTGCTGATCTATTTGATCCTGCATAAAAACCATGAGATCTATATGAAGCTACTTGTACATTTTTTTAAATAATCAGCATTGCAATTGAGCAAATCTATGTAGTGTGCAGCCACACATCCAATCCCTTGCAGCCACACACTACATAGATCTGCTCAGCTGCATTGCTGATCATTTTTTCACAATTTACAAGGTAAGCTTCAAATAGAATTTTCTAGCTTAGAATTCTCTACCTTTTCTATGCAAGGACAGATAGCTCAATGAATAGATTGTCTGACTGCAATAACACATGCAGTGTGTTTGAATCCCGGGTATGTCAGTGTGACTGAATAACAAAGAGCTCTCAAGTTAAGTTCATGAATGTTGTTAGGTATTAGCGACAGAATGGGTGGGGGTAGAAGACAGAGGCGGTCAGGAGATGCTGGGCTTCAAAAAGGGGGAAGCTACAAGTTTAAGAAATATAAACAGATAATTGACAAGTGCCGCCTACAGTGCCCCCAACCCTGTAGCGCTATGTGCGGTGGAACACTCAGCACACACTTAGTTACAGCCCTGGTATCATATAAGTCAATCACATATTTGAATGGCTTTTCTTGGGAAACTGGCACTGTGCATTCACACAATGTCAATTTCCGGAAACTGCGTAGGACCCCTCTCCTCTAAATATGCATTCATAGGCATAAACTGGCTTATGCTTAGCTTTTTGGAGTTTTTCTGGGAAATCTCTGCATTAGACTGTTCTTACATAATGGGGATACATAAATGATGCGTAAGTGTCAGTTCTGAACTGCCATCCCAATTTTTATACATGTGATACTACTGATGCAAGGCATGCTGTTTTGTAAAGCGCATGTTAAACTGCCATTGTAGCGGTTAGACTCAGAAGTACTGTAATCACCACAAATTATTGCATGTAAGTTTATACACACTATAAAACATTGTATTATATGGAGATGGGTGTAACATGATTTTGGGTAAGAAAATGGCTGACACACTGTGTCCTTATGTGACCTATCTGCAGGCCTGGGTGAAAGATAATTTCTGTTCTTCTTGGAGACTGGGGACTCTTGTGCCGGTTGTAAAAGGTTGTATGCTATTATTCTTCACTCCCCTGGGGAGGTTATGAGAACATCACCTCTAAAAGGACTTGTGTGTCTATCTGGACTGTCCCATGCCCCCCATCTACTGGGAGACAGTTACTTGGAAGTGAGTGACTGATTCATTAATGTGCAAACTTATTTTCTGTGACTGCAAGAAACTAGGTCTCATACATAAGCAACTTTGAATAGTTTCCTTGTTTTTTTCCTTTTATTTCTGAATCCAATACAATGTAATCTTTGTCCATATCATGTAATATTCATTTTTTTGTAACCAAAAACCTTGTACATAATTATTATTGGGTTAAAATATTCTTTAATTTAGCGTATTCTCCATGTCTCTTGTGGAACTCACAAGCCTGTGAGGGTGAACCTACTTACCTATGTGTAAGTGTGAACGATTAATATTTGTGCAGGGTGCGTAAATGCTCCCTTAAGATCTTTACTGGTGGCAGTGAAATTGTGTATTTATGCTGAGTGACCGAAGTGCTCACCAGTCGCCAGACGTAGATTGCAGTATCTGAAGACAGCCTGGATGGCGTGATATCCATAAAAGGATTTTGGGGCAGATGTATTTAGCCTGGAGAAGTGATAAAGCAGTTATAAGTGGAAGGTGATAATGCACCAACCAATCGGCTCCTACCTGGCATTTTTCAAACTCGTAGTAATTGGTTGGTACGTTATCACTGTCATTAACCTGACTAGATTCTCATATGTTGTGTCCTTCCTCAGTCTCCTGTCCTGTAGGCCAGGATATGCTGCAGTATCCCAGAGTTTGCTCAGTCTTGCTTTACTCTCTGTGCATGCTAGTTTCCAATCTGCAGCACCTTCCCAGACTGATTGCACAGGTGCACAGACTTCAAACCCCAGCAGTGTTCTCAGACCAGTTGTTAACTACTTGTGTGCCTGAGGTTTATTCAAGCTCCTGTGTGCAGTCAATGAAATTCCCTGACATTGCTGTATTCCATGATTTCCAGCTGATCTCCTCTTCACCAACCTAAGTCTCAGTCCGGCCATCCAGTTACCCTTCAACCAATCACACTCAGGCAGGGGGTTTAAAGGAAGCCCAGCTGCAGTAATCCAGTCTGGCAGGGGGTTTAAAAGAAGTCCAGCTGCAGTAATCTGGGCCTGTGCAACAAGTTACATAGTGTGACAAGTGAACCTGTTTTGCTTTTTCTGCATGGCACTATCAGCCACAGCATATCGTCAGCCGGTAACCAGTCCAGTCCAGCTGTATTCCTCAGCCGATAACCAGTCCGGTCCAGCATATCCTCAGCCGGTAACCAGTCCGGTCCAGCTGTATTCCTCAGCCGATAACCAGTCCGGTCCAGCTGTATTTCTCAGCCGGTAACCAGTCCGGTACAGCTGTATTCCTCAGCCAGTAACCAGTCTGGTCCAGCTCTATTTCTCAACCGGTAGCCAGTCCGGTCCAGCAGCATCTCTTCAGCCGGTAGCCAGTCCGGTCCAGGGGTATTCCTCAGCCGGTAGCCAGTCCAGTCTAGCAGCATCTCTTCAGCTGATAGCCGGCCTGGTACATTACCACTGTGTGGTTCATAACATTGGGGTTCATTCCGAGTTGGTCGCTCGGTAAATTTTTTCGCATCGCAGCGATTTTCCGCTTAGTGCGCATGCGCAATGTCCGCACTGCGACTGCGCCAAGTAAATTTGCTATGCAGTTAGGAATTTTACTCACGGTTTTTTCTTCGTTCTGGTGATCGTAATGTGATTGACAGGAAGTGGGTGTTTCTGGGCGGAAACTGGCCGTTTTATGGGTGTGTGCGAAAAAACGCTACCGTTTCTGGGAAAAACGCGGGAGTGGCTGGAGAAACGGAGGAGTGTCTGGGCGAACGCTGGGTGTGTTTATGACGTCAAACCAAGAACGACAAGCACTGAACTGATCGCAGATGCCGAGTAAGTCTCGAGCTACTCAGAAACTGCACAGAGATGTCTTTTCGCTATATTGCGAATCTTTCGTTCGCAATTTTAAGAAGCTAAGATTCACTCCCAGTAGGCGGCGGCTTAGCGTGTGTAAAGCTGCTAAAAGCAGCTTGCGAGCGAACAACTCGGAATGAGGGCCATTGAACTTATATAAAAGGCAGTTCTCACTGCTACCCAAATCCCATGTGAAAGCGCTATATTTAGCCTCCTCGACTCCAGCTCCAAGCATCATACCCTGGATGTCGGTCATCACCTGACCCAGATAACCTTGTGCACAAAACCGTGACAATCACCTTCCACTTATCACTGTTTTATCACTGATTTATCACTTCTCAAGGCTTAATACATCTGCCCCATTATTTCTTAAACATGCTTTATGCACCCCTGAGGATTCACAAACTCCTAGAATCAGGCTAGAGTGGTATTTGCCTATAGCAGCTGCCTTTCCCATAGAGATGAGCGGGTTCGGTTTCTCTGAATCCGAACCCGCACGAACTTCATGTTTTTTTTCACGGGTCCGAGCGACTCGGATCTTCCCGCCTTGCTCGGTTAACCCGAGCGCGCCCGAACGTCATCATGACGCTGTCGGATTCTCGCGAGACTCGGATTCTATATAAGGAGCCGCGCGTCGCCGCCATTTTCACACGTGCATTGAGATTGATAGGGAGAGGACGTGGCTGGCGTCCTCTCCATTTAGATTAGGAGAGAGAGAGAGAGATTGACCTGAGGCTGATACTGTAGAAGAGAGTGCAGAGTTTAGTGACTGACCACAGTGACCACCAGCAGTGCAGTTGTTTTATTTAATATATCCGTTCTCTGCCTGAAAAAAACGGTACACACAGTGACTCAGTCACATACCATATCTGTGTGCACTGCTCAGCCCAGTGTGCTGCATGCCTGCATCATCTATGTATATATTATATATCTGACTGTGCTCAGCTCACACAGCTTATAATTGTGGGGGAGACTGGGGAGCACTGCAGTGCCAGTTATAGGTTATAGCAGGAGCCAGGAGTACAAGACAGTCACATACCATATCTGTGTGCACTGCTCAGCCCAGTGTGCTGCATCATCTATGTATATATTATATATCTGACTGTGCTCAGCTCACACAGCTTATAATTGTGGGGGAGACTGGGGAGCACTGCAGTGCCAGTTATAGGTTATAGCAGGAGCCAGGAGTACATATTATATTAAAATTAAACAGTGCACACTTTTGCTGCAGGAGTGCCACTGCCAGTGTGACTGACCAGTGACCTGACCACACTGACCACCAGTATAGTTAGTAGTATACTATATTGTGATTGCCTGAAAAAGTTAAACACTCGTCGTGTGACTTCACTTGTGTGGTGTTTTTTTTTTTATTCTATAAAAAACTCATTCTGCTGACAGACAGTGTCCAGCAGGTCCGTCATTATATAATATATATACCTGTCCGGCTGCAGTAGTGATATATATATATATTTTTTATATCATTATTTATCATCCAGTCGCAGCAGACACAGTACGGTAGTTCACGGCTGTAGCTACCTCTGTGTCGGCACTCGGCAGTCCATCCATAATTGTATACCACCTACCCGTGTTTTTTTTTTCTTTCTTCTTTATACATACATACTACTACATCTCTTTATCAACCAGTCTATATTAGCAGCAGACACAGTACAGTACGGTAGTTCACGGCAGTGGCTACCTCTGTGTCGGCACTCGGCAGTCCGTCCATAATTGTATACCACCTAACCGTGGTTTTTTTTTCTTTCTTCTTTATACATACATACTACGACATCTCTTTATCAACCAGTCTATATTAGCAGCAGACACAGTACAGTACGGTAGTTCACGGCTGTGGCTACCTCTGTGTCGGCACTCGGCAGTCCGTCCATAATTGTATACCACCTAACCGTGGTTTTTTTTTCTTTCTTCTTCATACATACATACTACGACATCTCTTTATCAACCAGTCTATATTAGCAGCAGACACAGTACAGTACGGTAGTTCACGGCTGTGGCTACCTCTGTGTCGGCACTCGGCAGTCCGTCCATAATTGTATACCACCTAACCGTGGTTTTTTTTTCTTTCTTCTTTATACATACATACTACGACATCTCTTTATCAACCAGTCTATATTAGCAGCAGACACAGTACAGTACGGTAGTTCATGGCTGTGGCTACCTCTGTGTCGGCACTCGGCAGTCCGTCCATAATTGTATACCACCTAACCGTGGTTTTTTTTTCTTTCTTCTTCATACATACATACTACGACATCTCTTTATCAACCAGTCTATATTAGCAGCAGACACAGTACAGTACGGTAGTTCACGGCTGTGGCTACCTCTGTGTCGGCACTCGGCAGTCCGTCCATAATTGTATACCACCTAACCGTGGTTTTTTTTTCTTTCTTCTTTATACATACATACTACGACATCTCTTTATCAACCAGTCTATATTAGCAGCAGACACAGTACAGTACGGTAGTTCACGGCTGTGGCTACCTCTGTGTCGGCACTCGGCAGTCCGTCCATAATTGTATACCACCTACCCGTGGTTTTTTTTTCTTTCTTCTTTATACATACATACTACTACATCTCTTTATCAACCAGTCTATATTAGCAGCAGACACAGTACAGTACGGTAGTTCACGGCTGTGGCTACCTCTGTGTCGGCACTCGGCAGTCCGTCCATAATTGTATACCACCTAACCGTGGTTTTTTTTTCTTTCTTCTTCATACATACATACTACGACATCTCTTTATCAACCAGTCTATATTAGCAGCAGACACAGTACAGTACGGTAGTTCACGGCTGTGGCTACCTCTGTGTCGGCACTCGGCAGTCCGTCCATAATTGTATACCACCTAACCGTGGTTTTTTTTTCTTTCTTCTTCATACATACATACTACGACATCTCTTTATCAACCAGTCTATATTAGCAGCAGACACAGTACGGTAGTTCACGGCTGTAGCTACCTCTGTGTCGGCACTCGGCAGTCCGTCCATAATTGTATACTAGTATCCATCCATCTCCATTGTTTACCTGAGGTGCCTTTTAGTTGTGCCTATTAAAATATGGAGAACAAAAATGTTGAGGTTCCAAAATTAGGGAAAGATCAAGATCCACTTCCACCTCGTGCTGAAGCTGCTGCCACTAGTCATGGCCGAGACGATGAAATGCCAGCAACGTCGTCTGCCAAGGCCGATGCCCAATGTCATAGTACAGAGCATGTCAAATCCAAAACACCAAATATCAGTAAAAAAAGGACTCCAAAACCTAAAATAAAATTGTCGGAGGAGAAGCGTAAACTTGCCAATATGCCATTTACCACACGGAGTGGCAAGGAACGGCTGAGGCCCTGGCCTATGTTCATGGCTAGTGGTTCAGCTTCACATGAGGATGGAGGCACTCAGCCTCTCGCTAGAAAAATGAAAAGACTCAAGCTGGCAAAAGCACCGCAAAGAACTGTGCGTTCTTCGAAATCCCAAATCCACAAGGAGAGTCCAATTGTGTCGGTTGCGATGCCTGACCTTCCCAACACTGGACGTGAAGAGCATGCGCCTTCCACCATTTGCACGCCCCCTGCAAGTGCTGGAAGGAGCACCCGCAGTCCAGTTCCTGATAGTCAGATTGAAGATGTCAGTGTTGAAGTACACCAGGATGAGGAGGATATGGGTGTTGCTGGCGCTGGGGAGGAAATTGACCAGGAGGATTCTGATGGTGAGGTGGTTTGTTTAAGTCAGGCACCCGGGGAGACACCTGTTGTCCGTGGGAGGAATATGGCCGTTGACATGCCTGGTGAAAATACCAAAAAAATCAGCTCTTCGGTGTGGAAGTATTTCAACAGAAATGCGGACAACAGGTGTCAAGCCGTGTGTTCCCTTTGTCAAGCTGTAATAAGTAGGGGTAAGGACGTTAACCACCTCGGAACATCCTCCCTTATACGTCACCTGCAGCGCATTCATAATAAGTCAGTGACAAGTTCAAAAACTTTGGGTGACAGCGGAAGCAGTCCACTGACCAGTAAATCCCTTCCTCTTGTAACCAAGCTCACGCAAACCACCCCACCAACTCCCTCAGTGTCAATTTCCTCCTTCCCCAGGAATGCCAATAGTCCTGCAGGCCATGTCACTGGCAATTCTGACGAGTCCTCTCCTGCCTGGGATTCCTCCGATGCATCCTTGCGTGTAACGCCTACTGCTGCTGGCGCTGCTGTTGTTGCTGCTGGGAGTCGATGGTCATCCCAGAGGGGAAGTCGTAAGCCCACTTGTACTACTTCCAGTAAGCAATTGACTGTTCAACAGTCCTTTTCGAGGAAGATGAAATATCACAGCAGTCATCCTGCTGCAAAGCGGATAACTGAGGCCTTGACAACTATGTTGGTGTTAGACGTGCGTCCGGTATCCGCCGTTAGTTCACAGGGAACTAGACAATTTATTGAGGCAGTGTGCCCCCGTTACCAAATACCATCTAGGTTCCACTTCTCTAGGCAGGCGATACCGAAAATGTACACAGACCTCAGAAAAAGACTCACCAGTGTCCTAAAAAATGCAGTTGTACCCAATGTCCACTTAACCACGGACATGTGGACAAGTGGAGCAGGGCAGGGTCAGGACTATATGACTGTGACAGCCCACTGGGTAGATGTATGGACTCCCGCCGCAAGAACAGCAGCGGCGGCACCAGTAGCAGCATCTCGCAAACGCCAACTCTTTCCTAGGCAGGCTACGCTTTGTATCACCGGTTTCCAGAATACGCACACAGCTGAAAACCTCTTACGGCAACTGAGGAAGATCATCGCGGAATGGCTTACCCCAATTGGACTCTCCTGTGGATTTGTGGCATCGGACAACGCCAGCAATATTGTGTGTGCATTAAATATGGGCAAATTCCAGCACGTCCCATGTTTTGCACATACCTTGAATTTGGTGGTGCAGAATTATTTAAAAAACGACAGGGGCGTGCAAGAGATGCTGTCGGTGGCCAGAAAAATTGCGGGACACTTTCGGCGTACAGGCACCACGTACAGAAGACTGGAGCACCACCAAAAACTACTGAACCTGCCCTGCCATCATCTGAAGCAAGAAGTGGTAACGAGGTGGAATTCAACCCTCTATATGCTTCAGAGGTTGGAGGAGCAGCAAAAGGCCATTCAAGCCTATACAATTGAGCACGATATAGGAGGTGGAATGCACCTGTCTCAAGCGCAGTGGAGAATGATTTCAACGTTGTGCAAGGTTCTGATGCCCTTTGAACTTGCCACACGTGAAGTCAGTTCAGACACTGCCAGCCTGAGTCAGGTCATTCCCCTCATCAGGCTTTTGCAGAAGAAGCTGGAGACATTGAAGGAGGAGCTAACACGGAGCGATTCCGCTAGGCATGTGGGACTTGTGGATGGAGCCCTTAATTCGCTTAACAAGGATTCACGGGTGGTCAATCTGTTGAAATCAGAGCACTACATTTTGGCCACCGTGCTCGATCCTAGATTTAAAGCCTACCTTGGATCTCTCTTTCCGGCAGACACAAGTCTGCTGGGGTTGAAAGACCTGCTGGTGAGAAAATTGTCAAGTCAAGCGGAACGCGACCTGTCAACATCTCCTCCTTCACATTCTCCCGCAACTGGGGGTGCGAGGAAAAGGCTCAGAATTCCGAGCCCACCCGCTGGCGGTGATGCAGGGCAGTCTGGAGCGACTGCTGATGCTGACATCTGGTCCGGACTGAAGGACCTGACAACGATTACGGACATGTCGTCTACTGTCACTGCATATGATTCTCTCACCATTGAAAGAATGGTGGAGGATTATATGAGTGACCGCATCCAAGTAGGCACGTCACACAGTCGATACTTATACTGGCAGGAAAAAGAGGCAATTTGGAGGCCATTGCACAAACTGGCTTTATTCTACCTAAGTTGCCCTCCCACAAGTGTGTACTCCGAAAGAGTGTTTAGTGCCGCCGCTCACCTTGTCAGCAATCGGCGTACGAGGTTACATCCAGAAAATGTGGAGAAGATGATGTTCATTAAAATGAATTATAATCAATTCCTCCGCGGAGACATTGACCAGCAGCAATTGCCTCCACAAAGTACACAGGGAGCTGAGATGGTGGATTCCAGTGGGGACGAATTGATAATCTGTGAGGAGGGGGATGTACACGGTGATATATCGGAGGGTGATGATGAGGTGGACATCTTGCCTCTGTAGAGCCAGTTTGTGCAAGGAGAGATTAATTGCTTCTTTTTTGGGGGGGGTCCAAACCAACCCGTCATATCAGTCACAGTCGTGTGGCAGACCCTGTCACTGAAATGATGGGTTGGTTAAAGTGTGCATGTCCTGTTTTGTTTATACAACATAAGGGTGGGTGGGAGGGCCCAAGGACAATTCCATCTTGCACCTCTTTTTTCTTTTATTTTTCTTTGCGTCATGTGCTGTTTGGGGAGGGTTTTTTGGAAGGGACATCCTGCGTGACACTGCAGTGCCACTCCTAAATGGGCCCGGTGTTTGTGTCGGCCACTAGGGTCGCTAATCTTACTCACACAGTCAGCTACCTCATTGCGCCTCTTTTTTTCTTTGCGTCATGTGCTGATTGGGGAGGGTTTTTTGGAAGGGACATCCTGCGTGACACTGCAGTGCCACTCCTAAATGGGCCCGGTGTTTGTGTCGGCCACTAGGGTCGCTAATCTTACTCACACAGTCAGCTACCTCATTGCGCCTCTTTTTTTCTTTGCGTCATGTGCTGATTGGGGAGGGTTTTTTGGAAGGGACATCCTGCGTGACACTGCAGTGCCACTCCTAAATGGGCCCGGTGTTTGTGTCGGCCACTAGGGTCGCTAATCTTACTCACACAGTCAGCTACCTCATTGCGCCTCTTTTTTTCTTTGCGTCATGTGCTGATTGGGGAGGGTTTTTTGGAAGGGACATCCTGCGTGACACTGCAGTGCCACTCCTAAATGGGCCCGGTGTTTGTGTCGGCCACTAGGGTCGCTAATCTTACTCACACAGTCAGCTACCTCATTGCGCCTCTTTTTTTCTTTGCGTCATGTGCTGATTGGGGAGGGTTTTTTGGAAGGGACATCCTGCGTGACACTGCAGTGCCACTCCTAAATGGGCCCGGTGTTTGTGTCGGCCACTAGGGTCGCTAATCTTACTCACACAGTCAGCTACCTCATTGCGCCTCTTTTTTTCTTTGCGTCATGTGCTGATTGGGGAGGGTTTTTTGGAAGGGACATCCTGCGTGACACTGCAGTGCCACTCCTAAATGGGCCCGGTGTTTGTGTCGGCCACTAGGGTCGCTAATCTTACTCACACAGTCAGCTACCTCATTGCGCCTCTTTTTTTCTTTGCGTCATGTGCTGATTGGGGAGGGTTTTTTGGAAGGGACATCCTGCGTGACACTGCAGTGCCACTCCTAAATGGGCCCGGTGTTTGTGTCGGCCACTAGGGTCGCTAATCTTACTCACACAGTCAGCTACCTCATTGCGCCTCTTTTTTTCTTTGCGTCATGTGCTGATTGGGGAGGGTTTTTTGGAAGGGACATCCTGCGTGACACTGCAGTGCCACTCCTAAATGGGCCCGGTGTTTGTGTCGGCCATTAGGGTCGCTAATCTTACTCACACAGTCAGCCACCTCATTGCGCCTCTTTTTTTCTTTGCGTCATGTGCTGATTGGGGAGGGTTTTTTGGAAGGGACATCCTGCGTGACACTGCAGTGCCACTCCTAAATGGGCCCGGTGTTTGTGTCGGCCACTAGGGTCGCTAATCTTACTCACACAGTCAGCTACCTCATTGCGCCTCTTTTTTTCTTTGCGTCATGTGCTGATTGGGGAGGGTTTTTTGGAAGGGACATCCTGCGTGACACTGCAGTGCCACTCCTAAATGGGCCCGGTGTTTGTGTCGGCCACTAGGGTCGCTAATCTTACTCACACAGTCAGCTACCTCATTGCGCCTCTTTTTTTCTTTGCGTCATGTGCTGATTGGGGAGGGTTTTTTGGAAGGGACATCCTGCGTGACACTGCAGTGCCACTCCTAAATGGGCCCGGTGTTTGTGTCGGCCACTAGGGTCGCTAATCTTACTCACACAGTCAGCTACCTCATTGCGCCTCTTTTTTTCTTTGCGTCATGTGCTGATTGGGGAGGGTTTTTTGGAAGGGACATCCTGCGTGACACTGCAGTGCCACTCCTAGATGGGCCAGGTGTTTGTGTCGGCCACTAGTGTCGCTTAGCTTAGTCATCCAGCGACCTTGGTGCAAATTTTAGGACTAAAAATAATATTGTGAGGTGTGAGGTATTCAGAATAGACTGAAAATGAGTGGAAATTATGGTTTTTGAGGTTAATAATAATACGGGATCAAAATGACCCCCAAATTCTATGATTTAAGCTGTTTTTTAGGGTTTTTTGAAAAAAACACCCGAATCCAAAACACACCCGAATCCGACAAAAAAAATTCGGTGAGGTTTTGCCAAAACGCGGTCGAACCCAAAACACGGCCGCGGAACCGAACCCAAAACCAAAACACAAAACCCGAAAAATTTCAGGCGCTCATCTCTACTTTCCCATAGAGATCAATATTTTCACAGATACTTGGATGCCCTCAAGCCTTATACTCCCAGTAGTAGGAGCTTATGTAATAACTAGCTGTTCTACCTGTTCTTCGCACGGGAGTTTCTGATTTTCACGGTAGTAAATATAAACTGTTAAAAATCTGGTAGATCTATAGAGCTATACATTTTAGACATTTTAATGTAAATTAATCTTAATCCATGGTGCTTGGCGTTACCTGAGGAGCACCCGTAGCAGATATGGTGAAAAGTGACAGGACCATTTTCGTAGTTTATTGAATTCTACACACTGGAGGTGCCATCCAAATTTTGATCCAATTTTACGTTTGGGCGTTATCGTTCACGCAACGCAAACCACTCATTGGTAATGATGTCATTATGTCAACCCCCTTTTCATCCCCCTAGGGGAGGTTTTTTTAAATTAGAATTACTTAGTCTTCCTATTTCCCACATGCAGTATACCTATGTTAAATTTCATCTTCCTAAAATATTGTGAAGTAAGAGAATTAGTGATGAGTGAGGGCTGTCGCATATATATATATATATATATATATATACACACATTCAGGTGGTGACAGTGATGTAGACTGGAGTGAGTAGAAACAGAATGCATCCAAGAAAACAAGAGCAATGGTAGGAGTCTGGAGTCAGGGACTAAAGCCTAATCCCAGGTGCAGGCAGTGTAACAGGGAGCCAAGAATAGTAATAGTCAGACTGGCAATAGTCAACAAAAGTATCTGAGTCTGCAGCAGCAGCTGAGTGCTGGTTGCAATAGTGGGGTAGAAGAACCAAGCAGCTTCTCACCTCAGAAACCAGAAGCTGAAGCAGTAGACAGGGTCCGGTCAGGCAAAGCAGGGAGACAGAAATAACAGAAGGTCCAGAAGCCATGACTACTATGACAGAGATGCTATAACCAGCAGAGTGGTTATGCCCTGCCTGCCTTTTACCGCTCCTTGTAGTCAATCACACCCCCTGCTAGGAACCATGCCCCAGAGCTTGATTGGAGCCCTGCAATCAAGTGATCACGATAATCATAGCCAGCTGCAGTGGCATGGAGAGGGGTCCAGGGACGAGCATCCCTCTCTCTGTAATGTGCAATGCATCCATACTATGCCAGCTAGCCAGTGGTGTATCTATAATGGGTGCAAGGTGTGTGATATACACAAACCACAGGGTCCATGGGTGGTCCACACCGCACATCCTGCACCAGTAAAATTCAACTTGCTCTTCCAGACATCTGCGGCGATTGGGGCTGCAGACCGAAATCACCAGGGAAAATGACTAGAGTCTACTGCACTGCTAGAGAGGATGGTGCCTGGACGAAGCCTGCACACACTTGGGCCCCCTCCTCTCCTAAAACACTCCAGCTAGCCACAAAAAATCCAAATATATTCCACTTCTTGCTAATTTAAAACAGTTATTCATTTTTTTAATCTTCAAGTTTTCTTTCATTCTTCTTTCAACGTCTTTTTACCTCTTTTGCTTCTTTCTTTTCCATCTGAGTTGTGTCTGAGTTGTGTCCAATCCAGACACAGACAGGGCTGGATTAGCAATTGGTTGATGTGACTACAGCTTCAGGCAGTGGCATCACTAGGGTTGGTGCTACCCAGTGTAGACTGTACAAAACGGGGGTAGTCTCGTGTCTGCCCCAGGTGTATAACATTTTGGTCACACCCCCTTTCTTGTCACATTCGGGGGTTCCCCAGATTCTCTCGGCACAGGGTGGATGACGTGTATCACCAACATCACCGCTGCTTGGTGACACCATCTGAGGGGGTGACACCAAAATAGCAGAGTAGATCTGCTATTTTGGTGTCTCCTGCGCGGTCCACATTGGGGCTGATAGTGTAGGTGTGTACACGCTCATGTGGCATTGGCCACACCCACACAGCTCAGGCATTACCTCCTGTTATTCTCACAATAGGCACTTGACCATCAGGGCTGTAACTAGGGGTGTGTGAGCGGTGCCACAGCACAGAGTGCATGAACCTGTGGGCGGCACCATTGTTGCCCCTTGGTCCCAGCATCTGGCTAGCAGGCTGCCTAGAACAGTACCCTGTAGTGCAGCTGGAGCATACTTTGGTAATGCCAGAGATGCAGACTGCAGTGTGAAATAACCCCTCACCTCCATCCCCCAGAGCTCCAGGCAGTTCTGAGCTTACCGACACTGGTGACCCCGCCCCCTCTACATGGCATTTTGCAGTCAGGGTCGTGGCCGGCACAGGGAACTAGTAAGTCCTGTTACGGTGCTGTTGATCATTTTCATCCCCATGGGCCATATAAACCTTAATTCAGCCCTGCAAACAGATGGTTTCTCTTATATTGACTCTCCTCTGAAGATTATAATTTCATTCTGATAATACTTTGTACATAGCTGACTAGTGGGTTGCTATTAAAATACTTTATTTTTTTACAGAAGAGAACTAAGAACATGAGTGGTGAGATACGAGTCATGAGTGGATTGTTTTTCTTAATATATGTTTAAACCGTGTGAACAGTTTGTAGCAGTGCACTAATGTGTCTGACCCAGATGCCCCCAGCTCATGACGTCATGGGATAAAGTCCATGCCAAACCACCAACAGACTTTCGCCCTGGACAACAGCACTGATCTCACACCCTTATTAAAGCACTACTGTAGTTTATACAGCCACGGTCTGCTTTCATGGACTTCAGTTTTACATTTTCACTACTTAAATATCTAAATGTTTTTATTTTGATATTATTGACCTTTTACATTTTGGGAATAAAAATATATAGGGCCTGATTCAGACCAGATCACTGCTGTGCGTTTTCGCACAGTGGGTGATCAGGTCATAACTGTGCATGCGTATGCACCGCAATGCGCACGTGCGTCGGCCAACAACAACGGGCATCGATGGTCAGTGACAGGATGGTGCGAAAATGTAATTTGCATGGGCGTTCGCAAGGTGATTGACAGGAAGAGGCTGTTTGTGGGTGGTAACTAACCGTTTACTGGGAGTGTCCGGAAAAATGCAGGCGTTCCCAAGTGTTTTCAGGGAGGGTGTCTGACGTCGGCTCCGGCCGAGATACGGCTGTTTTGATCGCACCGTAGGAGTAAGTCCTGGGCTGCGCAGATAAAGTGGATGGAGATAAAGTACCAGCCAATCAGCTCCTAACTTCCATGTTACAGGCTGGGTTTGAAAAAAGACAGTTAGTAGCTGACTGGCTGGTGCTTTATCACCTTCCACTTTATCACTTCACCTGGCTTAATAAATGTGCCCCTGTGTGAGGTGCAAACGGATTTGCAGCTGCCCGCATGCGATCGCACACTTGCATGGGTGAATTTCCACTCCCCCTGGGCGGCGACACTCCGATCGCAGGCCAGCACCATTAGCAGCACAGCGATCAGCTCTGAATCACCCCCTATAGAATTATTGTTTGCAAAAGTAATTTAGTAAATTTACCTCCTGGGATGACATATACTGTATTCTAGCAAAGTAAAGGGCTTATCACATGTCAACCAGAGATTCTCCAAAAACTAGCATTCTCCAAGGTTTGGTAATGAAGCCTTGCAGACAGACCTAACGGCGCACCTGCACAACTCACCCTTATATAGGAAAAGTGTTGACAGACTTATAGGGAGGAAAATATGGGTGTGACACTTGTCAATTAGGTTAGATTGTGTTGCCTACCCTCCCACAGTCTGTTGGAGCCATTTAGTGGGGATTTCAATTGTGCCCGCTACCCCGCATATTAAATGAAATCTCCAGGATTCCTTTAATTCTTCACTGCAGCTCAACTCAACGATCTCCTGTGCAAAGACAGTGATTTACTGCAGGTGGGGCATGTGCAGAGAGATTTAGATTTCAGTGGGTCATATTTTTTCTGTGCAGGGTAAAAAAACTGGCTGCTGTGCATGTGGCCCACAAATGTTAGCTTTATTTTTACACTAAAATTTAGATTTAGATTTCAGTTTGAACACACCCCACCCAAATCTAAATCTCTCTGCACATGTTACATCTGCCCCAACTGCAGCGCAACATGGTTTTGCCCAGTTGTGTGCTTTTTTGCTTTGCTTACAAACATGAATCAGGCCCATTGTGAGCTGTGACTGAGGGTAAAAAAATTAGTAAACTTCAGTTAAAATACAGGGGGAGATATTATTCCCAATATGAGTGAACAGAGAAGTTCCTCACTTTGAACACACAAAAAGGACAATACAGTAACAAGTTTTAACATCTATTTTACCAATAGAAGATCATTAAAGTCTGTAATTTCTTAACATATGTGTAAAACCAAGTGTATTTAACCTAAATATAGGTTAAAAATTAGTTAATCAATAAATATCATAAATAGAACATGAAAATAATGGCTACCTTGATAAGTGTGATCTAAAGGTAAGTATATTTTATGTAGCAGATTAATATAGTGATTTATGGTGGACTTAAAGAAGCCTGTGTAAATAAATCAGGACCCCAAACACAATTCCTCAATGTAGATCATGTGACCAATATGCTGCAGGATTACAGATAACTGTTACGATGAAAGGATTCTGAGTTGCTTGCAGGTCTTCAGGCAGTGACCCCTATACACCCGAGATGAGACTCATAGAATGCACACAGCAGGTCTTCTTGCCTATAAGAGCCACTTTTCCCATAAGACTTTATGCGTCTACCGGTACTGGGATAGCCACCAGGACTTATGCCACTGGCAGTAGTAGGAGCTCAACCCCTGGGTGACCTGAATCAATGCCAACAGGAACTGAACACTAAGATGACTTATACCCCTTTCAGACCGCCACCACTGAACACGGGTTATTGGCACATGAACGTGATTAACCCGTGTTCATGTGCGGTCTGAAAGGTGCAAGGTACTCCTGAAGTGCTAAAGCATCGCCGCTGTGCGATGCTTTTGTACTTCTGTGTGTGTGTGTGTGTGTGTGTGTGGGAAGGGGGGGGGGGGGCGGGCCTGACATACGGAGTGGACTAGCCGCATGTCAGTGTGCCTGATCGTAGCCCTGAAAATTTTTGCAGGGCTACGATCAGGTCTGAATTAGGCCCATAGTCCAACCAAGATGTCCAGAAGTCTTAGCGGAATGAAATTGTAGTAAAAAAGCTCTTCCATGGTCCTGTGGGAGGAATAAGTGACCAGGTGGAGTTTCCGCAGGAGCTTGGTCTTGCATAGACAACACACGAGTGTCCAAATGCTGAGTTAAAGCTGCAAGAATTGCTGAAGAATTACCTTCTTTAGCAATTCTAGGAGAGTCAGAACCTTTGGAGTCTTGAACTGGCAAAAAAACTGTGGGATAAAGCATCCGCCTTGACATTCTTTGATCCAGGTCTAAAAGTAATCACAAACCGAAACCTGGTAAAGAATAAAGCCCAACATGCCTGCCATGGATTTAGTTTTTTTGCGGCTTTAATATAAACCAGATTTTTGTGGTCTGTAAATACAGTAATTTCATGTAATGCTCCCTCCAACCAATGATGCCTGTCTTCAAAGGCCCACTTGATTGCCAATAGCTCACGATTTCCAATGTCATAATTCCTCTCAGCTGAGAACTTCCGAGAAAGTAAGGCACACGGATGAACTTTGTGGTCCTGAAGATCTTTGAGAAAGCACAGCACCGGCTCCAACAGCTGAAACGTCCACCTCCACCAAAAAGGGTAACTACAGATTGGGATGACGAAGAACCGGTGCAGATGTAAACACCTTCTTGAGTCTTTCAAAGGCCAAAACTGCTTGTGGTGACCACTGCTGAACATCCGCTCCCTTCTTGGTGAGCTCCACAATGGGCGCAACAATAGTAGAGAATAAGCAAATAAAGTGCCTAAAACAATTAGAAAATCCCAGTATTGCTCAAACTTTCTTAGGTTCCATGGAGAAACCTTTGGATGAAATAATATAGCCTAAAAAGGATACCTCCCTGACCTCAAATTCACAATTCTCCAGTTTTGCATATAACGTGAACTCCCGGAGTCTTTAAAGAACCATCCTCACTTGGACACGATGTTCCGGTCAATCGGACAATCAAAGTCCTGATGCTGAGCTTCCGTCTTAGAAAACACATCCTGGAAAACATGGTAAGGTTCAGGAAGATTCGTAAGATAAGAATGAATGGTACGTATAGGAAGAGAGAGTCAACGAGTCTCACAATCGAAACTCCATCGAGCAATCTCGCCAGACTTCTAGTCAACTACTGGATTGTGTTCTCTCAACCACGGCAAACCTAAACCCACTGGAGCAAGAGGGCAATGAATGAGGAAAAATCTTAATCTTTCTGAATGAAGAATCCCCACTGAAAAAAAGCAAAGGTGGGGTACAGAACACAATTTGTCCGTGAGTAAGAGAGTTGCCATCTAGACCACAAACTGAAATTGGAGGCTCAAAGGAAATATTTAAAGAAGAAGAAAAGGCGGAGTCCATGAAATTTCCTGCTGCTCCACAGTCCAAAAAGGCATGAACTTCTTTTCACCCAAAAAATTTAATTTGAGGGGGTAATGGTGGAGAAACCCAAGTGAACCCCCCGGACTTCACTCAGGCTAGGTCTTTAGCTGGTCTTTAAGGGCCCCCCCCCCCACACACACACACACACACACACACACACACACACACACACACAAAGTGGCCTTGTGTCACGATCCGGGTAATTAAGCACACTTACTTATCATCCATGTGCCTTCTCAGACTGTCCCTGCGCTCCAAGCCTGGATTCCATCTGCACTGTTTGCTTGCAGTGTGCTGCACAGCATCTCCACAGTCTCTCCTCAGCGATCTCACGAACACTCACATGATAGCTACTCAGCATGCTCCTCCTGTACTAGCGGATGGTGTGTCCTGTTCTCCACGGCCTCCGCCGCCGCCACCATTACTGTAAGCCTCAGCATGCTGTCTACAAACAGACCTTCTCCTGCAGAACCAAACATGGGTGCAGCCATGTTTGGGTTGGTCACATGTCTTACCACAGCTAATCCGCTGCACACAGTATCCTTTCCAGTTGCCCAGCCAATCCCTGCTTCCCAGCAGGTATAAGTATCCTGAACCAGGACTTCCTGGTTGTCAGTGCTATGGTTGTCTAACTCAGTGTTGGATGTCTCTGCATTCTGTGGCTATTTCTGCTTGCTGTTTCCAGGTATTTCAGCTCCTGTGACCTTGCTCCACTTAAAGAGACTTGCACCAGTTTTTATCCTGCTGTGCCGCCTGACTCCAGCGGTGTTCCAACATCGACTCCTGTTGTCATCAGTGTTCCAACATCGACCTCTGTTGCAATCTATGTTCCCTCATCGACCTCTGTTGCCATCTGTGTTCCCTCATCGACCTCTGTTACCATCGGTGTACTTCCATCAGGCTCTCACCATCTGTGCCAGTTTCGCTCAGCATCCTCGGCATTCTGTTCAGCTCTTGGCCTACCTAGGTGCTCTGCCGCCATCGACTCCCACTTCCAGTGTATCATCTCCTGGTCAGTATCGGTTCATCTCTTCAGTACAGTGGTTAGCTGTTTCATCTATGGAGTATACCAACATTGTGTCTTCCAAGACTGTACCATATTGATGCAATACTATGCCTAACAGCATACTTCGTTACTACCGTATCTGAGGAACTTTACTGCATTGAGTACACTGTGATTACTGTCTGCTGAGTATTGAGCCATATACCATCTACCATTGTGATTACCTAAACTGGGTTCAATAAAAGAGCTTACACTTTTACTCCTCTGTCGTTCTGGTCACACCTTCGGTGCCTGTGCTAAAGTACCTTGCATGTCCAGGAATCTTGTACTGCCTCTAAGGTTTACCTACACATCTGCCCGTATGCCTGAGTCTTCCCCAGGTTAGCCTAAACCCTCAGGCATGACACCTTGTACCCCACAGTAAAGGCAAAGTCCTTTTGCTCATTTCCGCTTCTTCTCATCCAGCGTCAGCCGAGTAACCCCGATCTGCATGGGTTTGGCCTTTTCTTCCTGAACCTCCGAACTCGGTGGACAGGTAGGGAGTACCACAAACTCCCTCTCAAACAGCTGTCAATTCAAATGGCCAACTTCATGAGAGCATCTAAGGACTTAGCAGGTGAATAGAGCCAATTTGGAACTCGCTACATCATTCCACCTGGAGTCTACGCATATCTTCTAAATTTAGTGCAGTGGGACTCTGCGGTCCCAAGACCCTGCCTGAGAGAACGAAGATGAGCCTAGGCTGAAGCAGCATGATCCGGGTCATCATATAATAGGCTCATGGCTGCGAAAAAGGAATTCACTGAGGATAATGCTTCAGACCTGGAGGGTAATCCAAATGCCCAAGTCTGGGGATTCCCTTGACGCAAAGAAATAATAATTTTAACCTGCTGGGTTTCAGATCCGGAGGAATCTGGTCTAAGATCAAAATATAGTTTACAACTCTCAAAAATTAAGAAATTGCTCTATATTACCAGAGAACTGATCAGGCAAATTAACTTTTGTCTCCCTACTTTGATTAGAGGTAAAACCTGCTCGTATGGCTTCTCCTTGTGTGGAAACGTTCAGAGTAAGCTCCTGGAGCTTCTGAGTTAGACCTTGAATCTGGTTTGCCAGAACTTGTTCTGCACAACTTCTGGGGAAAAAACTTTGTCCTCCTAAATTATGGCTGGTCATAAATGTTATGATGGAAAGCAGTTCTTCATTCTGAGTTGCTTGCAGGTCTTCAGGCAGTGACCCCTGTACACCCGGGGTTGAGACTCATAGAATGCACACTACAGGTCTACTTGCCTATAAGAGCCGTTTTTCCCATTAGACTTTATGCACCTACAAGTGCTGGGATGCCCACCAGGACTTACGCCACTGGGTGACCTGAATCAAAGCCAACAGGAACTGAACCCTAAGATAACTAAGTGGGCAGCTGAGATGAATGGGGAGAAGGGATGGCAAACAATGGCTATGTGGCTAGAACTAAGGTACAGTGGGAATAAGGGACTGTCGGGCCAGGGAGAGGTTAATACTAAGGAGGATAAACACAAAAAATACCCCTAACTGGAGATAACCTCCAGGCAGGGAGGAACAGTACTATTACTAATAGCTAGTACTTTACTAATACTAAAGAAAAGACTAAGGGTATATAATTCTGCAAGATTATTTTATGGAAAGTTGGTACAGAGCAGAGGCTGAATACCAGAGCTGACACTGTAGATGAATGCTGAGAGGCAGGGGAGAATTCTGCAGACGGAGACTGAAGCACAGTGACAACGGCTCCCGCAGCAACCAGGAACTATGACCAGCACTAGTTGACAGGCAGACCAGAAAGATATCATTGCTTGAGCACAGACCAGCCGCCCTTAATGAGAACTCAGTGCAGCTGCCCCGCTGCATGCACACAGGGCACAACACAGCCCCTTCTGTCAGCGTGCCTGGTTGCTAGGGAGCCAGCGGGCAGGGAGCTAGCCACGTCCCCCATTACCAGGGGATCGCCTAGCAATGACCAGACGCCAGAAGCCACACGGAACAGCTGTAACAATAACAATCCATTTCTCAAATTGGAGTAAGTGGTATTTAAAACATTTGGTGTCTGTAATGGTTTGGGAGATACTATAAAGTATAACAGCACAGCCATTAAATTTAGGTAAGGTCTAAAAGTTGCAGGCAGTCCAGTGTTCACAATGAAAAAACATCTAATACAATAATAATAATAATAATAATAATTAAAAAAAAACATACTTAGCCATATATTCTCAGTCGACCTGACAAGATTCACATATGGTCAAATTGTATTTGGAATTTATTGTATAGGCATCACATTTATCATGTAAATTTTTCAGAAAAAAAATATTACAGCGAATAGCTGTTGCAAACAAGACATTGAGTATTGTATGCAGCAATCTTCGTATCAATATATTATATTGTTACTAATGTTAAATAAAAATATCTTGCAACAAGCATTTAATAATAGATACGCCTATATGTCGTGCTAGACCCATCCTTTGGGCGGGGCATGATACACCCCCTCAACAGCATTCTACTGCCAACTATAATCACCCTGAAAGTAGTTTTCAAAAGTAGGCAAGTATGCATTAGAGCTGTGGGGAGGATTGTTTATCAGCCATCCTGACAAATAAAGCAGATGGTTACAAAGTTACATTGTGTCATCTTGAGCATGGTTGTCTGTTTGCTTTTCACAGTTGACATAGACATACAAATTGTGCACTGATATTGTTATGACCTGTCAGACGCAGGTCCTGCTCGTTGCCACTGGAGTCCTCAGCTCCCGCCCAGCGCTTGATGCGGCAGCCTCTCTGCCTTCTGGGAGCTGCCGAGCACCTAGCAACCGAGATGCTGGATGCAGGTGGTGTTCCTAGTTGCTAGGCAATCAGGAAGTCAGCACCAGCACTCAGTGAAGACGTGCAGTATCGCAGCTGCACATCCTTCAATAATCATTGTTCTTCCTGAATTCCTAGGAGCTAATTGGAGCAGCTACCCTATATATCATCTCCATGTTACTCCCTCAGTGCTGGTTATAGTTTACCCTGCTGTGTAAACCTCTCAGCCATTACTCAGTGCTATTCCAGGTCTACAGTTTATTGGACAAGCTCCTACTACTGGAGGTATCAAGTCCAGGGGGCACCCTAAGTACCGCCATGTGCAACAAGCACTAAGGGAACAGCGGGGGGATGCTATTGGTGAAAACCCTCTTGAGGGCTCTAGGAGTCTCACCCCAACAGTACTGGTGTTCCCCACGACCCGAAGCTAGCCTTAGTGCCCTTCTTGTCTAGCAAATCCAAGTATATTCACATCTAGCAAGTCCAATTATTTCCACTCTCATCAAGTCCAAAAACCACTATTCTAAGCAAGTCCAAGAGTCTCGTTGCCAAGCAAGTCCAAAGTTCCTAACAGTTGATGTGGGAATGTTTTCAACCATGCCCATGTTATGATGCAGTTATTAGGCGACCCTTGAATAAAAAGTAGCTTACCTACACACAGGGATCAGTGATTTGTGGGCTGCTTAAATAACTCTATTAGCTGAACTGTGTGGTCGTCGGTGGACTTTACGCTTGTGAGGCTTTCAGCGCTACTTATAATTTGTGCTCTTTCATTTTGTTATTATGTATATATTTTTGTCTGTATTATTCTGTACTTGTGCAATTTATTATGTGTAACCCCTTCGTATGGCACTGCAGAACTCTTATGGCACCATACACATATATATAAAAGATAATAATAGTTCTATTTACCACACAATGCTATTGCATACTTTCCTACTCTCCTGGAATGGCCAGGAGGCCCCTGAAAATGTGGGCAGATCTCTTGCATCCAGCTCACCCCCATCCGCAACCATGGGCGTTTCAAGAGAGGAGGTGATCCGTGTGCAACTTGCACTGCGGGCCCCCTACTCTACGGCAGTTTGTAGACTCTGGCATAAGGCCAGAGTCTATTGTGCATGCGCAGGTCTCCAGGAACATGGTGCCCGCGCATTGTTCCCGGGAACATCTCCAGTGTGTTACTCTTTTATGCAAGTTATGCTACCTAAAGACCCTGTCAAAGAGGAATATTTTTAAAATTAAATGACACATCACTATAAATAAATATTAATTTCACAATTGCAGGTACAGTAAGCATCTCCTGGTATAGACAGTGGCACATTTCAACACAGTAGTCTGTAAAAGAGACAAAGTTCAGCAGTTTTATTGTGCAGGATATAGATAAGATAAATAATAATAAAAATCAAAACAACAACAATGTTAAATCTTGGCTGGTGCAGCTCAGAATAACTATCATCTAGATGTGGACTCAAATATGCATAGGAAAACACACACACACACACACACACACACACACACACACACACACACACACACTGTACAGTATACTGTATATTCAATCCAACACATCTGAATGTGCATCTACTTAGCTGTAATACATTAGGATTTATGCCAGATATACATCCCATGATAGTGTAGATATGAGGATTAACAGTATCCTTTTAAAGTCACATTACCCAGTGTACGTGGTAGTCCAAATAAAGTTATTATAGCATACCTCCCAACTGTCCCGATTTTCGTGGGACAGTCCCGTTTTTTTGGGACTGTCCCGCTGTCCCACTCGTGGACAACAGTGTCCCGTGGTGGGGGAGCAGTTGGGAGGCTCCTGCACTCGCTGCCCTGTTTAGCGCATGCACACAGCGTCTATTCACGAGAGACAGAGGAGGAGATGGCATGCCAGCAGCTCACAGAGAGCTAGACATGCCCCCTCAGTGGCGGATATGGGGGTGTGGCTTGCAATCGCGGCACTTCTGTGAAGCGATGCCCCCTTTCACATAGGACATGCCCCCTTTTCGCCCACGGGTGCAGCTTCGTCGCGCAGATGTCCCGCTCTCTGTTTGACAACTGTTGGGAGGTATGTCATAGATCTAATGGAACCTGGTAGCAGTGTGTTAGGAATCTGCTCTTGCGCTGGAACCCCCCTTTAGCAGCACTGCTGCTTCTTCCTTTATCCACACTACAGCAGAGAGGAAAGGGTTCTCCCTTTCCTGACATAGATAATATGACAGATAAATGTATACAAAATAATAGAGTATTTAATACTAGGTTCCCCTTTTTCTTCAATTAAATGAACAAATGGTAAGAATTTCCCAAATCACATTCAGTACGGGTTTCAATAATGCAAAATCCCATTGACATAAGTAAACTTTCTATAAAATGTTATCTTACTGATTATAGATACAATATCAATTATTATATATCCTGTAAGTTAAGCATAAAATAACAGTCACAATCCCTGTTATATTGTATTCACAACCAGTATCCTCCTCTCTCTTCTGCTTTTCCTTCAGTCCCTTATACCATCATATCTCCACTGCCAACAATGACACAAAACCTTTGGGTTCGGCCGTCCCGCTCACGGGCTGGCTTGGGAACTGGGGGGCAGATGCAAGCAAGTACTTTTCTACCAGCGCATTCAATTAAAAATGGGCTTAGCAAAAAGTGTTGTATGTGTAATTTGCGTAGTGTGGGTGCGGCTTAAATAGCTTGTAATATATAAAACAATGTTATAACAAAAAGCTGTAAACTAATACATCATCTACCAGCCTCATCTGGCAAAGCTGGGACTATTCTAGTGACCGATAGACAATACAGGACCTCTCTAGCAACCAATAACAGTGAAGGAACCATTCTACTCCATATGTAAAATAAAAAATATTACAGGGACCATTCCACTCCATATGTTTTATTTATATATATATATATATATATATATATATATATACATATATATTGAGAATGCTGATTTATATACAGGAATGAAAGCTATACCTTAAACACACCTTAAATACACTTTACCATGGAGCCGCTGCGGCCGCTATACTTAATACACACTCTACGTACTTTTTACGCTATTAGCGTAAAGAGTCCCGTACTGCGTACGGACTTTGCGTACAAATGCCGCGCTGACGGTACAAAGTACACACAGCGCGTACACACCCAATGAATACACTTTAAACCTTATGCAGCAATGCAGTGCGATGCTATTACACTTTAAACCTTAGCAGGGAAAGAAAGACACGACACCAGTCTGTAGTTAAACCACTGGGTTCCGACACCACAGCGTATTATTGCTGAAAGGGGGTTACAATATAAACAATACAATACAACAGAATAATGGCTGCATTCAATGGTACATACGTGATTGGATTCACCGCGCTACCCGGTCCGGTCCTCGGTCATCTAATAGATAACTTTGTGAGTCTTGTGTCTGACCAGGTCTGCTGCAGGCTCTCTTTATATAATTCATCCAAAACTTAACACAATGGATACTGTAATCTCTTTGTCCTTTGGACACAGGGATGGTCATTTACAGCACAGGAGAGGTCATAGGTCTGTTTGAATAGGTGGGCGATGTCTGTTCCAACTGCTCTTGTGGGTGGTCTCCTCTGGATTCCCGCCGCATACATAATGTACAGTAAATACAGTTCATATCTATATTCTGCTCCTGCACATAACTATCCGCAGGAACATGCGATCTTTCTCAAACCAACACCGGAATGTAACCCTTAAAATACCCTACAGCGGGATACCAAACACCACCTTATAACCTTGTTCTGTCCCCTCCTATCCTGTAAAGGTGAATCTCTTTGTTCTGTTACCATTTAAACTGCTGTTACTTTCTGATGTGGTGCAGGGAGACTATGGGGGTAATTCCAAGTTGATCGCAGCAGGAAATTTTTTAGCAGTTGGGCAAAACCATGTGCACTGCAGGTGTGGCAGAAAAAACATTTGCAGAGAGAGTTAGATTTGGGTGGGTTATTTTATTTCTGTGCAGGGTAAATACTGGCTGCTTTATTTTTGCACTGCAAATTAGATTGCAGATTGAACACACCACACCCAAAGCTACCTCTCTCTGCACATGTTATATCTGCCTCCCCTGCAGTGCACATGGTTTTGCCCAATTGCTAACAGAATTCCTGCTGCGATCAACTTGGAATTACCCCCTATGTGTACATTGTGCACTATTTGGATAAATATGTAATGTGTTTTGATGGCTTTTTCATGCGTTCACAAACTCTACCGTAAATACTCATACCACGCGCTAATACGCAGGACCGCGGGAGCGACCATACACAAATTGCGGATATGTGCACGTACGGCAGAACAAGTACACGCGCGGAGGCCATCTGTGTGTAGTTTGTACGTGATGGGTGTACTGTAATATTTTTCGACTTTGACAATATATATACACTGCTCAAAAAAATAAAGGGAACACTAAAATAACACATCCTAGATCTGAATGAATGAAATATTCTTATTAAATACTTTGTTCTTTACATAGTTGAATGTGCTGACAACAAAATCACACAAAAATTATCAATGGAAATCAAATTTATTAACCCATTTATTAACCCATGGAGGTCTGGATTTGGTCACACTCAAAATTAAAGTGGAAAAACACACTACAGGCTGATCCAACTTTGATGTAATGTCCTTAAAACAAGTCAAAATGAGGCTCCGTAGTGTGTGTGGCCTCCACGTGCCTGTATGACCTCCCTACAACCCACACAAGTGGCTCAGGTAGTGCAGCTCATCCAGGATGGCACATCAATGCGAGCTGTGGCAAGAAGGTTTGCTGTGCCTGTCAGCGTAGTGTCCAGAGCATGGAGGCGCTACCAGGAGACAGGCCAGTACACCAGGAGACGTGGAGGAGGCCGTAGGGGGGCAACAACCCAGCAGCAGGACCGCTACCTCCGCCTTTGTGCAAGGAGGAACAGGAGGAGCACTGCCAGAGCCCTGCAAATGACCTCCAGCAAGCCACAAATGTGCATGTGTCTACTTAAATGATCAGAAACAGACTCCATGAGGGTGGTATGAGGGCCCGACGTCCACAGGTGGGGGTTGTGCTTACAGCCCAACACCGTGCAGGACGTTTGGCATTTGCCAGAGAACACCAAGATTGGCAAATTAGCCACTGGCGCCCTCTGCGCTTCACAGATGAAAGCAGGTTCTCACTCAGCACATGTGACAGACGTGACAGTGTCTGGAGACGCCAAGGATAATGTTCTGCTGCCTGCAGCATCCTCCAGCATGACCGGTTTGGCAGTGGTTCAGTAATGGTGTGGGGTGGCATTTCTTTGGGGGGCCGCACAGCACTCCATGTGCTCACCAGAGGTAGCCTGACTGCCATTAGGTACCGAGTTGAGATCTTCAGACCCCTTGTGAGACCATATGCTAGTGCGGTTGGCCCTGGGTTCCTCCTAATGCAAGACAATGCTAGACCTCATGTGGCTGGAGTGTATCAGCAGTTCCTGCAATACGAAGGCATTGATGCTATGGACTGGCCTGCCCGTTCCCCAGACCTGAATCCAATTGAGCACATCTGGGACATCATGTCTCGCTCCATCCACCAATGCCACATTGCACCACAGACTGTCCAGGAGTTGGCGGATGCTTTAGTCCAGGTCTGGGAGGAGATCCCTCAGGAGACCATCCGTCACCTCATCAGGAGCATGCCCAGGCGTTGTAGGGAGGTCATACAGGCACGTGGAGGCCACACACACTAGTGAGCCTCATTTTGACTTGTTTTAAGGACATTACATCAAAGTTGGATCAGCCTGTAGTGTGTTTTTCCACTTTAATTTTGAGTGTGACTCCAAATTCAGACCTCCATGGGTTAATAAATTTGACTTCCATTGATAATTTTTGTGTGATTTTGTTGTCAGCACATTCAACTATGTAAAGAACAAAGTATTTAATAAGAATATTTCATTCATTCAGATCTAGGATGTGTTATTTTAGTGTTCCCTTTATTTTTTTGAGCAGTATATATATATATATATATATATATATATATAAAGAAAGGAAATTGGCGCCCAAAGGTTATTTTAACCTATAAATACAGGAAACCCAGTGGGTTTCACAATTAACATTGATTTTAAAACATAAACATGAACTGTTCTTTCATAAAAAATTTATTAAAATGTACAGAAGCAATGAAGCAAGTCCATCATATTACACAGACAAAATGATGTAATTTCTCTTCGAATACTCCATCTTTGAAGTTGATAGAGGAATATCGGCAACTTAGTGCAGTATCTTTAATCTTCCTCATATACTATTCAAAGATATCAAATATAACAACCCAACGCGTTTCGTCTAGTAACTAGACTTCATCAGGGGTTTGTCTTTTGGTATTAACATTTATCAAAATGTGATCAGAGTGGACACTCAGGATTTTTCAAAGAATAACTTCAAAAACATCAAAAAGGAGACTGCCGAAGCTTCAATCCAGTCTCATATATTCGATAGATCAGAATTCAGCTATTTCCTATGTTTCTAACTTTCAAAAGGAAGGTGAAAACAGCAAGATCCTGCCAAAAATGGACCTCATGTGTCAAACACAAACGTGAAATACAGATACGGATAAGAGCTGTACATACAGATTCACACAGGAATTTTTTTTCCAAACAGACAGCCAGTGGTACTCCAGTGTCCTCCAAAGGAAAGTTTTTTCCTGTGTGAATGTGTATGTACAGCTTATCCGTATCTGTATTTCACGTTTGTGTTTGACACATGAGGTCCATTTTTGGCAGGATCTTGCTGTTTTCACCTTCCTTTTGAAAGTTAGAAACATAGGAAATAGCTGAATTCTGATCTATCGAATATATGAGACTGGCTTGAAGCTTCGGCAGTCTCCTTTTTGATGTTTTGAAGTTATTCTTTGAAAAATCCTGAGTGTCCACTCTGATTGATCACATTTTGATAAATGTTAATACCAAAAGACATACCCCTGATGAAGTCTAGTTACTAGATGAAACGCATTGGTTTGTTATATTTGCGATCTCTGATTAGTATATGAGGAAGATTAAAGATACTGCACTAAGTTTCCGATATTCCTCTATCAACTTCAAAGATGGAGTATTCGAAGAGAAATTACATCATTTTGTCTGTGTAATATGATGGACTTGCTTCATTGCTTCTGTACATTTTAATAATTTTTTTATGAAAGAACAGTTCATGTTTATGCTTTAAAATCAATGTTAATTGTGAAACCCACTGGGTTCCCTGTATTTATAGGTTAAAATAACCTTTGGGCGCCAATTTCCTTTCTTTTTATATTTTCTGTATCTAGTCCCTCCTAACAAGGGACTTAGTGAAATAGGCAGCCCCTCCCAAGGAGTACTGTATCTTATTGTATCTAATTAGCCTTAGAACAGCGCAGAAGGAGAGTATTTGGTTGATATATATATATATATATATATATATATATGTGTAGATATATATACTAGGGATTCGGCGACCAATGGTGTACCGTGTGGAAAATACTTGGAAGACAACCTAACTAGTTTAAAAAGATATATATGGACTAGAGAGATGTTTCTGTGCAGATTAAAAAATTAACATATTTATTTCAACAATTGCGATAAAAAATTCCAATATATAATATAAGGGAACAGGTCGTTATGTCACTGTATATAAGCAGTTTTCACTTAAAAAAGAAGGAAATTTTTTAAAAGGATTATTACATAAAAAATAGTAAAGTGCATGCGGATGGTATGGTAAAAGATATTAATAAAAAGTATAACACATAAATGATATATATATACATATATATCATTTATGTGTTATACTTTTTATTAATATCTTTTACCATACCATCCGCATGCACTTTACTATATATATATATATATATATATATATTTATAAACAGACTTGGCATAAAAACTTCTATTTTCACTTTAAAAACAAAAAACACCTACTACATATACAGCAAAAATGTAAGTGTAAAATACTGGCGACCTTATATTGGTGTAATAACACTAAAGCCTCATCACCACTAGAACAGGAAACGCAGGCGTGTTTGGGGCCGGCCAATGACGTTGCCTGCATTTCCTGTGGAGGGGTCAACCTCTATTTCATGCGGTCGCAATTAAATTGCGAGCGCATAGTTGGGCAGAGCCACAAATGCTGGGTGGCCTTGCCCTGTGCTGGACGGCCCCCAGCATGTGAATAGTGTCACGATCCGGGTATCTGGACGCCATTTCTTACCCATCAGATGCCTCCTAAGGCTGGCTCAGCGCTCCAGGACCGGATTCCATCTGTTATCCTGATGTGTACATTCCTGTATCCTCTCCTGTCACTCTGGGACGCTGTCACAGTAAACGCCATATTACACCTGGCATGGCGTCTCCCGCGGCCTCCGCCGCCGTCCCTAAACTTCTGCATGCAGAGTGTCTGAGTGGCGATTACGTCAGCCGCGGCCTCCGCTGTGTCCGCGTGGTTGGATGTGCATCTGTCAGCCTGGCGCCTCCTGTCTCCGGTGGCCGGCGCCGCCATTACTGTTTTCATTACCACATGGATTACAAACCAAACTTCCCTCCAAGTGTCTGCATGGGCGCAGCCATCTTGGATTCTGTCAGCTGATCACTTCCACCTATCTGTTCTCAGTATTGATAATCTGCATAATTGCCTAGCCAATCCCTTCCTTGCTGCAGGTATAAATACACTGTGCCTGAGCAAGGAAGGCGTCAGTGCTTTGGTTGTCAAACCTAGTTCCTGTTTGTCTCTCTCCTGTGATTGTCTTCCAGGTTCCAGCTCCTGTCTCAAGACTTCCACCATAGAGACCCGCACCAGCATTCCACCTGCGGTGTAGCCTGACTCTACAATCCATTGTGGATTCATCTGTTTCCAGCTACAACATTACCTGCTTCCAGCTCAGCTTCCAGCAGAGTACAGCTTCCCTTAAAGGGCCGGTGTCCTTTCTACACTTTACCACTCTCCACCGGTATTATTATTTCTCCGCTCTCAAGTTCTACATTTCAGTTCATATTTCATCGCTCCCAAGTTCATTTATTATTTAACTGGTTCCAGCCAGTATCCACTCCGTGCTAACAACAGTCTGGTTCCAGACAGTATCCACAGCAGCTGTTTTATCTTCAGCAACCCAGCTTTTCCTGGAACACCAGCTGGCACAATCCTGGGTTATCTCCATTGCTACAGTCGGGCCTGGTAAGGACTTTCCATCTAGAAGATCATAAGAACTATCTCACACTACCAGTGCCCTGTGGCTCCTGCCATCCTGTAGTACCCAGGAACTGTATTTATTCTTTGCTGACTTTTACGTTTTCTTTTACTGCTGCTGTGTTGCGGAGTTGTCATAATAAACATCATTGACTTTTATCCAAGTTGTCGTGGTCACGCCTTCGGGCAGTTATTATTCATGTTACTTACATGTCCAGGGGTCTGATACAACCTCCCAGGTTCCGGTACATCTCAGCCCCTACAACTGAGGCTGCCTCCCGTCAGCTCAGGCCCTCAGTTGTGACAGTAAGCACTGACCTAATGAATCCAGCCGGAGACCAGGATCAAGCGGCCAGGCCGATGCAAGAACTGGCAGCCCGACTAGAACATCAGGAGGCTGCACAGGGCCACATCATCCGCTGTCTCCAGGATCTCTCTACTCGGCTGGATGGGATTCAGACAACTCTCCGTGGATCAGGCGCGTCTGGTGCGTCAACCACAGTGACTCCAGCTATAACCCCACCCACCTTACCCATTTCTGCTCCACGTCTTCATCTTCCAACGCCAGCAAAATTTGACGGATCTCCAAGATTCTGCAGGGGATTTCTCAACCAGTGTGAGATTCAGTTTGAGCTACAACCTGGCAATTTTCCCAGTGACCGTACAAAAATTGCCTACATTATTTCTCTTCTCAGTGGCTCAGCCCTTGATTGGGCATCACCGTTATGGGAGAGGTCCGACACCCTGCTATCTTCCTACACTGCCTTCGTGTCAACATTCAGGCGCATCTTCGACGAGCCAGGCCGGGTAACCTCAGCTTCATCCGAGATTCTCCGTTTACGCCAGGGGTCACGTACTGTAGGACAATATATGATACAGTTCCAGATCCTGGCGTCCGAACTGGCATGGAACGACGAGGCCCTGTATGCTGCATTCTGGCATGGCTTATCTGAGCGTATTAAAGATGAGTTAGCTACCAGAGACTTACCTTCTAAGTTAGATGAGCTAATCTCACTCTGCACGAAAGTTGATTTACGTTTCAGAGAGAGAGCAACTGAGCGTGGAAGATCATCTGCTCCAAAATCTTCTGCTCCTCCTCCTCGTCAACTGTCACCATCTAAAGATGAGCCCATGCAACTTGGCCGTTCCCGTTTAACTCCTGCTGAGCGCCGAAGACGTCTCTCCGAGTTTCTCTGTCTCTATTGTGCAGCTCCGTCTCACACCATTAATGCCTGTCCCAAACGTCCGGGAAACTCCAAATCCTAGCTCGCCAAGGAGAGGGCCGGCTAGGAGTAATGATCTCCTCTCCATCTCCTCAAGATTGTAATCTCCCAGTCTCGCTTCAAGTTGCTCAACGTTATCGGAACGTCATTGCCCTCCTTGATTCCGGAGCAGCTGGGAACTTTATTACCGAAGCCTATGTTAAACGGTGGTCCCTACCCACCGAGAGACTTCCTTCGTCCATTTCTTTAACTGCCGTGGATGGCAGCAAAATTTTTGATGCAGTTATTTCTTTAAGGACTCTACCAGTTCGTCTGAGAGTGGGAGTTCTTCATTCCGAACTTATTTCTTTTTTAGTGATTCCAAGAGCCACACATCCTGTGGTCCTGGGCCTTCCATGGCTCCGTCTTCACAATCCTACAATTGATTGGACGACTACGCAAATCCTGGCATGGGGTTCCTCCTGTGCTGAGACATGTTTGTTTAAAGTATTGCCTGTCTGTTCTTCCTCCCCCAGGTCGTCTGATGTTCCACCTCCTCCATATCAAGATTTCACGGATGTGTTCAGTAAAGCTTCTGCTGATATCCTTCCTCCTCATAGAGAATGGGACTGTCCGATTGATCTCGTTCCAGGGAAGGTTCCACCTCGAGGCCGAACTTATCCGTTGTCTCTGCCTGAGACGCATTCTATGGAGGAATATATTAAAGAGAACCTAGCAAAGGGGTTCATTCGACCTTCTTCTTCTCCAGCCGGCGCAGGCTTCTTTTTTGTAAAAAAGAAAGATGGTGGTCTGCGGCCGTGCATCGACTACAGAGGTTTGAACGACATTACCATCAAGAACCGTTATCCTTTACCCCTGATTACTGAGCTCTTTGACAGAGTTAGCGGAGCTACCATCTTTACAAAGCTGGACTTGCGAGGTGCATACAATCTCATCCGGATCCGTGAGGGTGACGAGTGGAAGACCGCCTTTAACACCCGTGACGGACATTATGAGTACCTCGTCATGCCCTTCGGATTGAGCAATGCTCCAGCTGTCTTCCAGCATTTTGTCAATGAGATCTTCAGAGACATTCTATACCGTCATGTCGTGGTCTATCTAGACGATATCCTCATTTTTGCCAACGATTTAGAGGAACATCGTTTTTGGGTTAAAGAGGTTCTGTCCCGTCTCCGTGTCAATCATCTCTATTGCAAATTAGAAAAATGCGTCTTTGAAGTCAAGTCCATTCCGTTTCTAGGGTACATTGTGTCCGGTTCCGGACTAGAGATGGATCCTGAGAAACTACAAGCAATCCAAAATTGGCCGGTACCCTTAACCCTCAAAGGGGTCCAGAGGTTCTTAGGGTTCGCCAACTATTACCGAAAGTTTATACGAGACTTTTCCACCATTGTGGCGCCTATTACTGCTTTCACTAAGAAGGGTGCTAACCCGTCCAAGTGGTCTGAAGAAGCCATGCAAGCATTTCATCTTTTAAAACAAAGGTTCATCTCTGCGCCTGTTCTGAAACAGCCTGACATCGACTCTCCTTTCATCTTAGAGGTGGATGCCTCCTCCGTTGGAGTAGGAGCGGTGTTATCTCAGAGGGCTAAAGATGGCCATTTACACCCTTGCAGTTTCTTCTCCCGGAAGTTCTCCCCAGCTGAGCGCAACTATGCCATTGGCGACCAGGAGTTGCTAGCCATCAAGCTCGCTCTAGAAGAGTGGAGGTATCTGTTGGAG
This sequence comes from Pseudophryne corroboree, assembly GCF_028390025.1. Taxonomy (NCBI): domain Eukaryota; kingdom Metazoa; phylum Chordata; class Amphibia; order Anura; family Myobatrachidae; genus Pseudophryne; species Pseudophryne corroboree. The sequence goes on from NC_086445.1 coordinate 605,110,226, forward strand.
GGAGCTTCTCATTCAATCACCATACTTACAGACCACAAGAACCTTTTATACCTGAAGGGCGCACAATGTCTCAACCCTCGTCAGGCCAGATGGGCACTTTTCTTTTCCAGGTTCGACTTTAAACTCCAGTTCTGTCCGGGCTCTCAGAATCGCAAGGCCGATGCCCTTTCCCGCTCATGGGAGCAAGAAAATGAGTCAGAGTCTTCAGACAAGCATCCTATTATAAATCCGTTGGCATTCTCCACGGTAGGGATGGACTCTACGCCCCCATCAGGGAAAAGTTTTGTGAAGCCGATGCTAAGGAAGAAGCTCATGCATTGGGCCCATGCTTCCCGTTTTGCCGGACATACAGGTATCCAAAAAACCCTGGAGTTTATCTCTAGGTCCTATTGGTGGCCAACTCTGAAAAAGGACGTCTTGGAGTTTATTGCATCTTGCCCAAAGTGTGCCCAACATAAAGTATCCCGCCAGTCGCCTGCGGGGCAACTGGTTCCACTATCCGTTCCCCGTCGACCATGGACCCACTTGTCGATTGATTTCATTACAGACTTACCCATGTGCAACAAGTTCAATACCATCTGGGTGGTAGTTGACCGGTTCACCAAGATGGCACACTTCATTCCTCTCACCGGTCTTCCGTCAGCTTCCAAGTTGGCTCAAGTATTCATACAAGAGATCTTCCGACTCCACGGTCTTCCTGAAGAAATTATCTCAGATCGAGGAGTTCAATTCACAGCCAAATTCTGGCGAAGTTTATGTCAAGTCCTCCAAGTCAAGCTAAAGTTTTCCACGGCTTACCATCCTCAGACCAATGGTCAAACCGAGAGGGTGAATCAGGACTTGGAGGCCTTCCTCCGCATCTATGTGTCCTCCTCTCAAGATGACTGGGTTCAATTACTTCCCTGGGCCGAGTTCTGTCATAACAACCAGTATCATTCTTCATCTGCTTCAACACCATTCTTCACTAACTTTGGATTCCACCCTAAAGTCCCTGAGTTCCATCCGCTTCCAGCAACTTCTGTTCCCGCAGTGGATATCACCTTGCATCAGTTTGCCAATATCTGGAAGAGCGTACGATCAGCTCTGCTCAAGGCATCGTTCAGGTACAAGAAGTTTGCGGATAAGAAGCGTCGAGCAGTTCCTGCTCTCAAGGTGGGTGATCGGGTATGGTTATCCACGAAGAATTTGAGGTTAAGAGTTCCCAGTATGAAGTTTGCACCTCGCTATATCGGTCCTTTCAAGATTGAACAAGTCATCAATCCTGTTGCTTACAGACTCCAGTTGCCTCCCTTCTTAAAAATACCAAGGACATTCCATGTTTCCCTGTTGAAACCGCTGATCTTGAATCGGTTTCATTCCTCACTTCCTCCAACTCCGAAAGTCCAAACTCAACGAGGCGTTGAGTATGAAGTGGCCAAGATCCTGGACTCACGTCACCGTTACGGTCAACTACAATATCTTATTGACTGGAAGGGTTATGGTCCTGAGGAACGTTCATGGACCAATGCTTCTGATGTCCATGCTCCTGCCTTGGTCCGGAGATTCCATTCCAAGTTTCCTCAAAAGCCAAAGAAGTGTCCTGGGGCCACTCCTAAAGGGGGGGGTGCTGTCACGATCCGGGTATCTGGACGCCATTTCTTACCCATCAGATGCCTCCTAAGGCTGGCTCAGCGCTCCAGGACCGGATTCCATCTGTTATCCTGATGTGTACATTCCTGTATCCTCTCCTGTCACTCTGGGACGCTGTCACAGTAAACGCCATATTACACCTGGCATGGCGTCTCCCGCGGCCTCCGCCGCCGTCCCTGAACTTCTGCATGCAGAGTGTCTGAGTGGCGATTACGTCAGCCGCGGCCTCCGCTGTGTCCGCGTGGTTGGATGTGCATCTGTCAGCCTGGCGCCTCCTGTCTCCGGTGGCCGGCGCCGCCATTACTGTTTTCATTACCACATGGATTACAAACCAAACTTCCCTCCAAGTGTCTGCATGGGCGCAGCCATCTTGGATTCTGTCAGCTGATCACTTCCACCTATCTGTTCTCAGTATTGATAATCTGCATAATTGCCTAGCCAATCCCTTCCTTGCTGCAGGTATAAATACACTGTGCCTGAGCAAGGAAGGCGTCAGTTCTTTGGTTGTCAAACCTAGTTCCTGTTTGTCTCTCTCCTGTGATTGTCTTCCAGGTTCCAGCTCCTGTCTCAAGACTTCCACCATAGAGACCCGCACCAGCATTCCACCTGCGGTGTAGCCTGACTCTCCAATCCATTGTGGATTCATCTGTTTCCAGCTACAACATTACCTGCTTCCAGCTCAGCTTCCAGCAGAGTACAGCTTCCCTTAAAGGGCCGGTGTCCTTTCTACACTTTACCACTCTCCACCGGTATTATTATTTCTCCGCTCTCAAGTTCTACATTTCAGTTCATATTTCATCGCTCCCAAGTTCATTTATTATTTAACTGGTTCCAGCCAGTATCCACTCCGTGCTAACAACAGTCTGGTTCCAGCCAGTATCCACAGCAGCTGTTTTATCTTCAGCAACCCAGCTTTTCCTGGAACACCAGCTGGCACAATCCTGGGTTATCTCCATTGCTACAGTCGGGCCTGGTAAGGACTTTCCATCTAGAAGATCATAAGAACTATCTCACACTACCAGTGCCCTGTGGCTCCTGCCATCCTGTAGTACCCAGGAACTGTATTTATTCTTTGCTGACTTTTACGTTTTCCTTTACTGCTGCTGTGTTGCGGAGTTGTCATAATAAACATCATTGACTTTTATCCAAGTTGTCGTGGTCACGCCTTCGGGCAGTTATTATTCATGTTACTTACATGTCCAGGGGTCTGATACAACCTCCCAGGTTCCGGTACATCTCAGCCCCTACAACTGAGGCTGCCTCCCGTCAGCTCAGGCCCTCAGTTGTGACAAATAGTATGGTCACAGATTTTGCTGCAATAGCAAAATCTGCGACCATCTCAGAGTAACCTCCTATGTTCGAACAAAATTGGGATGTATGCAGAGATAAAACTTTACTGCACTGCGTCCTACATAGAACCAGGCCCTATGTGTCTTTACTTTTGAGTGCTGCCTATTATGGAAATTTGTGTTCATCTGCCCGTCTCCTCAGTTCGTATTCAGTGGAAGCTTGGGCGCCTACTTCAACAGCCCCCACTGAGAGGGGGATAGGACAGACCCCCTAGCTGACTACCGGAGAGCTGGAGGACCCCGTCAACTAAGTAGGGTTAAGTATAAGAGCTGGGGTCACAATTGAGTGGATGGTTGGCAGTGCAGCAGAGAGTGGGGTGGGATGGCGGTTGATGGGACCTTAGGTGACCCGGGGTTGCTGGGTCCATTACTAGTGTGTGTATTATACACACGTAAACTACACACTAACTGCTTTAAAGTAAAGAAACAGATTTTTTTTCTTCTAACCTTTATCTTCCCCCCACAAGCCACTGTGTTTTCTGGATAGAGGCAGCCATGAGTACAGACAGGAAGGCTGGAGAAGAGAATTCAGGAGGCAGTACCAGGACGAATACTGCAAGGAGAGTCGAGCAGGATAGAGAAGGGAGAGGAGGGACCAGTCTGGAAAGGAGCACAGCTCATTGGTGGCTGGTCCCAGTGGAGGGGTCAGCCACTGTGTTGGTTAAATTGGGCTGTGCACAGTGATCCTGATTGAAGTCAGCCAGTAGCAGACACTCTGCCAGAGCCAGCCCTAACCAATATGATGCCCTAGGCAAGATTTTGGCTGGTGCCTCCTAGCACCACCGCTGGTTCCGCCTCTGACCTTGCACCTCTTTCTCAGCACCATCACCCCTCACCCATAGCAGTCCTTATTTTGGTGTTTGTACCCCCTATATTTTAAATAGGAACAGTTAGCACATTTGGCGCACAGCCCAAAAAGGGGTGTGTTTTTGCTGGCAAGAGGCATGGCCACACAATAGTAACCCCAATTCCAATTACGCCACACAGTACTGCAACTTTATTCATATTTGATCATGCGATAATGTCCATAATTCATATTACATCCCACAGTAGTATTACTATACCTTATAAACATTACTCCTCACAGTAGAGCCCCTTATTCACATTACATCACACTGAATTGCTCCTTATTCACATTACACCACACCCTATTGCTCTTTATTCATATTAGACGACATAGTAGTGCGCTTTCTATATGCAATGCCACATAGTAGAGCACCTTATACACATAATGCCACACATTAGTAATGCATTTATACACATAATTCCATACAGTAATGCCCCTTACACATTATTAATGTCCTTATAAACATAATGTGCCTTACACATTATGACAACCTTTTTTAATGCCCTTTAACACATAATGTCTCTTACATATATGCCACGCATTATTAATGCCCTTATACACATAATGACACACATAGTGCCCCCTACACATTTGCTGCACATTATTAGTGCCCCTATACACATAATGACACACATACAGTAGTACCCTGTTACACATATGCCACACATTATTAATGCCCTTATACACATAATGACACACATAGTGCCCCTTACACATATGTGGCACATTATTAATGCATTTTTACATGACACACAAAATGCTCCTTACACATATTCCGAACACTACTGCACAACCAACCCACTCACATGCACACAGCACTCACACTGTCACTAACACTGTGACCTTTGCCTCTGCTTGGATATGGATGTGTCCTCATAAATCTTGCCTCAATGCTAACGTTGGGCACCTTTTTTTATGAAAATGCATCTTATTTGCATTGCTATGTGGCTCTGATGCACAAGCAGATTCTGCTGATTAAAATGATATGCAGCATGCCTATATATTGTGTGAGACTGTGGCTGTATCTGCATAAGAAATGCTACACACAGAATATAGGCATGCCGCATATCATTTTAATCAGCAGAAGCTGCTGATGCCCCTAGGCATATCAAATGCCCTAGGCAATTTCCTAGTTTCTCTATGCCTATGGCCGGCTCTGCACTCTGCAAATGAATTGCTGGTCTCTTTATGGAAATGCTGGTCTTAGACTTGAAACATTAGGGTAGCACCTGAAAAATAAAATGTATATTTGTGATATCAGAAGTAAAAACAAATACTAAGAAGAAGGAACCATTAGACAGTCAAGTATTCATTTATTGAGCTCTTTAGATACTGGTGTGGGATTAATTTAGCACTCTGCAAATGTTAATGAAGCTGCAACTGCAACCAATATATACACTCAAATCTATATGGGAGGAGTTAAACAAACGCAGCCTCATCAAAAGCCCCCTAATGCCTGTCAGGAGTGGCAGTCGAATAAGGGACATACAGCCAGTGATTCGATAGATTTGCTCGTGAATCTCTGCCCCACCGAAAAGCCACCCCCCTGTTGCAATGCTGATGGTGTGTGTGTATGTGTGCCTTATCATCTGAGCGACCGGGAGCACACTCTGCCTTTCTTTCGGGCGCAATCTAGGCGCACTGCGCCAGAGGCCCTGTGCAGCAATATTCTGCCAGCTCGGGGGGCAGATGGCACCCTGTCCCCCTGCCCTGGCCGCCACTGGTCCCGCTGCTTATTTGGGTCTTATGACTGCTGATGCAGAAATGTTTATAAACCTTGTCCATGTTCTGCAATGTTTTGTACCGAAAGTAATTTTTTTCTAGTCTTGCCCATACTGTTCCTATTTATGAACTTTGTGCGGCGCTGCAGACATTTTGTGGCACCATATAACTAAAGGATGATCTTAATAAGTTGTTAAACCTTCTAAATACATCTTGAATATTGTTTGGTTCAATGAAAACCTTCTTTAAATTGATTTGAACGGTTCCTTATACTAGATGGCAATGTCTAGGAAACAATGCAATGCTACAGAACTTATAGCAGAACTAAGGGGTCTATTAATTACTAAGCCTTGGACGGAGATAAAGTACCAGCCAATAGACTCCTGTCTTTTTTCAAACCCAGCCTGTGACATGGCAGTTAGGAGCTGATTGGTTAATCATTTATCTCTGTCCACTTTATCTCCATCCAAGGCTTAGTAAATAGACCCGTAAGTAACTTTAATGGTTGCAACACAGTGTCGGACTGGGGCATGAAGGGTCCACCGGGGGGATGCAGTGGTAGGGGCCCATGTTTAGGGGTATGGCCATTCTCCAGAGGGGGGTGTCCAGCCTCCACAGATGCTTGGCTGACCATTAGAGAGTGCGTGGTCTGGGCCCCTTGATATATTTATATAGTAAATACTGCTAATGCATGATAATGTACCAGATTAATAATAGCAATACACTGCAGAAAATACACCATAGTCCTGTGCAGTATAAGGTAACATATGTATGATGTATAATTCAAGTGCAGTCTGGAACCTTGATCCCTAGAGGGAAAGGTGGGGGGGCCCAGGCAGTGGGGCCCACCGGTGGTTTCCCCTGTGGCTGTGGGCCAGTCCAACACTGTTGCAACATGAGTTTTGTTTGAGGTCTTTGTGTACATAAGTTGGGACTCTTACTTGGAAGTATGCATACAGTAGACTCTACTTAAATAGTAAAGTTGCTTTTACATGCATTTACATGCATTTGCGGTAGTCTATAAGGTAAAATAATAATCTGTGTGTAATAGTTTTCTCTTATCAAATAGTAGAATACAGCTTCCCCTTTAGAAGATAGACTCAGCATACACGTCGGCTTTGTGTGGCACCGCAAGTCTCTCACATGCAGCTTGTCTTTCTGGGTTCTGTCTCTCACTTATTTCTTTTTTTTTTTCTGTATCTTTCTATTGCCATCTGCTTTGTTCCACACTAGTGGCTGCTGATATTTTTTTTAAAGTGAATTGGGGGGGTTATTCAGGTTTGTTAGCAAAGCAAAAAAGCACACTAATGAGCAAAACCATGCTGCGCTGTAGGTGGGGCAGATCTAACATGCAGACAGGGCCGGTTCAAGGGCGCTCTGCGCCCCGGGCAGGAAAAGGGGCGTGGCCCAATACAGGGGGCGTGGTCAGTTACGCCCCCTGTACATTGCTAGCGCCGCTTGAATGCTGAGCGGTGCGCGATGACGTAATCGCGCACCGCACAGCAAAAGGTCCTCTCCACGAAGGGAAACTAGACGCTATGTGTCTAGTTCCCTTCGTGGAGAGGACCTTTGCTGTGCGGTGCGCGATGACGTCATCGCGCACCGCTCAGCAGTTACTCTCCACGAAGGGAAACTAGACGCATAGCGTCTAGTTCCCTTCACAGGAGGCGGACGGGGACGGCAGCGGGCAGCGGAGGCGGACGGGGGACACAGCGGGCAGCAGTGGCGGATCTTGCCACGGTGCGGCACCCTCCGGATGGCGCCAGCGCCCTCCGGGCAAAAGTCCTGCTTGCCCGTGGCAAGATCCGCTACTGCATGCAGAGAGAGTTAGATTTGGGTGGGTTCTGTTTTTTTCTGTGCAGAGTAAATACTGGCTGCATTTTTTTTACACGGCAATTTAGATTTCAGTTTTAACACACCCCACACAAATCTAACTCTCTCTGCACGTGTTACATCTGCCCCACCTGCAGCGCAACATGGTTTTACCCATTAGTGTGCTTTGTTGCTTTGCTAACAAACCTGAATTAGACTCTGGGTCGAGCATCTGACATCCAAGGTATTTTGCTGTATGAGTTCTGGAATTTGTATAGAATTGGACAACATCTTTGCGGGTGGTCTTCTGTTTGCCGGCGGTCGGGCTCCCGGCGCTCAGTATACCGGCGCCGGGAGCCCGACAGCCGGAATACCGACAATTATTTTCCCTCGTGGGGGTCCACGACCCCCATAGAGGGAGAATAAAATAGTGTGGCGCCCGTAGCGTGGCGAGCGCAGCGAGCCCGCAAGGGGCTCATTTGCGCTCGCCAAGCTGTCGGTAAGCCGGCGGTCGGGCTCCCGGCGCCGGGATGCTGGTCGCCGGGAGCCCGACCGCCGGCCAGCCGTAGTGAACCCCATCTTTGCATATAGGCATAAATTGTATTAATAAAAAAGCCCTACACTAGCTACTTACTGTATCACTTCAGTCAATACCCCATGGACTAACCACAGACCATGGGAAACCCCCACTATATAAAATACAAGTGTTATGACACTTCTTAAACATTTGCATCAGGGCAGCTCATAATAAGCAAGTTGTCACTGTTAATGGTTCATTATTTTGTGAAGTTATAAATGACTACATAAACTGAAAATCCTAGGTGATAGGAGAGCAGGAAATTGTGAAATGAGGATATGTGTAAGGTTGTTTTTATTGTATTAGATTTGTTCACTTCTTTTCTCCATTCCACACTACTGATTCCTTCTAGTATATCCTGGATGCCAAACATTATGATTTTTTTTTTTTTCATATTAACCCACACCTTATGCCTGAGGGGAATTGGGTTGGCTGCTTCTGTGTGGGGAGCACATTGGGGTTTTTTGTGCATCATTCTTTCTAGGGACTCATAGGCGTGCGCAGCACATTTTATTAGGGGGTGCACCGTCGGACGGGTGTGTCTAGCACCGCCTTTTGGGCGTGTCTAGCACCATCTATTGACGGTCAACGCAATATAAAATATCCACCCTTGTACCAATCCTAATAATGCAGATACATTGTCAGATGTTGTGGTGTGCACCAAACAAACATCCCTGATGGCACTCACTGCAATTACACTGCTCCTCCTCAGCCTGGTCTGGCTCCCCCTCTCTTTCCCCTGCAAGCTGCAGTCACTCACACTGACAGTGGCAGACTAGTACTGCTACTGCTGCGGTGGAGGAGGGATGTGTGTGGCCCCACATCCCTCCTCCACCGGTTCCGGATTCCTCTTCTTCATTCCTCCCGACCTCCATCGGTGGATCCTCTGGGGAAGTGGCACCTCCTCACGGTCGCTCGACGTGGGCCACCAAGGGAAATCTTCCTCCACGGGGACAACAGTGACCCACTCTTGGCCTCCCATATCGTCTGGGGCATCGTCCCTGTCTTCAGGGTGTGGTACCAACCACCACCCAACAGCGGAATCCTCCGGGGCATCCGTTTCCTCCCGGGCAACCACCATCTGTCGCATTTCCTCGTGGGGCATCTCCCAAGGTCCCATGTCTTCCTCTGGAACGGGTCCTCCCACGGCATCTCGATCCTCTCCCCGTACGTCCGTCCAACTCGGCACTTCCGGCAGGTATTCTTGTTCCAGGACTATCTCCTCCTCTTCACGGAGGGCAATCAACTGGGAGCACGACTCCACCCGATCCTGCCAGTCCCACTCGTCGGCACTTCCGATGCCCGAGTCGTCCTCCATCTGATCTTGGATGGATTCGTCGGCGGACATCTCACCGTAGTCCGAGTCCTCCTCCACCGATACCTGGACTAGGGGATTATTTTTCTCCTCAGCGTACTTAGTCCCTTCCGCTGGCACCTCTAATTCCTCAGTGTACTTCTCTTCCGCTGGCATCTCTTGGTACCCAGGACACACCTGTTCCACACGTCCTGGTCGTGGACAGTTCCAACGCGGGGAGATTCCGGACGTCCTCATCACTGGGTCTTCACGCTTTTCCTCGCAGCGTGGTATCTTTACCTCCCAGTCGTCCACCTCCGCCTTATGCGGGAAAGGATCCTTCTTTACTGGGGTCACTTTCTTGGGGCAGAGTAGGTCCGCGGCATCTTCCCAGGGACACTCATTGGCCGAATGTCCTGATCGCCGACACTTCCAACATGGGAGGGCCACTGCCACCTTCTCCAAGACGGGTTCCTTGGCCACCTCCTTCACTGAGGGATCTTCACCCGTTGGTTCCGGCTCAGAGGAAATGGGCACCTGCGAACTTCAAGCAGGGTCTTCCGCTCCATTTCTCTGGTTTCCTCCTCCCATCTCTGGGCACGACCATCCGCAATCATCCGGTCTTCATTCCACGGACAATCGGGAAGCGCATGTCCCCTCGCCTCGCAGAGCGCACACACGGGCTCTGCAGCCACCCGGACCCAAAGTTGCTGACGAGACTCCGTCAGCTGCTTCACCGTGGCCTCGTAGTCTGTCCTGTCTTCAGTCCAGGGACACTCCAGGAGCCGATGTCGGGGATCTCCACAGCTTTCACACCAGGAATCAACCTCGTCTTGGCTCAACTCTTCATCCCAGGGACAACTGTTATGCTCATGCCCGTAGTTTCCGCAGAGCAAACACCAGGACTCTTTCTTCGCTTGGCCCTTCTGACGTCTTCGGTCCGCTTCCTGGACCACCTTCTTTGGGGATGTCTCTCGCCAAGTACATTCGTCGGCAAAGTGTCCCGTTTGCCGACATTTCTTGCAGGGCGTCACAGCGGCTTTCTTGCGCCCCTTCTCCCAGCGCTCTTCCTTTCCACGCTGGACCGACCGCTGCACCATCTTCAGGAGGTCTGCCCCAGGCACCGTCACCCAGTCGCTCTGGTCTGCACACATCCGGGGGTGGGTCTGTTCCGGAGCCGTCCGCACGGAGGTCTTCTTGGGGACGTTCCACATCGTGTCCGCGGTCCTTGATCCTGCCGACTACGCCAAAATGTAAGGGGGCGGCGGTGCGTGTGGTGGTGCCTGCTGCTGTGCAGGTGTAGTTTCGGTACTCACCAGGCGCCGCTCTCTCTCACCTTCAGGTACCGGAACCTTCAACGGACCTGGAAATCTTCAGTCGGATCCGGACACGGCGATTCCCTCTCGGAGCTGACCGACGAACGAGCTGAGGAGAAAATAGTCTACCTTAAGGGGGGTATCAACCCTTCTTCCACCGGAAAAGGGGATACCCCAGGGGTGACGGTGACCTTCACCGGTTGGGCGAAAGGTCATCACTGGCACAAAGCCTCAGCCACCCAGAAGTCACACACTCGCACTCTCACGCGTAGTGTGTTGAAGGAGTTCTCACGTCCGTGAGCAAACCCCTATTCCGGCGCTCGGGGACAGACAAAGGGACAAACGTACACAGATGCTACTCACCGTCAGTTCCGCACTGCGAACGTCTTCTTCTCTTACAGGTCCCTGTAAGGAGGCAAACAGACAAGCAAACAGCCGTGCAGGGCCTAACTCTAACCTAGTGTCACACCCCTATACTAACTACAACGGCAGAGCCCTCAAACTAGCTCTGTGGGTGTGGTGCAACAAAACTAAACACAGACATAACAAGCTCACACTTTGCCCCGCACGGTAACAACATACATCACGATACACAGTGCAAGCAACTACCACGGTGCTGTCCCTTTACCTAGGGACCTGACTCAGAGCACCAGGTAGTGGGGGCCGCACAGCTCACCCACCTCCCGTACTCTGTCTTTCCAGTGGCCCAGGCCGAGCGGGCCTGCCTGCCTAAACACCTTAGGGTGGACTGGGCCTAGTGCCCAGTGCCACCTTTATCCACCTTTGGGGAGGGCCACTTATGTACTGGGCCTAGTGCCCCCTATTTGCGCACAGGCCGGAGGCCTGACATCATCCACGGGCCTAGCGCCCGCCTAACTGGTCACCCGTTGGGTTACCTGGGCCTAGTGCCCGGGGTCACCTTATATCCCTAAGCCACCGGAATTCCCTAGGGCCTAATGCCCTCTATGGTTCCCTAGGCCTAGTGCCTGATGTGCCGCTCGGGCCTACTGCCCGCCTACTGCACTGTTTAGGCGGCTTTGGCCTAACGCCCAAACCACCGAATCAGATGGAGACCCCCAAACTCCTATCTGCGCAACAGGCCTAGTGCCTGAACTGTGCCCCCGGGCCTATTGCCCGTCCCTGATGGTCTAGGGAGGAAAAGGGGAGGGGGTGAGAGTAGCCTCACTGAGGCCTCACCTGGTCCGGGGGTCTCCGGCGCCCTCTTCTGCTGCTGACCCGTCCTGGCCAGTGGCGTCGCCTCCGCTCCTCCGCGTCTAGCCGCCGCTGGACATCTGTCAGGAGCCCGACGTCTTCTGGCCTCTTCAGCGGCCACCGGAGCTCCTCTTCAAATGGCCGTCGTCTTCTCCTCCTCGCCGGTCTCTCTTCTGCGCTCCTGCGTGCCGACTTCCCTCTCCGGGTCCCGGCCGCTTCTTCGGCGCTCTTCGGCGCTCTTCTCTCCTTTGGCTCCCGCCCAGCGTCTGACGTCAGACGCCGGGGACGGGGCCTGTGACGCGGCGAGCGCCGATTGGCTCGCCGCGCCCGCTTCTGATTGGCCAGCGCCGGATTCCTCTGTTGGTTACTGACCGGCGCTAGGGACAGACACACTGTCCCAGCGCTGTCAGAGATGCCCTCCCGCAGATCCCCTGCGTGTTGTAGCTGGGATGTGTCCTGGGGAACAGGACACATCTCCACAGTGTCAATGCTACTGCCGACCGCCGGCCAGTATTGAATTTGTCTTCCTAAGAGGAACGCTGGCTGCATGCTGATCCTCCTCAATGGCTGGAGTAGGCATGGCATAGAAGGAGAGAGGAGGGCGTGGGACGGGTGGGCGTGTGAGCAGCATGACATAATCACATCATGCTGTTTTTGTACATAGAGGTGGAGCCGGGAGTTTGAAAGCCGGTGGCAGTGGCACCCTTGATTAACCCAGGCGTCCGGTCAGTAATGCAGTCCTGACAGGGTGCAGCGCAGAGGGGACAGTAATCAGCCTGCTCGGCGATCGCTGCATCAGGCATGTGAGATCGGGGTGCCAGATATTAGAGGGCGCCTGTGTGCACCAGGCACCCCCCCTGCGCACACCTATGTAGGGAATACAGCCCCATACTGATAAGCCTAAGGCTGGATGGTACTACGGCAGTGAGACACCTTGCTAGGCTGTGAGCAGCAAAGCTGGTTTTACAAGCATGTGTGTGTGGGGGGTGGGGTCATACAGCATGGCCACGGTGATGTAATTCACAGGGAATCACCTCGTCTAGCTCTACGTCCTGATCCACAATTCACAGGGAATCACCTCGTCTAGCTCTACGTCCTGATCCAGGAGTCTAGTCTACTTTTCTGATAGTCCGAGAAGGTTCTCCAAAGTTTATGAGTCTCCTGAACATCCAGTGAGAGAAGGTAACCAGGGCTGGACTAGCCATCTGGCAGTCCTGGCAAATGCCATAAGGGCCGATGGCCTGATATGTTGGTACGGCCTGAAAACCTGGTTGAACAGCTACCCTAGTGTTGTGCTCAGTTGGTCTGCAAAGAGATAGCCATGCCCTGTGAGTACTGGCCACGCCACCGTGAGTTGTAGCCATGCCATGTGAGGAATGACCACACCCCTTATTTGAGCATGCGTAGTACCAATGGAAGTTGGGGCAGAATGACAGACCCAGTACATTCCTGTAGGCAGCTATGGAGATACAAACTGAGACATACATCATCTTAGTGCACATGCACAGTACAACAGAAACAGATTTTGTGCATTCTAGTTTAACATATATCCAATTATACATAAGTCCCTCAGTGCATTTTATTAATGAGTCCCAGTGAGTGTAATATGTACTTAACATACTTTTTTAAAGATTGGGGACTTATTTATTAATATTGTCAATCAGTATACAAACCTATGACCTTTGTTATATAAATATTTAAATCTGCCGATTAAAGAATAATTACTTAAATTAGTTAAAAAGTAATTCTGCTGAAAGTCAGAAACAATATATGTCAGCAACATCCCACCTGAAGAAACTATTAAATTGGGAAACGGTTAAAATACCGCCAGTCGGGATCCCGGGGGCCACAATACCGACGCTGGAATCCCGACAGGGGGTGAAATACCGGTGCCAGAATACCGGCGACACAGGCACGACACCCATAGAGGGAGAATATAACCTGTGGCAAGCATAGCGAGCCACCGTGCCTGCAGCATGGTGAGCGCAGTGAGTGCCCCGCTGCCAGCATATTCTGGCAGATGGGATCCCACTGTCGGGATCATAATAGCCAGAATCCCGTCAATTAGCAATTAGTACATATCCCATTAAATTAGTTATATTATCTCCAGACCCAGGAAGCTGGATTCAGAAAACTGATTTGTAGGAGTTTTCTGTTCCAGCACGGATGAGGGGTGCTAGACATATATAATAAGTAATTAATGGCATCGCTGATATGTTCTACAAACTATGATTAGTTTAGTGTTAGCAATACATGAATTCCTAAGATGTTATTATTCATTCCAAATATATCAGCTATTTCCTTCCAAAATCCACACCTAGCTTGTAAATGTGACATCAAACTGAAAGAATGATAAACAATCTGTGGCTCACACTGTTGTTGAGGTACTGTATAATTCTTACAAAGTAATGACAGAGATAGATCAGGCCCTGGATATGGAAATTGATAATAAAGATATGCATTTAGACAATGCTCTAATCTTCATATATTCTTTTGATTATAAAGGAATGAAGCACAAGATGGAGCGGAGAGTCTGCCTCGGCTCAGGCATCTCAAATCGGAAGATCCCGTTCTGAGGAAAACTTCAAGAGACACAAAGGTCAGCTACAGTATGTGCTAGCTGGTATAAACAATGTGTCACGAAGCATCCCTGCGACGAGATTGTTTTAACCTGGTACTTCCTAATAAAAATTAATTATCATACCGTGGCAGTGAGTCATTGCAGATTCCAGCCTTCTGAGACTCACTTCTCCGCTCAGAATTCCTGACTTAGCAGAAACCAGATAAGTCCTATCTTCTGTGTTTTCTGCTGTTGTTCAGTGATATTTGGGTCATCATAGTCATGTACTACCAGATTCCATTCACACGTGGCTGTATGGTACACATCACCAAGCCTCAGGCTTACATTACAGTAATTATTATTTAATTATAGTAATTTATATATATTTCTTTTATATGAGACTCAATACTTTGTATCCTAAATGAACTAAATACCTGGATGAATATAGAGACAAGTGTCATTATAACAACGAGCAAGCAAGATTCACTTAATGTGGAGACATCTCAGTAATGCCCCTATGCTGGTGAAATGACTAAACTTTGTGAGACATTCTGCAGGGAACACACAGCTCTTATAATAATGCCTATTCACCACAAATTAGAACAGAAATGGCAATGCGATTCACTTCAAGAGTCACAAAGCCACATATAGAGACCTCTAATCTACAAAAGGGACACAGATTGCCCTTAATCTCATTTAACCAATTAAGGAGACACCCAACTGTAATAACACATCAGGTATTTTAATGTTAGATAAATAAGCATTACAAGCAATAACAAAACAAATTAGACATTTGAATGAGACATCTGGTTAACCACATTTCCCATGAGCTTTTGTAAGCTTGCTGTAAGACGGTACCAGGCAAATCACAATTCTTCACTGAGGTTTCTACCCATCAACTTTTTGAATGTATTGATTTTATTTGCCTCATTATGTAGAATATCTGTTAAAAATAAAATATGTAAGCAAAAACAAATATACTACATAGTGACATGCCAAAACTTGCTTACTTTGATTTATTGAATTGAACAGGAGTTACACAGCTTTTTTCTTAGGCGGATCCCAATGTGGGGGTGGTATGGAAGGTAGATAGTAACTAGGTCGACAGTGTCTAGGTCGACCACTATTGGTAACTAGGTCAACAGGTTATTTAGGTCGACATGGTCTAGGTCGACAGGTCAAAAGGTCGACATGAGTTTTTTAATGTATTTATGGTGTAGTTTTCTTCGTAGAGTGACCGGGAACCCCAATTAGTGCACTGTGTCCCCTCGCATGGTGCCTTCGCTCCGCTACCACTTCGCTCGGCACAGATTACCGTTCCAATCGTAGTCCACGTGGATCGTTAAGTATGAAAAGGTTAAAAAAAAGAAAAAAATCTTGAAAAACTCATGTCGACCTTTTGACCTGTCGACCTAGAGACCCTGTCGACCTAGAAACCCTGTCGACCTAGAAACCCTGTCGACCAATAGTGGTCGACCTAGATAGTGTCGACCTAGTTACTGTCGACCTAGAGACCGGATCCCGATGGAGACAGACCACATAGTGCAGTCATCCCGTGCCTCCTCCACTGATCTCAGATGTCTGCTAATGGTGCATAACCTCCTTACGCTGTGCAGGGATTGGGTAAAAACTGGAACGGTCCGGACCCCGGAACGCTGGACTGAACCTGCTTCCTGCAGCAAACTCTGAGATTCTGGAGCTTGTAGTGCTCGTCCCCTTCTGGTGGGTGTCCTGTCTTGGGGGGTGTCTGTGACAGCTGTCTCCAGGGAGACGGGGAGGGAGAGATTACAGCCTCCTCGTTTTGTCCGTTCGGGTAATTACCCATGCCCGGACCAAACGGGGGGCTGTAATGTCTCCCTTCCTGGTTACAGCTGTCACAGACATCCCCCTGGACGGGACACCGGCCAGAAGTGGACGAGCACTACAAGCTCCAGAATGGCAGCGTTTGCTGCAGGAAGTCCGTCCGGTCCTGCAATCCGGAGTCTGGACTGTTCCTGTTTTTTTACCCAATCCGCGCTGTGCAGAGGGAGTCGTGATTTGGAATTTGTGTGCTCAATACAAAGAATTAACATTGAGTTCAGTATTGTTCAATGCTTTATAAGCAGCTGAACTTCATCCAATGCCTCAGCATAAATAAAAGCTATTGCCACCAGCAAAGTTCAGTACGGCATAAAACATAGAATAGGAGCTGAGGTTAAAGGTGCACAGTAGAGGAAAGGAAAGGACTAATGGAGTATACAGTGCTGTTGTAGGGAGACTGTGTGCCTTGGGCCAACATTCATCACCCCCTTCCCCAGCTCATGAAGTTACACAGCCAGTGCTGCGGGAGCTGAGGAGGAGGAAGATGGCTGCCAGGTGCCTTTTTAGGATTTGTCCTTCAGATATCATTGCAGTGGAATGTATCTCCAGGTAAAACAGCGTGGAGAGGTGTTTTCGTGGTAGCAACTATGCCGCCCTCTTGAGCTGCACAGGTCACCGGGGACGAATTTAGAGGTCGGGATGCCACTAGGCACATCATTTGTTGCCCGCCATAAAGTCACTGCCCCATTCACCCCCTATATGCAGTGGCCAGTCCCAAAACCTCTAGACCGCCAAAGCATCTCTCGACCACCTTTTACACAATTTACTGTCCATTGCCCCTAGCCAGTTGCAAAATAAAAAAAAACAAGTTGTAATGACAAACACCCCCCCCCCCTTCCCCCACAAAACTGGCCTTATTTGGCCATCAGCCTCGCAGGGCTGTCATGCAAATGAGCCTGCTGTACAGACCCCTAGTGGCACCTTGAGGCGACCACCCGCCTCACTTGCCTAGTGGGAAATCCACCACTTGTGGTCGCACATCCCTCATTAAAGCCTTGAGTAGGGAAGCCAATTCCGGCCCATTTTTTCAATCCCGGGTATCGGGATTGAAAAATGGGCAATCCCGGGATTCCCGGGATACCCAGGATTGGCTTTTAACTATGTGGCCGCCCCCCTTGCCCCCCGGCACACATAACTCGCCATATACCAGGGGGCGTGTGCTGCGTTGGGGAGCCGGAAGAAGCAAGCCAGGCAGCGTCTAAGTGTCCTGTGGACGCTCAACACTGATCCCTCAATCCCCGGGATTGTATCTTCCAATCCCGGGATTGAATCCCGGCTGTTTCTGTCCCTAAATCTCTGGATCCCGCCGATCCCGGGATCCCGCCGATCCCGGGATTGGCCAACATAGCCTTAAGGGCATAAAGCTTGAAGGAGCTGTTGGCTGCAGGTGGTGGCTAAGTGAGCCACATGCGGCTCCAACATTGCTTTAACACACAGGGACATTCAGGGTTATATTAACAATGCAAGGCTGTCAAGCCCCCACAATTTTTCTAATGTATATGAATTTGCTCTTGTCTCCTAATTTCAGAATTTTAATCCCCAATCTCCCAGAGTTAATGAGCCAGGTGGCCTGCCAATGCTGTAGTTGCACCAGAAAGGCTTTTATGGGAGTTATTCAGAGATGGACCCAGATCTTGCTTCCCACAGAAGATCTGCATCCATCTACTCACATGCTGTGGGCCGCCCAGCATGCCTGTGGCGCCACCACATGATACAGCCACAATTTACCTGTGGACGCATTGGTTTTAGGTCTAACCCTGCCAGCGCAGCCTAGTTTTGTTTGGTGGAGGATCTGACTCCATTTTTTTTTATCGGAGTGGCTGTGTGTGATGTCCTGACATGCCCCTATTTTACCCGCAATGCAGGAACGCTGCCCCCCCCCCTCCCTTTTCCGGGATGCAGACCCATAGTGAAGGGTCGTGCACGGCCACTATTGTCATTGCGTGTGCACAGACCAGATGGGCACGGCTGTAGCGTACAGACATGCGGCTGCGTCCATCTCTGAATCGCTCCCTATATCAACTAAATAGCTCCTGGCACTCTGAATGATGAACCGCACCAGTCATTCAAATTCTCTTTAAAATCTGATTGGAAAATAAACAATAATGTATACTAATCAGTGTTCTGGAAATCATTGCATGGTGGTGCTTTTCCAGTACAGGTGAACCATGCCAATAAAGAAACACTATAGGCCTGCTGGATAGGTAAATCTGATCTGCATTGAAAAGCCACCCGATATATCTATGTGGAGGGCCTGTGTTTTAAAACCACCAGTTCTGTGATCTGCATTGTAAATGGAAGGTCTGTATTTTGAAGCCAAAAGTGTTTTGAGTGTCTACATTACAAAGTCACCAGAAATTTTGGGGTGGTCGGTTTTATATTGGGCTCCATAATTGGCCCAGAGCTGTATAGTACTTACTAATATGACTATGGGGACAGTGGCGTGAGTTCATACCAGGCGCCCGGAGGCAAAACAATTGGAGGTGCCCCCCATAAATTCTAATACATTGTCCCGACGTTACATGACAATATCTTCCCCACAGCACAGCCACCTCCACAGCAGCTAGAATATCACTTGCATACATTACCACACTCACAGGGGCCCCATTCACCGTACGGTCCCCCATTTTCACTTTCTCAGTAAGGGCTGCATATTTAATATTAGCTTTATTAACCAGCCCCAGACCCTTACACATGGGGGTATATTTACTAAAATTCGTATTTTCCCGATTGAGGTTAAAGTTCAATCACGAATGACATCGAAAGTGTAAAGTTGCAACTTTTTGAATTTATTACGACTAATTTACTAAGCTGTCGTATTCTGCATTTTCGTATTTACCGATGTCGATGTCATTCGTATTTTTTTGCAGTGTTTTACGTGAGTGACTTGTAAAACACTGCCGACTTTAACACAATGAATCTCGGCCGGATCTGTGAGATCCGTGCTGGGCTTCATTGTGCACCTTTATAAAAAAATAAATCATTGTTAAAATCTTGAAAAACTTTGTGGTCAGCGGTTGACCGAAAGTAACCTCACCGCTGACCACAAAGTTCCCACCATTGGTTACAATGGAGCGCATAGGCGCTACATTGTAACACTGCCGTGTGCTGCCTGACATACACTACAGGAGCACACAGCCAATCAGGAGGGGGCCACAACGTGGCGCTCCCTGATTGGCTGATGGAACCCTCTTAGACAGAAGTCAGGGGGGGTTCCTGGCAGTCGGGGAAAGGGGTCCCATGTGAAAACATGGGGCCCCTTTCAGTGCGTGGTCGTGTATCCGTTTTTTTATTTTGCAAAGTACGTGGATTACAAATAGAAAAGAAGAGGACCGAACTACACTGGATTATGTGAGTATAATTTTTCCAACAGGTACCCCATGGATTCAACATGGAGAAGAGGACCGACCCTCGTGTGAACATAGGTAAGTATGTGTGTATGGAGGTGTGGATGTATGTATTAAACTTTTACTTTCAAGGTGTGTGTCTTCTGTTTTTATTGGGGTATTTTTTTAGTAGTAGTACTACAGGTACCAGCGGGCCCGGTTTTCCACCGCATGCTGGTACTTGTGGATCTCCAAGTACCAGCTTGCGGGGGAGGCTTGCTGGGACTTGTAGTACTGCTACTAAAAACAATATTCAATTTTTGACAAAAAGGCTATCAGCCCCCCATCCGCAGCCCTTGGATGGGGGGGACAGCCTCGGGCTTCACCCCTGGCCCTTGGGTGGCTGGAGGGGGGGGACCCCTTGATTGAAGGGGTCCCCACTCCTCCAGGGTACCCCGGCCAGGGGTGACTAGTTGGGTATGTAATGCCAGGGCCGCAGGGACCAATATAAAAGTGTCCCCCGGCTGTGGCATTATGTATCTGGCTAGTGGAGCCCGGTGCTGGTTTCCGAAATACGGGGGACCTCTACGCTTTTTGTCCCCCGTATTTTTGGAACCAGGACCAGGCGCAGAGCCCAGTGCTGGTTGTTTAAATATGGGGGAACCCCTGTCACTTTTTTCCACATATTTTTTCAACCAGGGCCGGCTCAAAGAGCCCGAGGCTGGTTTTGCTTAGGAGGGGGGACCCCACGCCTTTTTTTTTTGGGAAAAATTAACACTTTCCCACCCCTTCCCACTGAAAAACATGCACGGATCTCATGGATCCGTGCATGCCTATCCAAACACGGTAAAAAAAAGCAGGTCTGGTTTTTTTAGCATTTTTTCACGATTTGTATTTTATCACGGCAGTGTTTGGCTATTGTCGGCAGTGTTTGTGATTTGCACTTTTTAGTAAATGACCGATTTCTACCAAATTCCAGGCGTATTTGACCAATGGTGTATTGATTCGTGATTTTTTCCTAGGACTTCCAAAAAAATACGAATGCCCTCATCACTGCCGTGATTTGAGTTTAGTAAATTCCCGAGATGACACTTTGAAGAAAAAACACCATCTCGGTCAAAATCGGGACCTTAGTAAATATACCCGATGGTGCCCTGCAGCTCCGCGTCAGCAGAACAGAACCCTGAGAGGAGATCCCTGGACCCACAGCAGCCCCCGGCCCATTATACCTGCATTTAGGGTCCCTGGGTCGCAGGCAACCGCTACTCCCAGCAACTCCACACTGCAGAGCCAGATTTAGACCTCATTGGGCCCTAAGCAAGATATCCATTTGGGGCCCTCCTCTCTCAACTGCATTCAATTTCGCACAGTGCCCCCATAGCCATGCACACACTGACCCCATAGCCACACATACAAGCACATACCTTTCTTGCTTGCCCCCTCCAGCGCTGTTCCACAAAGCATGAGCAGCATGGAGTTTCAGGCAGTCGACACCTCACACCAGCGTCCATTGCTCTTCCCACTTGCCTTCTAAAGCACTGTTCTCCAAAATCTGAGCCCTAGCATCTATGTGCCAGTCCCACAATGCCGTGCGGTGCGTAATGACGTTATCGCGCACTGCACAGCAGTGACAGCACAGCACCCGGGGGCACCATCAGTAGCGTATCTTGCCTGATTGCCAGGCAGAGGCGGTCGATGGGCGGGAGGGGGTGGGCCGGCAGCGTTTGGCCGTTTAGGGGGGCACGGTCCAGGCAACACAGACGTGCCCGGACCATAGGGGGGGCAGGCTGCAGCAGCTGCGTGATGTCACTGGCTGGGAGCTACTCTTCCAGTACAAAAGCATCACCGCTGTGCGATGCTTTTGTACTTGTGTGTGTGTGTGGGGGGGGGGGGGGGGGGGGCTCAGGCCTGACATGCGGGGCTGGCCGTCCCCCTGCATGTCTGAAGACTGATCGTACATGTGCTAAATTTAACACATCTACGATCAGGTCTGAATTAGGACCTATATATATATATATATGTATATATATATATATATATAGAAATGTGGACCCAGCGCTCGTTTTACTTATAATTGATTAAATAGATTAAATCCACATCTGTGGCCACAATAGGTATTAAGAGTTTTTTCTCCTCATATGCTGATCACTAGAAAGTCCACTTCCAATTTTCCTGGACAGCAGCTCTCCCTCGTTCTGTTTCCCCGGAACTCCTCGGGTAAATGGATCTAGCAAAAAAATGTGAAGAGGGGGCGCTTCATAGTGTAAAACCGTTTTATTCAAAAGAACTCTCAGACAATGACAGTACGTGATTTAGATTTCAAGACTCGTACCGCAAATCAACCAGGGTGGGCTGGTTACCACATGATACAATCAATTACAACTCCCGGCATACCCCGAACCTCGTCTCGTAAGTCACTGGACTCCTGCCTTCCACGTCTGACCGCTGATCAGCGGAGGTCGCGGGTCGGATCACTGGACCACTTGCTTCGGGACGGATGCAGCCGGAGGAGGATGACGTCAGAACAGCTCCGCGGAGCTGTTCTGACGTCATCCTCCTCCGGCTGCATCCGTCCCGAAGCAAGTGGTCCAGTGATCCGACCCGCGACCTCCGCTGATCAGCGGTCAGACGTGGAAGGCAGGAGTCCAGTGACTTACGAGACGAGGTTCGGGGTATGCCGGGAGTTGTAATTGATTGTATCATGTGGTAACCAGCCCACCCTGGTTGATTTGCGGTACGAGTCTTGAAATCTAAATCACGTACTGTCATTGTCTGAGAGTTCTTTTGAATAAAACGGTTTTACACTATGAAGCGCCCCCTCTTCACATTTTTTTGCTAGATATATATATATATATATATACACACATATATATACATATATGCGCAGCAGCACCCTCTGTCTAATCATCTCAGCTTTACCTGCTGCAGCAGTGAGGTTTCCTGGCCCCTGTAATGGAGGGCGCACTCTTCCTGGCAGCCTTAATGGCCAGCTGCTTGCTGGGGGCTTTTCTAACCAGAAAATTTACGGGCTGTCTCCTTGGTACGAGCCATCTTATCGACAACGGATGGGTCCTAAACCTACTCTAAACCTAGTACAAGCAGCAGCACAGAAGTGGTGGAGGAGGGAGTGATAAATAAATAATAAAATAAAAAGTATATGGAAATAAATTGTAATACAGTAAATGTGGGTTTCTGCCATTGCACTCAGCAGCTGTGTCTCATCTCTTCCATACACCTAACATGACTGGTGGTATCTGCCTGCTCCATCCTATGATCTCCTCCATTGTAACTTATCTGCAGGACCTAAACAAACACCTCCTAAAGGCACCCACAGGACTGACCCCACCATAAGACCCTTCTATGCCCATCCTGAGTGCAGGCTGCACCTGTAGGATAGGAGTGATTAGAAGAGGGGGCCCAACTCCAGCACAAACTCACCCCAATAATCACCTAGGGGCTGCTAATTAGTGGGAAGGGTGATAGGGTCGAGGTTCTGGGTGCAGCAGCCACAGTGGTGCAAGTAGAAAAAATGTCTTACGGCTACTGTGTGCGCGCGCCGAAGGCGCGCGCGCAAAAAAAATGGGTGTGGCCAAATGCCACATGGGGCGTGGCCAATGAAAATGGGGGCGTGATACACATATGGGGGAGGGGCAGATACACGTATGACCCCAATAGTGTCAGATACACGTTGCCCCACAGTGCTAGATATACATTGCCCCACAGTGCCAGATACATATAACCCCACAGTGCCAGATACACATTGCCCCACAGTGCCAGATACACAAATGTCCCCAGAGTGCCAGATACACAAATGTCCCCAGAGTGTCAGATACACATTGCCTCACAGTGCCAGATACACATTGCCCCACAGTGCCAGATGCACATTGCCCCACAGTGCCAGATACACAAATGTCCCCAGAGTGCCAGATACACATTGCCCCACAGTGCCAGATACACATTGCCCCACAGTGCCAGATGCACATTGCCCCACAGTGCCAGATACACAAATGTCCCCAGAGTGCCAGATACACATTGCCCCACAGTGCCAGATACACATTGCCCCACAGTGCCAGATACAGAAATGCCCCCAGAGTGCCATACATTGCCTTTCAGTGTCAGATACACATTGCCCCACAGTGCTAGATACACAAATGCCCCCACTGTGTCAGATATACATTGCCCCCCGTGCCAGATACAGAAATTGCCCCTACAGTGCCAGATATGCCCCCAGTGCCAGATATCCTCCAGTGCCAGGTATACATGCCCCCCTGTGCCAGATATCCCCCAGTGCCAGGTATATATGCCCCCCTGTGCCAGATATGCCCCAGTGCCAGGTATACATGCCCCCCCAGTGCCAGATATCCCCCAGTGCCAGGTATAACATGCCCCCCCAGTGCCAGATATCCCCCAGTGCCAGGTATATATGCCCCCCTGTGCTAGATATGCCCCCAGTGCCAGATATCCCCCAGTGCCAGGTATACATGCCCCCCCAGTGCCAGATATCCCCCAGTGCCAGGAATACGTGCCCCCCCAGTGCCAGATATCCCCCAGTGCCAGGTATAACATGCCCCCCCAGTGCCAGATATCCCCCAGTGCCAGGTATAACATGCCCCCCCAGTGCCAGATATCCCCCAGTGCCAGGTATACATGCCCCCCTGTGCCAGATATCCCCCAGTGCCAGGTATATATGCCCCCCTGTGCCAGATATGCCCCCAGTGCCAGGTATACATGCCCCCCTGTGCCAGATATCCCCCAGTGCCAGGTATATATGCCCCCCTGTGCCAGATATGTCCCCAGTGCCAGGTATATATGCCCCCCTGTGCCAGATATGCCCCCAGTGCCAGGTATACATGCCCCCCTGTGCCAGATATCCCCCAGTGCCAGGTATATATACCCCCTCTGTGCCAGATATGCCCCCAGTGCCAGATATCCCCCAGTGCCAGGTATAACATGCCCCCCCAGTGCCAGATATCCCCCAGTGCCAGGTATATATGCCCCCCTGTGCCAGATATGCCCCCAGTGCCAGGTATACATGCCCCCCCAGTGCCAGGTATAACATGCCCCCCTCCCCTACTCACCGCTGCCGCTGCCGTCGCTGTCCTCCTGTCTGTCATGTGAGGGAAGGAGAGTGCAGCCTGCGCCTCTCGTTCCCCTTAGTCTCCGGCGGGTGTCTCAGTTTATTTCAGCGCCGATCCGTGAGCCAATCAGAGCTCGCGGGTGCGAGCTCTGATTGGCTCACGGATCGGCGCTGAAGTAAACGGAAACACCCACCGGAGACTGAGGGGAACGAGAGGCGCAGGCTGCACTCTCCTGCCTCTCCTGCCCTCACATCAGCGGCGGTGCGGCGTGTGCGGCGTGGGGGAGGGAGGGAAGGAAGAGGAGCTGCGGCCCGTCGGTGTGGGTACGGCGTACCCACGGCTAAATTCTTACGGGTACGCCGTACCCACCCGTACCCGCCCACTTGCACCACTGAGCAGCCATCACTTATAAACCCTGTGTGGGCACATTGGGCAGAACTACAGGACAATTTCACTATCCAGCTTACCCCTCCTGCATCAACCAGGTCTCAGCTGTTATATCAGGGAAGGGGATGGGGGAGGAGTGGCAGACACCCCAACATAACCTGGAAGGGGCAGGGAAAGAAAGAGGTTTGAGGAGGCTGGGGAATGTACTGTAGGGAGGGCTCAGGCTGAGCTCAGATTTCTCAGTGACTGAGCGTTACATGAACTGATACAATGTAACATACATTGTAGCAAAGTGCCCTGCGTAGCTACTCAGGGTAGGGGGAAGGGGAGTGAGAGAATATCAGTGGGTCTTCCAATCACAGAGATGCCTCCAGAGCCCCAGTAGGTCTCCCTCACCATTCTCAGTGACATGGGGATAAACATCACGGCCAGAGAGGGAGACAAGATAGTGCAGCTCAGCAACAACCAGGAAGCACAGGGTTATGCACAGGCTTCAGCTCAGCCTCAGTTACAAACACCCGTGCACAGAGCCGGATTAAGGCTATGGGGGGCCCGGGGTGCTTCAAACAAGGGGGCCCCTAACAGAGAGGCAGGGAGATAAACATATATATATATATATATATATATATATATATATATGGGATGTATTTATGTGACCGGCGATCGGGGGACCGCCGGTTACAAAACCGACGGCTACATTTCGCTTCCTTCACAATTCCTAGAGTCGGTATGTCGACTAGAAGGGACTATTCCCACTCATATTCCCATAGAGTGGGAATAGAACCTGTGACGAGCTTGCCACTTAGCCCGCCGGGCATTTAAATGCTGAGATCCCACCTTCGGTATGGTGACCGGCGGTCACACAATACCAACATATATATATATATACATATATATACACATATAAAATATATATATATATATTATATATATATATATATCAAAGGCATGGTGTCTGGCTTTCCCCGTGCATGAACAATGCTGCAGCGGTTGCCCACCGGGTGTTGCGCTGGGTGGCCGCACAAATAAATCCACAATTGTCCCAATGGTGCAGCACTCCTGGCGTCTAAGTAATACCACTGTTTTAGGCATAAGTTTGGCAACGTTTCAATGACCTTTATTAGTGTGGCACTTTCATCAATAGTGGTATTACTTAGACACCAGGAGTGCTGCACCATTGGGACACTATGTACATACATACACCTGCATATACAGTATATGTTTACACATGCACACACATATATATATATATATATATATATATATATATAAACACACACACGCACACACACACACACACATATATATATATATATATATACACACACACACACACACACACACACATATACACCTATATATAGACACATACACCTATATATAGACACAGACACATATATATATATATATATATACACACTTTACCCATACACACATAATTACACACACACACACAACACAAAGCAAAAAATTTCAATTTAACACAGCAGCAGGTAAATAAAAAAACAACAACACACAATACCCCCAGCTTACTTTTTGATCTGCTGCTGCCAGGATCTACAGCTCGCTTCCCCACGCAACCCCTCTGGCTCCACACATCTTCCGTGCAGCCTGCGCGCCCAGCCAGTGACTGAGCCGCAGGCTGCTACTACTTCTCACCCATTGGACAGCTGAGCCGTCGCTCAGCTGTCCCTTACTTCAGGAAGCGCCGGCGCCAGCGCTGTTAGGTTGCCACGGCAACCGACGGGGAGACGCGCGGGGTCCGGGAGGTCAGTGCTGCGGGTCGGATCGCTAACAGAGATCAGATCTGTGGCTGGCGGCGGGGGGGCCCTTTCAGAAAGGGGGGCCCGGGGTACATACCCCCTGGGCCCCCCCCTTAATCCGGCTCTGCCCGTGCAGCCTTCATGGAACGGAGTTCAGGCAAACAACTCCGACACCCCCCTCCCCCCTGCAGCCCGATGATACCAGCAATCTACTGCAATGTAGCAAGTGAATATAACAGTCCAGCCTGTCCGCCGCCAAACCCATGTGCACAGTAAAAATCGCTGGCAGGTGCACCTCACATGCAGAGCAGCACAGTGCAGGGAAGAGCAGCAGGGACGCGGAATGGGAGACAATGCAGGAAGTGCCCCGTTCAGTGCTGACACCCGGCGGCAAATGACTCCACTGTCTCTGGGAATTCCGCCTCTGTATGGGGATCCGGTTACCATACCGGCATTTGGGATGCCAGCAGTCACAATACAGATGTCGGAATCCCGACACTGGTCAGAAGACCGACGCCGGGATCCCGACATTCAGCACAATGCCGGGGCCAGAAGTCTGACTGCTGGCATCCCGATCATAAGTATGCTGGGGATGTTTATAGTTATAGCTAAAACCCAGTTGGAACTCAAGCCCAAACAGGGTACCCAAAATGAACCCTCGCAGGCTAGCTTTGCTCCATTTCGCTCACCGGGGGTGATTCCGAGTTGTTCGCTCGTTGCCGATTTTCGCAATGGAGCGATTAAGGCAAAAATGCGCATGCGCATGGTTCGCCTTGCGCATGCGGTTAGTATTTTAACACAAAACTTAGTAGATTTATTCACGCTGGAACGAAGATTTTTCATCGTTGAAGTGATCGGAGTGTGATTGACAGGAAGTGGGTGTTTCTGGGCGGAAACTGGACGTTTTCTGGGAGTGTTTGGAAAACGCAGGCGTGTCAGGGAAAAAACCGCGGGAGTGTCTGGAGAAACGGGTGAGTGGCTGGTCGAACGCTGGGCGTGTGTGTGACGTCAAACCAGGAACGAAACTGACTGAACTGATCGCTATTTGTGAGTAAGTCTCAAGCTACTCAGAAACTGCTAAGAAATTTCTATTCGCAATTCTGCTAATCTTTCGTTCGCAATTCTGCTAAGCTAGGATACACTCCCAGAGGGCGGCGGCTTAACATGTGCAATGCTGCTAAAAGCAGCTAGCGAGCGAACAACTCGGAATCACCCCCACATACTGGGTTACTAAAGGGAGTAGTTGGTGGCATGGATAGTGAAAGAACTATCCCGCCGGCTAGGCTCCTCCCCCTGACATCAGAGGACCTTTAGCTCACTTGGTTCTAGCAGCTACCGGATGGTTATGGTTAGCCTTCAGGAGAATGGGGGTTAGATTTAGGCTCTAGTGGGAGGCTTAGGCTGTGATGGGGGCGGGGGGGGGGGTGGAGGGGTGTTAGGCTGCAGGGAGGGTTAGGCACTAGGGGGAGAGGTAGGGTTAGGCTGCAGGGAGCGGAAGGCTAGAGTTAGGCTGCAAGGAGGGAGGGTTATGGTGCAGGAAGTGGGGGGTAGGGTCAGGCTGCAGGTAGGGGGAATGGTGAAAGGGTTACAATACTTACCTAGCAGGTGTCGGAATACTGTGCATCGGGATGCCACAGTCCGTATTCTGACCGCTGGCAATCCCAAGCGCCGGGATCCGTTACCAGTCCGAACTAGGGCCCTCATTCCGAGTTGTTCGCTCGCAAGCTGCTTTTAGCAGCATTGCACACGCTAAGCCGCCACCTACTGGGAGTGAATCTTAGCTTAGCAAAATTGCGAACGAAAGATTCTCAAAATTGCGAACAGAAATTTCTAAGCAGTTTCTGAGTAGCTCGACACTTACTCTGCCACCGCGACCAGTTCAGTCAGTTTCGTTCCTGGTTTGACGTCACAAACACACCCAGCGTTCGCCCAGACACTCCCCCGTTTCTCCAGCCACTCCCGCGTTTTTCCCAGAAACGGCAGCGTTTTTTCACACACCCATAAAACGGCCAGTTTCCACCCAGAAACACCCACTTCCTGTCAATCACACAACGATCACCAGAACGAAGAAAAAACCTCGTAATGCCGTGAGTAAAATACCAAACTTCTTAGC
Organism: Pseudophryne corroboree; assembly: GCF_028390025.1. Classification (NCBI taxonomy): domain Eukaryota; kingdom Metazoa; phylum Chordata; class Amphibia; order Anura; family Myobatrachidae; genus Pseudophryne; species Pseudophryne corroboree. Next base: position 605,139,071 of record NC_086445.1, read on the forward strand.
AAATTTACTTGGCGCTGTTATGATTCCCGTACTCCAGACCAGAGGAGATCTAATGGCAGAGGTCTGAGTACTGGGAAGATTTGCTGGTTGTGGGAGCAGGAGAGCCTAGTAACCCCTGGCGCCCTAACTCCGTTGTCTCGCCCGTGTTATCAGAAATCCCCTGCGAGACTATGGTTGCTTGAGCCCATGGCAGCCGCGTTCGAAGGGCGGATTATGTCTGCCCAACCCCGATGCCCCCTCAGGTCTTAATGGGAGACAAAGGGAAATCCGAGACAGGGTGATAACAAGGGGCCCTCTGACTAAGCAACCAGGCCAGGGGTTACAAGCTAACTAACTTAAACCAAGGTATGTGCGGACTAGCCGCCAGGGAAAAGGACAACCAAAGATCCACTGATCCGTTACTCCTATCCAGCACCGCTGGATACCAGAGTGGATCTGTGGGAGCGGAATCCTCCGCAAAAGCTCCAGAACACAAATAAACTAAATAATAAACAGTAAGCGGACAAGCCGCAACACACGGCTGCGCCGCGACTCACGAACACCACAGGATGTTAAAGGTGCTCGGTCAGACTCCAGGAATAGATGACAAATATCCGAGTACAGGACCACTGAGGACAGGAACAACCGGATTGAGCAGGACTGGAAACTCTCTGCAACTGACAAAGGCAAACAGGAAGCTATCACCGGCGTCTGTGAGAAGTCCAAAGGGTGCTTATAAGTGTGAGCTCCCCAATCAGGAGCCAAACTGGGTCATCACAATTAATGCCGTGCAGCTTGCATGCTGCACGGCCAGCACACCATGATACAATCAGCACATCATGATACAATTAGAACAGACCCAGCAACGGGGAACGCGGCCCGAACGTGGCGTCCCCGTTGCTAGGGTCAGAGCGGCTCCGTGCGCCCGGCGTCTAGCGTTGCCAGGGAGCCGGCGGCTGTACGCGCACGGCGTCCCTGGTTGCTAGGCGCCGAGCCGCACCGACGAGCGGACCCCGGCGCCTAACAGTACCCCCCCCTTGAGGAGGGGTCAAGGAACCCCTAAAGCCAGGTTTCTGAGGAAATTCTCGAAAAAATGCCCTTTTGAGCCTCGGGGCATGAAGATCCTCATCCAGGACCCAAGACCTTTCCTCTGGCCCATAACCTCTCCAATGTACCAAAAAATAAAGCCGACCCCGGGACAACTTGGAATCGAGAACCTTCTCCACTAAGAACTCCTGCTGACCCTGTACATTTATAGGTGATCTCCCCTGAGATATTTTACGAGGAAATCTACTGGACGAAACATATGGTTTCAGCAATGAGCAATGGAAGGTATTTCCGATCCGTAAAGTTTTTGGTAAACGTAACCGGAAAGCAACTGGATTGACTTTTTTGATAATGTGAAATGGTCCAATAAATTTAGGACCCAATCTGGCTGAGGTTTGTCGAAGTTTAATGTTGCGAGTCGACAACCACACCTTATCTCCTACTTTAAAAGTGCACGGCCGCCGGAGCCTGTCAGAAAATCTTTTTTCCCGGAATGCCGCTTTTCTGAGAGCCAGGTGCACTTTTCTCCAAATAAGTTTAAGATGAGAGGTCAGGGCCAGTGAGGAGACAGAGGAATGTTGAAAAAATGAATTAGCTCTGGGGTGAAAACCAAAAACTGCAAAAAATGGAGACACATTGGTGGAAGAATGACAGGCATTATTATAAGCAAACTCCGCCAATGGAAGAAACTCCGACCAGTCATTTTGGAGTTTGGCCGAGTACAAACGCAAATATTGTTTTAGAGATTGATTAACTCGCTCAGTCTGCCCATTGGATTGGGGATGATAGCCGGACGTTAAAGATAACTTCATCTTTAATGAAGCACAAAAAGACTTCCAAAATTGTGCAATGAATTGTGGACCCCGATCAGAAACAATATCAGTGGGTAAGCCATGGAGTCTGAAAACATGGCGGAGGAACAAGACTGCCAATCCCTGGGCAGATGGCAATCGGGGAAGAGCAATGAAATGGGCCATTTTACTAAAACGGTCCACTACCACCCATATGACTCGGCATCCGGCTGACAGAGGGAGGTCCACCACAAAATCCATGGAGATATGCGACCATGGCCTAAGAGGAACATTCAAGGGCATAAGTTGACCGATGGGTAAAGAACGGGGAACTTTATGCTGTGCACAGACCTGACACGAAAAAACAAACTCTTTAATGTCTTTGGAAAGACCAGGCCACCATACTGAGCGGGAGACTAATTCCAAAGTCTTAGCGATTCCCGGATGCCCGGCAACTTTGCTATCATGAAACTCCGTCAAAACAGTTGCTCTCAAAAACTCAGGGACAAAAAGACGACCAGCAGGAGTATTTCCAGGAGCTTGATGTTGAAGCAGCTTTAACTGGGTAAATACATCCTGTGTGAGGCCTGCCCGAATGGTTGAGGATGGCAGTATGGGAGTAACAGGACTGTTGTCTTGAACTGGAAGAAAACTGCGTGACAGGGCATCTGCCTTAGTATTCTTGGAACCTGGCCTGAAGGTGATAATGAATTTGAAACGAGTAAAAAATAAAGCCCAACGAGCCTGCCGGGCATTCAGTCGCTTAGCTGATTCAATGTATTGAAGATTTTTGTGATCAGTCAAAACTGAAGTAGTATGAGTCGCTCCTTCAAGCCAATGTCTCCACTCCTCGAAAGCCCATTTAATAGCCAGCAATTCCCGGTTACCAACATCGTAGTTGGATTCTGCAGATGAGAATTTCCTGGACATAAAGGCACAAGGATGTAATTCAAGGGAATCCGGATCCTTCTGAGATAGGATAGCCCCCACTCCAACCTCCGAGGCATCAACCTCAACAATGAAAGGCAATTCTGGGTTGGGATGTCTGAGGACAGGGGCTGAGACAAAGGCTTGTTTCAAGGCCTGAAAAGATAACTCAGCTTCACGTGACCAATTGGTAGGATCTGCTCCCTTCTTAGTTAGTGCCACAATGGGAGCAACTAGGTCAGAGAAAGAGTGAATAAATCTTCTATAGTAGTTCGCAAACCCTAAAAAGCGCTGAATTGCTTTTAAGTTGGTGGGTTGCGCCCAACTAAGGATGGCTTGGAGCTTCTTTGGTTCCATACAGAATCCCCGAGGGGAAATAATGTACCCTAAAAAGGATACCTCCGTAACATGAAATTCACACTTCTCCAGCTTGGCATACAGGTGATTTTCACGTAATTTTTTTAGAACTTGACGCACCTGGGAAACATGTTGTGCTACAGAATCAGAATATATCAAAATATCGTCTAAGTAGACTACAACGAACCTTCCAAGAAATTCACGGAGCACATCGTTAATGAGATCCTGGAAGACTGCCGGAGCGTTAGACAGGCCAAATGGCATGACCAGATACTCATAGTGGCCTGACTGAGTACTGAATGCCGTTTTCCACTCATCCCCTGACTTGATTCTGATGAGGTTATATGCTCCTCTCAGGTCAATCTTAGAAAAAATCACAGCCGAACGTAGCTGATCAAAGAGGACAGAGATCAGCGGCAGAGGGTAAGTATTCTTTACTGAGATTTTATTCAAAGCTCTAAAATCAATGCAGGGTCTGAGAGAACCATCCTTCTTCTCTACGAAGAAGAAACCTGCACTTAAAGGGGATTTGGATGGCCTGATAAATCCTTTCCCAAGGCTTTCTTTCACATACTCATTCATGGCCACAGTTTCAGGACTAGACAATGCATATAACCTTCCTTTAGGCAACGTGGCACCAGGAATTAGCTCAATGGCACAATCATTAGGCCTATGGGGAGGCAGAATATCCGCATTGCCCTTGGAAAATACATCAACAAAATCCTGGTATTCCACAGGAATGGGTGCGGGAACGGCGGCAGCTACTCGGATAGGAAGCGTAATACATTCTTTATTACAGATGGTACCCCATTGTAAGATCTCCCCCAACTGCCAATCAATGATGGGATTATGAAAGGCCAGCCAAGGGTGACCCAGAACCACAGGAACTGCTGGACAATGGGTAAGGAAAAACTCAATCTTTTCAGAATGTAGAGCTCCTACCGAAAGTAAAACAGGAGGTGTACAGAGAGAAATAACCCCATTGGACAAGGGACTCCCATCTAAACCATGCATGGTGACACACCTACCCAAGGTTAACTGAGGAATACCTAAGGCCTTGGCCCATGTTAAATCCATAAAGTTCCCTGCAGCTCCACTGTCCACAAAAGCAGAGACCGAGGAACAGAGGCTGCCAAAGGAAACTTTAGCAGGAACTAACAGTGAATTATTTGAGGAGATAAGCTGCAGACCAAAGTGAACCCCCTCACAACTCACTTGGTCAGGAAGTTTCCCGACTTGTTCGGACAACTACGGGCAAAATGTCCCTTACCTCCACAGTATAAACAAAGACCAGAATTTTGCCTCCTGGTTCTTTCTTCAGGAGACAATTTGGAGAGACCTATCTGCATAGGCTCCTCCATGTCCACAGGGATGGAAAAAACACAAGGAGTAGACCCGACAGACGCTCCTTTTTCAGCCCTCCGCTCTCTGAGCCGACGATCTATCTTAATAGAGAGCTCCATGAGTTTATCGAGAGTCTCAGGAGCGGGATACTGAAGGAGACTGTCTTTAATAGATTCAGATAAGCCGAGGCGAAACTGACTGCGCAGGGCTGGGTCATTCCATCCACAGTCGTTCGACCAACGGCGAAACTCCATACAATAAATCTCTGCGGGATTCCTACCCTGTCTGAGAGCACGCAACTGACTCTCAGCGGACGCCTCTCTATCAGGGTCGTCATACAGTAGCCCTAACGATTTTAAAAAGGCGTCTACAGACAATAAGGCTGGATCGTCTGTCTTTAAACCAAAAGCCCAGGTCTGAGGATCCCCCTGAAGCAGAGAAATAATAATTCCAACCCGCTGAGCCTCCGTACCTGAGGAGACTGGTCTTAAACGAAAATAAAGTTTACAAGACTCTTTAAAATTAAAAAACTGTTTTCTATCCCCAGAAAAACGGTCAGGCAGATGCATCTTTGGTTCAGGAATGACCCTCGGGGAAGTCCGTAACAGATCTTCCTGTGACCTCACCCGGAGGGACAGATCCTGAACCATCTGAGTAAGTTCTTGAATCTGACTAACTAGAAGCTGGCCAGGATTTGGCCCAACACCGGTGGGATTCATGAGGCCGACAAAAATCTCCCAACTGAATAAGTAAAAAAAAATCAACTCCTGTTAATTTTAATTTTCTTTTTTGTCTGACCGGTGATAATGTTATGATTCCCGTACTCCAGACCAGAGGAGATCTAATGGCAGAGGTCTGAGTACTGGGAAGATTTGCTGGTTGTGGGAGCAGGAGAGCCTAGTAACCCCTGGCGCCCTAACTCCGTTGTCTCGCCCGTGTTATCAGAAATCCCCTGCGAGACTATGGTTGCTTGAGCCCATGGCAGCCGCGTTCGAAGGGCGGATTATGTCTGCCCAACCCCGATGCCCCCTCAGGTCTTAATGGGAGACAAAGGGAAATCCGAGACAGGGTGATAACAAGGGGCCCTCTGACTAAGCAACCAGGCCAGGGGTTACAAGCTAACTAACTTAAACCAAGGTATGTGCGGACTAGCCGCCAGGGAAAAGGACAACCAAAGATCCACTGATCCGTTACTCCTATCCAGCACCGCTGGATACCAGAGTGGATCTGTGGGAGCGGAATCCTCCGCAAAAGCTCCAGAACACAAATAAACTAAATAATAAACAGTAAGCGGACAAGCCGCAACACACGGCTGCGCCGCGACTCACGAACACCACAGGATGTTAAAGGTGCTCGGTCAGACTCCAGGAATAGATGACAAATATCCGAGTACAGGACCACTGAGGACAGGAACAACCGGATTGAGCAGGACTGGAAACTCTCTGCAACTGACAAAGGCAAACAGGAAGCTATCACCGGCGTCTGTGAGAAGTCCAAAGGGTGCTTATAAGTGTGAGCTCCCCAATCAGGAGCCAAACTGGGTCATCACAATTAATGCCGTGCAGCTTGCATGCTGCACGGCCAGCACACCATGATACAATCAGCACATCATGATACAATTAGAACAGACCCAGCAACGGGGAACGCGGCCCGAACGTGGCGTCCCCGTTGCTAGGGTCAGAGCGGCTCCGTGCGCCCGGCGTCTAGCGTTGCCAGGGAGCCGGCGGCTGTACGCGCACGGCGTCCCTGGTTGCTAGGCGCCGGGCCGCACCGACGAGCGGACCCCGGCGCCTAACAGGCGCAGCCGCAGTGTGAAAATTGCTCATGCGCAGTTTGCGGAAAATCGCTGCAATGCGATGAAAAAGAACGAGCGAACAACTCGGAATGAGGGCCTATGTGTTTTACAGTGGTATATACTATTGTGTGCACTCTGTATTGTATATCAGTCCAGTGCCGTAACTAGACATTTTAGCGATGTATGCAAGAAACGGCATCGTCTCGCCCCCCCCCCCCCCTTTATGTAAAATAGGGGCAGTGCGCGGCGTAGGTGCGTGCACCTCTTACACATTATGGCAGAGTCCCCCTTTTTCCACATTATGGCAGACAGCGTACCCTTTTTACACATTACGGCAGATAGCGTCGCCTTTTTCCACATTATGGCAGACAGCGTCCCCTTTTTCCACGTTATAGCAGACAAAGTCCCCTTTTTACACGTTTCGGCAGACAGCGTCCCCTTTTTGCACATTACGGAAGACAGTCCCCCTTTTTACACATTACGGAAAACAGTCCCCCTTTTTACACATTACAGCAGACAGCGTCCCCTTTTTACACATTACGGCAGACAGCTTCCCCTTATTACACATTACGGCAGACAGTCCCCCTTTTTACACATTATGGAAAACAGTCCCCCTTTTTACACATTACGGCAGACAGCGTCCCCTTTTTGCACATTACGGCAGACAGTGTCCCCTTATTACACATTACGGCAGACAGAATAGATAGATAGATAGATAGATAGATAGATAGATAGATAGATAGATAGACAGACAGACAGTTAGAATAGATTATACTTTCTGTTTCCGCTGGCTCACGTAGTTAGGCTCCTCAGTGCAGCTGCTGGCAGATATGGGGCAGGCAGGGAAGGAGGAGGAGAAGGGAGCCGAAGCAGCGCACTGTAATTGGTAGCTGCGCCGCTGCAGCTGTCCCTCTCCATCCACATAGGCTGGCCGCCGCCGCTGTGAATGCTGGGATGAGGGAAGCGCCCCCAGGGCTGCTCCTCTCCTCAATCCAGCACACACAGGCGGCTTGTAATGAGTAAATTTGACTCATTACAATGCCGCTGACTTTAGGAAATGCGGGCAGTTGCGCCTTAAGGGCGACTGCGCTGTGTGCCAGGCACACCTGGCACACACGTAGTTATGGCCCTGTATCAGTCACTAGAATGCTTTCTGAATTGATAAGTACCAATCATGAATCTCTATAATATGTGTTGGTCACTGAGATACTCAATGTATTGTATACTAGTTACTAGAATGCCTTCTGTATTGTATAGTACCAATAATTTAGATTATGTTTCTTTTATATATCTATACTTTTCACATTGTCAAAGGTGTAAATCTGTGCTGAAATTATAGTCCTTGACTGTATATTCCCTTTCATGGTATAATCTGCATTTATCTGAACAAAAGCTTACTGCTAATTGGTTTGCTGTTGCTGATAAACTCAGAATAGGAAATGTGATAGGTTTAACCAGGGTAAGGAAGTGTCATGTTGTATCCAGTGCTTTGGCTGCTAGAGAGCTCCACTAATTGAATTTGACACTCCGTAAGCATTGGAGAAAATTAACAGTAATATGAAAATCTGTAACTGTTAATATTAAAAGAAAATAAAAGCACATGAACAAGCAGAGGAGTAAGGGGTACATTTACTAAGCAGTGATAAGAGCGGAGAAGTAAGCCAGTGGAGAAATTTCCCCATCAACCAATCAGCAGCTCTGTATCATTTTATAGTATGCAAATTAGAGATGTTACTTCAGTGCTGATTGGTTGCCATGGGCAACTTCTCCACTGGCTCACTTCTCCACTCTTATCACTGCTTAGTAAATGTACCCCTAAGTGTATTAAATCATGAGCTATAGTAAACATCAAAATTATACCTATATAGGAATGAATTTGTAATATAAAAAAAATCAAGCTCATATGCTAAGTAACTGATTGCATGGATATTTTATTTTATCTTTGGTAATCACAGAGACCTATTTTATATACCCAATAAAGAAAATCTTAGGTATACTGATATCCAACATCCAACATCATTGAATAATACACGCTAGTCCAGGGATGGGAACATGTGTGCACTCCAAGGCTCTGTGGTTATATGCAAAACGCCTTAGATTATTTTTTGTATGGTTGTTGTAATGAATATTTGTTATTTTACTGAAGTACAGTATTAATTGAATTGCATTTTTCTCCCAAATTCTCATATTTCTTTTTCTATGTTCTGCCTTCAGACTCGATCCCTTAGTTACTCTGAGTTGGAGTTACCGTCTACTAGTCTTCTCCAGCGGTTTGGGAGTCTTACCTGGCGCAAGAAAAGGTTCAGTGCACTGGAATCTAGTGAGACACTCCCTAACGTGTCATCTCCAACAGAATCTCGGTGGTCCATGGGAAGGCTAGACAGACCTGCTGTAGGGAGTGACCTGGATTTAGATAACAGAAGTCCCAAATCTAGCATTGTTGAATCTCCTTGCCCACAGTTCACCCCTAAAAACTCTGATCATTGTTCCATTACAGAGCAGAAAGTTCAAAGGACATTAGAGATATCAACATCTTTTGATTGTTTGACAGATGGAGATGAGGATCACAATTCCAGTCATGAAGTCTTTATAGGCAAAACTGCCCAGCAACAGTTACCATTTGCTTTTCCAGACAACCTGGAAGGAGAAGAGGAGGAGTCGCTCCCATGCTGGGCAGAGAGTATACTAAAGGATTATCTGTCAACGGACCATTTTATACCTGGTTCAGCGCATCATCTTTCATCTGGACACTCACACAGTACATACATTTTGGAAAAGGGCAAAGAACCACATCAGTATCGAAGCCCACTTTATCAAAGCACATTAGCAAAAGATATAATACAAGAGGAGACATTTGAAAAGAAGTCCCAAGTAAACAACAGTGCATTTTCTAGTGAAGATGTTTCCCACTTCAAAAATCTCCTTATTGCCAGCTCCAGCACTGAAATACAAAGACAAAGCAATCAGAATGAAGTTCACAAGAACATGTGCCACATAGGCTCAGACACAGAAGAAGCTAGATACCACATACCTCTCTGTACCAGCAACATTCCACAAGATGTGGTACAAAACCCCCCCACCAAAAACATTGTTCCTATCCTTTTTCACACACTACCTCAGGAAGGAGAACAAAATAATGCATATAAATGTAAAAGTCCAAATATATTATGTCCTTCTACAGAGAAGGAGAATTTGAAATATGAATCCTCCCTAAACTATGGAGACTCTCCACAAGATGGGGTTCAAAAGGAGGCCACACAACTGCCCCTCCAGGACCTGTTTCAAGATGAGACACAAAATGTGCACATTTACTCCAGCATTCTTGGGCAGGAAGCAGCACAGATTGTTCCTGAGAACCACGCATTCAAAGAGCACAATAACCCACAGCCATCTCCAAGCGCAACCAAAATCAAATACCAAGTTATCATTACCATGACTAAAGAGGAAAAAGAGCAGATGCCAGGGCTGGTACAGGAGATGGTGAAAGGGGAGGAACTGGTAGGACTAGATCTGACGCTGTCACCTTCAGTGGAATCTCAGGCATGTGGCTACCATGGGGCGGGTCCTACAGAGGTGACAGCTCAGGCACTCACAGAAACAGTGGAGCATATTGCACAGACTGCAGCACAAGAGGAGGAGATCTTAACGAAGAGGAGGGGAGGCCAGACCTGTGAGGGGAAACCAGTGAACAGGTGAGGAGAAGGTGGGGGCACAAAGCTGGAAAAACAAAGAGGGAAGAAAAGCACAAGATCCTAGCATAGGAGGGATATGTTATTAACTGGGAAAGTGTGGAATATGAAGGGCAGATTATGAGAATGACCTCATAATGGAAACAATTATTTGACAAACAGGTAAAATTATAGAAAGAGCAAACACCTGTTGCTCAAAAGTTCATTTAACAGGTGAGAGGTAAATAACTCTGCAATATTTTTGTGAACAGACTTGTATATGTAAAAAAGAAAAAAAATAGCATGAAAGCATTAAATAGGAGTGAGCCATCTGTATATATGATAGTGATATCTGGTACATATGTGTTTTTAAAGATTAGTGTGTCCACACAATGGTGTGTCCACATAGGTGCATAAGGTATTAGTGTGATATCCTGTGATTTTCCTCCTTCCTACACATGCAGGGCTTGGCTGCTGTGACTGGACTCTGTATTCTGTCTCTCATATACCAGAAATACAAAGTTCAGAATGGGGAGGGGTAGAGGAAAGTGCTGAAGATGCGTTGTATCACAGGAGTGGCTCCGTGTTTCCCTTTAATGGCATCAATGTTTCAGTCATTTGTACTTTATTCTACAAAATCAGAGACTTGGGTAAGTGAGAGAGCAGTACGAAGCCGTGTTTATTTGTTGCACTATTTTCTGTATGAATACTATTAGAAATGGTATCGGGTGGCAGGTTGTTATTCAGTAAAAGATGAGGGTCATGACTACATACTCCAAAAATGTGCCCAGAAAATACTGTGTCATAGCGCTGTGTCACATGTTGACAGAGAAGGCATTGTGTGGGGAATATGCTGCCTGACACTGGGTTAATCTGACAGCGACTGTCATACTATAAAATATACATGTCTGGATTTGCAAGAAGGTGTTCTTTGTACACAGCTGGAAAGCATAGAGCAAAGAGCATTCTGTGGAGGTTATGTACTCTGCAATTTATATACTCTCCAAATTCTAGTATAGAATATGTACATTATTATAGCTGTCATCTGTCATTAACCATTCAACCCTCTGAGAGCCTTAGGCTTGGAAACATCTAGCAAGGCCAGGCTATTTGTTATGGCTCGGGGATCTATTCACTTAGGTCTCATTACTAGAAATACATTTACCTTTACAATCCATGATATATATAACCTTTAAACCAGGGAGAGGTGTGTGTGTGTGTGTGTGTGTGTGTGTGTGTGTGTGTGTGTGTGTGTGTGTGTGTGTGTGGTCTAATTATTAACTTTCATGAGCACACTACCCAAAAAGTGTCTATTCCTGCAATGATCTTTTTATGGAAAAAAGGTCACCAGAGCGGGTCAGCACTTTGGCGATGCTGGGGCTGATCAGAGGTGGGCCCAGTGAACACAGGTGCTGTGTCTTTGGATGCAGCTGCTGTGTGCAAATATGTTAATGATGCAAGAGTTTTCTTGTTTTAATAGTCACCTAATGCATGCTTGTGTGATCCGCTGCATTGGTTCACTTGCAAGAACATTGGACCTATCTCACATCAGTAGTCAAGGCCAGTAAATCTGCGTTGGAAGACACAGACACTAACCATGGCATTCCCCAAAAATGGGGTGATATGCCCTCGTTTTCATGAGCACTGCCATGCATCACCCCTCCCCTACCCCCAAACGCTCATGTGGCGATGCATGTACAGTCCCTCTGCCATCACAGTTGTACTAAACTATCAGGTGTGTGTACAACTCTGACTCAAGCCCACTTACTGGCATCACTTACTGGTCTAATCTACTTGGCGCAAAGCTGCCCGTCCACTACAGAATAAATGTCACTACATTTATTTACAGAAACAGAACAACCAAAGATAGGTACTAGTCAGTGTCCAGGGTGCTAAGAATCAAAAAGACACAATATGTAATTCAATGTAAATGAATACGAAAATACATCTCTCAAATGTGAAATCGGATAGTGGGTTCCCCTTAGTGGTCAATTGAATGAATGGTTAGACGGATAATCCAATCGTCTCGAAGTTTCTTTAAATGCAGATTCACTGAAGCTCATGCAAGAAAGGAGAAAAACAACATATGTGTAGTCCAGTTTCACTTTGCATAAAATATTCACGTCTTCTAATAATCCTAAAGAGGGAGTGTACCCCACTCACACTAAGTCAGGCAGATTCAATCACATCAAGGTATCTTTACTAGGTATGATGAATTCTCATATTAATATAAATCTCCAATCATACAGAAGAATATAAATCTCCAATAATATAAATCTCCAATCATACAGAAGAATTTGCGTACCAAAACTCACACAAAAGTGAAGCAAGATACTCCTATCAAGGTATCTTTAGCAATGAACAACAATCCAAATGCGTACCCCAACTCACACGAAATGAATTACATTGACTCCTATCTCGGTATCTTTATATATTCACCGGAATTCAACCCCACTGTGTATGAAATATCCAATGGGGGTAATGTTATCCAATTAAGGAGGAACCATTTTTCCATATTAAAAAGTGGTCTTTTTTAATAAGATACAAAAGTGTCCACCACGTGGAAAAAGTCACATCAAAATACATAAAAACAAAAAAAGATAAAAACTTTAAAAGGTGCAAAAGTCCATATAAATCATTCGGATATCCTCTAGGCTACTCACGATACAGTTGTCGGCATTTGGATTTTTGTTCATTGCTAAAGATACCTTGATAGGAGTATCTTGCTTCATTTTTGTGTGAGTTTTGGTACGCAAATTCGACCTGTACCGGTTGCTATACTTCTGTATGAGTGGAGATTTATATTAATATGAGAATTCATCATACCTAGTAAAGATACCTTGATGTGATTGAATCTGCCTGACTTAATGTGAGTGGGATACGCTCCCTCTTCTAGATTATCATTAGAAGACGTGAATATTTTATGCAAAGTGAAACTTGACTACACATATGTTGTTTTTCTCCTTTTCTTGCATGAGCTTCAGTGAATCTGCATATAAAGAAATTTCGAGACGATTGGATTATCCGTCTAACCATTCATTCAACTGACCATTAAGGGGAATCCACTATCCGATTTCACATTTGAGGGATGTATTTTCGTATTCATTTACATTAAATTACATATTGTGTCTTTTTGATTCTTAGCACCCTGGACACCGACTAATACCTATCGTTGGTTGTTCTTATTGCCTACGTAAGTCTGCCTTAAATGTATATGGGGGATGGATTACCAGCTTCCAGTTCCAGATTCAAGACAAAAAGGAAAAAAATTAAGTGTTTTTTCTTTTGAAGAAGAAAAAGTGTAACAAAAACAATACACTGAAAAAAAAAATTAAAAAATAAATAAATAAATATATTTGTATAATATTTTTCTTTTGGAAAATTTTGGATTACGTCATCCTGAGATGGTGTAAACTATCAGAGTATAGCAGCAGAACATATACCACTGATGTCCATAGTAAATAAGCTTTCCTATGCAAAGCATCATGGAAGTCCCCCGTTGAAGCCTCCTTCGATAGCTGTTGGTACCGGCAGTGAAGATTTGATAAATATGCAGTAGGCTGTCTGTCTTTCAGAATTAGATTGATAAATCAAATAATCATAGAATGAGCATACATTGTAAAAAGTCTACATCAAATATCACTAGCAGATATGATGACCATAATAGAACATAACAATATTATCACACAATCTCACTGTAAGAAAAACAAAAAGCACAGTTCCATATCTGCCATGGGCCCTCCATTTCCAACAGAGGGGCTGAGCCAGGGCTGGACGCAGTCCCGATTCGGTTGCATTTGTCAGATGGTTTCTGGATTTCACATATGCCGGGCTGCAATGCAGTGCGCTGTACGCCACAGTTTGATTGGCAAGCAGTAGCTGTTTCGGAGAGGAGAAAGGGAACATTCCTGAAGCCAGAGATTGCGTCTTTTGATGCAGAGTCTCCTGCATGTGCACCTTTCTTGTGGTGGACATTATACGTAACCTTAGGGTTACTCAGATGTCCATTGGTCTGTTTGATGTTGCCAACGGGGATCTGATGCAGTGTATTTGGACAGATGCAGTGGATCTCAGAAGCCACAGGAGGGCATCTAATTTCAAAAGGTGACACCTGCATCCTTTTTCATACCTTCTCAGACCAGTTGCTACCGAAGGCGCATAACCGATCACTACTGCGTTCACCTCTGACTCAGGCCCAGTAGCAGCAACTCCTGCAGGGGCTGTGAAAGTATCAGCCTTACCAAGCTTTGGCCCCTGACGCCATCTGAGTTAGGGTTAGGATTAGGGTAAGGTTTAAAATATTTTCTGGGATCCATCAAGATTTTGATTGTCGGGATGCCGCTGTCAACATTCTGACCATTGGGATGGTGACTGCCAGGATATCAGTACCATCCCCATTTGCTCAATCTATAACTTCTTACTGCAAACAATAGACATAATTTTTGGGTCTAAAACGCGATAATCAGTATATATGCCCCACAAACTGTAAATGGAAATGATGACAAATGTAATATTACAGACTTTGCTGACTACATAATTACCACCAAACCTTGTAAAATATAAAGAAATAAAATTCATCCTCATTCCCCCTACCTGTGTTATGAGGTCATTTCCATTTATAGTTTTGTATTTTTATTTTTCAAAATGTAAAAAAATAGTTGCTTTCCCCTTCCTCTAGAGACTAGTGAGGTTGAGGTATCATGGTGGAACAGGATCTTTTGCAGAAGTACAAAGGTTCATCAGTACAATACAATTTAACATGCCACACAATGCAGTTCTGCAATACATTTAGCATTTTGAGGAATTTATAGTATATGAAAAGATTACGGACAGTATCAGGCAATACATTCAGCTGGTAAATTGTTGTGACCAAATGGGTTGAAGTAAATTTCTCGTTGATTGTTTTTTTTGTTTTTTTTTTCTTAATTTGTTAATCTAAGGTGCTCCTTAAATGGTGTCCTCTCATTATGTTAATCTCAGAAACGTGCCATGAGACCATGCTCTGAAAAGGCTCACCTGAATGAATGCTTATAAAATATGAAGTCAATAACCTAGCTAAACCGCTTAGAACCCGCTGGGACTCACTAACATCATCCTATCATTAGTATCACATAGCAAACACACAAACCCCCAAATGTCACATTTACCTTGTCCAGAGATGTTTTCTTCCTCTGTCTGTATTTCTGGACTGTGGAATCTTTTTAATATTTTCTGACTTGTTTCTCTTATCTCATCCTTTTGATCTGTCCATCTTTTCTCATCCTTCTGACGTGTCCATCTTTTCTCATCCTTCTGACGTGTCCCTCATCCTTCTGATCTGTCCATATTATATTTGGTACCACATTTTCTCCTCTCTCCCCCTCCTGTCTGACTCTCTTGTTTCGGCTCCTGTTATTCGTTGGGTGCCTGTCACCCCTTTTACCTTTCATGTCATTACTATACACATGTTCCCTTCTTTTTTTCTGTTCTATTTAATTTTTCCATGACTGCCAATAACCCAGAAAGATTGTTTTAATAGATATCTTGAGCATTTATAGTTCATAATTATGCTGGGATGTTACCAGCTAATCATGTGGCTTCCATGAGAAGGAAATAAACAATCATCTCCAAGCCCATATGGAATATAAGTGGGCACACGTTAGACCTGATTACAGTAGCTACTGCTGCTATACCTGTTGCCATACCACAGTATACAGTTAGTATAAGTAGGGATTCTTTCTGATACTGGTGATGGTCTTCCGGAGATTATATTAAAGACATAAGTTAGAACAATACCATATTGCCTACCTGGACCTTGCTCTTCACGTATCTGAAGGGCATTCCTAGACGTGTGGATGCTTATTTTCATTTAAGATTTGGGATTAGGGTTACGTTTAGGCTGTTGGCAGAGTGTTGCGGTGTTGGATATGGATGTTAGTCCACACAATGGCACTTAACCAGAATGGAGGTTTATTTAGATAACAGAGGTAACAGTTCGTTGTATACAGAAGAGGTTCTGCAGCAGCAGGAACTCACAATAATCTGGTAATGCTGTACAGCGGTCTCACAGAGGTTACACATACACAGCGTGCGGCTGCAGGCAGACAAGGTCGCACTACACAGGAGAACAGAAGCTGCACGTCCGTGCAGTTTGTCTCTCCCAGGAAGAACTGCGGAGAAAACGCGCAGTCCCGCCCGGACAGCATACATCAGGCACCTCCTCCTGCATTGACCTAACACTAGAGGGTAAACGCTAGAGCAGGTAAGCTGCCTATAGCGCTGGAACGGAGACCGAACGCAGAGTGCTCCACTCTCTAACATAGGCTTGTTTGTTTTTCACACCTTGGAGTTTTATTAATATCTGTGGGGGGCAGAGGGTCAGGGCTATCTCATTTACAATGTTGTTTTCATTTGCAGAAGTACTCTATTCTCTCATCCAACCTTAAGTGAAACTCCAACATTAACCCTAATATGTAGATTCCGTATTTCACAGAAGTCTGTGACTAGAGTTGGAACGATTACTGTTTATTTTTCTCTGTAGTATGTTGAGGTATAATACAGTAGAAGCCTGGGTAGAAAAGAGATGTGCAGCGGGCATTTTTCGTGTTTTGTGTTTTGGTTTTGGATTTGGGTCCGCGGTCGTGTTTTGGATTCGGACGCGTTTTGGCAAAACCACCCTTTCGGGTTTTGGATTCGGATGTGTTTTGGATTCGGGTGATTTTTGAAAAACCACAAAAAACGCTAAAATCATAGAATTTGGGAGTAATTTTGATCCTATAGTATTATTAACCTCAATAACAATAATTTCCACTCATTTCCAGTCTATTCTGAACACCTCACACCTCACAATATTATTTTTAGTCCTAAAATTTGCACCAAGGTCGCTGGATGACTAAGCTAAGCGACCCAAGTGGCCGGCACAAACACCTGGCCCATCTAGGAGTGGCACTGCAGTGTCAGACAGGATGGCACTTAAAAAAATAGTCCCCAAACAGCACATGATGCAAAGAAAAAAAGAGGTGCACCAAGGTCGCTGGATGGCTAAGCTAAGCGACACAAACGCCTGGCCCATCTAGAATTAGACTCCAGTATCATGTGAATTATAAGGCAATATCACTGGAATTATTCGTTATAATCAATGGAATTATTGGTCCAAATCACTGGAAGAAAATGACAAAATCACTAGAATTAAAAGCCAGTATCACTGGAATTATATGTTATAATCAATGGAATTATTGGTCCAAATCACTGGAAGAAAATGACAAAATCACTAGAATTAAAAGCCAGTATCACAGGAATTATTCATTCTTATCAATGGTATTATTGGTCCAAATCACTGGAAGAAAATGACAAAATCACTGGAATTAAATGGCAGTAATGTCGGGAATTATATCAAATGGCAGTACCACTGGACATATACGGAAGTGTCAGACAGGATGGCACTTTAAAAAAAATAGTCCCCAAACAGCACATGATGCAAAGAAAAGAGAAAAAGAGGTGCACTGACACTGAGCACTGACCAGTGATTCTGAGCACTGATGATACTACTGAGCAGTGATACTGAGCACTGATGATACTACTGAGCAGTGATACTGAGAACTGACACTGAGCAGCACGATGCAGCACAAGACACTGAGCACTGACCAGTGATACTGAGCACTGATGATACTACTGAGCAGTGATACTGAGCACTGATGATACTACTGAGAACTGACACTGAGCAGCACGATGCAGCACAAGACACTGAGCACTGACCAGTGATACTGCGCACTGATGATACTACTGAGGAGTGATACTGAGCACTGATGATACTACTGAGCAGTGATACTGAGCACGGATACTACTGAGAACTGACACTGAGCAGCACGATGCAGCACAAGACACTGTACTAGTATTAGTAATGTAGTATTACTGAGTAGCACAAGACAATGAGCAGTGATACTGAGCACTGATGATACTACTGAGCACTGATACTGAGCAGCACGATTAGCACAAGACACTGTACTAGTATTAGTAATGTAGTATTACTGAGTAGCACAAGACAATGAGCAGTGATACTGAGCACTGATTATACTACTGAGAACTGACACTGAGCAGCACGATGCAGCACAAGACACTGTACTAGTATTAGTAATGTAGTATTACTGAGCAGCACGATGCAGCACAAGACAATGAGCAGTTATACTGAGCACTGATGATACTACTGAGAACTGACATTGAGCAGCACGAAGCAGCACAAGACACTGTTCATAAATGCCCCCACAGTGCAGATATGACCCCACAGTGCAGATATGACCCCACAGTGCAGATATGACCCACAGTGCAGATATGCCCCCAATACCTGCGGCGCTGGGAGGGGGAGGAGTGCTGCTGTCTGAGGGCGCAGGCGGACTTCAAACCCGTGGGTTGTGTGCGCTATGCGCGCTGCACGGCGCCGGCGTCTGACGTCAGTGAGCAGCACAAAAGCACTCTGGAATTGTCACTCCCCCAGATACCACTGTGACTGGAATGTTGATGACCGATGCACAGTCACAGGACACTACTGCCACAGCACCCTACAGCAAATGCAGCACAAGAGAGACACTGTACTAGTATTACTGAGCAGCACAAGACAATAAGCACTGATACTGAGAACTGCTGAGAGAACGTAGCCACGTCCTCTCTGTACGCTCTACAATGCACGAGTGAAAATGGCGACGAGCGGCTCTTTATATGGAATCCGAATCTCGCTAGAATCCGACAGTGGGATGATGACGTTTTGCCTCGTTCGGGTTTTCCGAGTCAGGTGGGAATAACCGAGCCGCAGGGCCGGCTCCAGGCATGTTCGAATAGAGCGGCCGCGCGGGCGCCACCCTTAATGGGCGCCGCCATATTCGTTCCTGGAGCTGGCCCTCTGCTGTGCTGCCCGCCCTTAAACTGTTGTGTGCCAGTGCGCGCTGTGCGGCGCCGGCGTCTGACGTCAGACGCTGGCAGCACGCATAGCACACACAACCCACGGTTTTGGAGTCCGCCCGCGCCCTCAGACAGCAGCACTCCTCCCCCTCCCAGCGCCGCAGGTATTGGGGGCATATCTGCACTGTGGGTCATATCTGCACTGTGGTGTCATATCTGCACTGTGGGGTCATAGCTGCACTGTGGGGGCATTTTTGTATCTGGCACTGTGGGGGCATATCTGCACTGTGGGGACATTTATGTATCTGGCACTGTGCGGGCATTTATTTATCTGGCACTGTGGGGGCATTTTTGTATCTGGCACTGTGGGGGCATATCTGCACTTTGGGGACATTTATTTATCTGGCACTGTGGGGGCATTTATGTATCTGGCACTGTGGGGGCATTTATGTATCTGGCACTGTGGGGGCATATCTGGCACTGTGGGGGCATGTATGTATCTTGCACTGTGGGGGCATATCTGCACTGTGGGGGCATTTATGTATCTGGCACTGTGGGGGCATATCTGGCACTGGGGGGCATTTATGTATCTGGCACTGTGGGGGCATTTATGTATCTGACACTGTGGGGGCATATCTGCACTGTGGGGGCATATCTGTCACTGGGTGCATTTATGTATCTGGCACTGTGGGGGCATTTATGTATCTGGCACTGTGGGGGCATTTATGTATCTTGCAGTGTGGCGCAGTGTGTCTCAGTGCTCTACCTGGCGCAATGTGTCTCAGTGCTCTACCTGGCGCAATGTGTCTCAGTGCTCTACCTGGCGCAATATGTCTCAGTGCTCTACCTGGCGCAAAGTGTCTAACATGCTGTGCCTGGTGCAAACTGACTAACGTGCTCTGCCTGGCGCAAAGTGTCTAGGAGGTTCTACCTGGTGCAATGTGTATTAGCTGCACTACTGTGTGGTGTAATGCGAATTGCCACTATTATGTGGCCATGCACCTTCCCCACGAAGCAACGCCCCTAAATTTTTGCTGCGCGCCTTCGGCGCACATTGTCCATGCTTTAGCATGTAGGTAGATGAGCACCAAGCATTACAGTATGTACATCATTTTGCCCTCCTAACTTAAAAATGTGCCCTCCCTGTGATCAGCACCCTGCCCTAAAAAGTGAACACTATCATGTGTTGCTGGCACTGCTGGGGGGCATATTGTGTGTAGCTGGTACTGCTGGGGGGCATGTCATGTGTAGCTGGCACGGCTGCGGGGCATGTCATGTGTAGCTGGCACTGCTGCGGGGCATGTCATGTGTAGCTGGCACTGCTGGGGGGCATGTCATGTGTAGCTGGCACTGCACATTATGTGTATCTGGCACTATACTGGAGACATTATGTGTAGCTGACACTATACTGGAGACATTGTGTGTAAGGAACACTACTGTGGCTGTTATGTGTAAGGCTTCTAATTGTGTGCACAGAGGGGGTGTGAAAATATAGTTATTTATAGTCTAATAATATGAAGTTATGAGGCCACGCCTACTTTCCCCGAGGCCACGCCCATTTTTACTGGGACGCGCGCCTTCGGCGCACACATAGGGGTTGGGGGGGGGGCTTTTAAATTTTCTCGCTCAGGGTGCTAGTAGGCCTGGAGCCGGCCCTGCCGAGCCAGGCTCGAACCCATGTTTGCTACGTGGAGTTCAGGGGGGTTCGGTTCTCAGCGAACCGAACCCGCTCATCTCTAAAAAAAATTATAATGTAATTCAAAGTGGAACAGTAAGGGGGTCAATTCTGCCTGAGAAACACCTGAAACCCCACACGTGCAGAAATACTCTACATTTACCATAGAAGTTCCACTTGACATAAAAAATAAAATAAAAATGTTTGCACGCTAGCATAAACCATAGCAATTTCAACTGGATTTCCTTCCTGAAATCGTAACCCACTCTGCATTTGACTTTGGTGTTCTGTCTGCAATCATGTTAGCCAAATGGCATAAACAGCCCTGTAGTTTACTTGGGTAGCCAATTTGCAGGCTCACAGCATACCGTCCCAAGCCTCTTTAGAAATATATTTAAACTTTCTTCACCTAAATAAAGGGGCATTTTCCCTTACCCTGTTGCCCCCCTATTGGCCAATCCAGCACCCCTCCCATTGCATTCCTAAAGCACCACTAATATTTAATTACTGTATGAGCAGGCCCGGCAACAGGGGGTACAAAGGGTACCCCCTCACTGGGCCCCGAGGCTTTGAGGGGCCCCAAAGTGTAGGGGGCACTAGTAGCATAATCCTCTTACATTTACACTAAAATCATACTACGAGGCTGCCGCCGCACCGTCTCGGCCCGCACATGGATGCATGTTAAATATGTTTAATAGTCCAGCGGCGTGTCAGCGGCGACGGTAACCGTAACCCTGGGTCCCAGCAGTCCCTCTGTCTGACCTGTGATGTCACGTGTCATGTGACATACGACGCTACGCTTGGCACTGCCCACTCACCCACCCTTCCCTGTTTGTCCCTGCGTGCTGTGGTGTCGCGTCCTCCTTTGAGGTACAGGCAGGCTGTGGGCAGACCAGTCCAGGAGTAAGGGAGCAGCGCGGCAGCTGCTTGAAAGACAGGACAGGAACCGCTTGCGCTGCTGGGGGACAGGATTGTGTTTTGGTGGTGAGTCACTGTCAGTGCCATGTTTTTTACTTGCACAGTGAGTAGCTATGGCCCCCATTTTTCATTTAGTTGTAGTGCTGTGTTTGAAACTCATTTTCTGTTTATGTGTGACATGAAAATATATGTAATGGGGGGTGCTGGCTGGAGTGTGCGTCGGATGTGTGGGTCAGGGGGCAAGTGGGGGTTGGGCTGGGGGGCCCCCCGCATAGATATCAGTGTACTGGGCCCCAAGATACCAGTCAGGTTGACCCTTATTTTCTGTATGCCTGGCACTCTGCTCTTACCACAGTTACATTAGCCAATATCCCTGAGTGTTAGGGATACATTTACTTAAATGCAGGTTTTTAGAAGTGTAGATGTTGCCTATAGCAACCACTCAGAGTATATTTATTTAGCACCTTCTAGAAGATAATAGGTAGAATCTGATTGGTTGTTATGGGCAACATCTACACTTCTAAAGCCCTGCTTTTTAGCAAATATACCCCTTAAGGCGAAGATGGCACTTATCTCCCCTTAGTCTTAGATTTCTCTCTGTTTTCGTAAGCCGTAATAGTTGAAGTCCACTCCTCTCTCACCAGCCAGCCAGAATTTACACCAGATCATGACCTTAATTCCATGGTGGAATGGTGGCAAATGTGTAAAAAAAAAAGAGGTCATGGTTAGAGGTAAAGAACACTGCAACAATCTGGCTCCAACCACACAACATAACTATTGGGGACCCCCCCCCCCACACACCCCTGGGCCACCATGGGCCATGGGGATCCTACTGACAGACCCTATAGGTGTTGAAATGGGCACAAGCGATGTGTGATGGAGCACAATTCACAAGATTGATAGCTTAATTTTAGGTTTATTAACCAGGCAGTACAGGTTGCAGGAGGGCACAGAGTTTGTGCTGATATATAAAACAAGTACACTGTAAGCATGTAACAAATTCAGCCAGGATCTTATGGGGTAACTCATGTGGTGAGTGGACCAATGGGAGCACACAAATGTACATAGACTCGTGTCAGTGGAATAAGCACCACTTGTATGTATAGCAATGGTCACTGGCGTGCGCAGCACATTTTATTAGGGGGTGCACCATCGGAGGGGAGTGTCTAGCACCGCCCTTTGGGCGTGTCTAGCACCATCTATTGATGGTCAACGCATATAAAATATCCACCTTTGTACCAATCCTAATAATGCAGATACATTGTCAGATGTTGTGGTGTGCATCATACAAACACCCCTGATGGCACTCACTGCAATTACACTGCTCCTCCTCAGCCTGGTCTGGCTCCTCCACTCTTTCCCCTGCAAGCTGCAGCAGCTTATTTACAAGTCAGTCACTCACGGACACTGACAGTCGCAGACTAGTTACTGCTGCTGCTGGAAAAACGAGTGACGTGTTAATGCTGCTGCGGCCGTCTGCCAGTATTGAATTTGTCTTCCTAAGGGGAATGCTGGCTGCATGCTGCTCCTCATCAGTGGCTGGCGTTGGCATAGCATAGAAGGAGAGAGGTGGGCGTGTGACGGGTGGGCGTGTGAGCAGCATGACGTAATCACGTCACATCACGCTGTTTTTATACATTGAGGTGGAGCCGGGAATTTGAAAGCCGGTGGCAGTGGCACCATTGATTACTCCAGGTGTCCGGTCAGTGATGCAGTCCTGACAGGATGCAGCGTAGAGGGGACAATAATCAACCTGCTCGGCTATCGCTGCATCAGGCATTTGAGATCAGGGTGCCAGACATTAGGGGGTGCCTGTGCGCACAGGCATCCCCCCTGCGCACACCTATGGCAATGGTGACATCCATCCTTGAATAAGGCTGTCTCTGGTTACATTGACAAGACATTCCACATTTTGGAGGTTTCACCTGTAACCAAAAACATGGGATGGCTTAAACTAAACTAGCAAAACACATCAGCAGTTGAAATGCATTCCAGTCCACATTTTGTGATTTTGTTTAACGTGTCAGCAAGGTTTTTCTCATGAGTCACATAATTCACTCTGACTAAACTTATAAAATGGTGTATTATAGCAATGTGCTTAGAGTGCACATGATGTTTGGCACTGAAAGACAAATCAATTGCATCTTTATGGTCACATGCAATGCTGATGGTATCACCGAAACTAAGAAGTCCTAACTCACACGTGTTTGACTTCTAAACCATATCGCTGGATATTGCCGGCGGTTTGGACAATGCAGAATACACTGAGCATTGTTTTTGAGTATTTTTGAATGTCTATAGTCTTCCGATGGAGTTACCTGTGTTGTTTTTTTTTTAAACTTGTTAAATAGCCCCGTTTATGATAGACTCCGCTGTCCAATAGAAGTATAATTCCATGGTCAATTTGTGCAGGCTTTGTTGCGTAAGAGTAAATAAATGGTTAATGTTCAGTGTAAAAATAATAATGCATGGGGTTTCCCCCAGAAACTCTAACCAGCCTTAAGGACCCTACACACTCGGCGACTGGCCGCCGAGCTGCCCGACGGTCATCGGACGAACCGGCGACGCGGGGGCAAGGTGGGGGTGAAGGGGGGGAGTGAAGTTTCTTCGCTCCTTCACTCCCCCCGTCACATGGCTTCGTAGCCCTGCATGCTAATATGGACGAGATTGTCCGTATTGGCCTGCAGTTATGAACGAGCCGGCACCAATGATGAACGAGCGCGGGGCCGCGCATCGTTCATCGTTGGTGCCTACACACTGGAAGATATGAACGATATATCGTTCATTAATGAACGAGATTATTCATATCTTTCAGTGAAATCTTTAAGTGAGTAGGCCCCTTTAGACCTCTCTGTCTGGTCTGGTGCTAAAAAATAATGGGGGGAAAATGATGTGGGATTCTTCTCCCCACCCCTCCATCCAATTTTCTAACAAAGAGCACCGGGTTGAAACAGTCGGGTGGCTTATGCTATAGCAGGGAGACTCACAGCATGGGCCCCTCTGCCATATTGTAAAACCAGCCCCAAACTGCTCAGCCCAGGCTTAGAATTCCTGAGAAAATGAGACGACCCCCCGAAAAGGTCACCCCTCCTGAGGCACCTCCAGGTATTAGCTAAAAACCCAGGACTATTCTCCACCCCACACCACTGGTGGTGGTGGGTGTGAGGTTAATGGTGTAAAAAATGTAAAATAATATTGTTCTTTGTGGTGGCACTATAGGTACAAGTACCAGCGTTCCCGTACATTAAGGGCCTGCTGGCACCTGTAATCCACCTGTGAAGAAAGTATAAAAATAATTACAGTACTCGCGGTCTGGAGCGGGAAGTCCTTTTTTTAATAATGTGAAAACAAAACCCCACCAACCCATTGGATCAGATGATCTTTGGTCCATGTAGAAATCTTAAAAATAAAAGAATATCCCAACCCCAAACGGACAGTACTGTACGCTTTGTACAGTACTAGCAGGGAGGTCGGTATGGGATCCCAGCGGTCGGGATCCCGGAGGTCATAAGACCGACGCCGGGAACCTGATAGCCAGAATCCCATCAGCGAGCGCAGCGTGTCCCCTCTATTATATTCCCGCACGGGCGTGGACCACCACCCGAGTGGGAATACCGGCCTTGGGTCGGGATTCCGACCACTGGCATTTCTCCGGCTATCGGGATTCCGGCATCAGTATACTGACCGCCGAGATCCCGAACAGCTACTAATTTAACTGCACTCTAAAAGAATTAATGGAGGAAGCACTGATTGGCTGATGTTCCACAACTGCACGCATGCCAGGGCAGGTGTCACAACTGAGGGCCTGAGCTGACGGGAGGCAGCCTCAGTTGTAGGGGCTGAGATGTAACGGAACCTGGGAGGTTGTATCAGACCCCTAGACATGTAAGTAACATGTAGAATAACTGCCCGAAGGCGTGACCACGACAACCAGGATAAAAGTCAATGATGTTTATTATGACATACTCCGTAACACAGCAGCAAATAAGAAAACATAAAACTCAGCAGGGAAATAATACAGTTCCTGGGTACTACAGGGTGGCAAGGGCCACAGGGCTCTGGTAGTATGAGATAGTTATTATAATCTTCTAGTTGGAAAGTCCTTACCAGGCCCGACTGTAGCAATGGAGATAGCCCAGGATCGTACCAGCTGGTGTTCCAGGAAGAGCTGGGCTGCTGTGGATAAAACGGCTGCTGTGGATACTGGCTGAAACCAGACTGATGTTGGCACGGAGTGGATACTGGCTGGAACCAGTTAAATAATAAATGTAGCTTGAGAGCGATGAAATATGAAATGATATATGGAGCTTGAGAGCGGTGAAATAATAATACTGGTGATAAATGGTAATCTGTAGAAAAGGGTACCGGCACTTTAAGAAGAGCTGATCTCTGCTGGAAGCTGATTGCTGTAAGCAGGTGGATCTATGGCTGGAAGCAGATGAATCCAAGAGGATAGGAGAGTCAGGCTACACCGCAGGTGGAATGCTGGTGCGGGTCTCTTTAGTGGAGGTTTGGAGATAGGAACTGGAACCTGGAAAACAACCACAGGAGAGAGACAAACTGGAACTAGGTTTGACAACCAAAGCACTGACGCCTTCCTTGCTCAGGCACAGATTACTTATACCTGCAGCAAGGAAGGGATTGGCTAGGCAATTATGCAGATTAACATTGCAAACAGCAGATTGGTGGAAATGAACAGATGACAGAATCCAAGATGGCTGCGCCCATGCAGACACTTGGAGGGAAGTTTGGTTTGTAATCCATGTGGGAATTAAAACAGTAATGGCGGCGCCGGCCACAGGAGACAGGAGACGCCAGACTGATAAGTGCACATTTAACCACGCGGGCACAGCGGAGGCCGCGGGAGACGCCATTCCGGATGTAACAGGCGTTGCGTGACCGCGTCTCAGAGTGACAGGAGAGGAGGCAGGAATGTGGACATCAGTATAACAGATGGGATCCGGTCCTGGAACGCTGAGCCAGCCTTAGGAGGCATCTGAAGGGTAAGTAATGGCGTCCAGATACCCGGATCGTGACAGCAGGCTTTCTGGAACCTGTAGTCCCATTCGAAATAATAATATGTCTCTATTTTTTACACCATTAACCCTGCACCCTTTTTAGGAGGGGGGTCGTCACTTTCCCAGGAATGCTGACCAGTTAGGGGCTGGTTTATGATATGGCAGGGGGACCCCACGCTGTGTGTCTACCTACTATAGCATAAGCAGAGCCAGTCCAAGGCATAGGCAAACTAGGCAAATTCCTAGGGCATTTGGTATGCCTAGGGGCAAAAGCAGCGTCTGCTGATTAAAATGATATGCAGCATGCTTATATTCTGTATTTGACTGCAGCTGTATGTACATACGAAATGCTATATTACAGTGTATTCCTGGAAGCCACTTAGTAATGTATTTTCGTCAAACAAGGCGCCCGACGTTAGCAGAGCTGCCAGCTGACTCAAGCCAGGCATCTCCTGCTGGATGGCGTATTGAGGCAAGATGTATGAGGACACATCTATATCCAAGCAGAGGTAGAGGTCACAGTGTAAGCGGCCATGTCAGTGCTGTATGCGGGTGGGTGGGTTGGTTGTGCAGTAGTGTTCGGCATATGTTTAAGGGGCATTATGTGTGTCATTTGTGTAAATGCATTAATTAAGTGCGGCATATGTCTAAGGGTCACTATGTGTGCCATTATGTGTATAAGTGCACTAATAATGTGCGGCATATGTGAAAGAGACTTTGTGTGTCATGTGTATAAGGGCATTAATAATGTGCAGCAAATGTGTAAGGGACATTATGTGTATAAGGGCATTAATAAAGGTTGGCATAATGTGTAAGGTGCATTATATTTATAAGGACATTGATAATGTGTGTCATGTGTGAGGGGCAATATTATGTGGTATTATGTGTGTAAAGGCATTACTAATGTGTGGCATTATGTATATGAGGTGCTCTACTGTGGGGTGTAACGTATAGAAAGGACACTACTGTGTGGTCTTATGTGAATAAAGAGCAATATGGTGTGGTGTAATGTGAATAAGGGGCAATTCCAGTTCCAAAGGGCAATAACCAGTTGGTTATGGTTATGGGGAGGGACCCCGAGCAATTATTTTTTTCAACATTAAAAATGTATTTAATTTTTTTACATTGCAAAGCCTGCACAGATCATACTGAACTATACAGTGCTTCAGGCAAACACGCCGGTCACAGCTGCGGTGTTTGTGCAGCTTCTATGTGGTTTGAAAACCTGATGGACAGTAAAGCCTGGGTTTCTGTTGCGTGACCAATGAAAGTATTCCATTTTTTGGCCTATGGTCTATTGCTGTCTAAAGTCGATTTTTCATGCAATTTGCCATCGGTTTTGTCTTTAGTAAACATCTGAAGTTGCAAAAATCGTCAGGATTTCACAGAAAAATGCCAAATCGACCAAATCAATGCTTAGTAAATTTTGCCAAGGTCTCCTTCAGCCACAACACTTCTTTGTTTCCTGCTAGCCCAGCTGACGGTTGCACCCACTAATGCAAACGCCTGTCATCATCATCTGACCCCCAATTGGCATCACAAAAAACCTGTAGATCCGAACTTTAGTTTCAAGGAATTGTTTCTCTTTAGTATCTCAGAATACATTTAACAGCAATCCATTGCTCCCTTCCAGTAATAATTGCAATTTGGATAACACAACTGCCTGCATGTGTAATGTCTGGGTGTGTGCAAGCTCCTGCATACATTAAAATTCCAATCGCACTTATTTCCTCTGTCTATGCTTCTGAAGATGGACCCCCCATGATTATTTGTCATACAGCTGCAGTTTAAATGTGTGTGTACCCATGACCATCTGTTATGAATCCCCTGGACTGCAGTACTTACTGTATCTGCTAATCCCAACATCCATACCATTAGAATCATAGCCCACCACTATCGCTGTAACCCTTCACAACAGTTCTTAACAGTGAACTTTAATGATGAGCTTTAACCTTACTGCCCCACTAGATTACTATGAGCTGTAGATGAAGGACTATTAGCAGTACCTAGAATCTTCCAGGATTCATCTGAAGGTAGAGCTTTCAGCTTTGTGGCTCTGACTCTATGGAACTTGATGGCCCAGTTCAAGGGGCCTCTTCTCTAGATTCCTTCAAAAACTCAGTACTTACCTGTTCAATCACTCATTTCACTAATGTCCCTTGTTAAACTTAGTTTGTATTTTGTCATGTGTTGTAAAGGCAATTGTAAAGCACCATCCTACTGTTAGAAAAGTGATATATAAATAACATTATTATTATTATTATTATTATTATTATTATAACAAATTGATAGTCAAAACTCTCTAACCCTTGATCTGTTAGTGTTCCAAGTCTTACCTTTACAGTATGATTCTGAACTGAAATTTGTTTATGGTAAATAATACAGCCACCTTTCACAACCATGAATTTACCCACTGCGTTAAGCTTCTGGCGTGATGCACTAGCTCATCTAGTGGGTCATGCAAGTTTCTCCTGAGTATCATATATAGCCCTACTATCTCTGTGTTGGACCATTTCTTCCTGACTGTTGTAATATGCACTTTCAGAATTAAAATGAAATCTAAAGATTTTCTCTTCCCTATATAATTCCTCTCCAGTTGGATAATGATAACATCCAGTACATCACATTTCTCTAGTTGCCTAATCAATCTTACATATTATTGAAACTGGCCCTTCTTATTCCCCTTATGCCTCTACACGGGTTCGGTAGGGAATGACGGCGGTCAGAATGACGGTGGTCAGAATAACATCCGCGGCATCCTGCCAATCAGAAACCTGACAAGGGAAGGTAAGTATACTTAACATCCCCACATGGCCCCCTAACCCCCCTCCCAGCAGCCTAAACCTACCCCCTTACCCCTTCTGGGCCTCAGCCTAACCCTATCCCTCCCCCCACAGCCTAACACACAACCCCTCGCGGCTTACATCTCCAGAGTCCCGGCACTTGGTAGCTTGGGATCCAGTGGTCAAGATTCTGGCCTCGGGCAGGTGATCTTATTCGGGATGCCGGTGTTGGCATTCCGAGTAGTGTCAGGATCCCGGCATCGGTATTTCAACTGCCGGGATTCCGACTGCCGGGATCTTGACCGGATCCCCTCCACACTCCATATTCCTCCCACCAAAGTTGCTGTGTGCTTCATTTCATCGACAAGTTCACAGCTGCCAGTGAATGTAAGAATGCCCCACATCCCAGTTTTCCCCCCATAGTGTCAATAAAAATAAAGCATTTAAGATATTGACATCAGTGCCGTAACTAGACATTTTAGCGCTGTGTGCAAGATAGGGCATAGGCGCCACCCCCTCTATGTAAAAAAGGGGCAGTGCGCACCGTAGGCATGTGCAAAACATATAGGGGCATGGCTTCATGGGGAAGGGGTGTGGCAACAAAATAATACCAATTCACATTACATATTATAGTAGTCTCCATTATTAAAATTACGCAGCACAGTACCGCCACTACACCAGGTACAGCCCCTCTTACACATTACGGCGGACAGCGTCCCCTTTTTACACATTACGGCAGACAGCGTCCCCTTTTTACACATTACGGCAGACAGCGTCCCCTTTTTACACATTACGGCAGACAGCGTCCCCTTTTTACACATTACGGCAGACAGACAGACAGACAGATAGATAGATAGATAGATAGAATAGATGATACTTACCATCTCTCAGGCAGTCTGGCTCCTTGGTGTTGGCAGCGGAGAAGGAGGAGGAGGGAGGGGGACTGGAGCCGCAGCAGCACACTGTAATTACCGGTGGTGCCGCATGCAGCTGTACCTCTCCTTCAGCATTGGCTGGCCGCCGCCGCCACTGTGAATGCAGTGATCGCGCTGATCAAAAAAAAAAAGTGGGTCCTAGGGACCCCTCACTTTTAAAAATTGGGGTCCTACATGTCCTTTTCTGGGTCCCATCGGAATGAAGGTTCTTATTAATCTTATTATTCAAATATAAAAACACAGAGTTGATTTGGACACTACAAAAATGTTGCAAGTTGTGGAGGGGATGACAATGCTGCTGCATACAGGACACTCAGCACCAGAGCAGTAACTAGACATTTTTGGTACCCCCTCCTATCCCATATTCATGGGGCATGGTCACATAATATTAGCAATTCACATTACATCACACAGTAGTATTATTTGCATTACATCACACAGCAGTGCCACTTATACACATTGCGCCAGGTAGAGCACGTTATACACATTGCGCCAGGTAGAGCACTTATACACATTGTGACAGGTAGAGCACTTATACACATTGCACCAGGTAGAGCACTTTATACACATTGCGCCAGGTAGAGCACTTATACACATTGTGACAGGTAGAGCACTTATACACATTGCACCAGGTAGAGCACTTTATACACATTGCGCCAGGTAGAGCACTTTATACACATTGCACCAGGTAAAGCACTTTATACACATTGCGCCAGGTAGAGCACTTTATACACATTGCACCAGGTAGAGCACTTTATACACATTGCGCCAGGTAGAGCACTTATTAGTTATGTATAAAATGCCTACTTCATGACTTCACTACACAGCGAAGCACTAATAGCTACACGTAACATACAGCAATGCAAACAGAAGGGTATTTATATATTGTTTGGGATACATGACATTACATCTCAGTATCAGGGAGAGCGGCATTGGAGGGGTTAGCGGGAAAATCCAGGGGGCGGGGGTCATAGCTCCCACTGGATGGTTGCAGGGTTCCCATAGTAACGGTGGATTGTCAGGAGTAACTGGTGAGTGGGTTATTTGGGCAAACAATGAGGTCTGTGCTCTTATCAGGATACCAGCAGGCAGCTGCACAATCCACAGCAAGGTGCACAGCCTGAAATGACCCAGACCCCTCATTGGCATGCAAATTATTGGCATTCAGCAAACCCCCCAGCAAGTCCAGCCACACCATCCCCACACCACCTCCGCGGGAACCCCCAGCCACATTTACAGCAGGCCCAGCCACCTCCCCAGACCCCCAGATGCCGCAGGAACCCCCACCTGCTTGTGACCCGCTCACTGCCACAGCATTAGGACTCACCCGCGGCTATACCACGATCACCACCGCTGCATGCGACCTATTGACTGTCACAAGTGATTCACTCACCGGAGACACTGAGTCACTCCTGGCAGTTCCGTACGCTGTGGAGACTGTGTGCGCTGCTGGAGGTGGGCGGGGGGAGGAGGGTGCCCAGTCCGCTCTGATCCCTCCGGTGTCTCCCCGGTCTGGGAAGCTGTGGAAACCGCGGTGCAAGGAAGGAGTCTCCCCCATGCGGGAGGTGTCACGGGCGAGGCTGGCATGGAGCACACTGGGCTGCTTGGGGTCCGCATGCCGCTCACTGTAACATTGGCCCTTATTCCGAGTTGTTCGCTCGCAAGCTGCTTTTAGCAGCTTTGCACACGCTAAGCCGCCGCCTACTGGGAGTGAATCTTAGCTTATCAAAATTGCGAACGAAAGATTCGCAATATTGCGAAAAGACTTCTCTGTGCAGTTTCTGAGTAGCTCGAGACTTACTCTTCCAGTGCGATCAGTTCAGTGCTTGTCGTTCCTGGTTTGACAAAGACACCCAGCGTTCGCCCAGACACCCAGCGTTCGCCCAGACACTCCTCCGTTTCTCCAGCCACTCCCGCATTTTTCCTAGAAACGGTAGCGTTTTTTCAAACACTTCCATAAAACGGCCAGTTTCCGCCCAGAAACACCCACTTCCTGTCAATCACATTACGATCACCAGAACAAAGAGAAAACCTCGTAATGCCGTGAGTAAAATACCAAACTTCATAGCAAATTTACTTGGCGCAGTCGCAGTGCGAATATTGCGCATGCGCAATAAGCGGAAAGTCGCTGCGATGCGAAGAAAATTACCGAGCGAACAACTCGGAATGATCACCATTGTTCACGACTCTCTTCCAGCAGCCTACGGCCTGAGCGGCGGCAGCAGCAGCGACAGTGGCTTCCACGTCCACGGCACTCAGTGCCCAGCATCTGCCTATCCATGATGGGGCGGGGCCTAATGGGAGCACGGGGAACAATTTGGATGGGATGCAGCACTGATTGGATGGAAGATAAGTCTGAGGATTCCTATGGGCGCAGTGAGATGCGGAAGGAGAGGGACTGCTGCAGTGGCGCCGCTACCAGTTACATTGCGCTGCTACGGCTCGCTGCTCCCTCCTCCTCCTTCTCCACTGCTCCCTCTCCTCCACCGGCACAGGCGGCTTGTAATGAGTCAAATTGACTCATTACAAGCCGCTGGCTATTGCGCCCCTGGTTTGACTGCTCTGTGTGCCAGGCACACCTGGCACAAATGTAGTTACGGCACTGATTGACATTATCATACTTACCATATGTATGGCTTCCGTCTGGAAAGGAATACCAGATAACAAAGAGTTATCATATGCAAGCTGATAATGACAAGAGTATGACTCTGATTACATGATGGGTAAAAACGTTAGCTGATTAAGTTACAGATACAAAATGATTTCCTCTACTCTAAGGGATGTACAGTAAACTTTGCACCTTTTACTGTAGTTCAAGTATATTACAAATACAGCACGTGCCTCTTGAAAATAATGCTGTAATATGTAGCCAGCCACTCAGCCCTTTCAGGAAAGGTGTTCTGCAGTTGTGCTGCTGATAATAACAATAATATAGCTTGCCAATATAATCTGTCCCAGCATAATCATAATGGAAAATGAATCTATGGCATATATAGGGATATCACTTTGAGAAAGCGTAAAGGATTTGATCCTGCAGTATTTACGTAATCAAAGAGAGATTATACTGTATCCAGTGACGTTCGGTGGGGTGAGGCAGGAGAGGCAGAGCATTTCCTGTCATACTAGTTTGTGCCAGAGTTTTGACTGTATAAAGTATATGAAAAATACAAAG